>NC_064848.1:166922866-167600366 GCF_024139225.1 Suncus etruscus | reverse complement strand
CTGGTAACAAGTAGATAAGTGAGCCAGAAATAGAGTAGGCTTCGGAGAACTGACCTCACATTAGGATATTTTCAATCAACTTCGTAGCCAACAGGGCTCTTTGTTGTAGACTGTTCCCTCCTTCTTAGCTCTCTGCTGGCTGCCTCTCACAACATTCTCAATCAGTTGGAGAAGCAGCTGGTGGTAAGTGGATTGACCATGTGTGTGTGACCTCTTCTGTGTAAAAAGTTTTCTTGGGGTATACTCTGTGTGGGCCCCATTTCCCTGTGATCTTGGGGGCAATTCTGTATTCTATTGGGAAATAGTTGTGGATTTGTATCTAGATCTGTGAATCAATTCATCTTAAAGTCTTTGCAGTCACTTATATCTATTATTTCACAAAGAAAAAAAAAGTATGCAGTGAGAAAAACCAGACATATAAGGTGCTCTATGACCTTATAAGAACTCTGAAACATTGAAGTCAAATTGGTATGAAATCATCATGTTCAAATCTGGTTTAACTAGTTAACAAACAGTGCATGCAGAATTGTTGTTGGAGATCAGAGTAACATGCAAACAAGCAATTTTAGAGACATTTTAGCTATAAAGAGTGATTTCTCCAAACTATTCCCCCATACCTTTAGAAGAGACACAATTTATGCACATACAAGTACCCACTAACATAGGTACTTATTCAAGCGTCATGCTTCATTTGTGTTATGTGTTATGTACTTTGGTGTTGAATCTAGAGAGTTCTTTCCATGTTGGTCTTTTAGCTTTATATGTTCTGGGGTCTGTATTTTCTGGTTTTGCTAATAAGAAAAGTCAAAAGCAGCAAGTATGGTAGAACTGATAGTAGTTGTAGAACCCATAAAAAATAGGTTTAATTGAAACTAAATATGTTGGGTTTTTTGTCCTGTTTTGACTGATGAATAAACAAAACATATTTTTATTGATTAATTGGGTTGCAATTAAGTTGAAGACTTAGAGCTGATTATTAAAGCTACAGAAAAATTTGGAGATTTTAGTATAAATTTCTTATTTATTATAATTTCTTATTAATGAGAAGAGATGAAAATTAAGTATATCATTGCTGATCAAGAGATACTTTTATATTTATAAAAGTCATAGAATGGCCCCAAGATCACAGGAAAATGATGCCCGCACAGCAATCAGATTGCATACAAAGGTTTTAGTTGGCCACAAGTAACGCTCTTGAGTTTCAAATATTGTGTTAAATTTAAAATCCTGCTGGTTACTGATTTAAAAATCTTCATTAAAAAAGAATTAAAATGGGCTTGCTAGGGTCTGGGAATTACAGAAACAAAAAAATAGAAATCTTTCTAGCTTCTGTGCATATAGATATTTGCATATAGGGCACCTGATATATATCTTCTGTGACCTGAATGAAAAGAAAATCGTCAAGATTGGATTAAAGCTATTTTCCCCCTTGACTATAAGGAAACAGACACGTATGGCCACTTATAAGACACTTGTAAGAATATTACTGTTCCTTTAAGGGTGAAGATGTCAGTTACAAGATAACAGTTGACCCAGGGGTGTATAAAACCCCTGGTTGAAGTTCTA
Organism: Suncus etruscus; assembly: GCF_024139225.1. Classification (NCBI taxonomy): domain Eukaryota; kingdom Metazoa; phylum Chordata; class Mammalia; order Eulipotyphla; family Soricidae; genus Suncus; species Suncus etruscus. Next base: position 167,598,800 of record NC_064848.1, on the reverse strand, counting down.
GGGGAGATAGGAGACTTTGCCGCTGCAACCCCTGCCTGATTGCTCCTGCTAAATGGTCCTGCTGAATTGCTAGAGAAATTGTTTATTGGACTCTGGTTCCTGCTGTCTTTTGATGCCTCTCTCTCCTACTGGTCCGGGCCTAACACTAACAGTTAACCAAATTAAATTTGATACCTTAGTCATTAAAACGACTACAGGCCAAAATCCAGGTTCAGTTGGGAATTAGAGTATGCTTATCTTAAAATGAAGATACTATTTTAGAAACTTTTAAAAGAAACTTTAAAACAGAACTACTTTAAGTAGAAGGTGATCTTGAAGTAGAACAGGTTGTAGAGAAAAGGGAGATCCAGCACCTTTTTATTGTTCACCTGAACCTTTGCCAAATTTTGAAAAACAAAAACAAAAAACACAAACAATGATAAAAGGAGCCTGTTGTGGCATAATAAAGCCCAGCAACTCAGCTCTCATGTTTTTTTTAAATAGGTAGTTCAGATATTTTCCTTTATAGATAAATTAAATATTAATGAAAATTGAGATATATATATATATTTTATATCTCTTTTTTTTTTTTTTTTTTTTTTTTGCTTCCGGATGGTATTAGAATATCTGGCCCAAGGTTGGAGCAATAGTGCAGCAGTAGGGCTTTTACCTTGTACGCGGCTAATCCAGGATGGACCTGGGTTCGTCCTCCAAACCAGGAGTGATTTCTGAGCACATAGCCAGGAATAAGCCCTGAGTGTCACTGGGTGTGGCCCCCAAAAATAAATAAATAAATAAATAAATAAATAAATAAATAAATAAATAAATAAATAAATAAATTGAAATAGACTATCTGGCCCAATATGCTTATGGACTGAGATAATTTTGGTGAAATGCAGTGATTATGTTTGAAATATGCAGGTCCCTGGAGTCATAAAATTGGATGCAAATTTTTTCTCTTACCTATGTTTATCAATCAGGGGCTGGATTGATAGTATCACAGGTAGGGTACTTGCTGTGCATGTGGCAAACCTTGGTTTGATTTTCTATCACATAATGTCTTCTGAGCTGTGGCAGGAGTAATCCCTGAGTACAGAGCTAAAAGCTCTTAGCAGTGCTGAATTTGGCTCCCCCCAAAAAAGCAAAAATAATTATTTCATATCAGTTTTATTATCATGATTTAAAGTTAAACACCTTGGTTTTAGGAAAACAAATTTTCTATTGTATAATGAATAATTTTTATTGTATAATGTTTATTTAAACACTGCGATTACAAACATGATTGTAGTTGGGTTTCAGTCAGACAAAGAACACCCCTGTTCACCAGTGCAACATTCCTACTACCAATGCCCCTCCTCCCTCCTCCCTTTAAACCCCTTTTTACTGTATTTATTTGTTTTTGTGTTTTTTGTTTTTCTTTGTTTCTTTGGGCCACACCTGGCAGCACTCAGGGGTTATTCCTGGCTTTGCACTCAGAAATCACTCCTGGCTGGGGGACCATCTGGGATGCCAGGGATCGAACCTGCGTCCGTAGTGGATCAATCATTACAAAGCAAGCACCCTACCATTGTGCTGCCACTTCAGTCCCCTTTTTACTATATTTAAGTGAGTGTCTGAGTATTAGTTAATAGTTATCAGTGTTTTAAATCTTTTAACATCTATGATACATTACTTCCCAGAAATCAAAATTCTAAGAACCCTCTTTTAGTTTTTGTTTTGGAGCCATACCTGATGATGCTCAGAGCTGACTCCTGGTTCTATACTAAGGGATCACTCCTGACAGGACTCAAAGGACAATATTAGGTTCCATGTTTTTGATCAACTCAGGTGATTGCAACAAGCCAAGCATAATATCTGCTGTACTATTTCACTGCCCCAGCCTTTATTTTTGTTTTGAGAATTTTTTTAATCTGTTTAAGACTCTTCCATCTTCTGCTATTGTCTGAAGGTATTTGCAGTTCATCTTCGAGCTCACTGATTCTGTTCTCAGCAGCTGTCACTCTGCTGGTGAGGCCTTGCCGTGAGTTTTTCATTTCATCTACCAAGTTTTACAGACCTGTTATTTCTGTTTGAAGTTTTCTCATTTCTACTCTCATATCCTCTTGAGTCTTATTAGCTGCCTATTCCATAGTTTCTTTGAGTTCCTTGAACATCCCCAACATTTCCTCTCTAAAGTTCTTATCAGAGAGGCTATATAGGTGATTGATCCTAGTTGGATCTACACAACTACCATCTTCATGCACTAAAAGTGATGGGGTTCTGCATTGCTTGCCATTGTGACCTTTACAGTGTGGTGATGTTTTTATGTGGTGTAGTGTCGTGTGGTTCATTGACTAGAATAAATGCATTCTCCTTAGGATGCACTGGCCTGGGATAAAAATGGCTCTTCTGAGTCTCAAGAAAATCTTACTGCTGTTCTGTCTGTCTGCCTTAGTTTCTTAGGACTGTGTGGCTGGACAGAGCCACCCTCCCTTTTTCCTGGTTCTTCTCTTTCCCCCTTAGGGTACATTGATCTATGATGAAAATGGCTCTTCTGAATCACTGCTAATTTGTCTGTCTACCCCAATATCCTGGCACCATCAGCCCCAACTTTTCTTAGTTTGTTAAAGGGTAAGTAAGTATGTAAAGTCGTAAGACATTCCATAATACATTCCTTTTTTCTGGAAGTAAATATGAATGTAAATCTGGTTTATTTTGTATTTTACAATTTTTATGGGAAGATTGTCACATAAGAAGAAATATTTAACCTTTGCAATATAAATGTGAGTAATCTTGTGGGTATTTTAAAATTACTTGGAAATTCTAAAAACTGATAGTTCTAGTTAATTCTGGATATTTTAGAAGACTTTACACCACAAAGTTGACTAAACTTCCTTTCTAATTGTGTCCCATTTGTAGAATTTTTCTAATGCTTTATTCAAAGAAATCTGTAGGGAAAAGTCTTTGACAGATGCTTCAATGTATATATTTGTCTTGAGACTGAAGATAAAATTACAGACCTCATGGGAAAACTAGACACTTAAAAGATTTTCTACATGGGACTGAAAGGACTATTGATCATGAATTTTGATCTGCAGAAATTTAGTAAATTAATTATTATTGTAGAATGAAAACATTTGCTTTTCCTCTTGACACCTTTAGCATTTTAATACTTCATAGCAACATGTTTGTGTAAAAAAGAAAGACAGACAATATTTTGTAATCCATCACTTGGGAACTGGTTATATTACTGAGGCTTTGTTTTGAATGTCAGAGATTATACTGTCTTGGAATATATATAAATATAAATATATATAAAAATAAATATATATAAATAGTTTAGTGACTTGTTTAAAGGACTCCAGTCTAGTAGCAAGATGATAAAATAGCCCTTTGGATATTTAGGAACCTTGAGGATTGAGTATATCAAAATATTAGTGCTGCAGGTGGATCTTATTATTACCATTATTATGGTAAATAATGGGCTTTTTTTTTTTTTTTTTGGTTTTGGCTTTTAGGTCACACCTGGCAGTGCTCAGAGGTTACTCCTGGCTCTATGCTTAGATATTGCTTTTGGCAGACTTGGGGGACTATATGGGATGCCGGGGTTCGAACCACCATCCTTCTGCATGCAAGGCAAATGCCCTGCCTCCATGCTATCTCTCAAACCTTAGGGTTTTTTTTTAATCATATTAGCTCAAACCTTAGGTTTTTTTTTTATCATATTAGCTTAGCTCAGTTGCCCTAAAATTTGGGTCTTGAATCTTAATATCATTATGTGAGTCCCACTGTGGGCCTAGATGAATTTGGATGATGAATTTAGAACAGATAGCTATGTCACTTTGGCTACAGTGTGAGAGTTAAAGTAGCATCATTGGTAGAAGGTCAATGCCTGATAAAAGAGAATCTAGCCAGATGGGAAATATGATGCTCTGCTCACTTCTCCAAAGCTCAGGACTCTTAGGAGTTTAACAAAGTAAAACAGGTTGGCCTGTGATCTGTAGTTAGGAAATTATGATAATTTCACTCAGAGTGGTGACTTTGGTTATTGTGTATTAATAAGAACTTTAGACTCCTGTATGGACAATGGAGATGGAAAGAAAGTGACATGACCCCCTAAGCCCAGAGGAACCATTTAAACTCAATCTAATTTAAATTTTAATAATAATATGTTCTTATTATGCATATGCAAAATAACAAACCACGTATTTTAGAAACAAATTTAATTTATTAGAATCTACTCTTTCTCTTTCTGGGGAAGACTATGTTATACCTTGGATTGAATGGGGTTCTCTTTTGAGTTCCTCTTAAATAAATAAAATTAAAAAAACCACATATGTTTCTGTGTTTAAGGATCACTCCTAGCATGCACTATTTAGAAACCATATAGGGTGCCGGGATGTAATCTGGGGTGGGAAAGGTATGCTATCTCTCCAGCCCTTTTTCAGGGGGGGGGGGTGAGGCACACTGGAGTTTCTCAGGAGTTATTCCTGACTCTGCACTTAGGAGTCACTCCTGGAAGTACTCAGGGGACCACATGGAATGTCAGGGATTGAACCAGTTGTATGCAAAGCAAGCTCACTACCCTTAGGCTCCATGTTCTTTCATTAGATTTATTAACTTCACAATTTATCTTTTCCTAAAATTTACTTCTGTAAGACATATAAATAAGTCTAAAATATAGAAATGGAGGTCATGTCTGACTTTTTCTTTTTTTTCAAAGAGTATTGCCTTCGCTCAGCCTGAGACATGACTCACTGAAAATGTGGGTGGTTAGGAATCAGCTCTCATGCCATAAAGATCAGGTGGATCTTAGGTGCAGCCTGACAACTGCTTGAATGAGGCTGCAGGACTCCATCTAGTTACCATGTAGGTGACTTTTACTAGTGCAGATGGCAATGGCTAACATTCACTTCACTGCAACTGAGTAGAGAGTCAGGCAGGAGAGTGACATCACTCTGGCTCTCTTCTCCTACTCTGTAACTTCCTTGATACTTCAAAAACAACAGAAGGGTGGGAAAAAGGACTTGTGGCTGAGCAAGGCAGCATAAGACAACATGCCATGGCTAAGATAAAGAAGAAAGCATCGTCAGATACTTTCAGTTCTCTTAAATTGGATTCAGAAGTATGAGTCAATCCAGCAACTCCTTGGTCTATTAGAGAATTTTGTACTTCACTCAAGGACCTGTGAATGGTCTACTGGTTGGTGCATGCTCAGTTGGATCTGTTGGGGGCACAATTAAAACAGTAGGGCATGCTAGTGGGGATTAAGGGCATTTGACTTAAGAGGACCAAGTTGCTCATTACTTTCACCTAATGCAGGTCATAGAGTGCATAAGTAGCACATAAGTACATAACTGGTTGGGAAGGAAGTTTGAGTTTAAAGACCTACTTAGATTGCTCTGAAGAATTTGTTGGCTGGGCAATGTATTTTTCAAGGCAAGTTGATTTACAGGTTGATGTGTTGAGAGACCAAGTCCAGTCCCCATTTTTTTTTCACTTGGTCTCATTCAATAAAGCCCTAATTTAGGTGTACTATTTACTAATGGATGGATGCTGGATGAATACAGAATCATGGTTAGAAACCACAGTGTAATGGAAGGAAATGTGTCCCCTAATGTAAAAGCAAAATCTTAGCTTCCTCAGTATTATTCAAGGAATGCTAAATGCAGAGAAAAAAAGGATCCCAGGAGTCCGGATTCTTTTGCATCTCTGCTCCAGATTCTTTCTCATACTGCACAATTATACACAGAATTAAAAGAGACATTAACACTTCTCTAAGTCTAGTCTTCTTTAAAGTATAAATACAGCTGAATTTAGAACCCACTGACAAGGTCAGTAAAGCAGTGGGTTCAGTTTGAGCTGATTCTAGTAGAACTTTTGTCTCCTGACTCCAAGTATTTTGAAACTTGTGTTGCTTAGAAGTCCTTGAGGTCAGTTTTCCCTTGTGTAAAACAGGACTAAATAGAGTCAACTGCCTCTTTCTCAAGGGTCACTGAGAAAGGAAACCATATCCACAGCTTCCTGTTACTTAGGAGGAAAATATTTGCCCTGAACATAGTTATCCAAACATTCTAACAACATGTCTGACAAATAGCAAGTTCTTAATAACAACACAGACCATAAAATCTGCATTATTTCATTTCACATCCATTGGTTTGTTTAATGCACACAACAAAGTTATGAAATAGGAATTCTAAGTTTATTTTAAAGAAAGAAAAATGTGTTGACTACTTCACATTTGGAGAGTGACTCCCAAGTGGTGCTCAAGAGGTCTGAGACCTCTCAGTTATAATTCTTAGGCAACCGTGTTGGTGATTTTGTTCAATGTCTCAAGGTTGCAGTGCTGCTTACTTTGTAGTAACAAGGATTCTCCAAACACCTCAGCAGTTCTTGGGGCATCCAAGACCACATCCAGTAATGCTTAGGGTATTCAGGGATGTATCCAGTGGTGCTCCAAGGACCATGTAATTCCAGGGATCAAACTGGAATCAGAAGCATGCGAGGCAGTGCCTTAAATCCTTCCCTTATATTTAATGAATGTGTAGTCATTAATAAAAGTGAAGGCCACCTCTCAGAGTTTCTCTGAAAGAGAAAAAACCAAAACTATCCTATTTAAAATCTTTTGATTATATTATCCCTTATACTCTCCTTTGATTATTCAACTTTACTCTTGTGCACAAAGTGGGAAAACCAAGTCAGGATGCTACAGTTATTTTATTTATTTATTTTTTCATTTATTTATTTTTCTCTATGCTGGAAGGTTCTCTGGGCGTTTAGCCTGCCTCTGAACACAGAGATCACTCTTAATGGGATCAGTAGACAATATGGTGAGCTAGATTGAAGCTGGGTTGTCTACATGCAAGGCAAGCACCCTACCCGCTGTACAATTGTCCCAACCCAGCAGCATATTTTAGTAAACCAACTGGTTAGGTAGGGTAAATCTGATCAATGCTTAGAGATAGTAGTGGCCAAGATATACATATCAGTGGATGACTGCAGCGGATAATTACTTTGTGTTTATAATTCAGACTGATTTGTTCAGGCAGCTTATTAAAGGCTCACTTTTCTGAGTAGTGACTACAAAATGCAGTCATCATCTTGAACATGTGGTTCAGAAGTTCACTGAGGCACAGGCAGAGTGGTTTGAAAGACTGTACCAGATGTTTGAAAGAACCAGGAATGGAAACAATTTATGTCTCATATGTCTACATGCTCTTGACGTTAACTCATTTGAATGACCCATGGGCTGGAGCTGTGGCTTGGAGCTGTAAGGTGTTTGCCTTGCTGGCGCTAGCCTAGGACAGACCGTGGTTTGATCCCCCGGTGTCCCAGATGGTCCCCTAAGCCAGGAGCGATTTCTTTGTGTATAGCCAGGAGTAACCCTGAGCGTCACTGGGTGTGGCCCCCCCCCAAAAAAAACCAAAGACAAAAAAAAAAAAAGAATGACCCTAATTACAAAGGAGGATGAAAAATGAATGTTTGGCTAATAGTTTCATTAGTTTTAATAGAAGACTAATTGTTTCATTGTCATCTTTTAAATATAACTTAATAGAATTAACCAATTCCCAGGAGAAAAAAACCTAAACCCCTGTGGTCATGATATCACCCTAATTTTGCAGGATTTGTGAGCTGCAGGTGATCTTCTCTGTAAGGTGAGGTCCAGGATCTATTTGATACAGTGACCTGTGAATTAAGAATAAAAGTCATTTTTTCAATATGCCAAGTTTGGCAAGACAAAAAATTGACTTGCCACCACACCCTCATTTATAGAGGCACCTGTGATTGAATCAGTCTTCCAGACTGATTTACCAATGTCATCTATCCTAGTTAGGCTGTGTTCTGCTTATTTTGGAAAAGTTCTGTTGTCATTTTGCTTTGGGATCTTGATTGCTCTTGCTTTTACATTCCCTCCTTCTCCCAATAAAGTGGGTGTGAAAGAAGTTATGTTCTGCTTGGGGGTTTTCAACCTTGGAAGACTGCCTGCTGCACGAACACTTACTTGCTTTCATTGTAGACTGTTAATGTCTTCTCTTCTTTCCTGTTTGTCCTCATTCATGATTTCATTGGCAGCATAGCATAGTTCTGTTGTTGACATAACAGACGTCAGATCTCTTCACCTAGTCCATTTCAGATGCCTGTACACTCACAGCCCAAATTTGTTTCTACATGTACTTCTCAACTTATCTTTCATTTTCTTAATGAGACTTGAATGGCAAGCTTATACCTCAATCAATTTTTTTGTTCATCCCACTCATGAATTTCCCTGTCAACACCCTCTCCCCAAATTTTCATTACTGAAATCTTATTATTTTTGAGTAAATACACAAAAAAATACCTCTTTTTAACATTTGGAGTCTGGAGAAAGATGGTCTTTTTGACTTACAATGAAGTAAGTTTTTAATAATATGAACTTTATTCCATTTCATTTCTACTTAAACCCAGACAATTATTTTTATGTGAGAGAGGGGTCCATCAAGTAGTGCTCAGAAGGCCAGGGAATCCTACCACCAATTCTTAGCTAATCAAGCCTGTGGTTCAATATAATTTTTATGTACCAGAAATTAGCTGGGCTACCCCAGCAATGTGGCAATGCATGGGCTGATCACATTGTATCAGATCACATGATTCTGATCACACGGTATAAGAAATGGAACCACATTCCCAGCAAAGCCCTAACCACCAAATTATCTTTTGGACTCTTAAATACAGATAATTTTTCCCTAAGATCTCTCTTGTAATATCTTAATGAGGACAGACAAGAGCCCTCATTATTTTACTCATTATTACTGTATGTTTTTCTCAAACTTGCTTTTTACAGCTACAATTTATTAGACAGAACCTCACAGTTATGACTTTTTTTTCTTTTGGTCACACCCGGTGATGCTCAGGGGTTACTCTTGGCTCTGAGCTTAAAAATTGCTCCTGGCTTGGGGGACTATATGGGACGCTGAGAATCGAACTGCAGTCCATCCTAGGCTAGTGCACGCGAGGCAAATGCCTTACAACTTCCATCACTGCTCCGGCCCCCCAGTTATGACTCTTCATGTCATGAATTTCCTTTTTTCAGCCTGAGAGACCTGCTTCTTAATTGCCTGTATCCTAATGTCGAGTTAGAGCTATGTTGGTTCTCTATCTTTATCCAAATATAGCATCCCAGTCCTAGTAGTTGGCCCCTAATTCTTGTCCTATGACCCTTCTTCCCATTTATGTGATATTTATCTCTGCCCCTTGTAATAACATGAAAACCCACATGAATACATATGTTCCTGCTGAGAATCACTGGTTTAGATAACAAATGTCTAGTTATTGCAGTGGCCCAAGGCTGCCAGAGCTGCAAGGCTGCAGAGGATCAAGGCTGCCAACACCCAGTACTGCAAGGCTCTCAGGGTCCTGTGGGGGCCAGCTGCCAGGTGGAGCCAAGAGCCCACCCAGGGACACAAACATATAATGACCACCTACCCAGGACAGAGAAAGAGAGGAGAAAAGGAGAAGCAAAATATATTTCTTTATCCCTCCTGGAATATGAGGCCTGCTGTCATTGCCCAATGGTTTCAGAGAGAGGGAAAGAAAAAGACAGATGGAAATTCTTTAGCCAAAGGTGGCCAGGGAAGGCCCTGCTACAAAAAAGAAAGAAAGGGGAATAGCTACAAAGCAGGCAACATCTCTCCAATGCTTTATCTCTGGTCCTTGCTGTCACTATCCTGGTCCCCCACCCCCTGCAACAGTTCAAGTTTTTCCTTTTATACCCAGCATGACAAAGGGGGTATGTTCAAGGGGCATGTCCAGGGGGGCATGCCCAGGTTCAACAGTCATTATAGTGGGGTATTAAAGGGACCTGTCCAAGACCAACTGCAATACAGTTATATTTCAGCTCTTCAATAGTAACACATGTTTGGTAGCAAGTCTTCTATTAATCACTGTTACAGTAGGCTTCAGACTTCAGTGCCCTACCATGAAGAAGAATTATTTCTCTTAAGCATTTACAATTTAGGACTGATGTGACTCTCCTCCAAGGAGTCATTAATAACTTGAAGACATTGAGTTCTTCCACATTGAAGTGGCTGTTTATGGAGTACATTGCCTTCTATATAGGGCAGCACAAGAAAGAAAATGCTGGAAGTAGAGAAGTTTGTAGGAATAAGATCTAGAAATGTCTTAAATCATTTCAACCCTCATCCAGTAGTTAGAACTCATTCATTGCCCCTAGTCAGTTCATTTCAGGCTGCAAAGTACCCAAGAACACAGGGATATATAATGGGCATTTACAGCCTCTGCCACTTCATGACTGATGCATGCATAGAAGCTAAATAGAGGATGAAGAAAAGTTCAAGCAAAAAACATTATTCAAGTTCAAGCCAGAAATTACAGGTCAAGTTCAGATACTGCAATGATCTGTAAAGAATAACAATAAGAAACCAACATATATCTCATTACTAGTCTACAAACTCAATTGAAAATTAGTTAAAAATATTAAATAGAGTCCAACAATCTACCCAACACCCTCATAAGCAATTTTGGTGATGCTACCTGGAAATCTGTGTCTATATTATTATCTAATTCATATTATGCCAATAGAACTACTAATCTGTAAATCTTAATTTATGGGGGTTCAGCCAGGTAAAATAACTTGTCTAAACTTATTTGGCACACCAGTTTTATAACCAAATCAATCTTTGTATCCCACTACAATCAATGTCTGCTTATTGTTAGGGCTGGAAATGCATGCACAGACTTATAAAAGAATTCTATAAGAACTGCAGGCCAAAGGAGAGTTTATTAGAAAACTAGGATGCTTGTAAAGAAGGGGCAACTGGACTTATGCCAAAGAGTAGAAGACCTGCTTGCCATTTTTCATGGGTTTATGCACCCTTCTTGGATATGGACCTCATGCATGGGGCGAGTTACCAATGGGACTTAGACCTAAGACTTGATTCGGGCCCAATAGTCTTTTTTAATTGCTCAAATTTAATTTTAATTTAATTTAATTTTAACTGTTCAAATGCTAACTGCACGCTGGTATTAAGTATTTTGCTGGGTTGATCTAAGTTTACTCTGGGCCCTATAGGAACAGAAACCTGCTGAGACATCCTGGAGGGGAAGCACAGGGATTTATCTCCCCATTGTGGTTGCGGAGAGATTTAGTGAGTCTTGAGTTTTCTTCTTGCATCCTGGTTTGTGTCTGGGAACAAGGAACCTGCTGAATAGTGACATTTTATAACATGTCACCCTTTAATTTCTAAATGGATATTTTTCTCTTCAATACTCCTTATTTCCACCCTTGTCTGAGGGCAACAGAAACTCTTTAGAAAGACAAGGTGTAGACCTGTCTTTCAAAACAGCTTCACTCTGAGATCGGATTTGAGGGGAGCATTTATAAATTGACATTTGTAAAGGGGGAGGATGAGATTAATAGAAATAGTGTAATCTATATTTTGAGGATGGGAGGACTGCTACCTATTGCATGCTTTGTAGCTTGATGGTCTTAAAGAGAAGAAACCTCATGCAGTCTAATATAAGGATGATAATGAGGGTGGTGAGGGGACCCAAGTTATAAGGACCAGGAAAACCAGGAATCTGTCACTTGATGCTCTCAGGTTTGGCTTTGGAGATAAGGCCTTTGGGCTAGGATGTCCTGGATGGGTTTACAGAAATAACTTGTTCCATATTCTGTCAGAACCTATTAGTGGATGATGTAGGTGTAACTTAATTTGTCCTGGAAAGACAAACTAGAATTTGTTAAATTTATAAAAGGTGGGAGGCATTTAGGAGAACTTGGTAGAGTTTTGTTTTGTTTGACTTTCTTTACTTAGGCAGTAATTTTTTTAAAGGAGTTTTGGTTTGCCAGGTTTTGAAAAGTGAGTTGGCAGATTCTTTTTCTAGATTTCAAGTAAAGGGTAAAACTTTTAAGAGCTAATGAGATAGCACAGAGGTTAAGGTGCTTATCTTGCTTGTACCAACCTTTGGTTCAATCTTAGTACCACATACAGTCCCTGAGTACCACCAGTACCACCTGAGAGCAGGCCCAGGAATAGGTCCTGAGCACTACCAGGTATAGTCCCAAACCACCTTCCCTTCAAAAAGCATAAAAAGTTTTAAGAAAATGATTAAAACTACCATTTGATTTTAATAAAAAGGCATGCTACGTGGGCTGGAGAGATAGTGTAGCAGGTAAGGAACTTGCCTTACTACTCTCAATCCATGTTCAATCCCTGGCAACAGATGGTCCCCAAGCACCAGCAGGAGTAATCCCTGAGTATCGAGCCAGGAGTAAAAATCTGAATACTACCAGGCTTGACTTCAAACCAAAAGGAAAATAAAAGGCATGCTGCTTAGTATCATCTTATCGTTTTGGGAACTTTTATTCTTAATTTACTAAAAGGTTTTCTGGAGAGAAAAGTAAATGCTTTAGTATCACTCATAGTAAGATGCCATTTCAAGTCTAAGAAAAAAATTCTTAATCCATCAGCCCATAAAAGTGTCTGCCAGCAGATCTGTTGGAATAAAGCAGTAAGTGCAGACACAGAGCTTCAAGTTTGCCACAGGAATTTTATTTTACACTTTTTTTTATTTGTAAGTTTTAGTATATTTATTTTTTAATTTATTTTTATTTAAACACCATGGTTACAAGGTTGTTCATAATACAGTCTTTTTCACATGTAAAATTTTTTATGATTGAGTTGCAGCATACGATGATAACAGTCCTCACCATTGTGCATTTCCCGGCACCAAGGTTCACAGTTTCTCTTTCATCCTCCCTGATACCCTCTTCCCTCTCACCCATTTGCTTCTTGGGGCAGGCATTTTACTTCTCTCTCTCTCTCTCTCTCTCTCTCTCTCTCTCTCTCTCTCTCTCTCTCTCTCTCTCTCTGAAAAACAGTTCTGTTACTAAAGTAAGGGAGTCACAAACTGCTAGCTTAAACAACAACAACACCTCAGCCATGTCTGCTCAGCTCTGGGACAACAGAAGTAGATCCTGCTGGCTTTCTGCAGGAGTGAGGGTCTCTGTTCTGTACAATGTGTAGGGAACAAGACCATTCTGGTCCAGGTGAAGGAATTTCTGAGATGTTAATGAATTGAGCATATTGAGAAAAGTTCTGAGTTTTTTAGAGTACTTTTTAATCTTTTCCTCTTTTGAGAGACTCCAGGACAATTTTGTAATATGGCAAAAGGCTTTTGGATATTAAAGATTAAATATTTCATTATAATGTAATCAGTAGGGAAGATTTTTTAATTAGTCGATATATAACTTTAAAATTAGACCTCTTTATGAGTTAAAAAATAATTTTTGAAATAAGAAAGTAAAACATTATTACATAAAAATGTTTTCATAATTAAAAATTAAATATATCAAATAAGCCAAATTTATCTGTGTTTATCAGAGAAGAAAATAAATGTTATAAACTATTTTAGGAACTCTTAATACCTTTTATATTTACTTATTTTTTTAAACTAATCAAGATTTTAGCTATTTACCTTTTGTTAGAATTTTGATAGGAAGTTTTGCTTTTTTTGTTTGTTTGTTTGCTTGCTAGTTTGTTTTTGTTTTTGGATCACACCCAGAGGCTCTCAAAAATCACTCTTGGCAGGCTCAGAGGACCATATGGGATGCCAGAGATCAAAGCAGGGTCAGCACATGCCCTACCCTCTGTGCTATTGCTCCAGCCCTAAAAGTTTTGTATTTTAATTACCCATTTAACTAAAGTAAATTATTTTTGTTTAATTAAATTAAAGGACTTTATTTATACTTTTATTAGAACATAATATTTAAATATTAATTCCATCATAAATGTCAATTTTCCTTTCACCAATGTAACCATACTTCATTTTCCCTCAATTACCTCCACCACACACACACACACACACACACACACACACACACACACATACACACACAACCTCACACCTTGACAGGCACATTACAAAGTCTAGTGGTTGTTGTTGAATCTGTGCTAGATATATATGCTAGAGTCATACTACTCTCCCACATCACCAGTGCAACAGAAGCCTTGACCCTGATTCCTTATTACTTCTCTTTCTCATTTTCTCATTTCCCTACCTCCTTGATTTCATCTTTCTAGATTCTGGATCTAAGATGCTTCCAAATGCAGTTTGCTTCACATTTCTTAAAACAAGATAGTATAGTCAGCAATGCAAAAATCGGCTACCCAAGCTTTGGAAAGTTTATTTTCTCATTTTCAGTCATAAACAGAACACCCCCCTTCACCAGTGCAACATTCCCACCACCAATGCCCACCCTCCTTCCCATCCCCTGCCTGTATTCAAGACAGTCATTTTACTACAGTTACTTTTTTTTTTAATTTAGTAAGCTCTTTTTTTCTTAATGGAGAGAGTTTAAAAAAAATAAGGTAATAAAAAAATTAAGTAATAATGGTGTGAGAGTGAATGGTAATTTTGTAGTTTGCATAGGCCCAGCAAAATATGGGGAAAATGAAAAAAAAAAAAAAGCCTTGGCCTAAATACCCCTGAAGTTTTCTGGCATAAGACTGACTCTGGGCCTCCAGGCATACTAGGTTGTCCAACCCCTGAGTCATCATTCTCTGTGATCTCGGTGAAATTTTTTCGCACATTAGCTGTTGTTGGTGTCAGGTTCCTGTAGTTAAAGATTCTGGTTTCTGTGCATTTTCTTCATCGAAGAATGACTATATCTTTGTAATACACTTTAAAGTTGGGGAAAATGATGCCTCCCATATTCCTTTTCCCAAGGGTTGCTCTAGCTATTCGAGAGTGTTTATTATTCCAGATAAATTTCAGAATTGTTTGTTCCACTTCTTTAAAGAATGTATTGGGTATCCTTAGAGGGATTGCATTAAATCTGTACAATGTTTTGGGGAGTATTGCCATTTTAGAGATGCTAATCCTCCCAATTCATGAGCAGGGTATGTGTCTCCATTTCCTTGTGTCCTCTTTTATTTCTTGAAGCAGAGTTTTGTAGTTTTCTTTGTATAGGTCCTTCACATCTTTAGTTAAGTTGATTTCAAGATATTTGAGGTTGTGTGACACTAATGTGAATGGGATTGTTTTTTTAATGTCCATTTCTTCTCTATCATTATTGGTGTATAAGAAGGACATTGATTTTTGTATGTTAATTTTGTAGCCTGTCCCTTTGCTACATAAATCTATTGTTTCTAGAAGCTTTCTGGTAGAGTCTTTAGGGTTTTCTAAATATAGTATCATGTCATCTGCAAACAGTGAGAGCTTGACTTCTTTCCTATCTGATATCTTGATATCTTTTTCTTGTCTAATCTCTACAGCAAAAACTTCCAGCACTATGTTGAATAGGAGTGATAAGAGAGGGCAGCCTTATCTTGTACCAAATTTTAGAGGAAATGCTTTTAGTTTATCTCCATTGAGAATAATATTTGTCATTGGCTTGTGGTAGATGGCCTTGACTATATTGAAAAAAAGTTCCTTCCATTCCCATCTTGATGAGCGTTTTTATTGAGAATGGGTATTGGACCTTATCAAAATCTTTCTCTGCATCTATTGATATAATTGTAAATTACTTTTAAAACACTAGATTCTGTTTCTTAAAAGCCAAAAGTATATATATTGAATTAAAATCTGATGATAAGATTGAAATGAGATAAATAAATTTATTTTAATAATGTGTATTACTAGACAGATTAAAAAATTTAGTCTAAAAAAGCTTATGACAGCCTTATAATACTTTGTCCTTTTATTTAATTTACTTTGGTTTGGAGGCCACCCTTGGTGGTACTGAGGGCTTACTCCTGGTTCTGGACTCAAGGATCCTGGCAAGGCTCAGGTATTAAACCTGGGTCAGCTGTATGCAAGGCCACTCTCAGGCCCAATAATTTTGTACTAGCTCTTAGGATCAATAATTTTAAGATCCTCACAATAATTTATTGATTTTATTTAATCTGACCACAAATTTTTTTCCTAGAGTATATTTCTCACATATTTTTCTATATTTATACCTTTGATTTGACTCTCAACAAACACTTATAGTCAAGGAAAAAATTTTTAGCAGTTTGTGTTTTAAAGCAGAAATCATTGTCTCTTTTACTTCTGCTGACATCACCTGTTCTACATGAGTTCACAGACCAGCAGTTTTCAACCTTTACCTATGGACCAGTGCTTGAAAACCACTGATTTAATCAAATTATTTTATTTTTTACTTATCACTTTCTTTTACTTTCTCTTTTCTCTCCTTTTGCCTTTCTTTTCTCTTTCTCTTCCTCCTTTGTTTTCTTTCGTATTCTCTTTTTTTTTTTTTTTGCAATCTGTATTTGGCCTTTCATAATGAAATTGTTTGCTTTTCAGTGCCTGAGGCCATGTGCCATGCAACTGTAAAATAGGATGTCACTGACCAGTCTCTCCAGAATGTTCTTTGTCCTCCTTCAGGGTAGCTTTTAGTTTTTATCTATAAGGGAGTCCCCCAAACTCTTTTAGTGACAGTGTCTTTAACCTTTAACTTTTTGTCCTATTTAAATTGCTTTCAGAGTCAAAGCAATTGTATAGCAAATAGGGCATTTGCCTTGCACACAGATGACCTGGGTTTATTCTTCCACATCTCAAAAGGTCCCCAGAGCAACTAGGAGTCATCCCTGATTGCAGAGTCTGGAGTAAGCCTTGAGCATTGACTTCTATGGCCCAAAACCAAAACAAATAAACAAAAAGACTGCTGCCACCTTTCCTGCAGAAAAGTAGTGGGGCTCCTCCACTAAACTTCAAAAGAAAAAAATGATGGTCAATCCTTCCCAGATAGCCCAGTCCTGGCCAATATCTCTGCGTTCTCAGAAATGGAGGAGGGGAACAAGATTGCATTGCCTTTCTTCATGAACTACAGTAGCCCAACACCACTCTCTATCTATACCCTCTGACAGATAGGGCACAGGTCTGAGATTTAACCTTATCAAACTTTCAAGCCACTAAATTTGTTTTAGATCTATAAATCCTAGACTCACCACCTCAATATCTAATAGTACTTTCATGTTGGAATATCACAGGAAATCTTATGGGAAAATTACCTAGAAATCTACAAGCTCAGTGAGCCTAAAACTAATACAGAAGTCTCAACTAGCTCCAAACATAGCCCTGTAACACTTAGACACTAATTTTAGTAACATCATAGTGATATAACATTTATTTAAAATTGATCTGTGTTGATCTCAGTGATAATTCTATTTGCTTTCGTGTTATAACAAATAATGCGAAGTAAATTCGTTTGTGCCTGCTATGTGTAGACTTTGGTGGTGGGTGGACATCAGTGGACACTGTGAAGGAAAGGTCACTCTGGTGGTGAGATTTGTGCTTGAACAGTTAATGCCAGAAGTGACTATATTATGAATTTGGTAAATCCGTGTTCTTAAAAAATTAGAAAGCAATACTGAATACTTAAAATTAATTAAGCTGTGGAGGATGGAATGGGTGAGTTTGGAATGATGGAAAGAGAGAGACTGTTTCCTATGTGTGAAGAATTGATGTTGTGGCAAGAAGAAAGGAGGAGTGAGATCTAGATGAGCCCTGGGGCTCCAGGAGATTGGAGGGGCCCCTACTGAGAGACTCAGAGAGTCCCAGGACTATGCTGCTCTGTGAGGGTGTTGACGATAAGTGCCTGGTGAATTCTGTCACATCTTATTTCCCATAAAGTGATGCAGAAAAAATCGGGTGGCCATTAGGCTCTAAAGATTCTAGATCGTTGTAAGAAAAGAAAGAAGGAAAGAAAGAAAGAATGAGGGAGAGAGAAAGAAGAGAGAAAGGGAAAAAAAGAAAAAAAGAATAAAGAAAGAAAAGAAGAAAGAATGAGGGAAAAAAGAAAGAAGAAAGAGAAAGGAAAAAAGAAGAGAAAGAAAGAATGAAGAAAGAAAAAAAGAAGAAAGAACGAAAGAAAAAGAAAGAAACCTATCAGTTGCTCTTACGGGGAATTAGGAAGGACTGCAGCACCACCTAGTGTCTGAGAAGGAGATCTGCGTAATTGTCTAGAAATAGTCCACCAAAAAACTGTTTTTTTTTTCCTTTATTTTATTTTATTTTATTTTATTTTATTTTATTTTATTTTATTTATTTCTGGGATCAAAAGTAACATAAGTGCAAAGTTCCAAGGAATTTATTGACAGCAGTCTGAACCATGTCATCCTGTTAACACAGCAACACAGATTAGTGTAATACTGGCTTGTTCGTTGTCTTGAGGAGCAGCTGCTTGCCTCAGGGCCATCTATTTCATGTCTCTTGGTGTATCTGAAAGGGATCTTTCTATAGTTGATCATTCTGGGACTTTCTAGATCTATGTTGAGACTAGGAATAGCCAAAATTTGGGGCAAATATTGCTACAACTTCTGGTTTGAGATAATAGCATACGAAGTCTTGACTTGTCAAAGTCTAAAACAATATTCAAGAGCTTCAAAGAGTCATTGGCCATAGCAAGATCATCACTCTTTTTTAGCTCAGACTAAAACATCCCTTTCTCAATCAATGGTCATGAGCCACCTGTGAAGACTCTAGAAGGATATATACAGTTATTTTCTGTTAAGGAAGAATTTAAGATTAGTTAAATAAATATTAACTTTCCACTCTGAAGGAAATATACCAAGAAATCGCAGAGACCAAATATTTCTAGAAATTTCAAACAATTAGTTTAATGCTTTACTTTCTAAATAAGTTTATCTGACTTGGCAATTCCATACTAACACTGTTGAGTAGTGTTAACACAAACTGTTCCATTCTGTCTCCATTCTAGTCATAAACTTACAAGATTAGGTCAGTTATTTTTCTTCTTTTGATAACATGAGCTAATGCTGATTAATGAACACTAATAAAAAATAAGTCATGGTCAGTTTTATAACTAAATACTAACTTCATTTTCCCCCCTGTCCTGTGGTTCATTTGTACAAATAGCACAGAAAAACTTGGTCACCCCACTCCTTCTACTCTCATAATGGTAGGCAGAAACATCTTACAGAGCCTTGCAGGGGCCATGGCAACTTAAGGAGTTTGAGTTAAAGTGGGAGCTGCAGCCACCATCTGGGTCTTTGGGCTTGAATTTTGGCCTTGGTTATGATGCCTAAAAGAAAAAAAAGAGAGGAGAGAGAGAGAGAGAGAGAGAGAGAGAGAGAGAGAGAGAGAGAGAGAGAGAGAGAGAGAGAGAGAGAGAGCTTGCCCTGGGGACTGGCCGAAGTGGGGATAGGATAATAGGAGGATAATGGAAAATTGGTGGCAGGAAACGAACACTGGTGAAGGATCAGATGTTAAAACATTGATCAAAACTCAACTATCAACAACTTTTAAGTCTATAGTTTATGGTGATTTAATTTAAAAATTGATTCTAGTCACTTATTTACTGTTACTCATAGATTCTAATAAATTTATAATTTTTTATATTCATGTTCTTGTTTTGTTTTATTTTAGGGAGTTAAGGAGTAGGGGTGCCACACTTGATTGTTCTTAGGGCTTTTTCCTGGCTGGGTGATCAGGTATCACTACTGGCAGTGCTCAGGAGATCATATGTGGTGCCAAGAATCAAACTCAGGTCAGTCACATGCAATGCAAGTGCCTAACTCATATATCGTCTCTTCAGCCCTTATAATCCATGGTTTTGAGTTTAGTACACAATGAATTTGGAAACTCAAGAGAGTCTCCTTGAAGCCAGAGTGACAGCACAGTGGTAGGGCATTTGCCTTGCACTCGGCTGACCCAGGATGAGCTTGCTTCTATCTCCAAGTTCCCATATGGTCCCCCTAGCCAGGAAGTGAGCACATAGCCAGGAGTAACTCCTGAGCATCACTGGGTGTGGCCCAAAACCCAAAATAATAATAATAATAATAATAATAATAATAATAATAATGAGGAGGAGAAGAAGAAGAAGAAGAAGAAGAAGAAGAAGAAGAAGAAGAAGAAGAAGAAGAAGAAGAAGAAGAAGAAGAAGAAGAAGAAGAAGAAGAAGAGAGGAGGAGGAGGAAGAAGAAGAGTCCATAGTGGTCACTAAAACCTTAGAAGCATTTTAGTATTACTGCAAAGACCATAAACATAAGACCTGAACTTAGATTAAAAAATTTACATTGAGTTTCATGAGACCCAAACTTTAACATCAAAACTTAAGGGCCTATTATACTGACAGGGGGCAGAGGTGATGGCATGGGATACATTCCAGGAACATTGATGGCAGGAGATTGATGCTGTTGGTGAAATTGGCCCTGATCTGAAGCCCAACTATTTAGAACTTTGTAAATCACAATGGTTTCAATAAAATATTTTTAAAAACTTGCATTTTATAAATTTATAATTTTATAAAAATTTACATTGACTAGCCCTGATACTCTACATTATTTATTTGTCTTTTTAATTTATTTAATATTTTACCAATAAGAATCCCATATGGTCCCCAAACCTGCCAGGAGTGATTTCTGACTGTAGAGCCAGGAGTAACCCCTGAGTGCATTTACTGAGGACAGTAAATGATGATCAAACAAGTGTTTTGTTTTGTTTTGTTTTTTAATTTTCCTCTTAGCTTTCTGTGTTGTGGGATCTTGGCTCTCTCTTCCATTGTTATATATATATATAAATATATATATATATATATAAAATGATCATCATTTTAGCCTTTGAGAGCTCCAAAGTTTCCTTAGATTCTGTGTTATGTGGTAGTGAACTTTAGGTCTTTAGAAAAAAATAATAAAACGTTTACTGTCCTGGATTGCAATGAAACCAAAAGGTGTTTAAATTGATCTTTGGGCTTAAAAAATACTAGAGAGCTTTCTATCTTCATTTCTTCTTTTGGGGGGGGGGGTCACACCCAGCAGCACTCAGGGATTACTCCTGGCTCTACAGTCAGAAATCACTCCTGGCAGGCTTGGGGACCATATGGGATTCTTATTGGTAAAATATTAAATAAATTAAAAAGACAAATAAATAATGTAGAGCATCAGGGCTAGTCAATGTGAATTTTTATAAAATTATAAAAAATAAAAAATAATAAATATATATGCCAGTCTTGTTCCTTTTTTTAACAATGGAAGAGAGAGCCAAGATCCCACAACACAGAAAGCTAAGAGGAAAATTAAAAAACAAAACAACACTTTTTCCAGGGTGGGAGCAGTAACACAAGTGGTAGGGCATTTGTCTTGCACGCTCTAACTAGGACGGACTGTGGTTCGATCCCCTCGCATCCCATATGGTCCCCCAAGCCAGGAACGATTTCTGAGTGCATAGCCAGAAGTAAGCCCTGAGCGTCACCGGGTATGGCCCAAAAAGAAAAAGAAAAAAACACTTTTTCCAAAGTCAGACAGACAGTACAGGTGTTAAGATGTAAGCTTTGTATACAGCCTTTTCTGGTTTCATTCTGAGTATTAGATAGTCCCTTCAGTATGACTAAGTGCTGTCTGATATGCCCCTGAGCAACATTGAAGTGGACTAAATAATCCCCAGCACTACAGGGCCCAAGCAGCCATCAGGGCCTTGCATTGAGCTGCCTGGCCTGGCTGTCTGAACTACTTTGAGTACCCAGCTCCTACGAGCACTGCTTGAAAGGGCACCTCAAAGCATTAAAATTCAGGGCCCCAAGTGTCAGCACAGTAGGTAGGGCATTTGCCTTGCATGTGACTGACCCAGATTCCCAGACATCTATATGTCCCCCTTCAGCCTGTCAGGAGTAATTTCTGGGTACAAAACCAGAAGTACCTCCTGAGTAAAGCCAGATTAAAAACATTAAAATTTTTTAACTTAAGAAAGAGATAACATTATTCCAACCCCCAATCCACAGTAAAACCTGAACACCAAAGCTCAGAGTAAACCTTACCATATAAAATAACTTTATTTCTAATATTGTGCCTTCTCTGATTCCAAAAATCTGAGGAGGAAGAGAATATTACTTAGTTAAAGAACTCATATCAAGAACTCCTTCCCATTAGCTGTGGAATCTGCATCTCATGAAAGTTTTCACCCTACAAATTGATCTAAATCTCCTGAAAGGTTTGTCCCAAAATCAAACAAAACAGTCTGGATGTCCTGAAGTGGCCTGGATACTGCATAGCAGTGTTTTCTTCAAATTTCACTTTAGCTCAGTACAGTCAATAGAGTACATGAATATCATCTTTCAGAATGATTTATAGGGACAAAAGAGTAGAGGCAGAGTGAAAATTAAGATATAGCCCTAAAAAAAAGAGAACGTCCATGTAGTCTGGTCATGGCTGATACTTCCGTGACATTCTCAAAAGGGGGAGGACAGATTCCCCTTTCTGATGAACTTTAGAAGTCTAATGCCATCCTTTAAAGTTCCAGGGGTCTCAAACTCAATTTACCTGGGGGCCGCAGGAGGCAAAGTCGGGGTGATTCTTGAGTGCAAAGTCAGTAGTAAGCCTTGAAGATTGGGGGGTGTGATCCAAACAACTAAAACAAAACAAAACAAAAAAAAAAGATTTCTCTAGGGCAGGGCCACAAAATGTTGTTCGGAGGGCCGCAAACGGCCCATGGGCCTCGAGTTTGAGACCCCTGCTGGAAACCCTCCAACAGAACAGCCTAGCTCTGTGACTTAATCTTATAAAACTTCCAAGCCACCAAATTAGTTTCAGATCTATAACTTTGGATCACAATGTCACATGCTGCAGACACTTCAGTATTTTATAGTAGTGTCAGCACAGTAAAATCACAAGAAATCTGATTGGAAAGTTGCATGGTGATCTACCAACCTCGGTGAGCCTAAACAGAAAACAGAAAGCTTAGCTAACACCAACCACAGCCTAATAAATCCTTAAACATTGACTTTAGTAATACCACAAAGATAAAACAATTATTTCAAACTGACTTGTGTTGATCTAATTTTGATAAATTCATTTGTCTTTGTGTTGTAACAAGCAATAAGAAGTATATTTGTCTGTGCCTGCATGAAGGCAAGCTACGGTGGTAGGTGGAAGATTAGGGACACTGATAAAGGGAAGGTCACATTGTTGATGGGATTGGTGTTTGATTATTTAATGCCTGAAGTGGTTGTATTATGAACAACTTGGTAAATCACAATGTTATAATAAAAATTAGAGAGAGAAAAAAGAAAGGGAATGTCATGGTGGGCGGCCTGGGTGGTATTAAATAACTTGGGTGAACCAACCCCTGCCAGATCTGGACATGAAGAGAATCATTTTAGCATCCCCCTATTTATTTGGGGGGTTTGGAGTCATACCCAGCAGTGCTCAGGAATTACTCTTGCTCTGCACTCAAGAATCACTCCTGTTGGTACTCGGGGGGGGGGGGCAGATAGAATGCAGGGGATTGAAGTCAGGTTGACTGCATGCAAGGCAAGCACCTTACCCTCTGTACTTCCCTTCAGCCTCCTTTTCCCTATTTTAATGGCCAACATTCTTGAAACACATTAAATGCTAAGCCACCCTCCTTTATAAAAAAGGGTATGAAAGGTCAAAAATTTCTGCCTTACTTGGGAATCCTGTTTTAGACGACCCCTCTCCCTTAATCTGGGCATTCCCCATCTTTCCTTTCCCTTTCCTTAAAGCCTTTTCTTAAATCGGCCACTAGATGTCATGTCCCTTGCTTTTCATCTTGATTGCTTGAGATTAAGAACCTATGGAGAGTCATCACCTTCCATAGCCAGAAATTGTTACACCCTTCAAACTCTATGCCTCAGATCAATATGCTTTAACTCTTCCCCAATCCTACAGTCCTTCTAAATATGTGAAGGAAGAAGGGGCAGAGTTGCACAGTTTATAGTGGGATTTGTATTCCCCTCACTTTTTCTTTTTTTATAAGTCTTTCACAGTTGTATTTCAGGTATTTAGTGACAGTGAATTAGGGCCATTTCCACCACCAGTGTTGACCCTCCTCCACCATAGTTTCCTATATGCATCACATACCTTCATCCCTAGCCCCCAGGACTACCACTGTAATAGGTCCACTTTGTGTTTAGCTTGTTAGAGTTTGGGTCTCTTGATTCTATTGTCTTTGACTTTGGCTTAGATATTTAGATCTGATCTTTTTTTTTCTCACTCAATGCTCCTAAGACTGCTTGGGCCCCATCCACTGGGCCCCATCCCTGGGCCCCATCCACTTTTTTTTTCTTTTCTCAATTTGTAGGAAGACATAGAAATATAATGATTCAAGGTCTAAGGTTCTATGAAATAGGCGGAAGCTCCTATCTAGAATATAAATAAAATTAAAAGAAGAAAAGACAAAAAGGGGGAAAAGGGCAGATATGGTTTTTTTCCCTCCATAGGCACAGCAAACTTTGGGAAAATTAAAAAGGAAATTCTATTGATCTAAGACATACAGAGTGTCTCCATCTGTGAGCATACTGTCAATAGACCAGCTCCAGGCTCCAGGCATGTTGGTTGTTCAACCCCAAGGTCTCTCTTTATGGTCCCATAAAAAGTTCTGCTCAGTCATGGTTATCAAAGTCAGTCTTCTGTAGTTAGTTTTTGCATAGGTCCTGGGATGAAACCTAGAAATAAAGTCTTTCTTTGTGGTCCCAGAAAAATGTTCTGCTTAGTCTCAGTTGTTGTAGTCAGTCTACTGTAATTAGAGATCTTGGTTCTTGCACAGATACTAGAACAGAGCATCTTCTGATAACATCTCACCATTGGGTGGTGAGATAGGGTAACCTGCTCTTAGATTAGGTTGTTGCCATTTCCTCTTCACCAGGGTGTCTTATGAACTTACAGCATTCGGGCTTCTCCCAGGGGAAGATTGATTCCTGATGATGTATCCTAAACTGTGCTGGTACCAATGTTGGGATATGAGGTTCAGGGTTGAATGATCCATGTCTGATCTATTGAGGTTTGTCAAGACTCCATGACAAATGTTCAGGGTGAAAAACACCTGTACCGTAAAATTTATGAGTTCCTGTTTCTATTAGATAAGAGCTTCTTTCTATATGTAAGATTTCCCCATTTTTAGTGTGCCTATGCAAAAAAGGAACAATGTAACAGGATACTCCTGGTGCATATGAGGATAAAAATAACAAGCTAAACAATCTTATAACCTGACTTTTACTTGAGCTCATAACTCAATCAAGACTTTCCTACAAGAATTTCCTACTAAGCAGGTCCAAAGCAGGGATGAGGGAAGCTACCTCGACATATGGAAATAGACACTAAGAATTATAACTATTAAGAAAACGCGTCTACAGAAACATACAAAAGAAATATAGATATTCCCTTTAAGTCTTTTGAGATAGTTGGGGTAGGAGTAGAATCTACAGCACAGTTTTACCCTGTCCCCCGTGGTCTTGTGGAGTCTGAGAAATAGTTCACAGAAGTCGGGAATCAGGTAGTGTCCTTGAGGCTGAAGGTCTCCAGGGAGCCGAATCCCATAGCAAGCAAGTTAACAGAAGGGGAATGGGGGAGAAAAAGGGCTGCATAGTACAGGTCTACAGAAGTAGTGTCTGCTACTTCTTCCCAGGGGCAAGACATAGCAGGCTGAGAGAGCCTGGGAGGGTGTCTTTTCACTTTGGGAGTCAGCTGGCAGCTTGCTGGGGTAGGGGGACGGTTCCAATCTCTAGTATTAAGAACTGAGGGTGAAGAGGGTTATCCCCTCACTCCTTCTAACAAAATGTCTTCACCATTGTCTTCTGAAATTCCTTTCTGATACATAAAAAAATGAATTGATCTATGTCCAGTGAAGTCAATTGACTCTTGCTCCTAGTTGACTCATCAAAAGTGTTGTCAATGAAAGTAAAGGGGAGCCACCGAGTGGGAAGAGGTTAACCACACTAGATTAAGTACTCCCCCACTCCTACTTGGCTCATCATAGTGTTGCAATGTTGCTGAGAAAGTGGATGTGGAGGTGGGAGAGATGTCAGGACTGGTAAGAGCCTTCACGAGCTCCTACACAATGTGTACCCCAAAGTCTTGCCAGTTTGAAGGCAAGCAGTCAAGCTGTACTTGAAATCCACTCAAGACACAGTATGCAAGTTGTTCCCTGCAACCTGAAATCTGTTTTCTCAGGCAACAGAAAGTTTATGCTCCTTACAAGAAAGACGAAAGTTCATCTGATATCCTGGATTTCCTGGATTCATTGTCTGTTCTCTCAAGAGGGAATTTCAGGAGGAGGTAAATGATTTAAAAATTAGGGGCCAACGTAACTTGAACTAGCTAGTCCTGCCCCCCAGTTAGAGGGGGAAATAAGGGAGGCACCAGGACCAAACAGGTGCAAGACTACTAAGTAGTGGGCTAGATACAGAGGGGACCACATATTCTAGCAACCCTGGGGGTGAGGGAAGAGGATATGGGAGGTAGGACAAAAACGGAGGTGTAGGGAGGACAATTTGGTGATGGGAATCCCCCTAATTTTATGTAAATATGTACCTAAAATATTATTGTCAACAATATGTAAGCCACTATGATCAAAATAAAAATTATATTTAAAAAAATTAGGGGCCAAAGCGGTATCTCAAGTGGTAGGGCATCTACCTTGTACGCACTAACCTAGGATGGACCACAGTGCAATCTCCCACCATCCCATATGGTCTCCCAAGCCAGGAACTATTTCTGAGCATGTAACCCCTGAATGTCACCAGGTTTGCCCCCCAAAAAAATTTAGATCCAAGTTTTATTGTTTATTCAAGTTTATTAAGTTTTATTATGAGAGCAAAGAGAAAGAGATAAAGAGAAAAACAAGGAAAGAGAAAGGAAGAGCAGTAGAAATAGAGAGAGACAGAGAGGGAGTGAGAAAGGAAAAAATGTGCATATTTAGAGGATGGATGTGTGAGACCCCATTAAGTGACCCTGAGTGCACTAATTACCTGGGATGTTTATTGTATTAGTCTTTAAATTTGTGATTAGAAGCACTCTGCAGAGAAGTGTCCATTGCTAGGATGTTGTCAAGGATTTTGACCTTGAGAGTCTTCTTCATTCAGATCTTATCAGAACTTCCTTCCTGCTGAATTGTCTCCAGAGGGGTCCACACCTCCAGGATTTGGGCTGAATTATTCTCATTCTGGCTGGCTGTAGGATACCGTTTTTTCCGGTGTATAAAGCGACCCCCTAATTTTAGACTTCCTCTCTGACTCCGGCCAATCTGAGCAGGCTTTTTACAGTGTAGATTAGGGTACAGAACATTGTCTAATTTGCATGCATCAAAAGCCTGCTTGGATTGGCTGAGTTAGAGAGGCAGTGGAGCAGCCTTGCAGGATTGGTGCAGGATCGAGTTGGAAAATTCGTTTTGTGGCAATATCCAGACGATTTTCCGTTTACCGGCATATCAAAACGTTTTTTGGGATATACTCAGCATATAAGACGACTTCTGATTTTCGGTTGACTTTTTTTCGTTTCAAAAGTCGTCTTATATGCCAGAAAATATGGTATCTCCTTTTTTTCTAGCTTTATGACTACTGGATTGTGTGTGTGTGTGTGTGTGTGTGTGTGTGTGTGTGTGTGTGTGTGTGTGTGTGTGTGTGTGTTGTTTTGGGCCATACCCATGGTGCTCAGGTGTTACTCCTGGCAATGCGCTCAGAAATTGCCCCTGGCTTGGGGGACCATATGGGACACTGACGGATGGAGCCACGGTCAGTCCTAGGTTAGTGCTTGCAAGGCAGACTCCTTACCACTAGTGCCACCACTCCAGGCCCCAACTACTAAATTTTTAATACCCATCTTCCCCAACCCCTCACCTGACTACATCATTTAACTCCTTTTGTAACTGCATGGATAACATAGAGATAGAAATATTTTAAGAACACATGAGTCTCAAGAGTGGAGGAACACAAGGATAATCTGTTGGTCTCTTTCCTGATTTCTCAAAGCAAATAATGTTTGTATTATTTTAGAATCAGGATAAAGTAGAAAGGAAAAATCCAAAGAGTGACAAAAATTATGCAATTGTGGAGGGGATATGGAGATAGTTGAATAGGGCCTGGGTTCCTGAGTAAAGAAATTACTTTGGAAAGGTAGAAAGAATTAAACCAGTAGCTGAAGGTACACTCAGGTCTAGAGACTCAGAACTGCCTAAATTTAAACTCCAATATTTCTGACTCACATTAATTTGCAGGTAGGTCAAGCCTGGGCCAAGCCCAGGTTCTATTTATCAAAAATTCAGTCCCAGGGAATATGAGCATCATCTTTTGAAACCAGTCCTCTCCCACCTTACAAGCTTTATCTTAAAAAGTAGGTAGCTTACCACAAAGAGCTAGGTAGCTTGCCACAAAGAGCAGAGTGTAGTTAGAGTAACGAAGGTCTAATATAGAAAGGATATTCATGGCATCCCTTCACTTGCAGTAACACAAACCACAATGTCACAAAAGAAAACAGAGAGGGAGAAGAGTGACAGAGAGAAAGAGAGAGAGAGAGGAAGAGAGAGAGAGATTGAAGTAAAATGCCATCCCCAGAGGCAAACAGGAGAGAGTGGGTGGGAAGGAAGAGGGTATCAGTGAAGGTACCAGGGAGGGTGAGAGGGAATCTGTTGACATTGGTGGCAGAAATGTACACTGGTGTAGGTTGTTGTACATTGTATGATAGTAACTCAATCATGAAAAACTTTATATGTGAAAAAGTAACCATGGTGTTTAAATTAAAATTAAAAGCCACCATTGGGGCAAGAGGGGCATAGTAGAGCGGGACATCCTATGTGGTCCTCTGAGTCCCACCAGGAATGATCCCAAAGCACAGTGCCAGGAGTAAGCTCTGAGCCCAATGTAGCCCCAAAACCCTACACTCATGCACAACACACATACACACACACACACACACACACACACACACACACACACACACACACACACACACTGAGGCTCGAGAGACAATTCAGAAGATCAAGTGCATGCTCTGCATGAAGGAAGTTTGGATTCAATTCTGAGCACTATTCATTTCCTGGAACAACGCCAGGGGTGACCTCTAAGCACAAGGCCAGGAATAGCCCTTGAGTGCTTCCAGGTGAAACCCAAATTCCTACCTCTTTTCCCCCAAAGGAGCCATCATCAAGTCACAGTCAAGTTTTATCCAAAAATATATTTTATGTGAAAATTCAAAAGCTATACAAAGTAAAAATATATAATTCTACAATAATAAATTGTTCTAAAGAGATCATCTCTTATAAATTAAAAATACAATCATTACATGTAGACATCAATATATATTTGTATCAATTATCACAAGACCTTTCCATTGCATGATGTAGTATGGAGAGGATCATTTTGCTCTAGAGGAGAGATGTGGGGAGAGCTGGAGTTATTTCAGTGTGAGGAATTTACATTCAAAAGCACCTCATTCTCCAGCACAATGACAGCAGTCACAAAAGTCCCAAACAGGACTTATAAAAAGCTATAACTCACATTTACACAACATTTATATTTCTTACAATTACAATTAAATAATCCTGGGATGTGTCTTGTGAAGCCTAGGGTATCTAAATGAGTTGTTCAAATCTTGGCTTGATTTTCAGAAAGGCACTGAGTATTCAAATCTTTGGTCTTTGAAGTTTCTTCTCATCCAGGTATTTCATTAGCTCCTGAACCCACTTCTGCGTGGCATCAGCACAGATCTCCTTGTCCTTTATGGTCTTGAAGCTGTGGTGGTCAGGAGGAAGGACATAATTAGAGGGGGACTTTGACAGTTGTATCTGCAAGTGTAATAGTTTGGTGAGAAATGTTTAGTTCAGGTGATGGGCTACCCAGGGAAGAGGAGAAAGAAAGGGCCCAAGGGGAAGTAGCCACTTTCCTAGTTGGCTCATTGAATAAAAAGAATTGAGACCCTCTTGCTTCCACAGGGAGCTGGGAGTGAGAATTCTCAATTGTCCTGGATTCAGTTATCCCGTGGGAAGATTCTAAGCATCAGCGTGTTTAATTTCAAATCAAGTTTATAATATCTTTTTTTTGGGGGGGGGAATTGGGATTGTGGGTGAGGGAAGGGCTACACATGGGTGATTGTAGACACTCACATCACAGCTTCTCTGGGACACAGGCTGCTGGTGATCCTCATGTAGCTATCCAGCCTCTGTTTGGGGATAATCTTTTTGACGAATTTGTAGCAGCAAGTGGTTGAGGTATTGATCCCATCTGAAGGAAGCAACAAATATACACTTTTAAGTATATGTTGGGTCTTTATAAAGCAAACAGCCTTAAGAAGAGTCAGAGGGTGTGGCTGAAAAACCAAGAAATAAAAAAAAAAATTAAAAATTAAAATAAATAAAAAAAGAAGAGTCAAAGAGAAGAGAAGCCGCCTTCTTCACCAGGCTCTGAGTCCAGGCTCTGACCTTTAAGAGTTCCTTGGAATCTTGGTCTCACTTACGTGTACAATGAAATTAGAAAGTTTTTCACTAACTGAGAAGATAAGAGGAACTGATAACTTTAGGGATTGTGAGAGAACTCTCAGAATCCTGAACCACAGATAGTGAAAGCCTCCAGTGAAGAAGGAAAGGTAATGTAACTAAAACCAATTATATCCCAATACTTCTGCCTAGAAGATAGAACCTCAGAGTTAGTGCTGACTCAGTTTTCCATACTGCAAAATGACTATACAAAACTGGAAGGGAAAAAAAAAGAAACCGAAAAAACAAAAGGGAAGGAAATTGTTAAAACTAGATGATTTAAGGAAGTATGGTTAGGAGGAATTAATAGACCAGCTCATCAAAATTAAGGAAGACCAGTACAGGAACCCCAAATAAGGACCTATCTGAACCTCCAAGCAATAAAGTCTGTATTGAGTTTCCCTAAAACCTGCTGCCTTTGCTGTGCCATGTCCCTGTTGCTCCAGTTCCAATTCTGAGTCTTTTCTTCTGCCCTCTATCCTCTCTGAAAATATTCTCACTCCCACCACCATAGGTCTTTCTTTCTGATCACTCCCAGTCCCCAAATGCTGCTCACAGGAGCCAGAGCAGAAACTGCACCCTGGCTATATTTGCAGAGCTATATTTCCTAGCAAGCAGCCTCTTGATTTCTTATTTAGTCTCCCTGAAAGCTGATATATGACCAGACTCCCTTCTGATCCTCTCCTGGGCCCCCATGTTGGAAAGCAGTCCTAGCTGAGAATGTGGGTGCCCTTCTGCTCTGATGTCCCAAGCTAGCCCACAGATAGGGTGATGTGCCTCTGAGGGAAAGGGAAGCATTGCTTACTTGGCTGAGCAAGCATCTGGGTGATAAAGGTAGCATCCACAAGCAGCAGGCACAGGAGAGCAGTGAAGAGCTTCATGGTGGACAGGAGGACACGATGTGGTCTAAAGTTGATGCGTTTCTGGACTGTCTCAACTGCTCTGCCTGGCAGCTTTGTTAGGGCATTTAATAGAAAGCGAAACCGTGGGCTGTTCAGAATGAGTCACTGGATAGAGTAATGAATGAATTCATCATAGCTCTGCCTCAGAAAACATTAGTAAAGTAATATTTCCTAATATCTTATGTTAGAAAAATAATTAGTTTGTAGGGAAGGTAGGGATTATTCGCTAAGGAACAAAGTATGTGGCCTTGGTGATTAAATATTATGCTCTTTTGAAATAAAGTATTTCTGCAGAAAAAGGAAGTAAGAGTACCAAGGTCAAAAAGATGCAAGGGGCTTTCCTTTTTTTTTTTATTTAAAATTTATTCCTTAGAGTACCAGTGTTCAAAAAGAGGCACAGTACTTTGGCTGGCTTATAAAATGAACTTAAGGGAAAGTAAAATCCCTTCCTGTTTCGAATCCCAATGACTCTAAAACACAAAGTAAAATAGAATAATAGATCATAAGCAGAAAAATGGAGTCAGACATTTGACATCTATAGAATAAAATTATCTAGAATTGTAACCTCTGTTCTGGTAATCTATGACTATTAAAATCTATCTGAAAACAATAATAATAGTTGGTTTTGTTTTTGTGCTGGAGCTTTCCAGGTGTCAATCACCCTGACCAGTGATGCTGGTGGTGTTGGGATGTTTATAGAGTAACAGTTTGAAAAGAGCTATAACTGGGATTGTTTCTAGACCTTCACTCTATGCCTAAGGTCTGGGCAAGGAAAAGACCCAGGCCACAGGGAAGCTTCCCCCTGTTCCACCTTCTCCACACACCTTGCTTTCATTTTTCTTTCCATATTCCCTCCAATGGTTGGATATTTCCAATAAAATTTGACTCCCAGATTGAAATTTAGCCTTTTTTTCCCTAGGTAAAAAAATCTACTTTTATCATCTGTGTGCCCCGAGTTCTCAAGCATGTTCGGAATCTCAGTGTCTGCTCCGGAAACACAGGCTGTGCCTAGCCCGAGGGATCCTTTTTCAGATGTACTTCAGGTGTGTGCCGCAGTGAGGGCCAGCCGGAGAGCAGACCGTGAGGTCCCCATCCTCAGACACCTTCCTTGGCCAGAGCCACCAGAGGGGGACCTGAAGAACTCCTGTTTCTGACCAAGGGTCTGACCCCTGGGTCTCTCTCGCATGGCACTATCTTCTCTGACCTCCTCCAGGTTGGTCCCCACTAGAGTATAGCCAGCTCCACAAGACACCCCCGCCAGGGCCTCTTCTGCTGGCCCAGCCAAATCTCTTTCTGCCAGGCCATGGCACCAGAACATCCGGACTGGCCATGCTCATGTGTCTCTGTCCTCTCCGGTGCCTGAAAATGCAGGTTCTGGCATCTCTCCCTCAGGGCGTGTGTCTGTCTCTGCAATGCTGAACCAGTCGGTCATATATCTCAAAGTGGACCTGCAGGTGGCAGTTGAGCCTCCTGGAAGCCAGATAAGCCAACTCAGATAAGGGAAGTTGATTCCCAGCCGCCAGGCCAAGTCGAAAAAGACAAGCAGTGTGCAGGTCAAGCCCTTCAAAAGACCCCATAGGAAAGTGCAGCAGCACAACGCAACAGCCGGACAGCCAAGCCGGACAGAGCTGCCACCATAGAGACCGGCCCAGGCTGCAAGGCGG
Organism: Suncus etruscus; assembly: GCF_024139225.1. NCBI lineage: Eukaryota > Metazoa > Chordata > Mammalia > Eulipotyphla > Soricidae > Suncus > Suncus etruscus. The sequence continues at coordinate 167,566,054 of NC_064848.1, read as the reverse complement.
GTGGGTGGCGGCCTGAGGAGTCCGCACCTCACGCTCCAGCCAACGTCTCTGCGAGTCGCCATGAAATTCAGCTTTTTATGGGATGAGTGTAAAGGAAGAAAGGAATCTGTAAACATAACCACTATATGTTTGATGCCATCAAGATTATGGCATTCTTTGGCTTTCAAAATATCTGATCATTGGGTCTGGGAGATAGTACCAGGTTCTCTAGTTGGCACAAGATGATCCCCTGAGCACCGCTGAGTATAGGCCTGGATGTCCTCAAGCATGAGTAGGTGTGTCCTGAAGACATTGCCGAGGTGCTCTGAGAATCGCTGGAAGCACCCTAAGGTGACCTGCAAAACCTGAGTAGCATGGCATTCTATTTTTTTTGTGTATGTGTATGGGGGGGGGGGGTGTTTCGGCCACACCTGGTTTCTTGAGATACCATAAGATGAGAAACAATCTCTTGCCCAGTGAAATCCTTTACCACATCTCAGACAAAGTTCAGGTGGTCCCCTTGGAAGGGGGGTATTGCAGAACCTTTGTATCCTCTAGAGAAAGAGCCTGGTCCATTCTAGTTCCCCTGAGTTTGCCTTTGCACAGGATAGGCTGCCATAGCATTTACGCATGAACTTGGTGCTCTATGGAATTGACATTCCTGCAACCCATAATAGAAATACCATAACGTCTTATCTTTATCTAAGTGGATATAAGATAACCTGGCAGTTTTTATTGGCATTCTCAAAAGTTAACACTTTTATCAGATACTGTTGTGTTTCCTTTCTACCTCTGGACAGAGCCCATTAATTTTCCCAAGAAATCTATATAAGGTTCTGAGTTGCCCTAAAAATTTTTTTCTAGAACTACCTTTATTTCTATGTTTGTGTCAATTTTCTCCCAAGCACATAACGCAATCTCACGGATCAGTCTCAAAACAGCACGGGTAAAGTCGCCTGTCTATGGTATCTGAATAAGCCTCTTGCCCTAAAAAAACGTTCATAGGTCAACCTAAATTACAAGAATTGACCTTCCAGCATGATCTAGAGCAGGGTCGGCAACCCAAGGCTCCAGAGCAGCATGCAGCTCTTTTGAAGCTTTGCCAAGGCTCTGACAGCAGGGCCAATAACAAGGGAGTGGGGAACGGTATCACTTAAATATTTCAATTGGCTATTAATTTGCATAAATATATGTTTTACATTGTTAAGTGAGAAAGTTCTTCTTTTCTTCAGATTGACAGCTAACAGCATGATCCTGTATATAGCATTAAGATAAGAAACAATGTATGCAGTGCTATATTTGTTTTAAATGTCCCGATTATTATTTTATTTCCTTTGGTTGTGGCTCCCAGGTTTTTTTCCCTTCAGAAATGAGTCCAAGTGGCTCTTTATGTCTTAAAGGTTATGTCTTAAAGCTTAGTTTTAGCTTCGTCTGAAAACCACACCGTTCACTATAAAAAAAACTTAGAACCACTCAGGCATGTCTTAGCCACTGTATGAAAATCCTTGGGTATCTGAAGCCCACCTTCACTCCAGGTAGCAAGAAATCAATACAAAATGGTGAAATTGTCCCATACTGTGAACAGACCTTTTTGAATTGACTAAGAAAGTCCATGTTCATGCCTACATAGGCTGAGGTTTGGTTGTTTTCCTGATGGAAGAGAACCAGGGCTGGACCTCCACTTATCCCGCATTCTATACTGAGTTGCAATGGGGAAGGGGCGAAAAGTAATCTCATGGATCTGCTTTTGGATTTAGCATCCAAACGAGCTGTGGCTGGCTCATTTTCAGCATTTTTTTTAGCTAGTATATTAATATCAGCAGATCATAATTCCTCTGGCCTAGTGCCAGTAGATAGTGGTGATGACTGGCCTTAGGGCTTTTTGCTTGAGTATATGTCACTATGGGGAAGACACTTTTATTTTACAAAGTTGGAGGCGTTTTGGAAGTGTTGGCCTGTGCATTTCATAGTGCACGATACATAACAAATTATAATGCCTACTGGGAGCAATACCAGAATGACTAATATGCAAATTAGTGTATTTTATACTAATATATATGTATTAGTATATTTTATATTGATTGTTGGAAGAAGGTAGTAAAATATGCAAAGAAGGGCCTTGAGCCAAACAGGAACTAAATTCTTTTTTTTTTTTTGGTTTTTGGGCCACACCCTGTGATGCTCAAGGGGTTACTCCTGGCTATGTGTTCATAAATGGCTCCTGGCTTGGGGGACCATATGGGACACTGGGAGATTGAACTGCAGTTCGTCCTAGGTCAGCCACATGCAAGGCAACTACCCTATTGCTGGCCCCATGGAACTAAATTCTTTTTCCAAGGTGAAATTATCCACTTGAGTAAACACAAAAATCACCCCCATAGAGCACCTCACCAGTTGCAGACAAGACCCTGTTCATGGTGCCAGGTGTAGTGGAAGTCCTATACCCCAATCCTGAGGGATTGAGGAACATGGGTCTAGAAGAAACTTTGACACAAGAAATAATCCAGACAAGGTTAGGGAGATTAAGCAGGTTCAGGAACTTCTACCACATGCTATCTGCAAGCAGGCAAAAGATACCAGCAGGCAGACAGACCAGCTGTGGAACCAAAACTGAAAGAAATCTCTTTGACCAGCGGCCTTTATTGAGAAAAGTAGGACCACCCTTATGGGTGGAAGACAGATGGTGTAGGGAGCCAATCTAGAGGTACTTCAGTCCATGAGAATGATCCTGAAAGTGTAATAAATGATTACTTCAACAGAGCATCTTCTACTGCTCTGTTTTCCCAAGAATAGAGAGGACCATTTACTGATCCCAGGCCTAAACATTTTGAATAATATTCCTCTGTCTAATTATTCTGATCTTTTTCAGATGTTGATAACTGCAAACCTGAACCACTCAATTGCCTGGTCCTTCATTAAAAGCTAAGAAATTATAAGAGTTTACCCCCTTTTTGCAGGTAGTCTACAATCCTTTGCCAGGCTGAAGAAGTTACAGAAGATAGACCTTCACCCACACTCCCCTTTAATGACTTCTATGATGGTAAAATCCTAGAGAAATTATGAAATAAGAAGCTCAACAGAAAAGCTTTTATGGGAATAAGGGCAAGTGGGACTACAGGAATTCTACTAACTAAGGCCACTGACACCAGTTAAAAATTACACTGCACTGTGCCTATAGATCCCAGAGTTTGGGGCAAGTGGAAAGAATAAATCAGACTGTAAAAGAGACATTAACCAAACTGACCTTGGAGATTGGCAGTAAGTAGGTATATCTCCTTCCCTCTGCCCTTTTAAGAGCACAGTGTTTAAAGGGATTCACTTCTTTTGAGATTGGATGAGAGACTTCCTGCCCTCTATGCCTCTTTGAGGGTGAGGTGGTAATATGTTTTAGCTTAAATCTCTGATCAAACTGCTCTCTATTCTTTACAGGCATTACAAATGAGCCAGTCAAAAGTCCTCTCGAGTATGGAGGCCCTGCAAGAAAAAATATCCAGTCCTTTCCCACAACTTCAGTCCTGGAGACCATATGTGGATCCTCAAACACCAGATTGTACCCCAGTGGAAATAATGTATATGGTCATCTTCACCACTCCTACTGCAGTAAAGGTGGATGAAATTCAGGCCTGAATTCTTGCATCCAACCTGAAGAAGTCAACATAGGAAGAAAATTCCAAGGTCCAGAAGTGGACCACCAAATCCACTTCAAAGAATGGCCTAAAGCTAAACTGAAGTGGGTAAATTAAAATGGGTAGAACTGTGGACACTGCTGTATCTGGTGGGGAAGGGGGCAGGGAATGCATACCACCCCCAGTTTTGGTTATGTGTCCTGTTGGGAAGACATCTTACAGCTATGATTCTTAAGAAATTCCCAGTGTGGGGAAATAATGTGTAAAGGAGATAGTTATAACCCAGCATGCCAAGTACAATCCTCAAGGATTTGACTCATCAGAGGGGACAAACAGTTGCAGACAGCTTTCCTGATAAGTGGATGCAGACTTGGAAAGACTCCATTTCTCTATAGACTTGCTACAGGAATAGGTTGTCTTCCAGAACAGGCAGGGGTTAAATCTACTCTTCCTCAAGGAAGGGGATTGTGTATGGCCCTAGAGGAGCAGTGTTGCTTCTATGCAAACAGATCAGGGGTCATCTGGGAGATGCTGCAGTGGGTAAAGACCAGTTTGCAGGAGTGGGAAAGGCAATGGAAATATTCTGCCTCTTGGTATGAGCAGTCTCTCACTCAGTCCCTCTTGAAAACTTCCTTGATAACTGCCCTGGCAGTTTTTTTTATTCTTTTTATGATGCTCTTATTAAGTCCCTGCATAATTAGTCTCCTCACCCATCTTCTTCAGTATCTTATAAGATACTTGTGCTAAGGTCCAAGTATGTGTCAAAAAGTAGGAATGAGGGGCCGGAGAGATAGCATGGAGGTAAAGCGTTTGCCTTGCATGCAGAAGGTTGGTGGTTCGAATCCCGGCATCCCATATGGTTCCCTGAGCCTGCCAGGAGCGACTTCTGAGCATAGAGCCAGGAATAACCCCTGAGTGCGGCCGGGTGTGACCCAAAAACCAAAAAAAAAAAAACAAAAAAAAAAAACAAGATGGAATGAAGGATGAGGGACCTTAAGAAGAGTCAAAGATTTAACTCAGGTTCAAGAGAAGAGGAGGGAATGTGAATCCCAGAGCAAAAGAAACTCTATTTTGTCTAACCAATGTTTCTTTCATTAAGGATAACAAGGCTAAGTTTCTATTTAAGGGTCAAATTTCTACGCAGATCCCAGTGCTGATAGAGACCACAAAGATTTCTCCAGGACATCTGGTGAAGACAGATAACCTAAGAATGCTACATACTAGCACTGTGGAAAGCCCCTTAGATGCTAGCCAATTAGTTTATGGTCACCATATACAGTACCTTCCCTGCGCCAACCCTACATAAGCTGGCCACTATCCCATGGGGGTATCCCAAACCTCCTGAGAGAGGTGACTCTGACTGATCAGTACAGATGCTTGTTTGCTGACAGAATAAAGTTCTGCTTTGCTTTATTCTATTTGTGTGATCTTGCCCTTCAACTCTGGACCCTCACAGTCATATATCGCTTTCTGATTTTCCAGTTTCTATAGATACACGAATTCTAAATTGCAGAGTTAAGGGGAGAAAGAGACAGAGAACCTGGGAGTTCAGGGAGAGGACAGCTGAACTGTATAAGACATGGTTCAGGGGCCATGAGAAAAGAAATGGATGTTAGACACTTACTAAACAGGTGACAAAAGTCTGGAAAGATTGTGTGGAGACTAGAGTGATAGTGGTTATGTACCTGATCTGGTCACCACTAAGTATTTGTGCATAATTACTCATATGAACCCACCCACTATAAAGCCCTGGACTAACCAACAACACTCCTTTCTCAAGCCCTCTCCCCTTGGCATTCTCCTTTATCATCACCAGTCCTATACCTGGTTTTTTTTCTTTTTTTTTTTTTAAAAAAAAAAAAGACCCTGAAACTGAAGCAATAATACAGTGGGTATACTGCTTAGCCTTCACACCACCAATTCTAGTTTGATTCATGGCACCATCTATGAATCAGTCATGGCACCCTATATTATAGTGATCCCTGAGCATTGTCATGTGTGGCCCAAATTTAAAAAAAAAAAAAAAAGTAATAAAATACTCAAAGGCAGGTTTTGTACAAAAATAGATAATAATGTTTATTTGTTACATGATAATATATATTTTATAATAATGTTTTAAATAATGTCTTTGAATTTAAATCTAAAGGTATTAATTACTATTACAAAGATCCATGTGCTTTCTCAGGCTACAATTAGAATCCACAAAGCAAAATATCTATACCAAAAACAATACACAAAACTCTAGTAGTTTTCAAAACATCAATAACTTAAATGCAATTAACATTACTCAAGTCATTGTGCTTCATAAAATAAACAATATTTATATTCTAAAATTATATATATAACAATGCTATCAAAAGGCACTTATGGAAAACTAGAAAAATACTAGCTTTTGATGGTTGTATTGGCAGTGAGAGCTTCAAGTGTTGAAACAACTGTTCCAGGTGTTGGAGAAAATGTTCTAGGCTCTGCAGTGAGTCCTTTATGTTTTGAAGAGATGGTTTCAGGCTTTGGAGTAAGTACTTCTGGCTTTGGAGCTTTGTTTTTCTTGTCCAAGTCTTTCATGGCATTCTGAACCCATGTGTCCTTGGGATCGGCACAAATCTCCCTGGTTCCTTTGGTTTTGAAGCTGAAGAAAAGAGCAAGTGGTTAGATGGAATTCCATTGAGAGTTTAGCCTATTCATGCAGCCCACTCTGCACCTCTACCCTGAAGTTGCCTTGAGAACTTGGGGAGGAAGACAGGAGGAAGGAGGGCTCTCAGGCTCCTGTGGATGAAATCATTCTGACTTAGTCTAAAGAACTGGGTTGTCTTATTGGCACCCAGTAAGGAGGGAGGTGGGTATCACTTTTACCCTGTGGCCCCTGACTTCCCATTGACATTTTTGGATTCTGTATTAGATGATGTCTGATCTGATTCTATGACCTGGTGTATGAGCTTTGGGAGATTTGTCCTTGTTCCCTGAGGGGAAAGTGAACCAGGGAGAGATGGTACATTCAACTCACATCACAGCTTCTTTGGGACACTTGCTGCTGGTGATTTTGCTGTAGTTCACTAGCCTCTGCAGCGGGATCTTCCTACTGGTGAAAGTATAGCAGCAGGTAACGGGGGAAGTAAGAGCATCTGAAAATGAAAATTTTAAAAGAAATGTTCAGTTAAGCTAAATTTTTCTGATTTCCAGAAAAGAGGAATAAGGTTAAAGTAAAGGAAGGAAAAGCAATATAAATGTAATTCATTGCACCCCAACACTTCTTCTCAGAGGGAAAAACTTCAGAGAAGAATGTCTTGTATGAGTTTTCCATGCTGTAAAATGGATAAACAACACCAACAAGAAGAGGAAAGGGGATTGTAAAAACTAGATGATTTAAGGAAATGTGATTATGAGGGGTTAATAATCCAATCTATCAGCATTAAGGAAGATCAACACAGCAGCTCAGATGTGGAACCCTTTTTGTCCCTGCTGCTGGAACTAGTGAAGATGCTCCAGTCCCAATTCTGAGTCTTCCCTCCATACTCTCTGGAAATGTTCTCACCCTCACTACCAGAGATCCACCTTTCTGATCACTCTCCAGTCCTCAAACACTGCTCACAGGAGCTAAGACAGAAATAGTACCCTGGTTATGTTTGCAGAGCTGGGACCCTGCAAGGGACCCCTAGAATTCTTATCTAGTCTCCCTGGAAGCTGCTATGTGGCTAGACTCCCTTCTGATTTTCCTCTGAGGTTCTATGGTAGAAAGCAATGCTAGCTAAGAAATTGGGTACCCCTTCATCTCTGATGTTCCAACCAGGTGATGTTCCAGCATCCAACTTACCAGGCTGAGCGAGCAGCTGGGTTATGAGGGTAGCAGCTGTGGCCAGCAAGCACAGGATGGCTAGTGAGATCTTCATGATGGACAGGAAGACACAAGCTTCAGTCCAAGAGTTGTGGGCTTCTAGGTTGAATCAGCCTGTCTTCTCCTCAGTTCTGCCTCTGCTTTTTATGAAAGAAAAAGAGGGTGGAGTCCTGGCAAAACTCTTATCCTCCAGCAATGACGAAGTGAAATTAAAAAAGTGCTGAACCAGTGCCCGGGGAGCATCCTAGGAAATATGAGAGGGAAGAAGTGAGACTGATTGAAGTTTGGGGGTAGGAATTCAGCCCAGTTATATTCACAAAAACCAGACATGAGCCATGATGGCAGTTCTTAAGTGTTCCACTTTCCCTGAAATGGAAAAAAAAAAAAAAGCACTGCCGAGAGAAAAGAAACCAAAACAGGGAGTCCACAGGGTAGATGCTTGTTCTTGGATCTGACCAGTGAGCCACCTTCAATGCAGGCTTCCCAGCAGCACAGTATTAAATCCTATTGACTTCTGGGAGGAAATGCTGGATAGTGACACTGGGCAAGTTTTGCTGAACCCGAGGGCTTGATAAACCATAGAATGAACATTAAAAAAAATTAGATTTAGGAAGCCTTGTGGATCACATTGCTATTAACAAGAGTTTAAAGCCCGTTACTCTTTTCCATCTTTAACCTGTGCTCTTTTCCATCTTTAACCTGGTTCAATTCCAGAGGGGTCAATCATCTCAGAAAGTTATGCAGAGTCCAATGTCTGTGTTGTCAGCATAACGACCTTATTCTGGATGGAATCAGCCCACAGCCACCTCTTCCAACTGGTGCCTGCTCGTATATCTGACAAGCTAGCAGACACCTTACAAAGAGCCAATAGGCACCTTTGGGGGAAAGTCCTATGAGTTTGGAACCTGTGCAGCAGGCAGCAGTTGGAAGCATGCCCTGACCAGGTTGCCTTGGAATCCTGTGGGGGGCAGGAGTGAATGCTCTGGAATGAAGATAGGAGGGTGCTTGTGGTCAAGTTACAGTTTGGTGGCATTGAAAGCCACAGAATCTCACAAAAATCTGCAACTTCTAAGCACTCGTGTCAGAAAACTGTCTTTTACAGCTCTGAGGGGATTCCTTGCAGCTTCTGAGCTGCTGAGCAGAACTGGGAAGCCAGTGCCCATTCCCTACCTCAGACTTCTGATTTTGCACTGTCCCATAGGCATAAAGGATCCTAGTGGCTTTTCTCTTTTAAAGGGTCCTGGAGATACCAGCTATAAATTGCAACATGTTCAGACAGGAAATACTTGCACATCACCACCATGATAAGAACTAAGTGGCACTGCCACATACACCATGTTTGGGCCACAGAGACTTTGCAAAGAAAGAGCAGAGTTCTCAGGAGCTCGCAGGAGCCAGGATTCCCTGAGGTACTTCTAGCATCATCTTCTCCCTGTCAGGATACCCCAATGTTCCTCAGTGGGAATCTAAGTTCTTGTTCAGAATTCACATTAGCAAGGAACTATGACCCCAGAACACACATCCCAGATTCGCCATGTCTAAACTTACTGACATACCTCTAAGAGGGATTTCTGGAGACCTTTCAGATGGCCATCTCAGGAAAGACCAGTCCAGAATCCTGGGTACAATCTCACAAATGGTGTGTGAAAGTAGTCTGAAAGCACTCTGCCTCTCAGTGCCTCCTAGAACACTATTTCCATTCTCCTTGATACTTGATCCACCCCAACTACTGCCACCTGCCTCTCAGGGTTCCTAGTCAGTCTCTGCAATGATTCTAACATACAAACACACCCCCACAGCCACCCACCTTGAGCACCTTCCCAGAACCTCTCCCTGCATTTATTTTGTAAAGCCCCTGCTGCCCTTCACTAATATGATTTTGATAGCCAAGGGTTGACACATGGCTGTGCTGCTCCCCAGGGGTTGAACACAGAGATCTGGTGCTCACACTCACCCAAAGATAGTGCCCTGGAGATCACTAACACTGTGGGAGCACAAGTGATATCAATGGCAGTACAAGTTACACTCAGCATTTAGGGGTGGTGCCAGGCATCTAGCTCATGGCCTCATACCTACTAGGCAGGTGTTTGATCCACTGAAACATATTCCCTAGACCCCCAGACTATCTTATTTGAACTTGCAGAATGTTTTCCCCTGATGAATGAAAACCCTGGCTAACTCATTAGACTGTCGTTTCTAAGGACCTGGGAGATTGTGGCTCATTTCCCCTGGAATCCCATCCTTCCTCAGATTTTGTCCACATTCCAAAGTTTAAGCTGCCACGACCTCTCCTAAGCCTGAGAATCAAAGAAGCTACCATGAAAGAGAGGCCTAACCTCTTTGGGGGGGGGGGGGGGCCGCTGAGGAGTTTGGTTCATAGCCAGCAGTACTGAAGTGCTACTGGAACTATGAGCTTAAGGTGGTGCCAGGGATTGAGTAGGAGTCAGCTACCCGCAAGACATCTTGTACTATCTCTTTGGCCTCTTAATCTTCTCTTCTTAGGGGAGGGAATCAGAGCTCAGAGAGGGAGACTAGTTGGTCCCCAGCATCACAGAAAAGCTGCATAGGTATTTCAGCAACTTTGAATCCACTCAGAGCAGGTGAGGCTCTGACCTGCTTCAGGGTTCAAACCTGTTTTGGAAATGTGAACTGGGATTGCTTCTCAGCCTTTTGGCTAAGATCACGTGTGGAAATGTGAACTGGTGACAAAAGTCTCCCAAGGTGGACGGTGTGAGCAGAAAAGAAAGTTCTGGATGATGCCAAGTCCCTCTCACTAATCTCTGCTGGGATCTGAAGGGGAGAGGGAACGGAAATTCCCATTCTGAGGTAGTTGGGGAAGTTCCCTATTGGAGAGGAGCCTGTGTTCATTCAGAATCTGGGCTGGCAGCCAGGCAGCTCAAATGAGGGGCTGGCAGAGACTCTGAGCTAGACCTAGGGAGGTCTCATGTGTCAAAGGAAAAGGCCCAGGGAGGAGCCATACAAGCTCAAGGCCTTGCTGTTCCCCAGAATCTTCACTTCCCCCTGGGACCTCCTTCTTGCTGCTCTGAGTGGAACAAAGGAAAGTTTTTCAGGGTGAATAAGCTTTTCTTCCTTCCTCTCCATGAGCTGGTCCTCCTCCTCCTCCATATGGGCTTCTGTCATTGTCCTAGTCACCCACTCAGTGTCAAAGGAGGAGCAAAGAGGAACAAAGAGTAAGCTTTCTAGAAATATCAGATGTCAATGGAGCTCTCTGCCCCCACCTTTTACAGTTTCCTCAATTTCCATCACAACTAACTGGAACCCCACACCAGTGCTGGCTATTGCACTCCCAGTTCAGCACAGAGTGAGCCTTCTGTGGCTTTGTCCCCTCAGATTCTTTCCAGATCACCCCACCACCTCCTTGCCTACCCCTCCTCCTTCTAATTGACTTCAGATTAGTTTTTATTTCTGCCTAGACCAGAACCTCTTTTCCTGGTACCCTGACACTTTCTATCCATAGGGTAGAGACCCCATTCATTGTTCTCACATAGAATGGCAGGAAGTGGTAACAGAATGGTAAAAAGTGGTATCAGAATGGTAGTATGTTAGGTAGAACGTTTGTCTTGCATGCAGTCAATGCACATTAAATCCCCAACACCCCAACACCCTGAGCCCTGCCAGAAGTGAATCCTGAGTGCAGTCAAGAGAAAGTTCTGAGTAATGTCAAGTGTGTCCCAAAAGCAAACAAACAAAAAGCAATGTCAGAGACTCCAACAAGTTGCTTCCTGCTTCATTGAAGGGGAAACTGAGGCCATGAAAGAGACAGTGGCAGATGGGTCCCTCCTGCAAGATAAGTAGTCCTCTATGGGCATTTGTCTGTGCTAGAGTTCTCAACAAAGCCTCCTTTTCCACAGGCACTACCTGAGACAAAGTTCATGTCCTCAATCAATTTTGTTTGTTTTGGAGACACTTCCAGTGACATTTAGGAGTTCCTCCTGGCTCTGTGCTCAGAAATTATTTCTGGTAGGTCCAGGGAACCATATGCGAGGCTGAGGATTGAACTTGGATCAACTATGTACAAGGTAAATGCCCTACCTGCTGTGCTCTTGCTCAACCCCATTCTTTGAGTTCTTTTCCTCACACCTGGGCTGCGTCCAGAGGCAGAGGAATCTCAAGTGGCATGCAAATCTACAGTGGGACCTGGAGAAATGCTATTAGATCCCCAACTTGGGCATTTCTGAAGGCCCTTGGCCATGAATTTAGAAGAACGTAGCAGTTGGCAGATTTTTAACTTGGGGTGGTTAATAAATAAGGGGTACATTCTTGAGCAAACTTACAGTGACAGCAAAGTTAAAGTTACAATAAAGGATTGGAGAGGTGACTCAAGGGGCAGCAGCATAGGCTTTGCTTGCTGGAGCTCCAGGTACGAGCCCAACACCACATGGTCTATAAAGCACAAAGTTAAAAGGGGTCTTTGAGTACCACTTTTAGGAGTTCCCACCACCACCACCAAATAAAGACAAAAACCAATCAAACAAAAGGTTTGATAGTATAAAATGATAGTACAGAAAGTAGGGCATTTGCCTTGCATAAGACCAACTAGATTCAATCTCCAGCACCCATAAGGTACCCTAAGCCTGCCAGGAATAATCCCTTAGCACGGAGTCAGGAGTAAATCCTGAGCATCACCAGGTTTTCTGTATCAAAAAGTTTTGACATAGCCCCTTGGGATCTTGTGTTTTATAGATCTTGGGGCCCTGCAATCCCAGCTTTCTAATCAACTCTGGAATAGGCTAGAGATAATATCTGAAATCTGCTGGGATACTGCAGAAAGACAATAAAGGGAGTACAATAAAGCACAGAATTCTAGCAACAAAGGATGAGACTGAGGTTGCCACCAGGGAAAAGACTGACAAAGGTCTGTCAGACTATACATTTCCACTGGGAACTGGCTGCTGTGTGAACAGCTGAGGTTATTACTGGTTTCTGATTTTCTTTAGTTTTATTTTGGAGGCCACTCCCAATGTGGTACTGGAGATCAAACCCAGGGCACCTACATGCTTTCTAGCTCTTTGGACCATCTCCTCATCCTTTAGCAGGATTCTGAGGCCACTTTCTCTGATCCTGTCTTTTAATCAAGGACTCCCCCTCCCACGAATCTCTTTCATTGTTCACAGATAAACAAGAAAGATGAAAAGAGCTTGAGGGAAATAGACCTTATTGTAGTGTACATATATTGCAGTATAAATCTCACTGAAGTACATGACTTATCGCAGAATAAATCTTCTGCAGTCTATGCCTCACAGAAGTATACACATCCCTGCAGCATCCATCTTGCTTCAGTATATACTCTGAAATATGCATTGTATTGCAGTATACATCTCACTGAAGCACATGTCTCACTGTAGTATATTCACCACTGTAGTATATACCTCACTGCAGTGTACAGTTATTACCCAGAAGCTCAGAGAATGTGTGTACTGAGGAGTGTGTGGGCTGTGCACCAGGGGTGTACAAACCTGCTCCTCTACAGGTGCCCATGTCCAAAAGCTGCTATCAGATTTGCTCACAGATGTGTGCCCTTAAAGTGGCACAGCCCTTCACACAGCTTACAAAGCACTGTGACAACTCTTGTGACAAGATTAGAAATAGCTGCCCTCTGAATCACATATAGAAGAAGCTTAGAGAGATCTGGTGTGACTAATGTAAAGTCATACAACTATAGAGAGAAGAGATGGGTCTTTGGCTGGTGTGCTGCCATCATCTGTGACTCTGGAGTATCTGGTCCACTTTGTCTCTTACTTCTCTCTCCCCTTTCCTGGTCCCTATTTTTGCCTCCTTTATTCATTCATGTTAGTGCTACCAGCTCTGTCCAGCCTAGTCCAGTCCAAGTGCTTGATGCTTTACATCAGGCATGCCCAAACCTAAGCTGGCAGATTGCCTGAAACTTAGGTGAGTTTAGAAAAATTATAGCTTTGCTCTCTTGAGCTGGAGGCTAGCTCTAGCTGGCATGGGGTTTGGGGAGACCCCATGTGGAAGGCCTTCTCCCTAACTTGGGTGCGCTGGGAGCCTTGATAGGCCCCCAGCCTTCCCCTCTTCTGCCCCTGGCCTCCAGGTCTTCTGGGGTGGCAGCCCAGGAGGCTAGAAATGGTGGGTTCTAACTTGGGGTGTGCTGAGTTTTGCTCGGTTGCACTAAGTTTGTCACTGGCAATTTCTGACCAGTCTACATATGGAAAACCGCGCGGGAACCCCGCGCACACTGCATATATTAAGAGTATTCCTTGGGGCCGGGAAGGTGGCGCTAGAGGTAAGGTATCTGCCTTGCAAGCGCTAGCCAAGGAAGGACCGCGGTTCGATCCCCTGGTGTCCCATATGGTCCCCCCAAGTCAGGGGCGATTTCTGAGTGCATAGCCAGGAGTAACCCCTGAGCGTCAAACAGGTGTGGCCCAAAAACCAAAAAAAAAAAAAAAGAGTATTCCTTATCCTTATGTTAAGTTTTGCATATCCAGAATGTCCATTTTGTATTCTGCCCTTTCCCACACCCCTACAAAGCTCATTTTTACTCCTTAACTCTCTCACCCCCTCAAACATCACTAACCCACATTACTCTTTTTTAACTTTAGTACTGCACAATCCTAATCACAGATCAAAGCTGTGCATTGTGTGTAACAACCCCAAACTGTTTCAAAAGACATAAAATGGACACGTATTTCTTTCGAATATTTTGTATTTTTTCTCTGACAGCTATAAGTCTTAATAAATATTCCCTTATACAGTGATGATTCTAACCACTTTTTTTTTTTTGGTGGATTCTAACCACTTTTTATCTTCTCTTTATGGGCTGTTCAACAAGGAATTTTGGTGAAAAAGTCCCCCAGTTTAATGCTTATGATTGAACCATGTCATGGGGATTGTTGGACTTGTTCTTACAGCCCCCATATGCGCCAATAACGCCACTTGGCATTGCTCTTTTTTTTGCATAGGCACATTAAAATGGGAAAATACTATACATACAAATAAGATCCTATCTAATAGAGATTGGAACACACAAATCTTGTAGTGCAAAGGGACCTTACACCCTGAACATTGACATAAAGACCTGGCACAGGCCTCAGAAGAAAGGGCATTTTCCATTCATCCCTGAAACAGGGAAGCCATCCACGAAACATCCAGGTTTGTCTATAACATCACCTGGAAGCAATCCTCTATCACAGAAGACCCTACCACTGCTCAGACATTGACCTCCTCGAGAGACTTCCCTTAACACTGAGAAGACTTAACAACAACAACGACCTGCTTACAGGACAGGGCTTCCTGCATTACCCTTTAATTGTGAGGTGAAATGAGAGGACACTCCATGCCCCAACTTAAATGTAGGATATACAGATTCCAGGATCTTTAATACAGAAACATGATACCAACAACAGAGACTGTGTGAAAAATAAAAGTGTGTTGGCACTACAGACAATGTCTTGGATTGGACGATCTAGCTTGCCTGGAGCCTAGAGTTGGTCTTATGCCAGGAAACTTCAGGGGTAGGGTCTCTTTGTATTTAGGCCAAGGTTATTCCTTTCCATGCCCCTCATATTTTGGTGGGCCTATGCAAACAACAATTGCCACTCTAACACCGTTTTTACTGTGCTCCTTTGACTCTAATCCTTAAAAACAAAAAAAAACCACTTAAAATTTGAGGTTAACTTAAGCTAATATGCATGTACATGGAAATGTAAAAAATACTATGCCTCTAATGTTTAAGGAGTTACGTAAGTTTTATGGCTTTAGATTGCCTTGTGTGCTGTTAAGAAATATTATAATGTGTTACAATCTGGGGACTTGAGGGACAAAATAATTGTACATGGATTCTGTTTTATTTATCTTAATGTTCTTTGGCTGAAAGTTCAAAGTTAAGATGTCAGCAAGGGGACTTCTTCTGAGAATTATGTTATGGGTGATTGTCCTTCCACTGTAACTTTACCTTGTCCTCTTTCTTTGCATCTTTGTTCTCATAATTAAAAAGAAAAAAGAAAAAAAAAAGAAAAATTATAGCTTTACCTTAGAAATCATGTGGACTGTGACTCAGAGGATATAGAGTTTTGGATAGTGCTAAACAATGAGGGGGGTCATAGGTGCCTTCACCAATCCAGTGCAAGCCAGGAACACTTTCCAGAAAAACACATGATTGCATAAAAGTGGAAGACAGCCTTTTCAGAAGGATCCTGCAGCCTCGCCAAGGGTCACAGACAAGAATGCTGATAGAGTGTGATCTGTTCCAAGTTCCAAACCAGCAGACCCTTATAAGGAAGTTCTGGCCCCAGTTCTTTCCTATAAACAAATAATCTCAATGAATAGCATTTGAATCTATGAACATTCTAAGCCTCTCAAATTAAATCATGGTGGCTACATTTAAAAATAAAAATAATAACAAAAACTTAGAACTAAAAAATAATCTCAAAATACTTCCCCCAGATGTCAGGATTAGAGATTGATTTAATATTAATATTAAACATGGAAATAAGCAGGTTTCCTGCATTCCCTGCTTCTGTTTGGGGGAAAATGGAGATAGGGCCATGGGAAGAGGAAGTGATAAGGAGCAATATCTAGGGTGCTAACAAAGTGATTTTTAGGGGCCACATAAATTCTTTTGAAGAAAATATTCACTTCCAGTTGCAAAATGTGGCATGCCGAAAAAGGGAAACGTTAGTACCCAAAATAGTTTCAGCTGGGGTGGCTGGTGGAACCCCAGATTTCAAAGCCCTGACTCCAATCAAGGCTGCTCAAAAATTTACTGGAAATCAGAGTCCCGTGAGTGTGAATGAGAATGCAGATAACATGTCTAGGCTTACAGATAGCAAGTCTAGAAACTTGTTAAGAAAATGCAAGAATTGCAAGATGCAAGAATTAATTCTTATATTCAAGAATTAAAAAGCAAAGCTTGATCAAATTATTCTACTCCATAACTTATCATATAGTCAAGACAACAGCTGGGACAAATGGAGCAATGAGGAAAATGACCGATTTCTCCTGTCACTGGTTATACAGGGGAAGGAATGACAGGTAGGCAGACACACTCAAGGACAGTGCTTCTGCATCCCTACCACAAGCACATGTGAGGCTACACACACACACAAACACACACACACAAATGAATGCACACATACATGAATTAATTAGGGAGAAGAAGTCAGATATAGATAAGCCATGGATATACCAGCATTGAAAACAAGGCCTGCTTCACTTTTGGTGGGATAAAAAAAGAAATTGTCCAGATATTAGTAAATTTCTAAACCAAAGCAGATCAAATGTGTGTGTTTTGTATATTTTTTGTATAATTGTGTCAATTCTAGCAATATTTTTACTTCTTTTTATCTCTTGAGTGCTACTCTTTATTGAAAGTGCAGCCATCAGCAAGGCCCTCCTGGTGCCAGAGGAAGAAAGGCAAGAAGAAAGGGAAAGGAGGCCATCCTGAGTTGAGCTGGACACAGTGGATCAGGATAAAACCATTTGTGTTAGAATCAAGAAGCCTTGCAAGAGGTGAGGAATTATGGCCCTTTATTTGGAGTCCCAAGCCACTAGTGACTTTGGTAGTCTGAGGGGCTTCTGATTACATCAGTCCTTTGCTCTGTCTGGGACCTGAGAGATCAGGGGTAGTGTGAATGGAGCTGCTGTCTGGACTCTCCATTTAGATACAATCACTTAGTCTTGAGGACAAATGTACAGCATGTATAAAGATGTTGCAGCAATCTTGGGAGCCCTGGCCAAGACCAGATGTGGTACCATTAGTTCAAGATGATGCAGGGCCAGAGAATTGTACACACTTGAGAAGGCAGTGACAGCAATAATGGCAGCTCAGTACCTCATCTCCTAGCCACTGGGTTAGTTCATCCAACTCAAATTTTGCTTCACACAAAGAAACTGGACAGAGTAGATCCCAAATTTATTAAAAGGAGGAAGGATGGAGGTTCTTACGCACAATTTCTTAATTTCTTCTTAATCTGGACAATTTAAGTTTTTATGACTCACTGAGCATCCTAAAAGAGAGTTGAGATTTCTGTATCCAGAGTTGACATAAGGATTGTGTCAGATGCAGGCTTCGCTTGTTGTGGATGGAGATACATGGAGTGTGTGAGGATCTACTGTGCTCTACTCCTCTTCCAAAGTTCTTTGGAAGAGTTTCTGTGGCCCAACAACGGCAACTTGCCACATGACATTCTGATTTTATGACAAGGAAAAATGCTTGTTTTAAGCTTTCAAAGAATCCTTCCAGGACTTCTGTGCAGTGCATGAGAGATTAAAAAATTGCGGGCCATGGGGCCAGAGAGATAGCACAGCTGTAGGGCATTTGCCTTGCATGCAATCAACCTGGGATGGACCTGGATTTGATTCCCAGCATCTCATATGATCCCCTACTCTGTCAGATGAGATTTCTGAGCACAGAGCCAGGAGTAAACCTTGAACACAGCTGGTTGTGATCTAAAAACTAAAAAATAATTTAAAAAAATAAATAACTGGGTCAAAGATCATCCCACATTAATTGCTTATTGTGTGTTATGACTCACATAGACATGTGCTTTGAATAAGGTCATGGTCAGCACAGACTAGCTCTGCAGATGGGAAACGAATGTTTAGAACTTGACTCCCCAGTGAAAAGTCGAAGTGCTTGGAGGTCATTCAAGGGACCCTCCATCTGAGACCTTTCTTCTCTCTGGATGGGAGGTCCCAAGCAGTGCTGGGGAAGTATCAGGTGGCTAGGAATCACATCCAGCAATACCTGGACAACCGGATTCAAAGTGAGTTGTTCCTGGGTATGCAATGTTACTTGGACCCAGAGACTCTCATATTTGCTGTGGTGCTGGTGGGTGCCAGTGATGGGACTCTAGGTCTTACTGCTGTAACGTGCATGCTCCAGCCCTGGCACTGTCTCCTTAGTGCTCAAGACCCATTTTTGTTTTCTGGTTATTTGCTTTCCCCTTCATTCCCAAACTAGTCTTTCTACCTCATGTCTGTACACCATGCCAATCGAAAGACTCAGGAAGGAATTCAGGAAGAAACAGACACAGAGATATAATGACCTAAGAAGGTGGTTTTCTAATGTCCCTTTCAGATGAATTCATCATCCCAACAGTGCACCCCCCTCACGGTCACACTCTGGACTTTGTCATCTCCCTGAAATTCCTCATGTCATGGTATTCTAGTTAGTCATCATTTTTTTTTTTGACCATAGACTTCCTTCTGCTTTTTTTCCTTTCAGCAACTTTCTTCCTGCATCAGCCCTTAGAGATTCCTCAGTCCCTACCTTTCCATTCAGCCCAGTCCTGGATCACTCAGAATCTCCCCAGCTGACTAATTCCATGATTCTGTGTTCATATCTTCACTCAAATGGTGTTCCAATACAGCTCATTTTGATGGTTCGCTTCACTCTATCCCCTTTCCTGGCCACTCCTAGTCTATTAGACTTCCTGGAAGTCTCACTGTCCCCAGTGACCATGCTAACTATCATTTTTATAGCTTCAGTTAGTTTTTTCTGACTGACCAGTATGGTACTCAGAACCTGTACTCTTCCCTCCTGATTTCTCCAGGCTCAAACTTCAGGCCTCTCAGGAGACAGCATTCTCCCCAGTGAAGGAAGAAAGATGTGAAGTCAAAACCCTCTTGGCTGGTACCTGAACTTATTTCCAGTTGCACCTCTTTTCCACTGACTCACAAGAACTCATTCTGATAGAAACTAAAGGGAAATTGTCGGAGCAAAATTAGGGGTTATCACCCTAAAGGAAGTTGAATCATCTTGTATAGAATGTCTGGAGAGTGGTGCCTCCTGGATGGCATAGGCCCTGCTGGATCTGGACACTGGAAGAGAATTGTCTCAGCATCTTCTTCCCATCTTTTCAAGTCGAGCATTTTGGGAACAAATAAAGAACAAATAAAGAAATTATCACCCACCCTCCTTTGTTAAAATGGTGTAAGAGGAGAAAAGTTTATGCCTTTCTCTGGAATCTATCTTTAGGAAACCCCACCCTGAATTTATTACTGAAATGTATTACTTTCAGCCTTGGAAACCCCACCCTGAATTTATTACTGAAATGTATTACTTTCAGCTTTGATTGCTTAAAGGCAAGAATCTGAGTGCCTGCATCCTCTTCTCTCTTTTTTATAATTAATAAAGTTTTTATTAAATCATGAGATAAACAGAAAGTTGTTCATGATTGAGTTTCAGTCATACAATGTTCAAACACTCATTTTATTAGCATTGCACATTTTCCTCTACCGTGGCCCCAGTTTCCCTCCAGCTGCCCTCTTGTCTTTTGGAGGGAGGCCATACCTGATGATGCTCAGGGCATACTCCTGACTGCACTCAGGAATCACTTCAGGTGGGCTCAGGGACCAAAGGGAGGACTGGAATTAAATTAAATTAAATCCAGCTGGACCACATGTGAGATAAGTGCCTTATCTGCCCCATGAGTTCTATGCCTAATCTCATTCTTCAGGGATTTGCAGTCCTGGTGGCTCATGATGTGGCTCTCCTGCAGACTTTTTCTTTTTGTCCTCTAGTGATTAAAAACAAGTTGATGGCTTGCCCTTTGAATGGGAGGGATATTTCCCAGTTTGAAGTCTGGATATTTGATTTGATCTGGCAGAATCAAATGGGGAAACACTGAGCTTACAAGGCAACCAGCTGTACTTTGAAAGAAATATGCATGTAGGTTGGTGGGGGAATCCCCATCCCTCCCTCTTCCACATTGTCTCACTTCTCTATTATCCAAGTCATCTCCATTCATTCTCTGCATGGCCATAAAAGAGTGAAATTAGCTGTACATAGGTCTGGATTTTTTCTTATGTTCCTTCACGTTTAAAAGCTCGTACTTCAACTTATCACTCTTCAGATGGTCCTAGCTCTGTTTCTAGTCTTTGGTCCCAACATAGTCAGATTCCCTAACCAATGATGTACCTGTCTCCACACTCAAATGTCTCTTACTCAAGTTAGAGAGTAAAGCTCCATCTTTGCATTTTCCTCCCTATCTCCTTTACTATTCATCTGGTTACCCTGATCTGCCCATTACTCGTTTTCATCCCTCCCTCCTCTTTGTTTTTTGCCCATTATTCTTTTGAAGTGTCTCTTCATTCACTTCCTCTTCTTTGTTCCAAATAATCTGCTTCAGTTTGTGTTCTAGGAAAATCTTTTTTTGTGTGTATGTGAAGAGGGTAATGTGAGGCAAACCCATTAGTGCTCAGGGATTAGTCCTGGTTCTTCACTCAGGGATAACCTTTGGTAGGGCTCCGGAGACCATATTGGGTGCAAAGGATGGAACTCTGGTTACCAGAGTGCAAGGTAAGAAACCTTGCTTATGTGCAATCTTTCCAACTCTCAGGAGAACTTTTTAATGGGATTTCCTGCCAAGACATCTACATTCAGCTTATACTACAGATTGATGATAAATCTTTCTAGCTTTTAAGCTGACAGTTTCCTCTGTTAAAAATGTTTCATCACCTATTCACACCTCCTTGTTGAATAATAAAGCCTTATTAAATAATGAGATTTAATAAGCCTTAATAAAGCCATTCAGATACCCCCCCCCAGCCCCTGCACACATTTCAGGGCACATGTCCGGAATTACTTGGTTTAAAGACTTTGACTGAAGTGATATCAGTGAACTCCTCTTTACCTGTATTTGCTAGGACATGTAGCTACCTGGACCTTCTCCAAGAATTCTTTTCAAAATCTTTTATACATGCATTCTTTTGTTTCCATGTGGAAACATGATATGTTTATCATTATAACACCTGATTACTGGATCTCATTATAAAGGACATTTATATGTCTGTCTTCTATGTCACACAACAAGAAAAGCTTAGCAGGAATAACCTATTTTCTTTGATTCTACTCCATGACAGGGCCTAGCATTCACTTGTTCATTCATCAAGTTTCTCCATTCACCTAATAAGTAGCGATTAAATATGCAACCTTGGCTGGAAATGAACTCTTCACATCACTCTTTTGTAGGATGAGCAAATGGAGACCTTAGGGATGGTAGCACCCAGTTACATAAAAGGCTCATAATTATAGCCCAAAAATGTTCTTCCAAATTACTAACCTGAGCTTCTGGATTTGGGCTGTATTTAGACTTAGTCTGAGTTCTCCCAGGGTCCACCCAGAAGACTCATCTCTTGGCTGAGTGATTGACAATTTTATATTCTCCTCTGCAGAAGGGAAATGATAAATTTCTCCTTTTTTTTATCTCATCTGGACATTTATTTGCCTCATTAATTTTTCATTTCCTAAGAAAGAATGGAGATATATCTCACTTCTGTAAATTCCCCTGTAAATTCTGCTCCAGGCTCCTTCCTGGCCCCATGTAGCTTCAAACTTAAAACAACCTGCAATGTGAACAGGTCAGAAACTCTTGCAATATCATGCATAGGGAAAATCAGTTAATCATTCAAGGGCAAAATGGCAGTGGAATAGTATGAAAAGCAGGCCTTTTGCTAGTGTCAGCAGTCCACAGTGGATTCCTCAATCATGCTTTACCAGCCCTCTAGATGAAAAAGTGAACCTATATCCCTAAATCTAATAGTCTTACTCTGACATTATGGTCAAAACCACACATCCTTCTCATTCCAGATTCTCATTGCATTTTGCAATGAAATTCTTATCTTCCCTGCTTTGCCTAAATATCAAAATGCCAGTTCCCTTTTTAGTCATCAGCGTCTGCTGCTCATGCTCATTTTGTGCAAGATATTTTTTCCAGTTCCTCTTTTTTTCTTTCTCTCATTTTATTTTGATCTCCTCAAGAACTTGTCACCATCTGCACTGTGGTAGTTTTGGTTACAATGGACATGTTGAAGAATGGCATCACTTTTTCCAGGAGTAATATGAGTTCATAGTTCTAGGAAAAAGAAAAGCAGAAAAGCATTTTTTTTTCACCTCAAGTTGCACCTGGCCAGATGGGTCTCCCATTTTGCTGAAAGCTACTGGAGACTTAGATACTTGGTGTGGTGGGGAGTGGGGGACAGAAATCAAGAGACTCATCAGAATCAATATATCACCTTACCTTTGCTCTGATCTTTTCTCCAAGACCAGGCCAAGTCCAGAGCTATCAGGTTATGAGACAACTCTGCTGCGAGTGGGTGTAGTACAGGTGCATCAGTTGGTTGACTTGAGTATTACTTCTTTAGACTAAGCAAAGAAAGGCACCCAGGAGATCATGGCACTCAAACTAGATCATGCACTTAAACCAGGAGGAGATCAGGCACTTCAATCAAGTTTTTCAGATTAAAGTTCCCCAAACACAAGTAAGTAGTGACTTGCTAAAGGTCACACACCAAATTAATGAACAGGACTTGGGTGGAAGTTTTGGTCTTTGGCTTCATTTTTTGGGAAGGAGAATTTTCTCTATTCAAGGCTCTTGGGGCATTCAACATTTCCTCGGAGTATTTGAAAAATCACTGAACATGAGTTCTCTTATAATCCTCTCACTTGTCTCTCTTGTTTTTTATCTTATTTTTGGTTATTTGGGGACCACACCTGGCAGTACACAAGGTCGACTCCTGGTTCTTTGCTCAGGGATCACTCCTGCTGGTGCTTTAAAGGACTCTGGTGCTGAGGATCCAACTAGGATCATCCATATACAATGCAAGTGATCTTTCCACCAGCCCTTACCTTTGATCTTTAACCTGGAAGTAGTTACTTGCTCTTCAAGTCTATGTTCTTCCTGAAACACATCTTGCTTGCTTATCTCTGTTTCTTTGTTTTTCCCCACTCTGGAAAAGTCTGTGCTTTCTTTCGAAGACATTTCCCCTTTTCCTTTCTTTTCACATATTTCTTTTTTTTTTTTCAGCCACACAAAAATATGGAACACTTCACGAATTTGCATGTCATCCTTGCGCAGGGACCATGCTAATCTTCTCTGTATTGTTCCAATTTTAGTATATGTGCTGCCGAAGAGAGCACCTTTCACATCTTTCTAAGCAAATTTTGTGCAATAAAAACTACCTTGCTTCTCTATATAAATAAGTGAGCTGCAAGTGGGGAAGGTATCTTTACACTCTGACCTCTCATTACAGGTATAATTCCAACCATCTGAAAAACTGAGGCAGGAAACTCAGGCATGGACATATTAGCATTGGTCATTCTCTATTCCAAAACTGTGAGAACATGGGCCTATACTCATCCAGGTGAAAACTCTCTCTCTGAGGTCACCAAATGTTCAGTTCCCACTGAATATCACCTTGCCTGTTCTGATCACTGTAATAACAGTTATAATGCTTAGAGGCACATGTTTTATAGGTGACCAGGTTTATTTGCCTATTACCCTTCATTTCTCATCCCCACTCTTGAGCAAGAAATTGCTATCAGATTGCCATTCTATTTTCCCATTTTTACAGATGATAATTTATGTCTTTGAGATGTGAGACACATTCAGATAGCAAATGAGAAAACAGAACTCTGACTTCCCTATTTCTGATTTCCTCACACACATTCATAATTCTTCAGTTCTTGTGACTAGTCCCTCCAACCAAATTCCAGCAGTCTTGTACAGATGCCTCACTGAGGTCCCGTGATGAAGCGACTGAATCAATCCACAAATTCTGGTGGTTTCACTGCCTGGTCTTCCTCCAAGCCACAGGCATCAGTCCTATGAAGAAATTCTGATTGTGTCCCTGGGGAGCCCTACAGACAAATCATCAGGAGCAGATAGGAGAAGGGTCTTTCTTGTAAGAGCCATTGTCCATTTCCGAGCATCGTCACCCCCTGGGGCTTTGTCGTCCCCCCCCCCAAAGACATGCTGGGCTGGGAAATGAGCCAATGAGAGGCCCAGAGGAGAATGTATTACTACTCTATTCATGCTTTCACTGATCCTCTCATCCTTTCACAGAAACTTCTTTTGTCCTCTCCAGGTGCTAGAGAGGTCCATGACTTCCAGAAGCTGTATTCAGTTCATCTGGAAGTTATCCTGTATTCTTCTGGCAACCCATATGTAAGCCCCCTCTTCCTCATCCTCACTGGCATTCAATTTATTGGGGGTTCTTCAAATGTTTCTCATGGATATCCCAAGGCTGTAAGCTGGGATTTTACCCATCATTGTCAAAAACCATTCTCCATCTTGAGGACCAAAACCCAAGATGTCTGTCCAATTGTGTCTTTCACTCCAGCATCATCACGGTGTGTCTGAGCTCAAAACAAACTCCAAGCCTCTTGGCAGAATACTGGGGACTTAATTATGCTTCGCCCCTCCCCAGCATCAACTGTCCTCTCTATCCAAGAAACTCTGGCTCCAGAAAAGCCAAATTAGATGCATAGACCACCCTTCCCTTCTTCCACCTGGGACACATTTTGAGTTATTTACACAAGGTATTTCCTTTTCTGGTGTATCTTAACCTTTTCTACCAGATCAACTTTTACTCATCCTACAAAACCCATCTTCTGAGGTCTATTCTTCCTGGAAACTATGAAAGAAAAAGATCCCCTTCATACACATTGATTAAACCAAAATGAGTGTCTGTTTTATTGCATTAATTTTATTTATTGATTTATTCATATTGTTTGTTCCCCAAATTTATGTGTCAACTTTATAGTATATTGGTCCCTAATAATTAAAAAAACAAGAGAGTACTGACTAATTTTTAATAGGAAATTCCAAAAAGAGAATTTATGAATTCTCTACTTCTAAGCAGCTTCAATAATGCAGCCAATTGGCTCAGCTTCGTGGGTGGTTGGAACTCAGAAGAAAGGAATGTCTCTGAGTCTGATTTGTGAGTGAACAATAATATTCCTTTCAATCCCACAGATGCTACAGGATGCAAGAACATATGTTAGTCACAGTAATTGGGAAAATCCAAAACTGTAACTTTCACTCATAACATCTCTTTGTCTCTACTCTGTGGTCAGGTTTCAGCCCTGAGACTTGCTATGCTTTTCAAGAAGGTGCAAAGTGACATAGCTATAGCTAAGAGAACAGGCACAACATATAGGTGCCTTGCAGAATCCCAAATCTGGGTTCCACACACCTGACACCATTTTTTTTTTGCACTCTTGGTTTCCACTTTTATTTTATTTTTAGACATCAATTACTTAAAGACCATGTATTACATAATACATTTGTTCCCAGGTAAGTGGGGGCAAAAAATTTTTTTAAAAAATGAGAAAAGGGGGGCCGGGTGGTGGCGCTGGAGGTAAGGTGCCTGCCTTACCTGCACTAGCCTAGGAGACGGACCGTGGTTCGATCCCCCGGCGTCCCATATGGTCCCCCAAGCCAGGAGCGACTTCTGAGCGCATAGCCAGGAGTAACCCCTGAGTGTCACCGGGTGTGGCCCAAAAACCAAAAAAAAAAAAAAATGAGTAAAGGGCCTGGAGAGATACCACAGTGGCGTTTGCCTTGCAAGCAGCCGATTCAGGACCAAAGGTGGTTGGTTCGAATCCCGGTGTCCCATATGGTCCCCCGTGCCTGCCAGGAGCTATTTCTGAGCAGACAGCCAGGAGTAACCCCTGAGCAACGCCGGGTGTGGCCCAAAAACAAAAAACAATAAATAAATAAAATAAAAAAATAAATTAAAAATGAGAAAGACAAAAAAAGAAAGTTTGATTTATATTTCTTTCGAGAATCACACAACTTAATTAATGTTTACATCTCTTGGAATCCATAGAAAACACCAAATTTTTCAACCAGCTTCTGTTTCTGAATCTATGCCTGCCACACACTCACTTTCATTGAAGATACATTTGGGCAGAGCACTGGGACTCACAGTAGGTTAACTTTCTAGTTTTTTATCTATTAGTGCCTTCCAAGCAGTGATCATATATCCTGGAAACCACTCCTGATATTCAACCAAAACAGATAGTTCAGTACTAGGGGGTGTGCCCGGTGCTGGTTAGACCTAGGGATGAAACCTAGGGCCTTGTGGTTACAATACTCCAGACCTCTGAAATATCTCCTTGGTCCTGATCTACCCTTTTCAATACTCTACAACAAGAAGGTCATTTCTGCTAGATGCTGTACAATATTAACTCTGGATTATAAATTCAGTCTCTTATAGGGCTAATAGAGAGTGTGCAATAGCTCATTATGCAAGCAAGTCTTCTGCTTTGGGGAAGCTCACTTTAAATTTGTCTAATAGCCAAAAAACTCAGGGATATTTATCATCCATGCTTTTTTACAAATAAAATACTGAGGAGGTAAAGTGGCATGTTGGAAGCCACACACTCATCTGGAGTCAGCATTGAAGTTAGGATTGTAGGTTTCTTAGTGTCCGTGTGTGGTCTTCGTGATGCTCTATGGCCTTGCTTCTTCTACCTTATCACCATCTGGGTGCATCATACTGACTCAGACAAATCCCGTGTTGCGGAAGCAGCTGACAGCTGTGGTTCCAAGTCAGGCCCAAATGTGCCTTTAACATTGGCAGTTTTGTCTGCCAGTCTCTTCTCCATATCCCCAATCTCAGATCCCAAAGCCCAAACTTGGTGCTCATGGGACTTTCTGTTCAACTGGCTTTGGGTTTAGTTGATGAAAAAATGTGGGAACAGAAGAGAAAAGTAGTTTATCCATAGTTTATATCAGGCCCTCATAGCTGAGATTCTAAGATGAAAAGAAGAACTCTAGGATCCAAACCCCTCATTCACCAGCTCTTCTTCCTACCCTAGAATTCTCACAGCTGCACTTGTCTCTCAGCTAGAGTTCAACCCCAGGTTTCATGCTATCTTTGCAATTTGTCCCAAACCTTTGTCTATCATGCTGATATGTGCTTCATGGGTCTCTCTACAAAAATAGTTTACAACTGCTATACATTTGCAGCCACAGTGGCTTGCCATAAATATAATGAAAACAGACAGACATTCCTTTGGGCTAGAGAGATAGTCCAGGTGATAAGAGACTTCCTTTGTGTGCAACCAATCTGGGTTTGATCTCTGACAGGCCATATTGTCCCTGAGCTCTGCCAGGAATCATCCCTAACCACCCTCAGGTGTTGTCTAACACCCTCTTCTCCCCTCCTCTTCAAAAAAACAAAAACAAAAAACAAACAAACAAACAAAAAAACAGACACTGCTTTTCCATTTAAACTTGTTGGAAAGAGAAACATTTCAGGCATGTGGAAGGGAAGTTGGCAAGCATTGAGGCTTTCATTCTGATTGCACCCAGAAAGATGAAAAGTAAAGGTGAAATTTTATTCTACCAAGAAATCATTTCTATATGATTTACATTTATCAGCAGTGACATGACGGACCAACAGGGGCCCTTTGACTTGAGTCCCTACCAGTGAGGCCAGCTAAGGGCATACACATGTTTGTGCATTGAGGGCAGCTGGAGGAGGGCCAGAACACCCAGGATCCTGCCAAGTCTTGGGGAAGTATGTTGCAGACAAGTTCTCTCAGGGCCTGGTAAAGGGATGAGGAAGACCAGGGGTTGGCTCACCTTCAAGGTCAGCCCTTGAGGACCTGGGGGAGGGAGCTGACTGCTGCTCCCCTAGTGGAACCTGGGAGATGAGGCCTTATTGTAGACCCTCCTCTAAGAGGAACAACTGTCTGCCAAAGAGGAGGGATTCATCTCAGAAACCACGCACAAGCTGGGAAACTTGACTACATGGGCAAAACATATGTTTTGCATGTGGAAGGCACAGGCCAGTTCCCTGGAACTTCATGATTCTCTGGGCACCACCAGAGTGACCCCTGTCTGCCAAGTCAGAAGTAGGCCTTAAGCACTTCAGAGTGTAGCCCCAAAACCAAACTGGAAAAAAATAAAATCACCTAACCTGTGCTGATAGAATAAGGAAGTAGGAAAGGGCACTGTAAGTATTTTTGGGATCAGGGTCAGTATCTCAGATATGGAGAAGCAAAAGCAGCTTGTAGGGGTGGCCCCTGCACCCTCACCTTGCCATGAACAGAGGCAGAATGTGACATGTGTGAGCACCTATAAACATCATGACTGGGGGTGAAATTTGTGAGTTTCTTCACAATTTGGGGTATTGGGAGTTACAGCAGGACTGAAGGACTGCAGCCTTGTCTGACACCAATATAATTCTTTCCACAGTTCACATCTCAGTCTCCAATGCTGAGTAAATTGAAATAATTATTGTCAGCCCTTAAAGGTATTTTAGTGCTGATTTTTTGGAGTCACATTTAGTGGTATTTGGGGGTTACTTCTGGTGTATAGCTTTTCAGAATAGCCTAAAGGCTTTCTGCTCAGATAGATTTCTAGATGCCCCCATCAAGTGCTTCTCTCCAGAGGGTTGTGGCTGAAATAGTTATTGCGGGTGGGAGAATGTGTGCAGATTGTGCTTGTGATAAAATATTGAAGACAGATTGAGTTATTGAAGTTATAGGGGGGAACTCCATCCACAGTATATAGTCTTTGAATTCTGTAATACTGCAGATGAATCCTATCTAAATTCATAGCCCACTCCCATGGGGTAGGAGACAGCCTAAATCAGCATCTGAAATCCACCCAAAGAAATAAGAAGCCTTCTGGAAGCTCATCTGGACAAGGCTAATGACAACTATCCTTACATTCCCCTCAAGGCCTAAAGATATGCCCTCAGTTGACCCTCTTCCCAAAGCCTAACCCTAACTTTGTTCAGATCTATAAATAAGATAGAGCCTCTGTTGACCAGCCCAGGGGGGAATTTAGCTATCATTCTGGAATCCATTGGTCTTTAAGCCACATTCTTCTTTTTAAAAATGTTCTCCCTGTTTTCTTTCTCCATCAAAATCTCTTTTTGTTGTGGTACAGACAAAATAGTTCCTTTGCAGAAATGAGTCTATCAACTTCCAACCTGCCAGATTGTAATCAATAAAACTCTTTCTCATCTTCACTCTGTTTTTGATGGAATGGCCCTCCAGTGATCAAAGAACTGTACCTTTGCAGTCTTACAATAACAATCTATGATCTCTGACTTTCAAGTTGTCTATAGTTTGATAACTAAAATAAACAAAATGGTTGCTTTCATTTGGACAGAGCATTACAGTTTGTGTATTTGCTTTTTGGCTATTTACTCTACATATGGTATATCCGAGCCATGCAGTAGAATTATAAAAGGGAACCAAACAGACAAAGAGGCTTTTGTTATGGAATTTATGCTGGAGTTGGTTGGCACTATTGTAGTATATAGAATGGACTGTGTTTTCCTGGATGTTGATTATGTATCAGTTTGGGCTAGAGCTATAGTACAGCTTGTAGGGTACTCAATGGGCCTACCTGAATTCAGTACCCAGAATCCCATCTAGTTCCTTGAGTTCCACCAGAAAAGATTCCTGAGCAGAATGCCATAAGTATCACTGGGGTGGCCCAAAAACTGCCCCCCCTAATAACAAAAACATAAAAAAAAACCCTACATATAAGTTACTATGCTAGGCATAGGAACCCAACAATTTCTTGAAGTTGACACCTTTACCAGTCCTTTATCCAGATTGAGAAGCATCCATATGACTAAAATTCAGATGACTTTCGCTAGGAGGGTTAGATAGTTGTTGATGAGTCTAGAAAGAACCCAAATCCTTGGCTCTGAACTGTACATATCCTGATAAGCAGTTATGGGACTGAATCTTGACATCTGTGTAGGATATTGAAGACAAAAAATAGCATTTCAAGAATGCCTAAGAGAAAGAAAGGACTCAGTGCTGGAATTAGATGAAAATTGCCAGTGGGAAAAGATAGACATGAATTGTGGAAGCTTGAATGTAACACCCACAGGTGTTGTTGATAGAAAGGTAGGGTCAGGTGGGAAGAGAATTATATATGATACCAAAGATTCAATTCCTTCAGTGATAGGAAACTATCAACACATTAAAAAGTGATGAGGACCAATTAATATCTCTTCCACAGGAATGTGGGAATACCCCATATAGTCATATCCAAAGGGGAACATGTTTAGTAACATTTGGTAGATATAATGAGCAATGTAATAAATAAGATGAGAAAAAGACCAGAGAGATAGTACTGAGGCTTACCTGAGCCTTGTCCATGGCTCATCCTAGTTAGATCCTCTGTATCATATATGATCCATATGATCCCATAAGCACTTCCAGGAGATACCTGAACACAGAGAAAGTCTTGGGCACTGCTGGATTTGTCTCCCCCCTAAAAGGAAATAAAGGGGTGAGAAAATTTGTTAGAAGTCTATAGTCATTCCTGGCCTCATTCCCAAATGAATAGTTAATCAGACATAGCTTCTCAAACTTTATAGTTTTAGTTGAATCCTAGGAAACTGGCTAAGATGAAGATTCTGATGAAATTGGTCTGAAACCTGAGGTTCCTTTTTTTTATAACAAGATCCCAGGTGACAGAGATGGTGTTTCTCAGGGATCACACCATATGGTACAAGATGAGGATAAGAAAGACAAGGTACAGAAGTACTTATAGCTTCCTAACCAATAGACAAATTGGTTCACGGAAGAGTTGGCTCTTGTTCAAAGCCACAGACACATTTTAGTCATAGTATGTTTTATGCCAAATGAAACAAAAGACAGACAGAATGTCCATTCACTTGGCATACAATTTACCTTCTTCCTGATATGTCAGTTGCTTACCATGAGAAAGACTTGAACATTAGTCACATTCAGAAAGGAAGGAAAAGGCAGTTTTCCATTTTTACCTTATGACCAAGAGGACTTTTTTAAAGGAACAGGGTAGCAGGTGAAGAGGATGAGCCCAAGACCCTTCCAATGTGCCTCTTTAAGTGCTTGTGTTGGTGGCAGTACCTTGGTGCCCTGGGTATGGGAGAGGTGAGGGAGGTGGTATTGAAGAAAGACTTGCTGGCAAGGAGCCATTTGCTTCTTTGTGTAAATTCTCTACATTTAGACATGGCTGTAGCCCAGGAACATCTTATTTCTACTGAGGAGAGTATGGTATATCTTGGGGTGGGGAAGTAGGTTGAAGGAGTCTGCTATGTAATCCAGCAAGGCTCTGAATACATTGCAAAATCTGGCATTGCAACACTCAGTTCTGGGATTTCCCACTTTCTCTGGCCAAATATGAATAAAAGAAGGAAGAAATATTGAGGCTCTGGGCTTAAAAACCCCATGAGACCAGCAAGAAATAGAGACAAAGGGGGGCTCCCTCTGTCCCCCTTTCCTGTCAGAAAAGTCTTATTTGTCATACTTTGCTCTGGCTTGTCCAGGAAGTAAGCAATGTCAATTTAAACCACAGAGAACTAACCTGAGGGTCCCAGTAACTGGGATGTTAGTGCAGACTATTGTAGATAAATCTCTAAACTCAGAACCACCTGGTACTTCTTAAAGGCATCCAAACCTTACTCTGGACCTAGGAGATCAGATTTTGGAGTGTGATGGTGGATCTTCCTTTGTGGGGGTTCCCAAGTGTGCTCAGGAGGCCAGGGTCATTCCCAAAAATATTTGGGCAGTCAAGACAGTAATTAAGTTAGAATCAGATAATGGGATAATGTTCAGGCTCTAGAATACAAGGGACTAGGGACTAGTACTAGGGTCAGGGATATGAATCCATTGTCAGGTGACAATGGGTCCACAAGTGTCTGCTCCATATCAACTGTCCCACAAATACTTTGGATATAGCAAAGACTTTTTCAACTCTCAGTCTTGCCTCTTGTGGCTTTTCTGCCTGCTCAGCACACTGCAGTTGGTGTGTGGAAGTATATGAAGACAGGGAGAGAATTCGGATGATGTAACAGATTTATTCTCATTCTATTTGTCAATCAACAGGTTTCAAATAGATATGAAAATCAAGTCCTCAAAACTTGGGACATTTGCAAACTCTGACAAGTTATATCTGCCCCTTGAGACTAAAGATATAGTAGAGTGGATAGGGTGTTTCCCTTGTACATAATTGACCCAGGTTAAATACCTGGCAACCTTTATGTTCTTGGAGCTGTACCTGTCATGACCCCTGTGCATTCCTGGGTGCAAAAAAAGTCACATCTACCTATGTATGAGGAAAGTCTGGACCTTATACTCTATCATACAGGTTCAATCGGGAGGCCTCAAACATTCTCCCAATGTGCTATCACTAAGAGGAGAAGTGACCTTGGGCTCCATTATTAGAGAATTGAGTGAGTAATGGGTGAATGAGAAACACTTTTCTCTCTGAGTTGGTCTGAAGAATCTGAAGATCTTGCACTGAGTAAAAAGGTGGGAGGGAGCATACTTTACCTTCAAAGGAGTGGAAATTGAGTGGTCAAAAGAACTAAGATCATTCATTTGAAGAATTTTAGGGAATCAGGTGGTTAAGCCTAAATGAAAAGAGGTTGCCCAGTTTCAATACACAGCAAACTTAAAATATAAATCGAAGAAAATAAAGACTCAAAGAATGGAACTGGAAGGCATAGGTTAAACTGGACTTTGACACATTGGTTCAGAAGAGTTTTAGTGAGTCACCATCCCTAAAATCCAAGTACAGTGAAGTACTTAAGATCATCAACCCTCTAGCAGCCTTGCCATGCAAGCATGTCACCATTGTTTATACTACAGGATTTGGAAGTCCAGCTTCATATACTCTGTATATGAGTATATATGTCTCTCTGCACCTACACTAAAGTTTCAGTGCCCTAACATAGTCATAAAGATGCCTCCCTCATTCTTCCCATTCCTATCCATCCCCTTTGGTGGCCACTAAAGTTAGTTTTGACACAGCATGACAATTCATTTTCTCTGATTATTTCTATTATATTTTGTATTTACATTTATATGATTATACATGTGAGTGAAACTATAATTGTCTTTCACTTCCTGACTGATTTCATTCAGCACAATTGCGTCCAGCTCCATTCACATTGATGCAAAAGACACAACTTAATTTTCTTAATAGTAGAGTAGAATCACATTGAGTATATACACCCCAGTTTTTTCCTTCAGTCATGTGTCAATAGACATTTAGTTTGAGTCTATGCTTTGAATATTGTGAATAGAGCTATTGTGCATAAAGCTAGCTTGGAGTGTGAATTTCCTTTCAATGATGTTTGCATAATTTCTGGATAAATGCCTGGGCTAAGCGATTGTGTAATAATTTCAGTTTCAGTTTCTTGTTTTGTTTTTTTAAGGAATATTGATGGAGAATTTAATGGAAGCCACTGAACATCTGCAACTTGTTCTGCAGATTAAATCAGTTTATTAACATTTCACAAAACTAGATAGAATCTGAAGGACTCTGAATATGCTTATGGAAAGTCTGAAAACACCCTGAGTGCTCACTTTTTTCTGCCCTTCAGGCACGAAACAAACTGGCAGTGAAGACATAAATGTTGATGTTAAAAATGTGATGTTAAAAATGTCCTAAATGATGCTGAAGCTATGTACTAGCATATACTCAAGAAGTGGCATATTCTTGGCATGTACTAGGCCTAACTTTGGTCCCCAGACAACCTCTTTCATCAATCACCACTGAGTATACCTACTCCTTGTGACCTCTCAGTACTACCAGGGTTGAGAATGGCACCATCAGTCTCCACTGCAGGACTGACTGTGGGTGTAAATGACCTCAGGTTCCCAGAGCACTTGTGGTGTGTGGCCTCTATTGAATAAACAAGTTTTAAATAGTCAAAGATAAGGGAATCTAAATGATACATTAAATACTACTGCAAGAGAAGAAGAACCAGAAAATAAGAACCTAAGGAAAAAAAAAGCTTTAAATCCTATTTGATCAGTAATATATTAAATGTAAATTAATTGAGTGCTCCAATTGTAAGTCTAAGTTTGGGGATTTTATGTAATGCCTGGGAATCCATGTAGGGCAAACAGGGATGAGAAAAGTAAGCTCTTCACAAAAGATACACAAAGAAAAAAGCAAATGTCCAAAAGTCACATGGACAGAAGCTGAGCACCATTAGTCATTGAATAATGCAAATCTGAACCACAGTACCACAGTGTTCCAGCTTTACAAGAATGGCTATTAAGAAAAAGATGGGGGGCCAGTGAGTGGCACTAGAGGTAAGGTGTCTTCCTTGCAAGCGCTAGCCAAGGAAGGACCGCGACCACGGTTCGATCCCCCGGCGTCCCATATGGTCCCCCCAAGCCAGGGGCAACTTCTGAGCGCTTAGCCAGGAGTAACCCCTGAGCATCAAACGGGTGTGGCCCGAAAAACCAAAAAAAAAAAAAAAAAAAAAAAAAGAAAAAGATGGGTGGCATTGACAAGAACACGGAGAAATTGCACACACTGCTGATCAGAATGTAAAATGGTGCCATCAGGACAGGAACGGTTTGACTGCTTCTCCCATGTCAGACCCAAAGTGGCCCTATTACCCCACAATTCTCTTTGGGGCAGTTCTGTAAGAGAATTAGAAACATGTCCACAGAAAAAGGAATATACATGTGTATCTAGCTACAAAACTCATAATAACTCCCAAAGAAGTACAACTCCAAGACTCTCACTTGTTAGATGCATATGCTACATAATCATCCATACAGCAACTCTGCCTCTGTAGTGAACAAGCCCTGACTGAACTAGCAGTACTGAGGCAGAGATGCTCATCACAAGCACCACAGACAATCCCTGGAATGTCCAGAAGAGGAAAATTAGTAGAAATAGAAGTTAGGTTGGTGGATGCCAGGCCTGGAAACAGACAGGTTAGGAATAGACTGGACCAGACTAATTGATATTTTTATTAGTTAGATATTTGCATTTAATGGGTTAAATTTCACAGTGATAACACATCTTGGAATTAAAATAAAGATAAGAGTTGTACAAAGTTTTAAATGCTAAAATAATTAAGTTATATTATTTATGTATTTATTTATTTAGGGAGGTATGTTGGGCCACACTCTGTAGAGCTCAGAATTACTCCCCTCTCTGTGCTCTGTAGTCACTCTCAGCAGTGCTAGAGGAGCAGGTGTGCCAGGGATAAAATTGGGTCAGCTGCATGCAAAGCAAGTGCCTCAACCACTGTTTCTCCAGCCCAAGTTGCATAGTTTAAAGGGTTACTATTATGGTGTGAACTCTTAGTTTATCCAGAAGTCACTAGATAATAATATATGTAAATTTCATCAATATTGCCCTGTGTATGCATGGTGTTCAGTGAATATTTCTTTTCTTCCCCACCAAAGGTCCTAAATGACCTATTCAGACTTATTTGTGTCACAGATTTTGCATGCAGTGTCAATTTATTGAACTTGAGTCAGTTTTAATCTCAGTTGTCTAACAGTTTCCTATTGCTTTGGCCTCTGACTCACTTCTGTCATTTCATTGCAAATTTCAGACTATCAAACCTAGAAATCAGATAGTCTGTAATCTGATATCATATCAGAAACCAGAGATTCTATGACTTTTCTCTATCCATATATTATTAGTATGTTGGATCACAGCATCCAAACTAAGCAGACATGCCAAAATCAGACGCTGTCACATTTCTGCCTAGCTACCTCTGCTGAATTTCCTCTTCTACTTCCTGTGTGTCTGATCAGATGTGAGATGTCTAGGTGTAGTACATGCCTGAATATCCAAGGGAATCTGCATTTTTAAAATTTGTGCAGTGGTCCAAAAACAAAAATAAAACCCACAAAATCTAGCAAAAACTCCCCTGGAAATAGATCAACATCCTCCAGTTCCATGGAAAAGTAGGAAGCCTGCTCCATTGGGAAAGCCAGGCAGTCTCCATGGGCCAGACCTCTCTAGAAAGGAAGCAGCTCACAATGTAAGAATGTGGAAGGAAACTTCCCCACTTGGAGATGATGGACTCCAGAGACACTTTCTATTTCCTGTGATGAGTGTGAGCACAAGGGACAAACCCTGGGTGAACGAAAGAGGAGATCAGGGAGAGTCTCCATAATGTGGGAGTGCCATGGAGTCTAAGGTGAAAGTTGACCTCAGAATGGAAACTGACATTTAAACTTCTTTATTTCCGAGTGCTGTGGAGGGAACTCAACCATGTCCATGACGGGGCACATGTGGTGCCATGGAGTCACTTCCTCCAGCCGGGCCTTGAATTTCTAGATGTGATTGCTGAGTGCCCAGTGAAAAAAGGCCCAGCCCTAAGCTCTTCTTATCATGGAGAAACTGACTGGGCTAGAGGTCACACTTGGGGTACAGGAGAAAAAAGGAGAAGTGGTAGGAGATGATGAAAGCTCTGCCTCCTCCAGAAGTAGAAAAGCCACAGCCCTCTCCAGCTGGTCATTCTGGAGACTTCCTATTTTCTGCTGTGTGTGGGAGGGGAAGAATCCTGGGCCAGAGAAAGTCAGGGACACACACACTCACCTACACACACACACACACACACACACACACACACACACACACCTTTCACAGTATTGATGGTCATGTGAGAAGAATGAATCATTGGGAAAGAGGGTGTGGCAGGGAGGAGAGACATGTGTCAAAGTGGAGGGCTTGGCACCTGCTCTGGGAAGGATTATAGATTCTTCTGGGATGGCAGCAACTATATTGCAGTGAGATCTGCATCAGCAGACCTCAGGGAGCTAGATGCAATGACCCAGCATGAGGACCAGCTTGGGATGAGGGAGGCCTTCTAGGGCCTGGGCCAAGTGCTTACTCTGGAGAAAGACATAGTGAAGCTGCTCTAAGCACCAGAATGGACATGCTCTGCAGACATGTGGGGACTTGGAAGGATGGGGAAGGTGAAGGTCCATAGGCAGAAGGACCAGAGCCCAAAGAGTGGACAGAGTGCTAGAAAAAGGGGTAAGAAAAGAGTAATGGGGAGATGGGGTGGTCAGCCATTTGGAAGAGCTCAGTAACCGGGATAACAGAAGGTGGGAAAGGGGTAGCAGGGATCAGTCCTTCTGTGACGGGCTTTAAAGTCTAACACTTGCTCACCCACTGGCTCCTTTCCCACTAAGCCTCCTAATTCTGCAGCTTTTTTTGCCTTATAGCGGAGCTGAAGCAGTCTGCAGGTTGCAATTGTTTTTTGGGGTGTGACCCCCTTCCCACCACCCCACTTGAGGCTATGGCGGGTCAGTCTGGAGCAGAGCATAGCTCCAGGAGTTCTTGCCAAGTCTGCAGCCCTTCCTTAGCTGCATGGGAAAAGTTATGCTGGAGGAGCTTGTTCAAGGAGGGAGTGCTGTGCTGAGCCTGACATTGCAGAGTCCTAACTGTGCAAGGACTTTCTTTGGCAGAGGGAGGATGGAGGGATATTACCTAGGAACCCAAAAACACCATGCAAAAAACCCCTCTGAATTCTTATTTGTTGCAGCACTATTTTTAGTAGCCA
Source organism: Suncus etruscus (assembly GCF_024139225.1). Classification (NCBI taxonomy): domain Eukaryota; kingdom Metazoa; phylum Chordata; class Mammalia; order Eulipotyphla; family Soricidae; genus Suncus; species Suncus etruscus. The sequence continues at coordinate 167,528,551 of NC_064848.1, read as the reverse complement.
AGATCTGGAAATAACCCAAGTGCCCCAGAACAGATGAGTGGCTAAAGAAGCTGGTACATTTACACGATGGAATACTATGCAGTTGTTAGGAAAAATGAAGTCATGAAATTTGCTTCTACCTGGATGTATATGGAGAGTATTATGCTGAGTAAAATGGTCAGTGAGAGGGGGATACACATAGATTAATCTCATTCATTTGTGGGATATAAAAGAAATAAAAGATAGCATGGTAATAATATCCAGAGACAATAGAGATGAGGGTCAGGAGGACCAGTCCATGGGAGGAAGCTTATCACAAAGACCAGTGAGTACAGTTAGGGTACAGAAGGGTCTATTCTGTCAATGATAGTTGGAATGAATCACTTTGGACAAGAACTGGGTGCTAAAAGTGGATAAAGTAAAATGCATGGTGCCCCTTCATTAACAATAGAGTAAAGCACAGTGTTAAAAAGGAAAAAAGGAAGAGCAAAAGAGAAGGTGGAGAGAGAAAAGTAAAATGTCTGCCCAAGAGACAGATGAGGGAGGGGTTGGGAGAGAAACTGGGAACACTGAGGGCAGAAATATTGCACTGGCAAAGCGTGGTGTACATTGTATGACTAAAACTCAATCATGAATTATTTTGTAACCATGATGCTTAAATAAATTATTCTTATAAAAAAAGAACTAGAACTGCCAAATATAGAAAATTATTTGAAGATCAAAATAATAAAAAGTGAAGAAGGATGCATGCAGAAGGACAGTGGTTCGAATACCGACATCCCATATGGTCCCCCGAGCTTGCCAGGAGCGATTTCTGAGCATAGAGCCAGGAGTAACCCCTGAGAGCTGCCGTATGTGACCCAAAAACCAAAATAACATAAAGCATTTTTAAAGGAGCTGATGCCCCTGGCCCTGAACATCCCTTTGCATTTCCCCTCCCCAGTCCCTGGACCACAGGTTTGGTAGAAGGAGGCCCCTTTCCTCCTTTAAGGGAAGATATGAAGACACTGAGCCCTGGCAATGTTGGAGCACATCTCTGATGGCTCTGTCTCTTGGGGGTAGGGAACCATCCTGGTTTCCATCAGCCCAGAAATGATCGTCCACCGCACCCCTGTTGTTATAGTCTCTGCATTTCACAAGTCATTGTGAATTCTAACAATAGGTTATTGTTAGAGTCCCGGGCCTCGTGTCTCCAACTATTGCTTGAGATTTTTGCATGGTTTTTGTGCTTGAGAAAGACTTGGAAAATGAGCTTTCATCTACCTTCTATGTTTTCAGACTACAGGATATTCTAGGCCCAGAGAAATATCCCTGAATATTATCCTCTCTAGGATATTCTAGGCCCAGAGAAATATCCCTGAATATTATCCTCTCTCTGAGATATCTAGGCAAGCTAGAAATATCCTCTCTCTGAGATATCTAGGCAAGCTAGAAATATCCTCTCTCTGAGATATCTAGGCAAGCTAGCAAAGTGGTTAGGGAAGGGAGCTTGGGATGGGGGACCTCAAGATTAGGTTTGTGGATTCAAACTCAAGCTTGATTGGACTTAGAGAATTTCAGAAACTCCCTTGGTCTTATGTGTCGGTTTCAAGTCATCTAGGAAATGTAACATTGACATCTGGAAGAGGTAAAAGGCCATAGTTCATGCTATGCACCAGGCATTGATCTCCTTCCTGTCCTCCAAAGACTTCTGGTCCCTTCCATCCATTTCTTCACACCTGCCTTGTCCTGCCCTGCCACTCTCTTTCCTCTTACCTCAACTGACTGAGTCGTCATCATCACTAGATATCAGTATCCAGTAAATAGGCCAGAATTAAGTGAAATAAAACTTTGTTTTCAATGGCTTTAATGATGTGTCTTTATTTGAAATATGTGAGGGGTTTCTGGGGGTGTGAGTTGGGCCACACCCAGAAATGCTTGGAACTTACTCCTGATTCTGTACTCAGTGGTCACCCATGGAAATGCTCAAATATGTGGTTCTGAGAATCAGACTTGGAGTTTGTAGCATGCAGGTAACAAGCACCTTAATCCCCATGCCATTCTCCAGTACCTGGAATATTATTTAATAGAGAAATTCTTTTCAAAAATAAATAAAAAGTATACATTAATCTATTTTTACTTTTTTGGGGGGGTCACACCCGGCAGCACTCAGGGGTTACTCCTGGCTCTACATTCAGAAATCACTCCTGGCAGGCTTGGGGGACCATATGGAATGCTGGGATTCGAACCACTATCTTTCTGCATGCAAGGCAAATGCCCTACCTCCATGCTATCTCTCCGGTCCCCATTAATCTTTTTTTTAATACATAACAAATACAAACATCTACTGAAAGCCCCCCATTGCCCTCCAGCCTTATGTCATCCAGGCCCCCAGGACTCCCCTCTGGTCTCACCTCTTTTTCTTCTTCCAAGTCAAAGCTATAAGCTTCCTCTTCCTCTCTCTCTCCAAGTCTTATATCCAAAGGCTTGAGTGGATGATCCCCTTATTCAGAATGTGCCCACCAACAGGCAGAGATTGGCACCATCGATGTGGGGAGAGGTCATATGTAGAATTCACTCTCTGTGCCTTTGGTTTTGCCCACTGTTGTATGGGCTACTCTGCTCAGCGGAGAGCTCAGTATGCGGACTTCGAGTGGACAGGAACATTCTGTGTCTGGTCTTCAGCAGGAACTCAATAAAATTTGCTTTGCCAGAGCTGGATCAATAGTAAAAGTAGGCAGGATGTTTGCCTTGCATGCAGCCAACTCAGATTCAGTCAATCCCCAGCTTCCCAGATGGTCTCCCAAGCACAGCCAGAAGTAGTTCCTAAACACAGAGCCAGGAATAAACCTAAACACCGCTGGGTGTGACACAAAAGCCAACAAGAAAAAAAAAGTTGCCTAGAAAGGCAGAAAGGGTTGAGTTTTAGGAGTCACTGAAGGGCTGGGGAGGATACCGGTGGTGATATCAAGAAGTCCTGCATGCATGCCTGGATTCCCTAGGAAGCATGGAGAAGGAGAAGCTCAAAGGACTGGGCATTTGAAAAGTGACCAGGAGAAAGAGATGACTCACTCTCTACAGCCAGTAGTCTCTCCACTCTACCACATTTGAAGTGGGCGTCAAGTACATAATGCTGGAAGTCAGGCGCAGAGGTCAGACCAATATCTAGTTTTTACAGGCAAAGAAAAGGCAAAAATGAGTGGACTGCAGACCAGAGACACCTGAAGTCCCTCATAGGCAAGCTCCATCCTATCTGCAAACCTAAATGAAAGAAGGGTAAGGCTTTGGGGAGGGAAACAAGCTGAAGATACACGTCTTAACCAGGCTTTGGGCCTAAATATTTGGCCAGTTTTGGACAAAATGCATGCAAAACAGCTCTAATGCGGCCTCAAAGAATTCTCAGCTGATTATTGACCCCATATGTTGATCATCTGGACCTGCGCATAAGTGGAAAGAAAGTTGAGACTTGGGACTGGAGCAATACATAGGACAGTGGGTAGGGAACACAGCTGACCGGGGTCAATTCCTCAGCATCCCATATTGGTCCCCGAGCCTACCAGGACTAATTTCTGAGTGCAAGAGCCAGAAGTAACCCCTGAATGCCACCGGGTGTGCCCCTCCCAAAAAAAAACCCCACAAATAGAAAATAAAGTTGAGACTCAAATTCCATATCTCTTATCACTCCCAGATAACTAAACAAAAAGAAAACTTATTCTCACTGAGACCAACTGTATATCTTTAGAATAAAGACAATCATGATCACTGTACAGGATTGAAGGTGAAATGAGATAATGGCTATGAAATATGGAGAACAGTGCTTGGGATATATGGGATATATACGTGTTCCCACCATTTAAGTCTCTCCTCTCTTCTTTGTCTCTCGCTGCCTCTTATGTCTATTTCTGCCAGTCAAATTGAAATCAATTTAAGTTGGCATGAGTTTGCTGCCACCTGCTGGATTTAATAGGCATTCTGCTGAGCCTCTGGTGCCACCTTATGGTTTGTGAAGGAAATGCTTATGACTTGAGACACTTGCCTGGTAGGTAAAGAATATACTACACCCTTTACTGAACCCAAGAAATACCCGAGAGAACCTGATTATTTTTAAAGATGGATTTGTTGGCATTTATTTTGTTTGATTGGGGGCCACACCTTATGGTGCTCAGGGTTTATTCCAGGCTCTGCATTCAGAAATTATTCCTGGCAATGCTGAGAAGACCATAAAGGATGTCAGGTATTGAACCTTTCTCAGCCACATGCAAGGAAGCTCCCCACCTGATGTACTGTTACTCTGGCTCCTATTTACCCTATTTGCATACGGAAAAAATTGATTCATTTTAAATCTACATCTGGATGAATTGGGTAAATGTATATAACTGTGGAACCACTGCCCCAAAGTCTACAGACACTTCACACAGCATGTTAAGTTTATACCACTTTAGTTACATCTCAGTCAAACCCCCATCTAATTTCAAGTCATAGTTGTCTGATTTTGTTTGGAGGGGAACACCCACACAGTTATTCTCAAGGCTTACTCCTGGCTCTGCACTGGAGAATTGTTCCTGGTGGTACTTGGGGAACCAGATAGGATGCTGGGGATCAAACTCAGGTTACCTGCTTGCAAATGAAGCACCCTATCCACTTTACTGTTTCTATGCCCCTCTGTTACGTTTTGTTTTTCCCCAGCACTTTATAAGAGAATGGTACAATAGGTACCCTTTTGGGGGGTCTTTTTTCTCTAACACAAAACCATGGAATTTATGTTGTTGTTGTTGTTGTTGTTTTGTCCATCAGGGGCACACCCAACTGTGTTCAGGGCTTAAAGTTGGTTAAGAGATTGTGAAGCAATCATCCACCTAGATGAGAAGGAAACCCTGCAGATTCCCAGATCCTCAGGTCCCAAATCAGGTCAGAATGCAGATCATGCTGATGCTCCTGCTGACAGTGGTGGCCCCGGGATGAATGGCTGGAATCAACACCCCCATTTGCTGTGAACTATACTTGGACTCTTAGCCTAAAAGTGGATGGAGGGTTTGTGGGTCAAACTGTCACCCCAGGATCCCTCTCCTAAACTTTTACTTATGCCATTTGTTTGGGGTTTCTCACTATGCTCCACTGATATAGACCGTTTTATTCAAACTCACATAAATGCAGTTAAGAAGATTGTGCTAAAATCCTAATATGTGCCAACAGATAGGGACAGAGTCAGAGGGATCTCAAGGAGAGTCAAAGATTTGACTCAGGTCCAAGAGAAGAGGAGGGAATGGGAAACCTAAAGCAGAAGAGACTCCATTTTGTCAATCTAAAGTTAAGTTTCTATTTAAGGCTAACAAGGCTGTTTCCATTTAAATGCTAGATTTCTATCCCAATAATGACTTGCAGACCCGAAGGCCTTATAAACCACAATGTACAACCCTAGATATTTAGTCATAAAAGACATGATGAAAAACTCTGGAAACACCCTAGACAATTGCCTAGACCCTAGACAACAGCCAATCAACTTAAAGGTCAACACTTCCTGCTTCAAAAACCCTGTATAACCTGGCTGTGACCCCTGGGTGGAGCACTGATTGATGTTTGTAGCTTGTTGGTAGACGAAATAAAACTTTAATAATAAATAATAAAACTTTGCTTTATTTCAATTGTGTGGTCTCATTCTTCAACTCCAGATCCTGGTGGTGTTCAAGGAACCGTAAAGGGTGCCAGGATCAAACTTAGGGTGGTTGAATTTAAGACAAGTACTCTTCCTGCTGTACTATCGCTGAACCCAATCACTATGTTTCTGAAATTCATCTAAGCTTTTGAATACATTGGTTTATTTTTTTATTATTAAATATATTCAAGCATCTAACTGTCTCCCTATCATGTTCATGCACTCCCTTGGTGACAGACCTTTGCGTTTTCCCCAGTTTTGTACTCAGGTGCAAAAGAATACAGGGATATTTGTGTTTATGCACATTGCACATGCCATTGTGTGGTCAAATGTTTTTATCTTGGGAAATTTTCTAGAAACAAGATTGCTCAATCATTGAGTGCTGCATGGTTAACTTTATGAGACAAAGACACACTTCCAGAGCAGAAACTTTCAATATAGTTATTTCATTTTATATTCTAAACATGAGAATTCTAGCTTGTCACTTGAGGTTCAAAGAAAGGGGTTTTTGTTGTTTTACTTTTAGTTGTTCTGAGGTATAGGAAGTTATATCACATTTTGGTTTCAATGTTTTCACATATAATATACTTAATGAAACTGAGCATCTTATATCTTTTTGAGAAGTGACTCGTTTATGCTTTTTTGTTTTTTTTTTTGTTTTTGTTTTTGGCTTTTGGGCGTACCTGGCAGCACTCAGGAATTACTCCTGGCTCTGCACTCAGAAATCATTCCTGGCAGGCTGGGGAACCATATGGGATGCCAGGATTCGAACTACCATCCATCCTGGGTTGGCTGCTTGCAAGGCAAACACCTTACCCCTGTGCTATCACTCCTGTTCCAGTTTATGCTTATTTTTATTGTTATGAGTTCCTTTGGTTTTGGATTTTTTAATGTCAGATTTCTATTTTCTCCATAATGTGACATGTTTTTTAAATTTCTTTATGTCAAAGGTTTCGACTGGTTCAATATAACAGCTCCTCCCTGCCTCCCTCTCTTCCTCCCTCCCTCCCTTCCTTCTTAGGAAAAACAAATATTGTATCAACAGCTCCTGGAGTGAATACTGTTGTGCTGATATGCACTGTTACTGAGAAGAGGAGGCACCAGGCTAGTTTCCTGAAGTCCTGCCCATAATTCTTTGCATCCCAAATTGTAAAGACACCCAACATTTTGTCCCATCTGGGCGGCTTTTGACTTTGGACCTTTCAGTAGGAATGTCAGTGTGTCAGACCCCTACAGCCTACAGCTGGTGCCTCTGGGTCTGGAAACTTTGTCCACAGTAGTGGGGGAAGGTACCTTGATTGGGTCTCTTGGCTTCATTCCTGGGGCCCTGCAAGGATGCCTCCTCCATGCTTTTTGGATAGGAAAAAAATATTTTTCATCCCCATCTCCTTGGTTTGTTGCATTGGACCTACTTGCTAATGGTGCTGGGGGACTGATTCCAGGCAAGGATGCCTGATGCAATCCAGCCTATAACTCCACATACACCAAATTGTGAGGAAAACCTAAAATTTCACCTCCAGAACAGTGATAGTACCTTTTCTCTGGTCAGTTAATTGTAAGGACTATGGGGCAGGTGGCCAGCTGCCTGCACTTAGTGTCTTTGGTCTGGAAGCTGCTTGGCAGACTGGGGCAGGCTATACTCCCTCTTTCTCTCCCTTCCTTCCTCCCTGCCTCCACCATTCTGTTATTTCCTTTTTTTCTTTCTCTCCTTCTCTCCTCACCCTCCCTTTCCTTCCCTACTGGAGACCACATGCAGTGCAGGAGATCAAATTGGGATCAGCTCTGTGCAGAGCAAATGCCCAATTCCTTTACTCTCTCTGGTTTATTTTCATTTATTTCTCTGTTCTGCATGAGTCACTGTCAACAAAGTCTGTGCTTCTTAGATAACTTGTCCCCAATTCCTACTAAAGCATCATCATCAAATTCTTGCTATTTGAAAAGGGTCTGTTGAATTTATCCCTACTATGTGTAAAAGTGCAGGACTATTACTCTAACTAGCCTAACCTCAGTAAAAAGACCAGTTTTACCATTTTTACAAGTTTGAAATTAGTTCAGAATTCTTTCCAAAGCCATTGTTGTGTGAAATAAATGGATGCACACTAGTATAGCTGAGCTGTGAAAACTGACTACCATATAACATTATTTCAAAATACAGCTTTCTTTTGAGTCGATTTATGAAGACAAGAACATAGCCTGGTACTATTTTTGACCTTAGGATAAATAAAACACCAAATGCATTAACTCTCACAATGAAACAATAACATTGCTCTGATCTATTTCTGGCCTAATTTTCTTAAAAAAAAATTGAGACAAAACACAAAGACAAACATCATAAAATAACTTTTATACAGGATTAGATCTGTTTACATATAAAAAAACCAGAAAGGACTTAATTACAGTTAAGATTTCACATAAATTACACAGATTGACTTTTTAAAACTACTATTCAACTTCATTTAGTCCCTTTTAGAAATTCATTTGAAGGCACAGTGCATGAAATAAACCAGACCGAAGCACTTGAGATGAATCAGTTCAGGGCACCTCATTTATAGAGAGCTATAGATTGTTCTGGAGCTGGGTAATACCATTCTGGAAAAAATAATGGATTGCTGAAATGTTGATTTTAAATCATAGCACACAAAAACACAGCATGTCACACCATCTCCAGAAAATCTGCAGCATGGCCAGCACAGAATGCAGCTTGTATATTCGAGTTATGTCATTTAAATTCATAATCGTAATATTTACATAATCTATATCCAATTTCTTCAAATGGTAGGGCTACTACCAGATTTCATAAACTTTCAAAAAAATCATCTAGGGCAATGTTCTGAAAGTCAGGTGGAGTATTGATTATTGCTAAAAATAAGAGAAATGGGTATTTCCTCATGAACTAGAAATCCAAATTCAGATGACATTAACCCAGAGACCTAAACAGCTCCCTCTCCCAAAGTCCTCTTTAATTAAAACAAATTAGAAACCCAGAACTATAAAATAGTTGCTAGATATAAACCACTGAACATCAATCATAGTGGAATCTTTCTATAATTATAAGATTTGATGCTACTAAAAACAATTCCACCAGAGAACCATAAGAGGGCATAATTACAGCATTCCATAGCCAAATAAATTTTAATACAGCAGGGATAAAATCTGGCATACGAGCACTTCTGGCAACAAAAAGACAGAATGAACTACTGCTGAATGAAGACAAAATGAATACTTACTGCTGAGAAAAAAATGGAAATGGAGGAGCAGGTCATGGTCACTGAGTAACCTGGTATGTTAGCTCAGAAACCAGTAAGCTCAAGCAGAGCATTACCTTTTATTGGTAGGCGCATAATTAGTTTTAAGCTCTTAATCCACTAATTCAATAAGTCTCATTCAGGTGAAAGTTACCAAAGATGAATTCAAATATACATTATGTTTCAATTATGGAGGATGACAGATTTCCAAAGTGGATCCCTTCACTAACATCCAAGCACTCTTCAACTGGATGGGGTCCCAGCCACTACTCAAAGTGTTCAGTAACATACATGAAAACCAAAGGTCTTCTTTCTGAAGTTAACTGTTGTTCAGTTTACTGAATGCATAATCACTACACTTGTACAAGCAGACACTTAAAACATTATCTACTCAATCACTTTTGATTTTATGAAGGAGCTGGGAGGAGAAAAGGCTTACAAACTGTTCACCAAAAAAAAATAAATAAATAAAATAACCCACCAGCATGCCTTTTGAGTAAAGATATAGACACAACTCAAGAGTTGGGCAAATATCTTAACACTGTGATTCTTATGTACCTCCAACACTCTAGGGAAATTACAACATCTTTAGGAGAAACACTGAAGAATTGCATTCCCCCTCCCCTATGGCTTCAATGCCTTAAGCAGTGAATGTGGTCTAAGATTAGAGCCACAAATAAAAGACAAAGCAGGGCTGAGAACACAGTAGTCATGATCCTATATGTACATTCATTTTAATAGTTAACACAAGTGGAAAAGGCCTTGCTTGACAGCACAACACATTGTTTAGAAGTTCATTAAAGATTAAAGATGTATAGCAGAATTTGGCTTTCCCTTCAGCAAAAAATTACTGAGTTATTGTTTATCTATTTAAAAATATACATGCTTAAAAGGCATGACCTCCAGTCACTGATGTACAGCGAAGGATATGGTCAATTGAAGGGAGAATTGAATTTAAAAGGCATCCTATAGTGAAGACAGATGTTAATAAAGTAGAACATTATCACATTAACTATTTCATTTCTACCATCAGTATCCCAAACAAGGCCAGTCATGCACAGACACCATTTTCACTCTGCATTCTTAAAAAATAAAGCTGTAAAAAAATACCACCAAAGCATCCTCTAAAAGAATTATTAGAATCATAAATAGCATATGTGTATGGTATAAACATCCCACAAAATCTCCTTTGCGTGTCTGGTAAAATGAAAGTGGGGTACCATGGGTTCAAAACTTAAGTTGTTACTAACAGGATAAATAAAAGAATAGCTTGACTTTCAACCATCCAGATTTATCACACAAATTAACTAATGATTTCATTTATTCCTGCTAAGCCAATTTTTGGTTTTGGTTTTGTCCTGGAGTCATACACAGTGATGCTCTGGGAGTTACTCCTGGCTCTGCACTCAGGATTTACTCCTAGTAGTGCTTAGGGGACCATCTGAGATGCCAGAGATCGAACCTGGGTCAGCCGAGGATACAAGGCAAGAGCCTTACCTACTGCATTATCACTCCAGCCCTAAACCAATGATTTTTGTTCCTGTTTCAGTGACACCCCCGGCAATGCTCAGGGGCTATTTCCGGCTCTGTGCTCAGAGGATCATAAGTGGTACTGAGTATTTGCTCCAGGGTTGTGGCCATGGAAACCACATGAAAGCAAATGATTCACCTCATGCACCATCTCTCTGGCCCCTAAGCCAAATCTTTTTATGAAGATATTTTAGGTACATTCTTCACAAAGCTGACTTGCATAATCTCCCTGGGTGGTAAACCAACCATTCCCCAGGATGGCTTTGGGATGACTAATAGCAATGGATACCCAATGGATACAGAATACAATTTGAGATGATGAGAGCAAGTGTTTTGATCCCCTGATTTAATACAAGTTCAGCAGCAGCTTGGCCATTAAAACATTCAAAGATATTTAGCCATTTTCATTGGTAACACTTATTATACTTACAAAAAGCATAGTTTCCATTGAAAAGTATGATACAACAGACACAAGAAAATGTAAATCTTCAGGTCTTTGTAGTAACCTGACTGGCAGTGAAAATCACACTCACACCTATGTCCTATCACACAGCAGTCCACAGTCTGCATTTTATTTAATGGAGGGAGCCATATTTCAATGTTTTCAACTCAACACCTAACAAAATGGCTGACCAAAAAGAGACCATCAAATGAAATATTAGGACCAAGAACCCAATCACTTTAGAGGCCTACTATTAATAAGACTGGCCAAGCTATTTTGAAATCAATATGCTACTACTAGGCATAGACTTGGGCTGAAGCAAGAACTGTAGATATTTTTGTGTCCAAAATGTAGGCTAAAATATACAAGTATGTCTCTTCCACATTTAATATCTTTTCAGTAGAATTCAGATCTTGCAGATTGCTGGGTCATATGTGTACGGCACAGGAAAAGGTTCAAATTTAGCAAATCTGAAAGAATTAGGCTTTTCTGCAATAAACTAATGCTTCACAGATAAAAGCAGCAGCACCGGTGGGTTTTTACCGAGTTAAAAGATAGGCAGCATGAATTTTGCCAGGTCTCTCGAGAGCTCCACTCAAATGGACTTTTAGATCTTTTACAACAAAGTCAGTAAGTTCTCCCTTAAAATGGGGATAATTAGAACTTTGCTAAACCTTAGAAGAGAGGTAGTGAAATCCTGCTTGGAGCACAGCTCATCAGTTCTGATCAAGCCCTAGAACAGGCAAAAGCCAAGTGCAAAAGCCCATTTTTTAATTTTCTAACATTCTATACATATATATTTGAAAATCAATTCAGCCTTCATTAAACCTGAATAGCAAGAGAAACTCCAGCTTTTTTAATAATTAGAAAAAAGTACTCTTCAGTAGGTTGAGAAAACCTAGAGTTTTTAAAGCTATATGTCAGATTCTGACTGCTGTCCCTGCCTTAATGTTCATGGATTCTTTTGGCCATTGAAAATAAAAAGCTAAAGTCACTAGTAAACGCCCGATGTGCAAAATACAACATCCACTAGTTGGCTTTATGCAGTTATAACATAAGCTGCAAACAGCTCATCTTAAATTAAAAAAGAAAAATAAATTGGCTGTTCCATCTCCACTGCATAAATAGAAAGCAGATTTTTTTTTAAAGGTTAGAACATTTTAAGGAAGGGAAGTTCAAAACTGCCAGCCAAATTCACAGAGAATAGAAATTTAGCAAGGTAACTTCCCAAAGCTCTTAGAAGAAGCAAGACAGTCCATCTTCTTAACTGTACTGTCTCCCAAAAAGAACTGTAGTTTTGCTTGATACTGTAGTTGGGAGATATGCAAGGTTTGATTCAATGTTTGCTAGAATATAATGTTTCTTCTTCAGTGTCCGTTTCATCCTGGAACTCATGGCTTAAGAGGGATTTCTTGGAGCCAGTTGACATTAGGCGGATTTCATCTTCATATTCATCATGATGTTGCCTGAGGCGATGGAAGCCATCCTTGTGTCTGTTGGACTTGATTGAGCAGATGCACCAAATAATGCAAGCTGTTAAGATCAATGCCGACATAGTGGCACCTGCCAACCAAAACCAGCAAGTGAGTCATAATCTACTTTAAGACTATAAATAATCAGCTCCCTACAATGGCACTTTTTATAGTCTATTTTTTTCTTGCACTTAAAACAAAAAAAACCCTTGCAATCATTATAAAAGCAGTATGTGTACTTTGTGTAAAATTAGAAAGATATAGATAAGCAAAAATACCAATAAACCAGCCCCTAAATCCTTGCATTTCCTTTAAACAACGATTATTTTTAAGGGGCCATCTATCAGGGGCCATGTAGGGCCAGGTTCAAACTCAGAGTCCCACACAAGACATGTGTTCTACCATTTGAGCTAAATCCCTGACTCTAGAAATAATACTTAATAATCCTAGTGCATATTTTCTCAGGTACTTCTTTGTACATATGTATATGCATTTTTGTTTTATCACAATAAGATCAAAGTGTGCTATTATCTGCTTTTTAATCAATGACTTCTACTTTTTCTTTTCAGTAAATTTTCATCTCCTCCAAGTATAATTATTGTGTAAAATATTTATATGTAAGATTGTCTGAATAAGAATCTTAGTTCCGGGGACAGGGAGAGTGTAGAGGGATTGTGTTGCTTTGAACACAGCCAACTTAGATTCAAGCCCTAAACACTATAATCCCTAAACACCTTAAACTAAATAAAAAAATCTTCATTACAGATAATAATGAGAATACAAATTATATAAGTTGACTTGACAACAAATACATGGAGTCAGATTTAAACTATGGCTAAATCGTGCACTTGTGTTCCTAACTTCTTAGTGATTCACTTTTATTTATTTGAGGTTTTGGGAGACACACTCAGTGAGCTCAGGTCTTACTCCTGACTCTGCACTCAGGTATCACTCCTGGCATTTCTCAGAGAAATCTATGTAATGCTATAGACCAAATCCAGGTAGGCTGTGTGTAAGGCAACAGTCCTACCTGCTATACTTTCATTCCAGGCCCCTGATGCACTTTTATTCAGTCCAAGCTAAGATCACTTTACAACACTACAACAGATTCTAAGATGTGAACTATATTTCTTTTTTTTTTTTTTTTTTTGAGGCGGGGAGGGTGCCACACCCGGTGACGCTCAGGGGCTACTCCTGGCTGTGCTCACAGAAATCGCTACTGTCTTGGAGTTTTTTTTTTTTACGTGCAAGAAAAAAATTTACCAGGTCCGTCCTAGGTTAGCGTGTGCAAGGCAAATGCCCTACTGCTTGCACCACTGCTCTGGACCCCTATATTTCTAATATAACAAATCATCTATCCTACACACTAATAAAACTTATTTTATATTGAGTGCCAAATTTCATATGGACATAAACCAAGGTTTACTGTGTCAAAAGATACAATAAATAATTCTATTACATAATCCTATAATTCAATAATATAATATAATATCCTATAATACAGTAAATAATTCTATCACAAAATCCTAATCTTTCAGGAATTCACGTAATATAAGCACCAATTCTAAAGAAAATGATTTCTTTAATCCTTTAGAATCTTGAAGAAAAGAACTTTAAAAGTCAAAAGTCATCTTCCTATAAGACAAATCATTCATTCAACCCACAACTTTTAAGTAAATTCATGGTTATATATGCTTGGAGACGGAGAAAAACTTGTTCTCTCAGAGTTTACACTTCAATGGAAAAAGATGAAATAGCAAAAATTAAATATATACTGTACTGTCACATATAGTTAAGTCCCAGTATATAAAATATACATTACTATTTGGTTTGATATTCAGACCTTTCTGTCAAGGTACTGTTTGAATACAAATCTGAATATGTGAGAGATGAGCATAAGAAAGTCAGAGCAAGCAAGGGTGGAGTCCAGGAAAATTATATTTAGATAAGTGGTGAAAAAGAAAGTGCTGCACTTTCGAGGATAAGGAAAATTTTCTTCTCTCAGTTTGAAATGTCAGTACCGGCTTTAATTAACATCTGCAGAAAATCTAAATTTCTTTACCTGATACAGTTACCACAAGCTCCCGTGGCAAACCAAATATCCGATTATCCGTGTCAAAGACTATTACCACAGAACTAGCTGCATCATGATGCACAAAAACCTGGATGGAGAAGGGGCATGGATTAGGGAAAGGTTTACCAAGGCATAGTAAGTACATTCCTGCTCTATTTCCAGGATCTCTACACTAAACAAAGGAGATGACTACTGTCATGTAAAGCAGTGGTTTTCAACTACCAATCGACAGGCTGGTGAGTCTGCAGGTATAAAATGGTTGAATTCCATTGAACTAATTGTATATAAAAGTGTTCTAAAATTTTTCTTTTGTTATCAAAGAACAGAAGGATAACAAGATATCATACCAAAGAGATGAGCATGTTTTTATTTTGTTCCCTGAAAATTTACTATCAAGATTAAAAAATAGTAAATCGAAAGAATTTACATGAGCTTCTTACCTGTGAATGTTGTTGCTGATACCCATCAGCTATGGCATTGATGTTATGGACCCCTGGGGCTAAAAGAATATGGAAATAACCTCCTTCTTTTGTGTGTACTTTTATACCTTCATTCAGTACAATGACTGCGTTAGAGATTGGTTTTCCCATCTTATCTTTAACAAATCCATGAACTCCCTTGTGAACCTGAAAAAACATTTACTATAAGTAATCAATGTCTTCATAATGCTAGATTGCCCTGAGCCAAGAGTTTGAGACACAACAAAACAAATTCCCCCACAACTGCCCACAAGACTTATTGTTTTTATGATTTTGTTTATTTTTTACTTTTTTATTTAAAGAACCATGATTTACAAAGTTATTGATAGTTGCAATTTAGTTATATAAAATTTCAACACCAATCCCACCAGCTACGTCAACTCCATCACCAGTTTCCATATTCCATCATCCTCTACCCTGCTGTCTGTCACCCTGAGGGACAATTTTCAAAGTTTGGTGGTTTCAACTTAAAATCTCAAACTATGAAACTGCAAGGAACAATGAAATTATACAATTGGTTACAACCTGGTTGGAACTAGAAGATGTCATGTTGAGTGAAGTAAGCCAGAAGAAGAAAGACAAACAGCACGATTTCATTTATCTGTGGTATATAGAATAACTGAAGGAGGAAATGTAACTTAGCAAAGGAGGTATGCACATATCAACCTTGGCCCCAGAGATTACGGAGGACACAGAGGAAAAGAAATCAAGGCAAGAAGGAAAAAGATGAAAAAAGGATAGAAATGGAGGGGGGTGGGGGAGGGTCAGGGTTTCTGTTATATTAGTGATGTGGAGAAGTGATAACTCTCTCCCAACTATAAACCCAAGAGTGGCTTATTACTCTTCCTTCTCCATCAACTTTGACTTTGCTATTTCATTATAGCTTTATTCCCACCACCAATGAGGCAAAGAGACAGACAAATGAGAAAAAAGACTCCTGGTATAGCTATGTCCTAAAAGGGTTAGAACCCAAATGCCTGGAATGGTTTACTTTCCATGACAGCACATTTGCCTCCACTAACTGCAATTTTCAAATAATAGTCCCTGCAACAGCTTCACAAAGTTAAATGACTTTAGTCAGAGCAGATTCCAGATTAGTGAACAAACAGCATCAACTCACACCAACATATATGAACAAACCTCTTCTCCCTTTCTGGTTATGTTTGAAATGACAATACAGAATTTTGGTAAAATATGAAAGAAAATTCAAATTCTTGGACACATGTTTTCATTTAATAAAGACTCACCTCTACCAGCATGCTAAGGAGAGACTTCTTATTTTCTGCCCACAAGGAAGGGAGTTGTGCAGCACTGGGGAAGTAGCAGCAGCTGGTGTAGACTGTGATTTCTGGACAGTGGCCATAGGTGACACTATAATCCTACAATATAAAATTTGAGAACAAATGTAGGAAAAGTAATACTTGTAATAATGAGATTTCTTAATGCAACAAATGAAAAGAAAAACCTGATCTGAACTAGAAATGGCAACATTTTATTCAAATATGAGTGAACCAGCAGGTATTATAATAGTCACCAGCATAGACATGTCTATTTGCCCTTGAGCCTGGGAGAGTATGTATAATTCATTTTTTTTGTACCACAGCTGTTTGTACTTGGGGCCTACTCTCAGTTTTGTACTCAGCATTTACTCTTGGCAGAGCTTAGGATACCAAGAACCAGGGATCAAACCTGGGCCTTTTGAATTCTTTAGTCCCCATAATTCATTTTTGAATCTTCAGTAGGTTGTGTAATACCTAGCAGATAAATGTCATTAGGGCTTATTGAATAAATAGATAAACAAGTACATGCAGAGGTCTGGATGCCCTCTAAACCCTGGCATTTCCCCATAGTTCTCGGGGGTCTGGATGGCGCATACAGGCTGATCCCTAAACTGCAGGCACTTTCAAGCCTGTTGGTGACATTAGCCACTGCTTGCAGTACAACATTTATCCAGGAACGATTCAAGACCCAACTTACCACCCTTTCCCTAATTCAGAACTCATTTTCTTTTTTCTTTCTTGGACCTTGCAAATAGTGTTCAGGAGGCCCAGTGGCCCTGTCTATGATTCCCACAGTGCAACTGGTACATCAATAGAGACTATGAAGTACTGGGGACCAAAACACAGGCCAGACAACACACACTACACTTGCACCCTTATTGACGTACTATCTCCTGGTCCCAACTCATTTTGTTTTTTGTTTTATTTGATGGGGCAACACCTGATGATGTCCGGGGGTCATTCCTGGCTCTACATTCAGAAGTTATTCCTGGCAGGATTGGGGAGCCATATGGGATGCCAGGGATCAAATGGCAAGTGTCTTATCTACTGTATTATTGCTCCAAACCCTCATTAAAAAAAAATCACCATAAGATACAAAGTTATTCATGATTGAGTTTCAGTTATACAATGAACACCCAGCCCTTTACCAGTTCCCTGCTCAGCCTGCCTCTATGCAGTTTTCCATTTTTTTCTTTTTAGGCACTGTGGTTTGTAATAGGGTTATTACTGCGTATCACTTTATCTGCTTTCAGCATTCACTTCTTTTCCAGAGTGATCACTTCTCACTCTCATTGTTATCCCAATTCATTGTTTTAAAGGAATTTTCTTATTGTTGACTCCTTTTGCCTGATATTATCTATAATTAGCCAAATGTAGTCAATTTCACTACATAATTATTTCTGAAACTTTATCCCTGACCCTACTCTCTTGGCCTCTGTCCTATTTAAGCTTTCAGGGTTTTTGGTTTTTATTTGTTACTTTTTATTATCCAGGCTGCTCTGAATCAGGGGCATAGCATTTCTCTTTCCAAACTTTATTACCCACAGTTGAGATGAATTTTTCTGTGGTACTACTCAGATGATGTCACTCAATTCTTTCTCCAAATCTAGAAACTTCCTATTTTAAATCACTAAAGTCCCAATCTCTTTTTACTCTCCTCTTCTATTATATTCCCATAATCTAAACAGACTGTTGACTTCTGCCCATACTACTTCCTCTTTCCACAATGTCATCCCAAATAATACCTAAGTATTACCTTTAATTTATTAATTTTGGTAGTTTTAAACTTTTTTCCACATCTGGTGGTGCTTGTGGACTACTTCCAGTTTCATGTTCAGGGTCTATATGATTCCAGGGCCTACAAATTAAATTTGGGGCTTCCAAATGCAAAGCAGTGTTTCAGACTTTTGAATTATCCCCCCAGCCCAGTAATTACCCTTTCCACTTTTAATTTCTCATGATACAAAGTTGTTTTCATTTGAATAAAATGAATACTATAACACAATTACAGAGTTTACACAACAGGACAGAGAATGTTATTTATCATTAAAACAATAAAATTCCTCACATGCACTAAGTTCTTAATAAATAAAGGCAGTGGGGCCGGAGAGATAGCATGAAGGTAAGGCTTTTTTGCCTTGCATGCAGAAGGTCGGTGGTTCGAATCCCGGCATCCCATATGGTCCCCTGAGCCTGACAGGAGCGATTTCTGAGCATAGAGAATAGAGCCAGCATAGAGCCTGAGCGCTGCCGGGTATGACTCAAAAACCATAAATAAATAAATAAATAAATAAATAAATAAATAAATAAATAAATAAATAAATAAATAAATAAATAAATGAGGTAATGCAGCAGAAATGTTAAGGAATTTAATTTTAAGGCTGTACATGCAAACGGAATGATGATCTAATGATTTCACATCCTAATGTGAAAAAAGTAATAACTAAGTATAATGCTATTAAAATTAAATTAAATACCTGAGTAAACAGAAAAAGAAAACAATCTATGGAGAGAAAAAGAAAACTGTTAAGAAATTAGCACATACATGCATGTGCGCGCACACACACACACACACACACACACACACACACACACACACACACACGCATGCACGCACGCCGGGGATGTGGCTCAATGGCAGAGAATATGTCTGTCTCACATGCCTTGGTTCAATCCATGGCAACACACACACACACACACACACCATTGATGGGATTATTAATCAATTCAGTGTCTGCAAAGAAAACAGTAATGTATATGTCTCAAATATTAAAAAAAATAGATCTATCATGTGAGCTAGGAACTTACACTATTGTGTATCTATCCAAAGAAAATAACATCTCAATTCAAAAATAAATTATAAACCTAAGTTTATTGCTGTAAAAAAATATATAGCTATGGATAGAACTCAACTATGCAACAACAAATGAATAGAAAAAGAAAAACAAAGGCCTGGGATGTAATCCTAACACCACATTATCATCTAAGCACTGCTGGCAAAGACCCCTGGGCAAAAAGCTGAGAGTAGCTACAGAGCACAGCCAGGTATCCTCCACCCAAAAAGTAAAAAGAAGAAAGAAAAACAACCCTTTATTGGTCTGGTGTTTACTACAATTCTTGATAACATCATTTCCCTTGTGTTTAATTTAATCTCTTGCTTTTTATTTTATTTCAGAGCTACATCTAGTAGAGCTCAGTAGCTGCTCCAGGCTCTGTTCCAGTGAGTTTGTGTTCTAATCTTCTGACCTATTTACTCAACTCTGAGTCTAATGCTTCCTAGCAATCAAGGGAACTAAAAAAATTTGAGATGGGATATATATATATGTATATATATATATATATATATATATCAGATATGAAATATTATTTCAGATATGGGGACTGCTTTAATAACATCTGGATTCTAGACAAGACACAGAAGCACATTCTACCAAGTGACAATGACTGAAGAGAAAAAACTACTACTGAAAGAGCTGAGCTGAAGACAATACTGAATTTCTCACTACCTCTGGGTGCTTGAACAAGTAAATGATTACTGTCATTAATTAATGCAAAGGTGACTGTTGATATAAAAGTAGTTGCAAATATTTTATAAACTATATATAGGTTGTGGGAAAAAATTACTTGTCAGAGTAGATCATCTATATGAATGAACCTCTGTATTCTCAAAGCAGAATACCTATGCTCAAAGGTATTCCTACCATTAAGGAGCTAAATCAGTATTACGTTTCAAAACTTGTAATGGCAGTGCAGCCTGGAAGCAAAATGGTAACTATAAATTAAACTCTTTTATCTAGTACAGTGAAAAGAACCTCCACAGTTGGTCACCAAACACATCTACAAGTACAAACTGCCAGTCTCTGCAGAAATAGAAATAAATGATAGATAACCCAACTCTTTCTTTTTTTGCTTTGTTTTGCTTTGCTTTGCTTTGGGGCTACACCCCAAAGGTGCTCAGTGTTTACTCCTGGCTCTGCACTCAGAAATTACTCCTGGCAGGCTGGGAAACCATATGAAATTGCTGGGAATTGAACCCACTGCTATAAAGCATACCTTCATGCTGCCCAGGTGACTGTGCCATTCTGCTCCACGCATTACTCCTCCTGGAATGTTCTCATCTATGAGCACACAGAGCAAGGTTAGGACCAAAAAAACTGACCAACAAAAGCAGCAATATAAACAGTAACAAATGGTAGGAAACATACCCACCTGATTTATTTGGACAGCTGGGCTGACCCATGTGCATAGAGGGATGGTTATTTGCATAAAGAGATGCCAAATGCTTCAGAGTCTCTTTGTTTTCCACTAGAGTAAGAACAAACAAATCAGTAGAGAAATCCAAAAGATTTTTATCCAAGTTCAAATTCACAAATACAAAAGTCCTCTTCCATTGCCCATAAAACGTACAGCCCAATAAGTTTATTTGGGCGTTTTTATAATTAGTTGCATAGTTCTGTTTAGACAAAGTTAATCGGGTGAAGAACAAAAAACATCATTCTTAAACTAAAAGATACTAATAGTGCCTTCACACAACTGACTATACCACACTAAAACACAAATTTGTCTTTATGTTTTAGCTACTTTGGAACAACAATGGACTGATTCAGACTCTTTATGAGATGCTATGCAAACTACACAAACTATTTTCATGTACAGTGGCCCAAGGAAGATGCCACATGCAACAGTTTAAATTATGAGAGATAGTCAGTCAAGAATTTAAGGCAGGGGAAGCAATTCTAAATAACTAATAATTGGTTATATGAGTTTCATGTAAGTTTCATGATTTTCAGATGAGGCAGAATTTGTCTTATTGTTCACTATTGTATTTCCAGTATTATCACAGGCATAATCATTATTTAAGAAATGCTTATGGACTACCTTGAATAGGTATGGTAAGAAAAGTTTATTCAATAGAGCTGGGTCACCACTAAATTTGATCTTCTTCTAAGTAACTATTTGAACTAGTGTGTGTGTGTGTTTGTGTGTGTGTGTGTATATATATATATATATATATATATATATATATAAAACCTACTGTTATACATATATATGTATATATATGTATAACAGTAGGTTTTATATATATATATACATATATATACATATATATACATATATACATATATATACATATATATGTATAACAGTAGGTTGATAATTTGCTCATGGAGTATGCTTAAATGCTCACTATTTGGAAAAAAATATTGAGAGAGACAATATCTAACAGGACTCTCCTATCTAAGCTGAAATAGTATAAATATAAAGTGTCATTCCACATACCTGTTTGTACTGGTTTGTCATATGGGTATGTGACCAACACAGAACCACCATCTAAAGCAACAGAAAGACTGAAGTCCTGTTTTTGAATCAAGTTTTCAACGATGGCTTTAGTCTCTGGCTGGGACGCATTACCTAAAAATAAGAAGTCAATTAAAAAACATAAACTTCAATTTTTTTTTAGCATGAGTGGCTAAGAAAGTATTCCCTACTTGAACTAAAAGGCAGACTTATACAATCTACAGATAGTCTAAATTTTATTATGCCCTAAACTACTTTTTCAAGCAAAAAAGGCGCATTCCAGAAGGTAGTTTATTTTCAGCTTTACATACTTCAAGATAATGTGTAAAGGTTAAAAGCAAATTTTTAAAAACCTAATGAAGAAAAAAAGGATGGTCATTTTCTCCTCTATAATTTAGGGAGTTTAGATAGCAGAGGATTAAAGGTACTGACCTTGGTTCAATCCTCAACATCCTATTTGTTCTCCTGAGCACTGCCAGGAGTAAACCCTGAGCACAGAATCAGAAATAATCCCTGAGGACTACAAGGTGTGGCCCCCAAAAAAAGGTAAAATAAAATTTAAGGAATATCTTGAAAATAAAACAAGATTTTCAGAAAGTAGGGTGTTTTCATATTTGCAAGAACAAAATATTAGAAATAAATTAAATGCCCACGAGTAGAAAAATGGTTGAAGACTTTTGGCATATGTGAATATTATTTTATTTTATTTTTGGTTTTTGGGTCACACCCGGCAGCGCTCAGGGGTTACTCCTGGCTCTACACTCAGAAATCTCTCCTGGCAGTCTCGGGGACCATATGGGAGCCGGGATTCGAACCACCATCCTTCTGAATGCAAGGCAAATGCCTTACCTCCATGCGATCTCTCCGGCCCCAACATGTGTGAATATTAAACTAATTTACCATATATTAAGAATGTTATAAATCTGTAAATACCTATTTGGAAAGATATCAGTGCTTATTTAATAAAAGTTTTACAGAAGAGATATCTATATGATTATTCTATTTGAGTAAGGAACAGACCCCTCTAAAATAATATACACATATAGATAACATGGATGGGAGAGAGTAGAGAGAAACATACATTTCATATATCTAGTAAAGACCCTTCAAATATTATTTCTAAGAAATTTTAATTTGCGAATTAAATTTGAATTATTTTTACAAGTTAAAAGAAGTAATATCCAAAAATTCTGATAGATATCTGTGCTTATTTATATGTTATACCCATAATTTAAATAAGAAAATACTCCTTGGGTGCCGGAGCCTTGCATGTGGCTAACTCAGGTTCGATCCCTGGCATCCCATCTGGTCCCCAGAGCCTGCCAGGAGTAATCAATTTCTAAACACAGAGCCCGGAGTAATCCCTGAGAGCCGCTGGGTGTGGCCCAAAAACAAAAACAACAAAGAAGAAAATACCTCTTTACTCATCTATATAATAGAAACAACCATTCTCCTAACAAAAGGAAACAAACTACCTGCAAAGCATTTTAATGGTCTGAAAAACAAAGCTCACTTGTGAAGTCTGTGTCCAGGTCTTTGCCACGAGCATTTGTTTGCCCCGTCTTAGAACTACAATCTTTCTCTTGTGCTCTCTCTCGCCCATCTGGATTTAGAGAAGGGACAATCACAATTCTAGTCCGGTCAACCAACTAGAACAAAAACAAAGTAATGAGTTTATCACCTCTATGCAGATTCAAAAGGAATCATTCTCCAGTTCCCAGACAATTTTTTTCATTTGTATTAAGCACAGATTTAAAGGCAGAAATAAAATAAATACATAAAGTTCTCTCTTGTTCCAGGTAGGTTAAAAACATAAAAACTATACAACTGACGTTCCCAGAGACTCTGAAATAATTGTGAGCCTTAGATCAAAGCAAAAGCAATCAAGGACAAGCCCAAATAGACCAATGAGGAAAATCCTGATGTGCTTGTTTTAAAATTCCTAGTTGGGGGGCCGGAGAGATAGCATGGAGGTAAGGTGTTTGCCTTGCATGCAGAAGGACATCCCAGCATCCCATATGGTCCCCAGAGCCTGCCAGGAGTGATTTCTGAGTGTAGAGCCAGGAGTAACCCCTGAGCAGGACCAAAAACCAAAAAGAAAAAAAAAATTCCTAGTTGGGTA
Organism: Suncus etruscus; assembly: GCF_024139225.1. Lineage (NCBI taxonomy): Eukaryota > Metazoa > Chordata > Mammalia > Eulipotyphla > Soricidae > Suncus > Suncus etruscus. The sequence continues at coordinate 167,504,998 of NC_064848.1, read as the reverse complement.
TTTTTTCTAGAATATAGATAGTCTTGAACAATGATATATATATATATATATATATATGGCTAACTATTTGACTAATGTATGGCACTTTTAAAGGAATATTGTTGTTTCTGGGGTGAGTTTCACAAAATGATATTTTAAAATAAACCACAGAGATGCTTCCAAAGTGTAGCCAAAATTGATAAATACAGTCTAAGTTACTCTCACTTTAAAATAGAACCCCTAAAATGTCTTTGAGAAATATCTTTGTTCTCAGGGAAAAGTCAATGGAATTTCCTTTACTGAATACTAAAATAACCTTTAGTTAAGGCTGATTTAAATCAATTTCATTCAACCCTTCTGTTTAGGTCCTGTCTGATCTTAATTATGATCACAATTCTTTCCAAATTATTTTGTATAGGCAGTACTGTATAATGAACAGCATAAATATTTTTTGTTTTGTGTCGCACCCAGTGTCTCTCAGGGGTTACTCCTTGCTCTGTGCTCAGAAATTGATCCTAGCAGACACAGGGGACTATATGGGATGCCGAGATTCGAACCACCATTCGTCCAGAATTGGCTGCATGCAAGGCAAACGCCCTACCGCTATGCTATCTCTCCGGCCCAAGCATAACATTTTTTGAGTAAAACACACTTGGGTTTAAATCCTAGTTTTACCACTTACTAGTTGTATGAGTTCCTATAATTTCAAATATCTTTTCCTCCAGTTTTACAACTGGAGGAATGGAGATAATAAAATAATGGGACTGAGGGTTACATTTATAAAGTGTTGTTGTTATTAAGCAAATATTATTATTTTTTATTAAATAAGTATTATAAACTTTTCCAAGTTGTTTACAGATGATCCCATTTAGTTTCTAGGTAGATACACACTTCTTCCTTTCTCTAGGACAACATAGAGAAGTAGATGTTGCTCTAATTATAAGTCTTTGGATCAGTTTTTTCCTGCAGTCATGAACAGCTGAAGTAGAAACACTTTAGCAAGGAGCAGCTCTGGGCTGCTAAGAGATTGTATTTATTTCATAAAAAATATTACTTGTCTTCTTCCTCTTTTTTCTATGTAGTATCTTACTGAATTATAAGTCACTGGAAGAAGAATGTATAGAACTATGAGTAGGGGCCAGAACAGATAGGGCATTTGCCTTGCATGCAGCCAACAAGGATTCAATCCTTGGCAACCCATATGGCCCCCCAGAACACCTCCAAAATAATTTCTAAGTACAGAGCGAAGAGTGACCACTGAGCATCACTGTGTGGCCTCCAAACCAAAACCAGAAAAAAAAATTGAGATTATACAGCAGCTAAGGTGCTTGCCTTATATGCACACGACTCAACTTCTATCCCCAGAATCCCATATGGTCCACCAAGAACTACCTAAGTGTAGAGCCAGGAGTAACCCCAGAACATTACTGGTGAATGCAATCCTTAGATTCTTCTTCTTTATGTATAAAAATATAACAGGAACACACTATTAAATATATACAAATATGGCCCATTTTTAAGAAGTTTATAATGCACTAAAAGTGTTTTATGAAAAATCTAACAAGAATGAAATATTGAATGATTTAATACTGAAATTTCACTGAGCTTTTTTCATGTAAAACAGGTTAAAATAAGCCTATCTCTTACTTGGGTAACAGCTGGGTTCTTTTTGTAGTTTAAGCAAAGAAATTCTGCCAAAGCCAAAAGCAGTTCAGTTCCAACAGGAGCATTTCCATGGATACCAGCCACAAAACGAATCTTTGGTTCTTCAGGCTCAGATATGTTGGGTTTGTTGGAGATTTCAAGAGACCATATATGACGATATTCAGCACTCTGTCCCAAACTTTCAAAAACCAACAGAAAGTCAGCAAATAATCAAGCACTATTGTTAATGCTAACTAAGAGTTTTAAGAGATAACAAAACATAAAAAGCTTTGAAAAGGCTTTAAAGAGTGAATCATTGTGATAAAAAAGAAAATCAGCTTTTCTTGACCAAAAAGAAAGTCACATAAAGTCTCAATTTTAGTCTCAAATTTACTTTAGCATTTGCCCAAATTCAGTCATTACAACATTATTACCCTAATAGTCTATCCTATTTTCTCTAATTGGTATTAATTAGTTAAAGTATATCCTTAAAATGAACTCATTCAATTCTTTCCTTCTGGGTGAGAGGATTTGGAAGGATCACACCTGGCAGTGCTCAAAGTTTGCTCCTGGCTCTGTGCTCAGCGATTACTCCTGGCAGTGCTCAAGGAGACCTTATGTGCAGGGAACCTTATGTGGTCCTGGAGATTGAACAGAAGTTGACCTGATAGAAGGCAAGTGCCTTACCTCATATCATCTCTCTCCCTCACTTTCAATTCTTATCCTAGAAAAAAATTTAAATGCAGAGAATATAGAAAAGCTTACTTAAAATATTTTGAGCTAATGTAAATTAGACACTTTTTACTTTATTATAAATGCTATGCCATTATTATAGTAAAAATCATTTTAGGGTACAGGCACTGAATTTGATCCCTGACAACAATTCTGTTCCTAGAGTAATAATATAACATTAATTGCTTGGCCAAGAACTCTGAGCTTAATGCCTACTTTCTTTTTTTGATAAATGGGGAGATTTATAATAGAAACAAAAAAACTAAGTTAGTTTTGAGAAAAATTAATAAAGAAAAATATAGCTTTCTCATGATGATATTTTATATTAAATGTCTGTAATGGTAGAATATTAAAACTGCCCTGTGTTCCATCATTGGCAGCTGTTGCACATATATATGCATATAAAATTATATTACAGTGATTAGTGGCACTGCTAATATTAATGTTTCAAGATTACAAAGTTGCCACACCACATCTATCACAATTTCAGCTTCCCCCCACTATCTCTAGACCCTGTCTTATCCTCTGGCCCCACACTTAGTGAACTCAGTTCTATTTCTTTTCAAGGTCTGTCATCACCATCTTACTATGTTTATCCTTACTGTTTCTTTATTTTTCATTTATGAGGTGATTTGGTATTTGTTCTCCTTTTGACTCATCACTTTTACTCAACTTGATAACCTGCAATTCCATCTAAATAGCAGTAAATTACAACTTTTTCTAGTACCTATGTAGTAATCAATTGTGCATATAAGCATAACTTTATCAACTTATTTGATCTTGGTTACTCAGTTGTTTCCCCAGATCTTGGCTACTGTTAACAATGTTAAATAAACATCGGCATGCAAGTATGTTTTTGAGTGAATTTTTTGTGCTTATGGGGTAAACATCCAGAAGTTGGATCATATGAAGTCCCCAGGCTGTTTTCCATATTAGTTGAATCAAATGGCATTCCCATGAACAGTGGGGCGAACATTCATTTTTCCTCACGTACCTGACAGCACTGGCTGTTTCTACTCTTTTTTGGGGGGAGAGAGGTGCACAACCAGTGTTGCTCAGGAGTTACTCCTGGCTTTATCCTCAGAAATCATTCCTGGCGGTGTTCAGGGAACATATGGGATGCCAGGATTCATATATGATTAGCTGTGTACAGGGCAAATGCCTAACCTATTGCTTTAGCCCCTTATTTGATTATTTTTGCTTCTACTTTCTTCACTAATGGTATGACTCACTGACAATGTTGACTGACAAGTCAACATAATGAATTAAACCTATGTTTACCTCAAAATGTTTAATGAATTTAGGTAAATATCAAGGCCTTTAATTAATTTTGAATTAATTTTTGTGTATGGTATTAGATAGGGGTCTAGATTAATTTTGCACTGGCTAATCACTTTTTTCAACATCATTTGTTATCGAAAAGAGGCTTTCCTTATTCCACTTCATCCACCTATCTCCTGTATTGAAAATTATCCAGCCATATATCTGAGCATCTGTCTCTGGGCTCTAGTTTTATAATATGTTTTAAAGTCAAAGGGAGAGAAGCTTCCCATTTTCTTTTTTTCTCAGGTATTGCATATTTGGAAATATTTCATGAAGAAATGATTTGTGAATTGGAAGGCTTAAAAAACCTAAGTAAATGGATAGAAAAATAAATCCATTTTTCATTTATTTTTAAATAAATATGTCTATACATTCTATATAGCACCAAGATGCACAATATTAAAACATGAACTGGACAGAAATATCAGAAAATTAGCTATGAAGGCCAGGAAGATAGTATGTTTTATAAACTGGATTCCTGGGTTTGATCTCCAGTATCTCATGGTCCCCTGCATATTATTGAGTGTGGTCCAGATTAAATTAAAAACAAAAAAATTAATCAATTAAAAAAGATAGGTAATTGATACTGTCAAATTAAATATGACTCTTTCCATTATGGACATTATAAACAAGTATTCAAAGAGTTGAATTGACTGTCAAAATGAAAAGACCATGGGGCCGGGGAGATAGCATGAAGGTAAGGTGTTTGCCTTGCATGCAGAAGGATGGTGGTTCGAATCCCGGCATCCCATATGGTCCCCTGAGCCTGCCAGGAACCATTTCTGAGCATAGAGCCAGGAGTAACCCCTGAGTGCTGCCGGGTATGACCCAAAAACCATTAAAAAAAATTTTTTAAAAAGACCAATGAAGACAATAAAAGAAAGGCTAGTAAGTATTACTTAGGTGTGAAGTAGCATGAGTCTTCTTAAACTTTTCACCTGAAAAACTTTGACAAGACACTAGGTATTTAAGTATATAAAGTGTATAAAGGGGTTGGAGTGGTGGCACAAGCGGTAAGGCGCTTTATATATAAATCAAACATTAACTGAATATAATCATAAAATTATTTTGAACTATTTTTTGTTTTGGGCCACAGCTGATGGTGCTCAGAGCTTATTCCTGGCTCTACACTCAAGGATTTCTCCTGACAAAGCTCAGGGGACCATATGGGATACTGGGCATCAAACCTGGGAGAGTGCAAAGCAAGCACCCTTCCCACCATCACTCCTATACCATTGCTCCAGTTCTGAAATATTTTATGTACCCCAATACTCAGTCAGTTATGATCCACAGTTTAGGAATATGTTCATATTTACATTCACATTCACATATGCGTGAAATGTAAAGGTTCTCCAAAAAGGAAAAAATAGAAATCAAGTCATTTGACTGTAATTTGATAGTAATAAGAACTAAAGAGGACTTAAAATAGTGAAAGGAAGGCATAAAAGCCCTTAGAAAATAAGGTAAAAGCTGTCTTAGTGATCAGTTTTATGTTAGTCAATACCAAGTGTTTTCCCATGACCTTCAACCACACTGGTTCCAAAAGCTCGTGAAACACAGCCTTAACAGAACAGAGAATTAACTGGAACCAGATTTCAACTTCTTTTTATTTTAGGGTGTGGGCTTCCATGTGCTGCTCAGAAGACCTGGAGACTTCAGGGACAATTCTTTGCCAATCTAGCTTGTGGTTCAATATAGGACCCAAAGATGCAATGCTACTCAGGTCCTGTGGTGCAGTGCCTGGGATGCCCCTGCTACCTTTACCTGGGATGTGCTGAGGACCTCCCAGAACTCTTACCAGGCAATGTCTGAGAGAACCAGGTGGTGCTTAGACCAGAACTCAGGTGAATGGCAGGCTAAACACATGCCTTAATTGCTGTACTATCTCCCAGCCCCCCAAATTTCATTTCCAATTAAAAAAAAGGTTATCTAATATCTTCTAAGTGAATGCCTAGCTCCAAATTCTCCCATTACACACAATAAGCAAAGCAATCTTAAATAAGAATATGAATTTACAACTGAGAAGTGGAAATGGTGGTTTTGAAATCAGCAAGGGAAATCACTAGTAAACGTAATTTTACATTTCATGGAGACTTGGGTCATACACTGCTTATTTAACAATTAATTCTCCCTTTGTGGTCCTTGTAAATGTTTCCAAAACTTAATATGTTAGGTTTCCAAGCAAAGATGTTTCAAAATAAAGTTCATTCCTCTATACATTCAATTTCCAGTATTTCTAAAAACTATAAAGATTACTCAGTACAGCTAAAGCTAAGTACAACATTTAAGAACAGGGAGAGAGTAAAAAAAAGACAAAAACTTACCTGGTAAGATTTGTAATATGTGGATAGTTCATCACCAGTCCTCTCAGAAACTCTGATAAATCTTTGTATGAATGGTATCGGTAGAGCGCCAGATTTGAGGAGGAGTGTAACATGAGAGTTTCCAAGCCATTCTCAGCTGAAAGATCTTTTATTAAAGTTTCAAACTCTTTAGTATTTGGATCACTGGCATCAACACTGTGGGTGCTTTCCCCCTTTCCTTTCTTTGATTCATTGTTTGCATCTGTTGAAGATCGCACAAGTGTGAAGTTGACCTGAATGGCACCTTCACTCTTGACAGTCACATTCTTGGTAAATGGATTATACCTGTAATAAAGGAAACAGGTCAGCCACACTTCTTCAGCCAGAGATCCTAGGCACTGGAGGAAAAGAGGTGTGCAGATATGTGTGAGTCCGTGAGAAAAGTAGCCCATATTTTGGTGTAACATTTTAAATTTATGATAACTGAATGTGATCTTATTCTATCAAATTTTCTTGCCACACTAGTTTTTCTCAAACTCCTCCAAAATCAGAAACATAGAGAAAATCAGAACAGACACACCATTACTCACTGATATGATTTTCTACTATATCCTCTTATCAGGGGTCTCAAACTCGCGGCCCATGGGCTATTTGCGGCCCGCCATACAACATTTTGTGGCCTGTGGCCAGTTTTCAAATATCGCAGTATTCGCGATTATTCACTTACCGAATAATCACAATAAAAATCGCATTAGTAAGAAAAAAATCGCATTAAACATTCGCATACCCCGAGCAGTTCTGTTCGGGGTATGCAAATGTTTAATGCGATTTTTTGCGATTTTTTTTGTTACTAATGCAATTTTTTATTGCGAATATTCGGTAAGCGAAGTCCCTTATGTGGCCCTGCCTCACCCCGACTTTGCCTCCTGCGGCCCCCAGGTAAATTGAGTTTGAGACCCCTGCTCTTATGAATCACAAAATAACTAAAATTCACTTTTTTTAAAAGATAACAATAAGTTTGTTCATGTACATTACCTTACTTAAATAAATTCAAACTAACTCTTGAAAAATAATGTGCTAATGAAAGGAGGAAAACAACCTATAGTAAATTAAACTTATCAAAACATAAAAAAAGAAACAAAAGCAATGAGTTTCAGATTATACCTTCAGATGGTTCAATTCTAAGCTCTTTACAAAGGAGAAATAAATTCATTTGTTCCCCTAAGGAAATTCTATTTTTCCTTTTTTAATAAATCTCTGTGAAAATAAAATTTATTTTATTGATTTTTTTGAGGCACACCCACCAAAAGAGCCACACCTAGCTCTGTACGCAGAGACCATTCCTGGAAAGAATCAGGGGATCACACACGTTGGGTACCAGAAATTGCTTTTGAATTGGCCACAAACAAGGTAAGTACCCTACCCACAATCATATCACTATGACCTCCATACATTTTTTTATTTTAATATGGAAAATTTTAAATAGAAACAAAAATAAATATTTCACTTATGTGACAAGGCAAACAGAGTATCAGTTTATGAACAAACTTAAAGGCTTGTAAAAGGATGAGCATGTGCAACAGCATTTATGGGTCAAGACTAGAAGTACACAAACTAGGAGTCTTTATTTTCAAACTAATCGGGGACTTCTCAGAGTTATTATTCATAAGAAAATAATATGGTGGGGCCCGAGAGATAGCATAAAAGTAGGATGTTTGCATTGCATGCAGAAGGATGGTGGTTCGAAACCCGGCATCCCATATGGTTCCCGAGCCTGCCACGGGCGATTTCTGAGTGTAGAGCCAGGAGGAACCCCTGAGTGCTGCTGGGTGTGACGAAAGGAAGGGAGGGAGGGAGGGAAGGAGGGTGGGAGGGAGGGAGGGAGGGAGGGAGGGAGGGAGGGAGGGAGGGAGGGAGGGAGGGAGGGAGGGAGGGAGGGAAGGAAGGAAGGAAGGAAGGAAGGAAGGAAGGAAGGAAGGAAGGAAGGAAGGAAGGAAGGAAGGAAGGAAGGAAGGAAGGAAGGAAGGAAGGAAGGAAGGAAGGAAGGAAGGAAGGAAGGAAGGAAGGAAGGAAGGAAATAATATGGTCAGAGATGTCTTTACATCTGCCAGGAGATCTGAAGGAAGAGGGTACAAGAGACTACTGTCCAAACTGTGTAATTTTATATTTCTTCCATCTAAACATTCATTAACATGCCACTAAGGGTGAGTCCGGTGTGTCTCTAGCATTTATTTAATTCAAGGTTGCTTAGCAACTCTTTAGGGCTTTTTGACAATCATCTTCCAAAGGAACTACATTTGTCTTATCACCAGTACATGATTTTGACTGTACTGAATAACTCACCCTCGAGCAGATGCTGTGATTTTATAAGTTCCTGGAACCAAAAGACGCCAGTAATCTCCTGCCTTGTAAGTTGTCACCGGATGGTTAATTTCAGCAACGCTAATGGTGGCATTTAATATACCCCTGCCATCAGTGGCATCCAAAACAAATCCTTTCACACCTTGATGAACCTGAAAAAGTAAAAGGGCACCCAGATTTCAATAGGAAAGTTCATTTAATTGTTTTAAATGTTACCTGTTTGTAAAAAAAAAAAAGTTAGAAATTATAGACATATCTAAAGAGTATTCAGTTGAACATCTGCTAATTTAAATAGTTGTATCAGTTGCAGATCTCTTTGGAGTATAAAAAAATATATGCTGCTGAAGATTTTACATTATTTGAATTGGAGATTTCTGAAACTTCTTGATCACCAAATTTAAACCAATGTTGCCTTGTATTTTTATAACAGTCTGGGGTAATGACTTTTCCATTTCACCATATTGGTTAAAAAAAGAGAATTAAGTTGTATTTTTGGCATTGTTCTTTGTGTTCATAATGTAAACCTTCATTAATCAAGGTTTTCTAAAGAAAAGTCTACATAGGTTTTTACATAGTTTTTTCACCTTGCCATCTTAGAAAAAGCATTTCAAGTGTATTAAGAGCACAGGTGATAATTTCCAATTTTCTGTCCTTTTTGAGGAATCGTGTTGTGTATTGCAGTGGCTGCAATATATTCTATTATTTCTCAGTTATCTTCTTTAAAAAACACTTTATGGCAACCTTGCAACATGCAATTATCTGTAGATGTCAAAGGTAAGGAGAAGAGAGTAAAGATCTCTGATGTCTGAGGTTCTTGGTGGCAGATGAGGCATTAAATTGTACATTTTACCTGGCTTTGAAAAAGTGTAGCAATTATAGACTCAAACTGCTTGTGTCTCTGTCAAGCTTATTATATGGCTTTTAAGTTAACCAGACGATCACTATTTTCCTCTATATGTCTAGTAAGTCTATCATCTTTATTTAAGTCCTGATGAAGATCATCCATTAAGAATAGAACTAGTTCATGTGGATCCTATTGACTATCCTGCAAACTGGTCATTTATCTTCCCAATGGTCATCTTAGTCTTTTGGATTTATATACATGTGTTGTCCTGATCACAAGACTTTTATAATCTTAGCAAACTCTTCTGCCACTTTTTCTTTATATCCTAAACTTGCAGGGGTCCTCAAACTTTTTAAACAGGGGGCCAGTTCACTGTCCCTCAGACCATTGGAGGGTCTGACTATAGTAAAAACAAAACTTATGAACGAATTCTTATGCACACTGCATATATCTTATTTTGCAATGAAGAAACAACAGATACAAATGCAATATGTGGCCCGCGGGCCATAGTTTGAGGACCACTGTCCTAAAGGATTTGACCTGTTAATGTCATCCTTCTAATGGTTCTGGTAAAAGTGATCAATCAAACTTGGAATTATACAGGCATTGTAGTACTGAGTTCATTTAACAAGTGTTTCCTAAATTATGAAGTCTGGTGAGAGCAGGACCAATTACCTCATCTATAGAACTGATATTCTGGTCATTTCCACTCCTGATAATGTCTACCTCATTGTGTGATGTAAGGTTATTGACCTGGTTACCTGTTGAGGTCGCAGTTTGTTTCCTGCTCTCATCCTTTAGAGTAATCTGTGTTGGTTCTGAAAGGGGGTTGCAGTATTATCAGTCTTATCATGCATTTGTGTCTGAGTTTATTCATTTGTGAGAAACTGGCTTCTGACAAGACATAGTGGAACCCAGAGTTTCTATCAGGGTTGTCATTTGTAGTAATATAAGCATATCCTTTTCTTCAAAAGAGATTACCAGCTTTATTATCATTATCCATTTTTACTCTAAGAGGTGAATTGTTGGTTTTTTGGGTTTTTTTTTTTTTTTTTTTTTTTTTTGGTCCAGAGCATCTTCTTTAAAGTGTTTTTCTGCAGCTATATAAGGCTCTCCTTGTGGTAACTTTAAGAAATTTAGTAAAAATGTAAAGAGAAAATGTCCGTGGGTGGCATTTCCCTTTTCCTCTATTTTGATAATTCAGTTTTGAGGGTTCTGTGAGCTCTTTCAACTATGGCTTGTCCCTGTGGGTTACAGGGGATTCCAGAGATACGTTTAATTTGCCATTCTTTGCAAAATGATTGAAACGTTTATCTCGTGTAGGCAGGGCCACTGTCCATCTTTATGGATTGTGGGATTGTTTTCAAAGAAAAAACATTGTAGCATGAAGGTGCAAACAGCTTTAGCTTGTTCAGAAGTCACTGGAACTCCCCCTGTGAAATGGGAATAAATATCCACCACTAACCATCACCCCTTCTTTGGAAAGTCAACATGTATAATATCCATTTCCCATAATTCAATAGTCTGTAATCCTGGGGGTTGGCCCCAGCTACATTCTTCTTTTATTCAAGGGCTCTAAAATGGTACATGTATCAACTATTTGGCTTGCCTCCATGGAATATAATAGTTCACATGCAAATGGTGAGTGTTGTATCATTGCATGTTCTTCTGCAGGTAACTTAAATATTGGCATGGCCGGGGCCGGGAAGGTGGCGCTAGAGGTAAGGTGTCTGCCTTACAAGCGCTAGCCAAGGAACGGACCGCGGTTCGATCCCCCGGCGTCCCATATGGTCCCCCCAAGCCAGGGGCGATTTCTGAGCACATAGCCAGGAGTAACCCCTGAGCGTCAAACGGGTGTGGCCCAAAAACCAAAAAAAAAAAAAAAAAAAAAAAAAAAATATTGGCATGGCCATACAATCAGCAGTTTCATTCGCAAAAGCCATCAGCGCTGGGAGGCCAGAGTGGGCTTTTATGTGAGTAATAAAAATTGGCTTAGAACATTTTTGCAGAAGGGCTTGTAATTGCTGCAGCAAGCTTGAACAACCTAGTTATGAGCATTTAAAGAGGCTGTTACTTTAACTGGGAACAATTCTACTACATAAGCTAAATCGTTTACTACGTTGCATGGCTCTGAAACATGTGATAGTAATTTAAAGTAGCAAGTTCCACTTGTTGAGCAGACTAGTAATTAGTATATACTGTTTTGGTCAGTGAAGGGCCAGTGATACTGCCTTTTCCTGATGATGACCCGTCAATGTAAAACACAGGGGCATTAGGTATAGGGGAGGAGCAAATAAAAGAGGAAATCACAAAGTGTGTCCTTTAAAAATATCCCAGGCCTTTCCAGTAGGATAATGGGAGGAAATTTCTACTGAAAAATCAGGGCTCGTTGAAAGGGGTCACTGAGAAGTAGTTTGCATTCTATTTCCTTTTTTGGAATTGACAGGACAATTATTTCAGGATCAATACAAAATAAAAAAAAAAGAAAAGAAATTACTCTGAGCCTTACTTTTGATGATAAGAGCAGCAATCAATTCCAAATAAGGTACAGCTAAGCAATATCACCATAGAAGAATGAGGGGTTGCGAAAATGAAAAGCCACACCTTCTCTCCAGGTATGAACCTGGAAAGAGGACTTTTGAAGTTAGTCCATGAAAAAATCCAATTCCTGTTGGGCCTTTTGAGTTAAACATGTATGGCTATTTAAATCTAAATTTCCCTCCGAAGGACTAAATAAATTTCTGAATTCTGAGTTTGGAATCCCAAGGGAGGGACAGATCCAATTTATATCGAACAAGAGTTTTTGAAAGTCATTAAGAATGCTTAGATTTTTTCCGATAAACAGAAATATTTTGGGACTGTAATAAAGTACACTCCAATACAAAACGCACATATTGAAATGGAGGCAAAGTCTAAATTTTTCTGTGGCTATTGTTAAACCAGCACCCTGCAAGCAGCTAACAACAAATTCATAAACACATTGTAATTCTCTATAAGTAGGGCTGGTCATTGAAATGTCATCCATGTAATGAATCAAATATGCCTGTAGAAAATTTTTACAAGCTGGACATAAAACTGCATCAACAAAACATTGACACATGATAGGTGAGTTCACCATGCCAAGGCAAAACTGTTCATTTAAACTGATGCATAGGGGCCCTACTGTTGAGAGAAGAAACAGAAAAAGCAAACCACTTTCTGTCTTTTGAGTGAATGGAAATGTTATAAAAACACTTTTAAGTCAATTTCTCTACTAAGTTTCTAAACACCTCTAGTTATAAGCTGTTGATGGGCCACAGGGGAATCCAGATTAGAAAATTGGACTTGCATTCGGTTGGGATGGGTTCTGGGCGCTTTAACCAAGTGGCCCCAATTAAAAAGGAAAACTCTGAGCTAGTGTGATGGCAAGGGTTTGGTTGAGGGATATTCAGCCCTCCATTACTTATGCAAATCACACCCCCATAGGTTCATTAAAACCAGAGCTATGTATAGTAAGAAAACAGTTTGTTGATTTTCCAGTCCTATATACTTCAGGAACCTAGCACTCTGGCTAACATAATTTGGAGATGGGATACCTCTTACTGTTTCAAAACTATAAGGAATGTCTTGCAATGCCAAGTTATGCAGCCAAAATTTTGATACAATTACTGAGACTTGGCCCCCCGAGTCAGACATCCCTTCAAACTTCCTGCCCTGAATTTCAAGGGTTAGCATTGGATTTTCTTCTTTAAGCTTAGCAGTAAAGGCTATAAATAGATTAGCAGAAGCCTCAGGGTTTGTTCTTCCAAAATCCCCTTCTTTGATGCTTCTAATTTGCAAGGCAAAACATAAGGAAGTTACAAAATTTGTTTTACCCTTTTAAAAGTCTAAACTAAAAGTCTCTCACCCACTGAAATCCCTTGCCACATCTTGGGCAAGGTCCAGGTGGTTTCCTCGGGTGAAAGTCACTGATCTGATTCCCTGGAGTTTGAATCTGAATAGCATATGTAGTTAAATGTGCAGTGACGGGGTTTGTGTGTGGGGGGGGGGGGGACAATAATTGTAAGGTCTGTAACATCTTCTCTCTGAAGGGACATATTATAGCCTGACAATTTCCATAGGCATTATCAAAGGCAAAGATTTTGTTCTGGAGTTTTTTGAACTCCTGTATTTTTAATCTGCCTTTTGATAGCATCTGTCAATTTTCCCAGAAAGACTGCATATGGCTTGATAGCGCCCTGAAAAAAATTTTATATAACTACCCTTGTAATTGGTGTCAGAGTCAATTTTTTCCCAATCCTTCAATGCAAGTTCCCTGACAAGTCTCAAAACAGGATGGGGTAGTCTTGCCTGCTTACTTATTTCTGTGAAATTCCCTTCTCCTATCAGTATATCTCATAAGAAGTGACTCCTGCAACCATTTTTCCAGAGTGATCTAGGCTATTAGTTTTATTCTTAGAACCATCAGGGAACCACATTTTGCACTGTAACCATTGAGAAGCACTCAAACAGGTTTTTTGCTACAGTGTAAAAATTCTGGTGGGTCCAAATTCACCATCACTCCAGATACCAAAAATTTCAACACAAAATGGAGAAAGAGTAACATACTTCAAGCATGCTTTCTTAAATCGACCACATTAATCCATATTTAAATCTTTGTAAGTTCAAATTTGATAGTTTTCCTGATGGGGGAATTTGTTTCTGATACTTGTTAGTGCAATTTCCCTAAGACTTAACCATTGTGGTTGATTGTTTTCTTGATGGGGAAGATTTATTTCCGATTCTGTATTAATGTCAATCTTCCAATAAGTAGCTGTTGAGCGGGGAGTGGATCCATTCCACACTCTCTAAAGAGCTGTGGGGGAGGGGGGGGAGAAATGGGTGATAACCTTTACATTTGCCTTCTAATTCAGCTTCTGATTGGGCCATTTTAATATTGTTTTTTAAATTTGATTCACTTTGTAAGCCAATATCTTTGGGTGAAGCAACTAGAGGTTCTTCTGGCCTATCACTGAAGGCAGAATATCAACCTTGGGGTTCTTGGCTTGACCATGAGTAATAACCAAATATGCCTTTCTATTTTTCAGTTTTATAGGCTTTTTAGAAACAATAGAAAGTGCTTCAGAAACTTTTAATGCTAAGTTAGAGTATTCAGCCCACAATTTTCACATCTCATGAAACATATGAACATAGTACTAGAACCACCAATGCATAAATTACTACATCAGTATGTTTTATCTTGACTGTTGGAAGAAAGAAAGCAATTTTCATGAGAAAAGGCCAGGGTCCCTCAACCAAAAACCAAGCCATTGTCACAACTTTGAACCAAATAGACACAAGCTGAAAAGCCCACATCAGTGAAATCCACTTAAAAAGCCACAGAATTAACATCTCACCAGTAATTGGCTGAGGCCCCTGTTCAAGCGCCAACTGTGATGGAAGCCTTGTATTACAAGGCCAGGACACTGAAGACACAAGGGTTTGGAAGCAAACGCCGATGCAGGAAATAATCCACACACACTGAAGGGGGTGAAACAGGTTCAGGAATTCCAACACACAAGCTTTCTGCTCCTAAGAAGCAGATAGCTCAGTGGTGGAAAGCCAGAAACGCAAGAGAGCATTTTCCTAAGACCTGGGACTTTTTTTTATTAGAAAGAATCCATACCACACCCTGGAGTGGATAATAGGGAGGGACCTGGGGTGGAGAATAGGGAGGAACCTGGTTAATCCAACAAGTTGTCAATAATGTAAACATATGGAACAAATAGAAATTCTAAATATTAAAGATAGCTAAATGAAACGTGTCTAATAAAAATTTCAGTTTCTGAAAGGCTAGTTTTCAGAGGAAAGGTTTGTGTTTAGAATGAGGAATATAAGTAACACTTTAAACTTTACACATTGGACAAGTTCAAATTACAGAATGTTCTACAATAAAACTGTCCTGGTTTCTTTTTCTTTTTCTCTTGTTGGTTTTTGGGTTATACCCAGCAGCGCTCAGAGGTTACTCCTGTCTCTGCACTTAGAAATCAGTTATGGCAGGCTCAGGGGACCAAATGGGATGCTGGGATTTAAACCATCCTGGGTCGGCTGCATGCAAGGCAAACGTCCTACCACTGTGCTATCTCTGGCCCCTGTCCTAGTTTCTTTTAAAAGGAAATGTCATTTAAATAAAACTAGAAAGACTAGTCTAAATAAAATGAGCAAAAAAGATATAATAATCAAATGCAATATATGAACCCTCATTAGATCTTGGTTCTAAATCATAGCTACACCAAACATTTTGGGGACATAAAGGGAAAATTTGTTATGTTTTGTTTTAAAGAATTTTAATGCTGTGCAAAGTTTTATTTAAAGAATCAAAGTATCTGGACACAGAGATGACTGCTGTCTTGCAACCAGAAATTGGGCTCTTACTTAGAAGTCAAAAAGCAAATGACTTATTATCTTCTACTAAGCAGGGTAAAGGGTATCAAAAGCAAGGGAATGATACTGGTGCTCCATCTCTTCCACCAGAGCCTCTGGCAGATCCCATTTCATCCTCATCATAAGTAAGAAATTTGAGTATGTACTAGATACTAGAAAATATTAGCAAATTATAGTTAATTTTCTTAGATGAGATCTTAATATCTGGACATGACTTGTATAAAAATGTTCTTATTTTCAGAAGAGCCATTCTAAAGTATTTGTCAGGATAACACCTAGAATTTGTATTGAAATAGTTTAGCAAAAAATATCTTTGCATGTATAATTCATATAGAAATAAAGCAAATTTAGCAAAATTTTAAGAATTATCAAATATAGATGAACAATAACTATTTACTTTTTTTCTATTTATTAAAATTTTTAGGAATAAAATTTTTGTTTTTTTATATTAATATCTTTATTTAAACACCTTGATTACAAATGATTGTAGTTGGGTTTCAGTCATGTAAAGAACACCCCCCTTCACCGGTGCAACATTCCCATGGAATAAAATTTTTAATAAAATTTTTTAATTAGTATAAAAACTCACTGGCTTATGTCATTTCACTCAATAAAAAAAGAATGAAGATAAATTCTGACACAAAGCATTAGATTATTCTAATAACCATATTAGCTATGCTAATCAAATACTATGTTTCTCATAGTATACTAATTGGTTACCATGTACATGTACACATGTAAACTGTACATCCAGTTTATGTTAACTTTTTTTATAAAAATAGGGTAAAAGTGATCAGTAGCCACTCAGAAAACATTAGCACATTACTTAATCATTTCCAACTCTTTCCCACACATTGAAATACTCATTTTCATCAATGAACTTTCTATATCAGTACATTAAAACCTTAACAGACCAAATTAAAATTCAAAACTGTGGGGCCAGAGTGGTAACACAGTGGCAGGGTATTTGCCTTGCAAACAGCCGTTCCAGCACAGGCAATGTTTCAAATCCTGGCATCCCATACGGTCCCCTGAGCCTGCCAGGGCAATTTCTGATCTCAGAACCAGGAGTAACCCCTGAGTGCTGCCAGGTGTGGCCCAAAAACCAAATAAATAAATAAATAAATAAATAAATAATAAAATTCAAAACTGTATTCTAAAATCATCCCATAAAACCGCATGTACAGATAAATCTTGTCCTTGGAAAAATTACTACATGTCACTTCTGAATAAGTACCTGCTTCATAAATTGGAGTAGAGATCTTCTATTCTGTTCCCAATATTTTGGCAAATCTTTCTCAAATGGGTATTTCACACAACCTAGTTCAATTGTCACTTCAAAACAATTTGTTTGTAAATAATTCCAGTCTTGCATACCACCTAAAAGATAAAGCAATTAAAATCAATAGCACTGAAAAAGTTTTAATTAGCCCAGACCTCAAAGGTAAATAGCAATCCTAATAAAAAAGATTTTATCTTCTCTCAGTACTGTTAGAAAAGCAATTAATATGAGCACTCTTTGATTTCTATGATAAAAGCAAATCACCTGCTGAAGAAAAACAACAAAAGAACCAGAGAGATAATAGAGTGGGTAGGGTACTTGCCTTGCACACAGTAAAACCCAGGTTCAACTCCCCCAGTACCCATTAGATCCCCAAGTCCCACCAAGAGTCATTCCTGAGCTCAGAGCCAGGAATAAGACCTAACCACTGCTAGGTATGGCCCCAAACAAACAAAAAGAAAAATTCAAGTATAACTTACACTTTTCATATTAACACACCTGAAGTGTTTTGCAATAGCCTAAAGTCAGATGTGATACTTCCATCAAATATGAATACATGATTTTTAATAATCAAAGTGCATTAAAAATAGGAGAGTTAAAATGACTCAAACAATGTATTTAAGGTGTGATTTTTTCTCAAGCATTGCCATTCAAGAGGGCAGAAAAAAAAAATCGAGCAAGTTATTTGGCCTTAATTTAAAAAATAGTAGTTTTTAAATTAACAGTAGTTAAGGAGCAATAGTACAGTGAGTTAGGCATCTACTTTGCACAAATCAACTTGGGTTTGATTCCTGCATATCATATTGTCTCCACACCTGCCAGGAGTGATTCCTGAAGCACAGAGCCCAGAGTAATCCCTGAACACTGATGGATATGGCTGTAAAACAAATTTAAAAAACAACAAACAAACAAACAACAACAAAAATAGCTCATGGGTCTGGAACTTGCCCAGCACTCAGTCTATCCAGATTTGATCCCCAGCACCACAGATGATCCTCTCAAGCCCCAATCTGGGCACAGACCCAGGAGTAAGCACTGACCCCTGCCTATTATATCCCCAAACCAAATCCAAAAAACAGTATTTACCTGGGACACTATACCAACTAGCTCCATTTGTTATCCCATGAGGAAAATATTCATTAGGGTACATATTGTTGCAAGGTCTACCTTGGTACATCTGGGAATTTTCCTAAAAAAAAAAAAAAAAACAAAGAATACTACTTGCATTAATCTGTATATATATCAGAAAACATAAAAGAATAAGGGAAATAATAAAAGCATCTAATAATAGGGACTGTGAAATGGTGGCAATGAGGTTGATGCAGCCATGAAAAGCAACAAGATTCTTCAAAGTATAATTTTCTATGCTGAGTTTATTAATTTGTTTTGGTAGCAGGGATCAAACCCAGGCCCTTCCACACAAAGCTGCATTCTACGTTTTGATTTTTTTATTGTAGAATTTATTACCTACTTTTAAAATCAAAATTAAATATGCTCTGTAAAAGAAATATCAAAGCCTTCATTTATTTTTCAAAATTATAAAACCAACCCTCTTCAAAAAGGTTTATCTTCATAGCTCATATTTTTAACTTTAAAGTCAAGAGAATATAGTTTGCATACAGTGTGGAGTAAGCACTTTGTCCTCTAACTTCAGGTGGTGGGGAACACAGACTGTACCTGTGTACTCTCTCCACAAGGTATAATCCTCTTACAACTGGCAGCATCCTTTCTCTCCTAAGAATAATGCACAATGCAATGTCCCTCATAACTCTGTGTCCATAACATGTGTGCCCATACCATGTGCTCAAAGGAGATAAAAAAAAAAAAAACTGCCAGGGAGGCTCATATATACCCTATTATTAAATCTAGAAAGATTACTTGTGAGTAGCATCTAGGACAGGGTTCTCAAACTCGCAGCCTGCGGCCGTTTGCGGCCCTCTGTACAACATTTTGTGGCCCTGCCCTAGAGGAATCTTTTTTTTGTTTTGTTTTGTTTTAGTTGTTTGGGTCACACCCCCCAATGTTCAAGGCTTACTACTGACTTTGCACTCAAGGATCACCCTGACTTTGCCTCCTGCGGCCCCCAGGTAAATTGAGTTTGAGACCCCTGATCTAGGAGAAATTTTCTAAAAAATTTAAACTTTGAGGGACCAGGGAAACAGTCCAGGGATTAAAGTGCTTATCTAGGTTCAAATCCAGCACCACATAAAGTCCCCTGAGCACTGCCAGGAGTAATTCCTGAACATAGAGCCATGAGCAAGGCCTAACACTACTGATATATCTCTCCAAATCAAAATTAAACAAATAAATAAATCTATGGAATATAGACAAAATAGTATCACTGTTTTATACACAGAGGTGAAAATATTAAATAAAAAATTAAAAATAGCAATTTTCTACTTCCTATAAAGAATCAGAATTTATATTCTTCTGACAAATTAATTTAAAAAACAACATCTTCCATAAATTTTAAATATCAACCATTCTCTCATCAAATGAAAAATATTTTGTATTATTAAAATTATTGCATATGTACTCTTTTGCTTTATTTTTATTACTTTATTTAAGCACCATGGTTTCAAAATTGTTCATGATTGAGTTTCAAACAACATACACCGCCCTTAATCAATGCACGTTTCTCATCTCCAATTTCCCTCTCGCCCTCCTAATTTTTTTCCACTCGGGATTTGCATGTAGCTTTTATGTCTCCACCTCTTCTTACATCAATACCTCTATCAGCTTAATTATCATATATTGTATAGATAGATTATGTTCTAGAACACTATATATCACAAACTTGCAAAACAGTTTATAAGCTTCAAGTATAAAATAGACATTTTAAATATATTTTCTACTACATTTTCCTACATCTAAAAGGATAAGTATGAATCCAATAAAAGACACCATAATTCTATAAAGTCACTATTAACATTTTGACTTTATTCTTCAGAGTGCTAAAAATCAATGAAGATAACAGAAGAAAAGTTGGTAGAAGATATATTCATTGTCCTAGGAAGTTTATTCTAATAACTAGGTCAAAAATGGACCAAAGCCAGTAAGAATCCTCAGAGTGCTGCTAGAAATACCCAGTTAGGAGATGAGCACCTAGGAGACTGTGGTAATTTGACTTTATCAAATTGATATGCTTTATCATCTCCTTTAATTCTCACTACTCTGGTCATTTTTAAGACCTATTAAAAATTTCAAGCAAGGGGCCGGCACGGTGGCGCTAGAGGTAAGGTGTCTGCCTTGCCAGCACTAGCCTAGGATGGACCGAGGTTTGATCCCCCGGCGTCCCATATGGTCCCCCAAGCCAGGAGTGACTTCTGAGCGCATAGCCAGGAGTAACCCCTGAGCTTCACCGGGTGTGGCCCAAAAATAAATAAATAAATAAATAAGAAAAAAAATTTCAAGCAAGAGGTCATATACATATAGTAGGGAATTGCCATGACTGTGTGACATTGAGATAGTGATCATTACTGAAGACTTTCATGACAGGTATGTCAGAGGCCATTAAAGGTCCTGTGAGAGCATCACAGAAATGTATGTCTTTGGGTTGAAGCCGAGAAGAATGTAAATCAGATCAAAATTAAATAAAATGAAAAGAGACTAAAAAACTAGAGATTACGATGAGAATGAAAAGCAGCAGAACTGTAATGGATAGAAGTGCAAAATTAGACTGCTTAATTTTTAACTTGTTGATTCTAAAAAAATGGTGTGCCCAGACAGATTACTATTCCTTAGAGTTAAATAATAGATGTATCCCCCTGTTAGAAACTCTAAACCATCACACATGATCCACATGTAAGGAATAAAGGGGAGGGACAAGTTGAAGCAATGAAAACCATGTCTGGTGAGCAATTATTCTGTGTTTACAACTAAAAGAGTCAATAGTAAAAGCAAAATCTGAAATAACAAGTTTAGTTCCCAAGACTCAAACTCAGTGTTTTCTGAAGACAATTTTAAATTACATTTTCAAATTAACATACACATACAGAAACAGAAAAACTTTTATTTTATTTTAAATGTATATTCATTATAGTAACAGACCTAAATTAGTATGTTTTCCCCTGCCATTTTTTACTATAGGTTCTCAAATACATAGATGGCTTGGAGTAAAAAGCTGATACTATTTATTAATAAATAGTAAAAAAAAATTTTTTTTTGGTTTTTGGGCCATACCTGGTGACACTCAGGGATCACTCCTGGCTATGTGCTCAGAAATCGCTCCTGGCTTAGGGGACCATATGGGAAACCAGAGGATCGAACTGCGGTCTGTCCTAGGCTATGTGGGCAAGTCAGACGCCTTACTGTTGGGAGCCAGTGCTTCCTTGTAGAAGCTTGACATGAGCACAGCCATTTTAGACTACAGCAGCCATTATGCTGCAAGCCTGTCCTCTAGTTGAACTGTAACTTGAATACATGTCAGATGGCCATAAAATAATGCAGACCACTAATTGCAAGCCTGAGAAATTCGCTGATGGCATCTAGGTACTCCCTAATGGGATGATCTGGACAACTTCAACACAGGAGCTGTTATGGTTGCACTAGGTACGGGCTAACATGGAATGTTTGGAAAGAATGCAAAGCATTGTACACGTGACCCTCCCTTTGTGATTTCTTACTATATAAGCTTTGTTAGTTCTGAAAATAAATGCCACCTTGATCAGAATTTTTGCCTTGGTGGTCCCTCTTTCTCTCCCATTCTCTTCATACTTGAAGGCCCTTTCCACGACCCGCGAATAAACTGAAGCCATGGGTTGGCTCACCTTACCACTTGTGCCACTGCTCCAGCCCCAATATATAGTAAAATTTTAATTCTTTATAGTCTTAGCAGTGCCTCTTACAACTAACTCTGCTCACTACATCTGCTGAGATGAGTCTATCATTTCCCTCCTTTCAATCTCTTCATTCCTTTGCAGCTATTACTATTATAATGACTGGGGGCGTTAGATACTGATGGTTATGTTGTTCCCCAACTCAGCCAAAGTGGTCACACTCATGTAGTTGTGGTGCCAGCACACATTCTGGTTGTAATGCTGGTTCAGGAATTGCTCATTCTCCCCAGGGAGGGAGGGTAAAGGGTGGACTCCAGACCATAGTACTCACCCATTTATTCATTGTGGTGCTCATGTATCTCTCACTTTCTCACACACACTCTCTTATACACACACACACACACACACACACACACACACACACACACAGATATATTAGTCCAGCATTAGTCGATGAGTTTATTAGAGAGAGAGAGAGAGAGAGAGAGAGAGAGAGAGAGAGAGAGAGAGAGAGAGAGAGAGAGAGAGAGAGAGAGAGAGAGAGAGATTTATTAGTCCAGCATTAGTCCATGAGTTTATTCCCTGGAGTTGGCAGAATACGTGGCACACTGCTGTGGCACCAGGGATTTCAGAAGCAGAGCTGCTGGAACCTGTCTCTGTTATGTGGCCAACTCCAGGAAATAAACTCATGGACTAATGCTTTTGAGGCAGGCATGTTAGCCCGGGTCAGCTTTCCTGGCACCCAGCATTGTTCTTTCTTTGGTCTGTTAATATGCTGAGCTACACTGATTCCTTTTCAAATATTCAAACAGAAAGCAGCCATGGATGATAAGTACATAAATCAATGTGGCTAGGTGTCAACAGGCAGTCAATAAAAAAGGTCATAGGCTAGATGTGGACCCAGGTAGATCTCAGGAAGAGTTCGTCAACCTGGGACAATCTACTTTAATAACTTAAATAAATATCAACTAAAATAAATAAGGTTTTTTTTTAAATAGTTGTCTATTTGCCATGTACAGTGATAAAAATTCTAGAAGAAAAGACGTCTCTTGAGCTTATAGGCTAAAGAGGATAGACCTGTAGTATGTTTAAAAATGAGGTGCATTCACAGAAGGAAAAGAGAAAGGCTACCTAAAAGGAATAATGAAAAGTTTAGCCAGGAAGAAAGCACATGACCTGAATACTGCAGAAAATAATTTGGGGATGGGAAGAAAACTGGGGTCTTGGTCAAGGGAAGGGGTCTCTGGAGAAGAGATTGGGCCTCAATAACTCAATCATAAATAATTTTGTCATTTGATAATTCATGGTGATTAAATAAGTTTAAAAAACCATTTAACAATATTAAAAATAATTTAAGTGCAAAAATAAGAGAGAAGTAATTTTACAATATCCTATGAATAAACACAAGCCTACCTTTGAATAAGCAAGTGCTATCTGTTGAAACACGGCATCATCTGGTGACCTACTGTACATGGCAATCCCTTGTTCATCATCATCAAAAGGGTAGTTGACGACTAAAGAACCTTTAAATTTAGGAAAAGAAAAATGAATTATCATGTTACTTGTCTTTAGGTGTTTCAATAACATAAAGATTTTCACAATATTGCCAGAGACAGAAAACTGAAACAATTTTCCCAAGGCCAAATTATTTTAATTAACTTTATTTACATGATTTACAAAGGTGTTGATAAAAGAGTTTTAGATATTCAATATTCCAACTCGAAACCCACCACAGTGCCTATGTCCCTCAACTCCAGCTTTCCTTCTCTCTACTCACCCTGCCTTCTGAACAAGCTCTTTTTAAAAAAAATTTTTTTACTTAATATAGTTTGGGTTTCATGATTAGACTTTTTATCTATTTTGTTTTATCTATTTTGTTTGGGGGCAACATCCAGAGATGCTCAGGGCTTACTCCTGGCTCTGAACTCAGAGATCTGATCCCCGCGTAGATGGGGTAGTGGGATCAAACCAAGGTCAGTTGCATGCAAAGCAAGTGCACAGCCTGTTATATTATCTCTTTGGCCACAACTTGTAAGTTTATTCATACAAGTTTGATGTACATAGTTATCTCACTTCTACATCACCGAAATGTTCAGGAACCACAGTTTTGTTATTGTCAATTCTCTTTCTCATTGTCTGCCCCCACTTCCCTGCCTCCCAAAATTAATTTTTTTTAAATCTTTGTTTTGTTTTTTGGTTTGGGGTCCACACCTGGTGTTCAGGGCTTAATTCCTGCTGATGATCAGGGAACCATATGGGGTGCCAGGGACAGGGAACAAATCCTGGTGGATCACTTCCAAGGCAAGCATACCTGCTGTAACATCACTCTGGCCTCCCAATGGTAATTCTTACAACAGAAAAATCAAAGTGGGTAGATAAGTGAGAATGCAAAGCAATATAAATTACCTATGAGGTGACTTAAATGTTAAGGACTTAAGAATTTACCTGAATTTATAAGATATAATTTTTTTTTTTTTGGTTTTTGGGCCACACCTGGCGGTGCTCAGGGGTTACTCCTGGCTGTCTGCTCAGAAATACCTCCTGGCAGGCACAGGGGACCATATGGGACACCAGGATTCGAACCAACTACCTTTGGTCCTGGATCAGCTGCTTGCAAGGCAAACACCGCTATCTCTCTGAGCCCTATAAGATATAATTTAAGTCAGAAATAAAACTAAAAGTATACTGACTTCCTTGGAACATAAATTATTATTTTTATCATTTATATAAATTTATATTTATATGTATTTATATGTATTAATATGTATATATTAAATTTTATATTTATATTGCATTATTTATATAATTTGTTCAAATAAATTATTTATTTAATAAAATTCAGACAATCATAAGGTCATGGAATTTGGGGGGTGGGTGGATGCTTGGAGCCACACTCAGCAATGTCCAGGGGTTATTCCTGATTCTATATCCATTAGTGACTTCTGCTAGTGCTTAGGTGCTTAGAGGACCATATTTAATGCTGACAATCTCATAGAGGTCAGCTAATAAGAAGGGACTCTTAGAGTACAATAAACTCTCCTCTGAATGTGATATCTAAAGCAGAGATGTTAAATAACTTATAGATAGTAGTCAGTCCTGACCTACACTCAGAAAAAAATACTAAAAATTTCTTCTAGGTCTGGTAATGTAGCTTAGTGGTAGAATACAATGCTTTGTGTATATAAAGCCCTGGGCTCTATTTCTAGGAACTACGACCTCCACTGAAGTATTGGGGATTAGAGTGATAGTCCCCAGGACTGGAGCAGATGCCTAGCATAGTGAGATTCTACAATCTATTCCTGGCACCACATACCTTTCCCAAAAGAATGGCTAGGTATAGTTCTGGTATAGACCCTAAACATCTGTGAAAAAGCCCCACAAAATATAAAAAAAAAAGATACAAATATATAAATAAAAATATCTTATGTTCATATCAGAAATGAATCAATTGGAGTTACTTGGCCTCAGATAGAAAGATGCTTTAAGGGGCCAGAGAGATAGCATGGAGGTAAGGCATTTGCCTTGCATGCAGAAGGACGATGGTTCAAATCCCAGCATCCCATATGGTCCCCCGAGCCTGCCAGGAGCAATTTTTGAGCATAAAGCCAGGAGTAGCCCCTGAGTGCTGCCGGGTATGACCAAAAACAAAAACAAAGACAAAAAAAAAAAAGATGCTTTAAAAACATATGCTTAGAGCCCTATGCCATTCTCTTTATGATCCCCAGAGGCTATAAAACAGAGAGGATGCTTTCCAGGCAATACCCCTGAGCTACACAGGCTCATTTCTCTACCAGGTGATCAAATCTTTTATTTTCCTGTTAGTTATATTGTTTATATTTGTCTACCTGTACATTTATTCTTTGCCCTTTTTTTTGTTTGTTTGTTTTTTGTTTTTTGTTTTGTTTTTGGGTCATACCCAGCGGTGCTCAGGGGTTACTCTTGGCTGCCTGCTCAGAAATAGCTCCTGGCAGGCACGGGGGACCATATGGGACACCGGGATTCGAACCAACCACCTTTGGTCCTGGATCGGCTGCTTGCAAGGCAAACACCTCTGTGCTATCTCTCCGGGCCCATTCTTTGCCTTTTTATCATACCAATTTGTGGGCATTCAAATGAAGGAATTCAACTTGAATTCAGATGAAGAATCCCGTGATAACAAGAAGTGACAAGTATTTGCTTTTTTAAAAAATGCCTTTAAGAAACAAATATGAGGAACTATGATTATGCTAGTCCCTAAAATAGTTCTAACAAAAACAAGAGTGCTTCAACATATCATCACAATTTCTAAAAAAAAATTTCATTTAACCCAGAATCTATGACCCACATCTCAAATTTTAATAAGAAAATAATCAGTGGGCCCGGAGAGACAGCACAGCGGCGTTTGCCTTGCAAGCAGCCGATCCGGGGCCAAAGGTGGTTGGTTTGAATCCCGGTGTCCCATATGGTCCCCCGTGCCTGCCAGGAGCTATTTCTGAGCAGGCAGCCAGAGTAACCCCTGAGCACCACCGGGTGCGATCCAAAAAAAAAGAAAGAAAGAAAATAATCCACATCAGCTTGCTCTTCTGCCTATGTTCCCTTGAACATATATCTCATTTACTCATCTATGTTTCATTGCTTGCTTGATTCCATTCTTAGAAGCCCATGTTTTCTCTTGAACACATACTTTAATCTCTCCCCTCCCATCTTTCTAAATAGGCTTCAATAAAAATTATCTTGTTTCACACACACATCAACTTCTATGAATATTAGCAACAAAAGTAAAAATAAAGATAAATGTAATCATTAAATTTTAAAACTTTTCTATATCTGTTATTTATAAAGTTAAAATAAAGCCTATAAACAGGAGCTAAGAAAAGGAATATGGAACAAATTTTCTTGGGGTCAGAAAAATGTTTTGAAACTTAATGGAAATGGTGGTTACATAATATTGTGAACACATTAAACATCACTGAATTTTTCATTAACATGATTACTTTTACCTTATATGAAGTTCATCTCAAAATAAGCACCAGTACTAAAATTTATAAAGGTTATCCTGTATTTTCCTATTGTCTTTAAAAATTCTTCAAAATTGTTGAAGGCAAAGACAAGGAAGGTCCTCTGAATTTCTTTGCCAATGTTTTAAAATTAAATTAAATGCTTTTGGATGAAGGGAGAAAATTATACTATGGAAAGGAACATTTACAGTAGTAAATATGCCTATCTTCCATCATGTGAAAATCTGTACATTATTTTAGCTGAAATGGTACTTATAATACATTTTCAGATTTTGCCAATTTGACATATGACTTATTCTAACACTAAATTTACAAACAGTTTTGTTGATGGGGCGAGTTGGGAAAAGACTGACTACGCTGAAGACCCATAAGAATAATTTTAAAAGCTAAAAGAATTCTATCAAATATTATGCAAAATACAAAAATATTTTAAAAGAAATTTAAAGTTGCCAATCAAGCTGTAATCTCATAGTTCTCATCTGAATCTTTAAGAATCAATCACCCACAGAAATATTTTTTCTATTATTGGGAAACTTTCCAAGTAAAGTTTTTGGAGAATTTCAATTTTACTACTTTTTTTGGGTGAGGGGCTACAACTATAGTGCTCAGAGCTTACTTCTGGTTCTGAGCTCAGGTACCACTCCAGTCAGTGCTCAAGGACTAGATATGGTACCAGGGATTGAACCCAGGAAGGTGCATGCAAGGCAAGCATTCTAGCCACTGTACTAGCTCTCCAGTCCTCACTTTCCTTCCTAAATTTAAACATTCCTAAAAGTGTACTGTTCTTCTTAAATAGCAGGTTTATTTATTTTCCATCATATTTTAACACTGAAGTTTAATTTGAGCATTCCAACAAATATTGACATGAAATTCTTTCCTCACAGCAGCCAGTCCCCACTCATCTCCACCTCTCTCCACTCCAGTCCAAAACATTCACTAGTTTGCTCTCTAAAATTTTATATTTACCTATTCTAAGTATTTCATATAATTCTACAATATATAATCTTACAACTAGTTTCTATCACAGCATAGTATTTCCCAAGTTCACCTGTAGAGCATACATTAGTACTTTATTCTTCTTTATTAACAGCACTTCTTACATAGCTAGGCCACATTTTATTTATACCTCAGTCAGTAGATGGATGTTTGGGTTGTTTGTATTTCTGGTTAGAATAAATAATGTTACTATGAATATTCAAATGCAAGTTTACAAGTGGCTATGTGTTCAATTCCTTTAGATGCTGACATCTTCAGTCTTAATCACACTAGAATTATGTTGGACACTGATGATTCTTAATCTCGACCTATTCAACCATCCTTTCTCACTAAATAAGACAGGTAAGTAATTTCACAAGTACATGGGAATAAAGACACTGTACTGTAAGTAAAGATACAATATTTTAAAACTAAATCTACAGAAGATTTTGGTAAAATAATTACTCAACATTTGGATCTGTTAGTGTTCCATTTCTATGAGTGACAAAGGGGGCACCAAACTCTCAGTGAAAGATACAAATATGTAATACTTGAAGAAATGAGAGAAAGAAAGAGTGCGAGAAAAAGAGTCAGACTGGTGAAAGGATGGATTTTGGAACATTGTATGACTGAAATTCAATCATAAACAACTTTGTAATTATATATTTCATGGTAATTAAATTTTAAAAATTATTAACTTGCCTTGCACACAGCCAACCCAGGTTTGATCCCTGACATCCATATAGTCAGTTCCCTTAGCCTGCCAAGAGTAATTTCTGAATGCAGAGCCAGGAGTAACCCGAGTGCCACTGGGTTTGGCCAAAAAAAAAATTAAAGATCTTTTAAAAATAAGAATGTCAGAGAGGGGGCTGGAGAGATAGCATGGAGGTAAAGCGTTTGCCTTTCATGCAGGAGGTCATCGGTTCGAATCCCGGCGTTCCATATGGTCCCCCGTGCCTGTCAGGAGCAATTTCTGAGCCTGGAGCCAGGAATAACCCCTGAGCACTGCTGGGTGTGACCCAAAAACCAAAAACCAAAAAAAAAAAAAAAAGAATGTCAGAGAGAACAGGGAAACAGTAGGAAAAGGGAAAACAGTCTAAAAGCCATGAGAAAAAACTCTTTGTTGGCCATAAAAAGCAATAAAGTAACAATTTTAAGAAGGCCTAAAATCAGAAACATAAAATTGCACCATAATTTTCAAATGCTCTCAATATTAATTGATTAGTAGCATATCAAGATTCTATTACCTCCGTGAAGATTTGCTGACAATACAAATGGAAATGACTTCATCCAGCTCATCACAGCAATAGTCTCTGGTTGGGTAGGATCTGTAATCTGAATGAACTGATCTGGGAAATTCCGGTTCAGGTCAAAGTTGTTGCTGTTGTTTCTGCCAATTACACTTAATGAATCCCCTGTTTGATAAAAAAAGATTCTAAGTTATGTTTTACTTATATTTTAATCCAGCATACCACTTCAGATATATTAAAAGATATCAGGTTTCACAATGATCAATCACATGATAAATTGGGTAGGGGTGGCTCCAAACCCAGCAGTGCTCAGGAGCTTTTCCTAGCTCTGTGCTCACGAGTGACCCCTGCTTGTTACCCATACAAAAGATTCAAGGCAAAATGCCTCACCTTCTGTTTAGATCTCTGACCCTCATACAATCAAAATGCATCTTTCTTACACTGTGCATTTACAAAAGATACCTGTTATTGTTATTTGTTTGGGGGGCACAACTGGCGATGTTGAGGGGTTACTCCTGGCTCTGCCCTCGTGAATCATTCCTGCTAGTGCTCAGGAGACCATATGGGATGCAGGAATCAAACCCAAGTCCATCCTGGGTCAGCCATGTGCAAGGCAAACACGCTACTACTGTACTATCTCTCTAGCCCCGGCCCTTAAAATTTTATTTTCTAGATACATTCCAAATTTCTGAAGGTCCCAAGACTACTCCCTGAAATACTCATTCAATTCTTTGAGCCTGAAATATTCATCATCCAAATGCTGCTTAGGAACCACCAGGCATGTATTGAGCCCTGAAATCTTTTGAACAGAAGATAAAATCATTGTCCTTGCCCAAAGTTTTCAAAAATTCAAACTATATTAAAGTATTACTTAATTGTAATAATAAACATATAACACGATCACAATGTTGAGTGGGTATTATTGATACAAAAAGAGGACTCCATATTGTAGTAGTACACAATAAGGTATCATAATAAAACTAATGAAATGAAAATTGTCATATGTCAAAAAATAAAGTTAGTCAAAACATAAGCTGGAAGTTTAACCTAATGGAGAACAGTGTAATTTAAAATTATTCCAATTTAATATAGAGTAGAAATTTATGAGGGTTCATAATATAAATTTACAAAGAAAGAAGAATAATACTCAGGCCACTAATGGTAAACAGTCCCACTTTTCAGAAAGGTCTATGAAATAATATGGGAGATTTGTTAGGGTGACCAAAAATTAGGTCTTAAGATAAATATTTTAACATATGTGAGTAAATTAAACCCAACATATATTACTAGATTCTGTCAGTGAGAACTTTGTTAGTAATCCATGTAACTTCATATTTGCATAAAAGTACATAGTCTACTCACTGCCACAACTGCCTTGAAGAATTAAGGAATTAAAAAGACTGATTCTCTCTCTACAAAGATTCTGGCATAAGGTGACCTAAAGGTTACTCTTCCTGCCATCACTCAGGAAAAATGGGCTTTCCCAGAGGAGGTAGAAGAACAGGAAGTCAAAAACTTAGCAGATTTAGAATATATGTGAAGATAAGGTGGGAGTCAAACAATTACTAGTTT
The DNA here is from genome assembly GCF_024139225.1 of Suncus etruscus. Classification (NCBI taxonomy): domain Eukaryota; kingdom Metazoa; phylum Chordata; class Mammalia; order Eulipotyphla; family Soricidae; genus Suncus; species Suncus etruscus. The sequence goes on along the minus strand of NC_064848.1, from coordinate 167,474,556 downwards.
CAAAATCTTTTTGGTTATTTTTCACTTATGAGATTAAGTGTTTCCTCCACCCCAGAGCAGTATCTCACAAGTAACTTAATAAATTAGTAAATAAGTTAATATGATTACTGTTAAATGGAATAATATGTAAAACAAATTATTTTTAGCAAATAGGAGCCATCATTAAAGTGAAAACTCCGTTAAATATAAACTTGATCACATCATTGAATGAACTAATCTAACAAAAGCTAGAACCAATTAAAAATTATAAGAAAAAAAGAAATTCCAAGAAAATAATTCTCTTTTATCTTTAAATAATCAAACCACCTGATATTTTTAAAAAATCTTAAACATTAATAGTTATTACTTACCTTCCTGGGCCTTTTCATATCCATCAGGATTCATGGATGGCATGAGGTGAATTCTAGTACTACGAACCAAATCTGTTACTTCGGGGTCTGTTCCAAAATTCTTACAAAGATATTCTATGAGGTTTAATAACAATTCTCTTCCAACCACTTCATTTCCATGCATATTCCCAATGTACTTAAATTCAGGTTCACCTGAAAACAAAATTAGCACAGGAAACTTTTTTTTTCTTTCTTTACAGTGATCATGGGCTCTATTTTTCACCCAATATATATTTATACTCTGAACCAAAGATATAAGGAAAAAGAGATTCTACAAAAAAGCTGGGAAAACATACTGTAAAGTGGCATCCTTACTAATAGAAATGTCTGAACAGACATACATTTGTACAAAATATTATATGAAAATAAAATTACTACCAGAATCTAACCTATGCAATATATTATACAATATGGGTTATCAAATTTTTATTTTCCTTTTCTTAAAAAATACTGGGCTTCAGTTCTAGTTATACATATTAAAAGTGACCTTTTGAGGTGAAATACATTCATATAGTACACAACTGAGGCACATTACTGAAAGGTGCCACATCAATTACCTGGTTCATGTACACCTGGGTTGTCAGATATCTCCATTACGTAAAGTTCTCTTGATTCTACTGATTTTCCCAATGAATAAAGCCGGGTGATGTTAGGATATTCATTAGCAAACCTTCTCAAGAAGATTTCCATATCAGGGAAATGGTGGTGGTGAAAGTCCTTTGGCTGAATTGGCTCAGGGGAGGATTTTGTTCCAGGAGGAATATTCAGTATCGTAACTGTGCTAGCAGTTGTTACAGTCTCTGTTGTGTCATGAATCATTGGAGTCACGGTTGGCCGAAGGGAAAAATTCACTTTTGTGGCTGGTCCTTCTTTCACTATTATATTATTAACAGTCAGTGGCATATATCTAAAAATTATTTTTTAAAAAAGATGTGCTGGGTTAAAACACACAATGACGTAACAGTATATACATCTTTTTATTCTTTTAAACTTAGTGACCTATCAAAACTCAAATGAAATAAAGTAGAGGAAAACATGCAAGACTTTTAGAATATTATATTGAATTCCATATTAAATCTTTAGATAACTATTTTTATTACTATCTTCTCAGGTTTTACAACATTCAAAAATTCTAATCAAAGAATAAAATGCAGCCAGTGGGTAAGGAAAAAAAAAGAGGTGGAGAGAATTAACAAGGACATTGGTGGAGGATACTGAACCCTTTGGGGTGATACAGTGACTGTGTACATTAAAACCAAAAATATATGACCTGAACTATAATAATTTTTTAAAGTAAAACAACAAAATGGAGGAGAGAACACAATGAAAGATGGAAGCCATCAATCTATGGTAGCAGCTGCTACAATAGTCAAAGGAGAGATAAATTATCTAATACTTTGCAATATATTATATTAATCTGATATTCCAACTACTTTACTTCATAAAAAAAAGTTCCAATTTATATTAAAATTATGTAAAACTTATCAAAGTTAGCTTTTAGGGAGGGTTTCAAAAGTGGCAAGTTATTCATTTAATACAGCAGAAAATTGGTAGCAGCACCTCAAAATGTCTTTTATAGAGACTTACTACTCTGTTCAATTAGCTTTAGGGCAATGCACTATACAGCTAACCATCTTTTCAAGGCTTTGATATTTTTTAAATTATGCTTAATATCCTGTCTGTATTACTAGACTATGAGAAAAAGTACTCAGAAGTATTTCTTCATTATAAATAGTGGGGAGGAATCAGAAAACAAAAGGAAAGGTAGGAAGTGCTAAGTAATATGTTTTAAACTATAAATATAATCTATGTCTTAGATTACAAAGTCTTTTATAAACATAGGTTTGATGTTTTAAGAGTCTAATTTAAATTCTTACCCAGTTAAAACTGCTGTAACATTGTAGGTTCCAGGAACAAGCAATCTATGGAAATCACCAAATCTGCCTGTTGTGATATTATGATTAATACCAGCCACTGAGATGGTTGCATTCTCTAAGCCAGATCCTGTTATTGAATCTTTAACAAAGCCTTCCACTCCAATGTGGACCTAAATGAACAAAAATCAAATTAGACTGCTCAGAGACGATCATTTTGGAAGGCAAGAGACCACAACTTTTCTTCATTGATTCTAGAATTTAAAAAAAAAAAAAGGTTACTCCTTCAATCTGAAACATCTTTCAATTCCTTCAAGTTAAAATACAGATAAAAGGACTGAAGAAATAGCACAGGAGGTAAGTATTTGCCTTACATGCAGCCAACCCCAGGTCAAATCCCCAGCACCACAAATAGTCTCCCAAACAGTGGGAGGAGGGATCCCTGAGTAGAAAGCCAGGAATAGCCCCTGAGCACCACCAGACATGACACTAAAACTAGATTGAGATAGATAGATAGACAGATGGGATATAGATAAAGAATACTAAACTATACAATTAAATTTAACTCATGTGTCTAAAATTGAGATTACTGATCATTTTGAAAGTCCTTCTCCTCAAAGACATACCACCAATTTCCTCCATATGATATACACAATAACTTCTGATATATACAAAAAGCATACTAGCCTATCTAATAATTATATTAAATTTATGCCCATAGTTCATATAGGGATGTAAAGGCAAATGTGTTGATGACTTTGTTAGATACCATACTGGCAGTATAAATTTTGTTAATTATTTCAGTTCATAAAAGTTGTAATACAGTAAAGGGAAGCCTTCTGGAGGAAAAGAATTGGAAGGGAGATAACAAGGGAGACAGACCTAGAATATATTCTAATATATTCTGATATACTTCTAGAATAATCTAGTATATAAAATAACAAAAAAAACAAAATTAAGTGTATTTTGTTATTCATTTGCCCAAGTCCTCCCATATTTAATCCATTATTTCCATACCCCCACTTTCCAATGAGCTACTTTTACCTTTTCAATCAATGTGATCAAAGACTCACGATTATTCTCCCACTCCTGTTGGAGCTGTGAAGCAGGTGGGTACTTGCAACAAGACAGTTCTAATGTAATCTCAAAACAGTTGGCCCAGACATAATTGTAATCTTGCATACCGCCTGTAACATGAAGGAAAATATAAATTTACTCTTGGAATTCAACTCTCAGAAACCAAAGAAACTAAATCAGCCATCTCTGCACATGAATAGTTGCTTTCACTGAGAAGGCTGGAATTACAGAAAAGCTAAAAGAAAATACATACAGAAAGTATTTGACTAACAAGATGAACAGTTGTGAAGGGCTTAAATATATCCACTAATAACAACAGCAATAATAACTCCTCTAAATTTGAGTTTACCATCTACCAGTTCTATGAGCTTTATATCTGGTAACAGAAAATATATTAGGTAGGTGTTGTTTTACTCAAAACATATGTGAGAAGTGAGACATAGAAAAATTAAGATTTGGGGGACTGGGTATATATGGTTCAGTTGAAAAACATTTGCCTTGCACATATGAAATCTATATAGTAATTCCTGGCACAAGGAAGGGAGGCAAGAAGGGAGGGAGGGAGGGAGGGCGGGAGAGAGGGAGGGAGGGCGGGAGGGAGGGAAGGAAGGAAGGAAGGAAGGAAGGAAGGGAGGGAGGGAGGGAGGGAGGGAGGGAGGGAGGGAGGGAGGGAGGGAGGGAGGGAGGGAGGGAGGGAGGGAGGGAGGGAGGTTGAAGAGAGGGTGAAGGGGGAAAAGATGGAGTATTAAGATAGTTGACAGAATGAGGTAGCTGGGTACACAAAATTTTAACACTGTGAAGACTATCATGCCAAAGTATTAGGTGGCTACCAATCCAAATGTACTCTTCTTTACTAAGGAAGTAGCAAGAGAAAAAGGAGAAGCTCTGCCTAAGGTGGAACTGGTACCTTAATGAAAGATGGTGCACAATATATTGGGAGTGCCGAATAAATGTTTTCAAATTTTGTTTAATGGAGTGAGGAAGTGAAAAGGAAATAAGCATCCACAGTCAACTTCATCATTTCTACATGCATGCATACACACACACTATACTTAGAAAGACTTATTTTTCTTGTCATGTGATTTAAGACTATTAACATTGGGCTCATAAAATAATTAAGCAGAAAGTACAAATTTTATATATACACTCCCTGTCCTGACATGTAGTCTTCTTGATTATCAACACGCATACATAACCACCAGCAAAGTGGTATTTTTTGATTGATAAACCTACATTAACACATCATTACTCCCAATATCCTTTGTCACTCTTGGTGTTGTATATACTGACTTGTATACACTACATGCTTCTACCATTACAGTATCTCATAATTCACTGCCCTAAAAATCCTCTTCCCCTACTTAACACCTGGCAACCATATTTCTTTTTTTAAACTATGTCCCATATGATTTTGCCTTTTCTAGAATGTCATATAGTAATAGGTAATTAAGGTTCCTCCATGTCTTTTTTTAACTGCTGTCACACCTTTTGTAAATAGGAGCCACCAGGGTCATACCTGGCAGTGCTGTGGGTTGACAGTGAGGTCTGGTGTGACATATAAAGTTTTACAATTGAACTCAAGAGTTTTGCACATGCCAGGCATATGCTTTACTGTTTGAGCCATATTCCAGTTCCTCTGTGACTTTTCATGGCTTGATAGCTAATTTCTGAATAATATGCTGTTGTCTAGAACTATAACAGTATATTATCCATTCGCCTACTGAGAAATATCTTAATTAGTTCCAAGCTTTGAAAATTATGAATAAAGCTGTTATAAAAATACCTAGGTATAGTTTTGTGTAGACACATTTTCATTTCCTTTGAGTAAATATTAAAGAGTATGTTTAGTGTTGTAAGAAAGCACCAAGCTATCTTTAAAGTGGTGGTACCATGTTGTATTTTCACCAACAATGAGAGTTCTTGTTGTTCTGTATCTTCACCAATACATGCTCTGGATTTTGGTCATTTTGATAAGATGTAGCAATAACCCATTTAAATGTGCATTTCCTTGATGACATGTTATAGAGCATCTCTTCATGATTATTTTCCATCTGTTTATTTTCTCTAATGAAGTGTCTTTGAAGTCTTTGGCTCATTTTTTTTTAATTGGCTAATTGTTTCTTACTGTTGAATCTTAAGAAATCTTCACATACTTTGAAAAACAGTCCTTTTTTTTTTTTTTTTGGTTTTTGGGCCACACCCGGTAACGCTCAGGGGTTACTCCTGGCTATGCGCTCAGAAGTCGTTCCTGGCTTGGGGGACCATATGGGACGCCGGGGGATCGAACCGCGGTCCGTCTCCTAGGCTAGCGCAGGTAAGGCAGGCACCTTACCTCCAGCGCCACCGCCCGGCCCCGAAAAACAGTCCTTTATGTGATCTGATCTCCTTCTTTTAGAGCCTGACTAATATTCCACTATTGTTATTATTCTACAATGATGTCCTATTTCAGAAAACTTGAAAGCCAAAGACCTTACAGTGTCCTAAAACTCTACATAATTTGCCCTTCTACCATCCCCTTCTCCCTTTAACTTCCTTTCATATATCACTGACTCCAATACTGACCACCTTTTTGATCACTGGATAGACTCAGTTCCTCCTGACTTTGAGTCTTTGATCTATCTACCTGTTCTCTTTGCCAATGTGTTCTTCTCATAGATATCCATACTTAACTACTTTCTTCATCTCCATGTGTCCTCCAATTTCAACTCCTTACTACATATGAAGTTTAACGTAAAAATTAAATCATGGGGCCGGAGAGATAGCATGGAGGTAAGGCGTTTGCCTTTCATGCAGAAGGTCATTGGTTCAAATCCCGGCATCTCCTGAGCCTGACAGGAGCCATTTCTGAGCATAGAGCCAAGAGTAAACCTTAGCGCTGCTGGGTGTGACTCAAAAACAAACAAACAAAAAAATTAAACCACAAGCAAAACTAAATACCAAAACAAGTGTTTTATCACTCTCAGAATAAGAGAAAAGCCTATTTTTATATAAACCAAATATTTAAGGAAAAGAATGATATATTTAACTACCAAAATTCTTTTAAATCAAAAAAAATTTTAAGATGAAGGAAAATACACAAAAATAAAGGATTCTAGAATCATTACATGCTTTGCATAATAAGAACCCCAGATTAGATCTCAGCATTAATCCCCTGAGCACCACCAAATATAGCTCAAAACAAAACAAAAAGATGAATAGTTACAAGGATGATTAAACTAAAGTACAACTGGAAATAAAATGAATACCAAGAAATGATCACTTCAGTAATGGGCTACTATGCAACCATTTAAAGTGTTTTAAAGTTATCGTAACTTTATTTTTTGTTTTGTTTTGTTTTTTTCAGCCACACCCGTTTGATGCTCAGGAGTTACTCCTGGCTAAGCACTCAGAAATTGACCCTAGCTTGGGGGACCATATGGGATGCCGGGGGATCGAACCATGGTCTTTCCTTGGCTAGCGCTTGCAAGGCAGACACCTTACCTCTAGCGCCACCTCACTGGCCCCGAAGTTATCATAACTTTAAATTAAAGTTACTTACTGTCATATTTGCCAAATATTATTTTTAAAAACATACACCATGTCAAAGACCACTTTTTTACAAGACACTTTAAATATTATTATCTATAGAAGTATATCAATTCCCTTTTTTTCATCAAGTATGATGTAACTGAAAACAAATTTGACACTCTCTAATAAACATGCTACTTTACAGTTCTCCAAGTCAGGTTTATTGAGGGATAATTTGTATACTGAAAATCCATCCCTTTTAGTATACAATGCAACTTCTATGCCCTAGACAACCACTAAATATAATTTCTCTCCAGCCACTTAATATAATTTCTAAATATAATTTTTGTACTTTTGCTTCTTCAATATATCAAATTAAAAATTATGCAATATAGGGGCTAGAGCGGTGACACAAGCAGTAGGGCGTTTGCCCTGCATGTGGCTAGCATAGGATGGACCTTAGTTCAATCCCCCAGCGTCACATATGGTCCCCCAAGCCAGGAGCGATTTCTGGGCACAATGCCAGAGTAACTCCTGAGCGTCACCAAGTGTGGCCCAAAAACAAAAAAACAAAAAAAAAAGGCAACATATACTTTGTTTTGTATATAGACTGTATATACACTGTATATATATATTTATATTTATACTGTTTCCTTTAGCATAATGCTTCTGAGATTCATAGTGTTACAAATGTGAAATCTCATTACTATGTATCCATTAATAAACATAGAATTTGTTTATCCATTTACCATGGAATGTATTTGTTTTCAAGGGATGTGCATGACTTTGTGATGTATTTTCAGTTTTGAGCAATTATAAACAAAACTGCACAGATCTTAATGTGGACATATATTTTCCTGTATTTTGAGTAAATATTTAGAAAAGGCATAACTGGATCATATGATAATTGTAACTTACACTTCATAAGAAACTATTAAATTGTTTTCCAAAGTGACTGTACCATTTCACTTTCCTACCATCAATGAATCCAGTTGCTCTGCATTCTCACCTACTAAAATATGCAAACAACCACTCAGCCCTTTATTTTATATTTTTAGGCCCACACCCAGCAGCGTTTAGGACTAGCTCTGTGCTAAAAGGAATCCCTTCTGGTAGAGCTCAGGGGGCCTATGTGGTAATGTTATGTCGTGTCAGGACTGAACAGTGGGTCAAAGATGTGCAAGACAAGAGTTGTAACTCCTTTGCTAGCTCTCCAGTCCTGTTCAGCCTTTTATGTTTGATTTTTGGTTTTGGTTGTTTGCTTGTTTGTTTGGGGGGGGTGGGTATTCAGGGATTATTCCTGGCTCCACATTGGCGGTGCTCAGGGGACCATATGGGATGCCAAGGATCAAATCCAGGTTAGCTGAATGCAAGGCAAACACCCTCCCACTGTATTATCACTCCAGCCCCTTTTCTCAGCCTTTTAAAATGGAAAGTATCTAGTGGAAGAGTGAAAAGAACATACTGGAGTAAGCCACTTTCCTTGCATGTAACTGAACTTAGTTCTCAGAGCTGGAAGGGGCCCCCAGTACTACTGGATGAAAACGAAAAACGTAAAATAAATAAATTAAAATTAAAAAAATTAAAAGTATATATCTAATAGAGGGACAAAAGAGGTCAAAAATGGGAATGGAAATGGGGGAAGGAAGAGGAAAATGAAATAAAGGGAAAGTGTGTATGTCGAAAAAACTTTTAATATGACCTAACTATAAGCAATCTATAAGAAACCTAAAATTTAAGACTCTTGATAAGCCAAAATGAAAACGATATACCTTGTAAATACAAGTGAAAACAAAGATGGAGTGGATATATTAATATCACATAAAGTGGATTTCAGAGAAAGGCAGAGTGCCAAAGAGAGAGAATATAAGCATGATTAAAAGAGCAAGCTAACATAATCCCAAATGAGGCACCTGAACATTGCAGAACTGATGAAACTGAATTGAAGAGACAGTTCAGGGGATCAGACAACTGACTTACACACAGCTGCCCCGATTTAATCCCCAGCGCCTGAGCACTACCAGAATGATTCTTGAGCACAAAGCAGAAATAAGCCCTGATAATTTCTGGGTATGCCCCCACCCCAAAAGAAACATCATAGTAAAATGGCTATAGTAGACTTAACATTCTTCTTAAGTAATGATCAAAACAAACAAAATTATCAAAGGACATAGAATTAAACACCATCAATTAACAAGAAAATGACATTTACAGTCAGTCCCACCCACCAACATTTGGTAAGCTGAATTTCAGGATTTGTTTTCTTTCTTTTCCTTTTTCTTTTTTTCTGGCTATGTGCTCAGAAATCACTCCTGGCTCGGGGGACCATATGGGACACTGGGGATCGAACCCAGGTCCGTCCTGGGTCAGCCACATGCAAGGCAAACACCCTACCGCTGTGCTATCGCTCTGGATCCAGATTTGTTTTCATAAACCATTGTCTACTCCCTTATTTTGTTTCTATATACTCTGCATGAGTGATTTTGTCTTTATGACTCATTTCCCTTAGAATGAGTTCTTCCAGATCCATTCAAGTTGCAGAAAACTTCAAAATTTCAATCTTTCCTTAGAGCTGAGTAATGGTCCATAGTGTATCTGTACAATTTCTTTATCCACTCATTTGCTGTTAGGGTTGTTTCCAGATTTTGGCAACTATAAACAGCACTGTGATAAATGTAAGTGGGCATTGTCTTTTTAAATTAATGTTTCTATGTTCTTGGGATAGATATCCAAGAGTAGAATCACTGGGTTACATGAAAGATCCGTTTTTTTAATTTTTGAAAAGCCTCCATACTGTTTTTCTATAGTAACTGAACTAAAAATTACTTTTATTTTAAAAATATCTAAGACATTGAAAACAAATGAAATTATCAACTGTTATGAATAATTTTAAGAATATTTTCAAGATGCCACAAATAGGCATTCTTTGCCATCTGTGTTAAACCTAACGTTTATTTATTCCAATTCTAAATGTCAAAGATTACATAAGCTATCTTAACCAAGCAGCTGGTTAGGATTCATTGTCTTCATTTTTTTTCTTAAAGAAAAAATCTACATATGCAAAGTTAGATTTCACTACAAAAGAGAGTAGGTCTAACATTACTGACAGCTGCAGTTACTGCCAGATTCAGTAAAATCATGTTTATTTTAAGCTGGTTATGTCATATGTTCAGCACAGTCTGATGGATGAAGTTTCAGATTTCAGAACAATTATCTGTATTCAACCAAAAAAAAAATTTAATCCTCGGAGTAAAGGAATCATTAAAGGAATACCTCAAAGCAATAAGCACTTTATTCATAGATGTTATTAATTTTACTAACAACTGTAGATAAACAGGCCACTATTACCCACCAGTCTAAACCAATAAACTTTATACTTGATTTAAAGTAAAATAATTTTTTAAGTTATACATCACAAACTTTTAACTGGTATCTAAAGTTTTCATCTTAAATTTCTATAGTTGTAAACTTTGTACAATGTAAATTTTATATATACTACATATAAAATGTAAAACTATATATGTAATTTCTCTTTATAATTTATGTTACAAACTATAAATAAATTAATATATATTATTCCAAACATCAGGTTTTTTATATATATTTAGGGATAACTCAAATAACAGCTGGGAGTAAGTGGGATAGAAATAAAAGTTTGACATTGGTAGTGAGAATGCCCCTGATTCACTGTCACTATGTACCTTAAATATTACTGTGAAAGATTCAGTTATTTAAAGTTGTTATTTAGGCATAACTTCCAGGCAAGCAAATTCCAGGATATCTAGAAGCCCTCCCAACCATGATGTTTCACGCACTAGGGGAGAATCGCAGTGCAAGGACCCTGGGACACAATGCTGCTTGGATCTTGTGGTGGCTGTGATCTCCAGGCCACATCTGGAGTCCTTGGGGTCCTCCAGTGCTGCATCTGGAGATGGTTGTGTGACTCTGTGTGCCAGAAATAGAACCACGTAGGGGACATTCTAGGCATGTGCCCTAACTGCTATTCTCCCTGATTTGTTTTGGGTTTTAGGTGTTTTGAATTTTTTTTTTGTTTTTGTTTTTGCTCTACCCAGTGATACTCAGAATCACTCCTGACGGTTGCTGAGGATCAAATTTGGTTAGGGATCAAACCCAGGTCAGATACTTGCAAGGCAAGTGTCTTACCAGCAGGTAAATATGATCCTAAATCTTACTTTTAAATAAAATGTTTACATTATTATTTTAGATGTACCTAAATAAATAAAAGACTAGAAATTTTATTCCTATCTGAAACATAGATGAACATAAACTTCTTTAAACAGAAACTTTACATATTGCCATTTTCTCCTAAAATTTTTTTATTAATAATTTTTATTGTGACCAAAGTGAATTATAAATCTTTCACATACACACACCAACAGGAGTGATACCCACTGAAACCCTGCCAGAAAATAAAGCACTGACACTGGCTAAATATGGTTCCTTCACCCACCCCCCCAAAAAATACTACTTCAAAGAACAGTGAAAAGTTCTCACAACTTTAATGTTTATAAATAAGAGTCTGGAGTGATAGTATTTACTTTTCATGCAGGTTCTATCCCTGGCATCCCATATAGTCCCCAAAGGCTGCCAGGTTAAATTCCTGAACACAAAGCCAGGAGTAAACCCTAAGCATTGCTAGGTGTGACCCCCCAAAAAAATTAAACTAAAATGTTTGTTAATAATTTATTTACAGGAGCCAAGTGGTAGCACAGCAGTATGACGTTTGCCTGGCAAGCAGCTAACCCAGTACAGATGCAGGGTTCAATCCCCAGCATCCCATATAGTCCCCCAAGTCAGTGCGATTTCTGAGCGCAGAGCCAGGAATAACCCAAGTGTCTCCAGGTATGGCCCAAAATAATAAAAACAGAAACAAAATAACAACAATAATTTATTTACCAATGAGTTATTTATACTTCTTGGAGTATATCTAAAAACTACTGAGTATGATATTCATAAAAAAATTAAGTGGAAAATTGGAATCAAATTAATGGAAAAATAAAGAGAATATCCATGAGGGGCCAGAGAGATAGCATGGAGGTAGTACGTTTGCCTTTCATGCAGAAGGACAGTGGTTGGAATCCTGGCATCCCATATAGTCCCCCGAGCCTGCCAGGAACGATTTCTGAGCATAGAGCAAGGAGTAACCCCTGAGCGCTGCAGGGTGTGACCCAAAAACCAAAAAAAAAAAGGTGGGGGGGGAAAGGGGAGAGAGAATATCCATGAAAGAATTAACTTCCATATTCCTGACTTTTAAATTCAAGTTCAGTTTGACAAGTCTTAACTGAACTTATATTCTTTGGATTCTGATCAACTTATCTCAAAACCTATTTCCTTCACCACTCCCACTAAATATATATTTGCTAATGACATAGCTCTTCAAAGTTAAACTAAATTACACAGTCTTACATCTGTTTTCAGTTTGGTCTAACTTGGTCAACAGTATCATGCAACTCTTTAAGCTGCATTTTTCTTGCTTTTTGTTTTCAGTGGGATAGGGGTCTCCCAAGCAGTTCACTGGGGCCCTCAACACAATTCTTAGCCAACTGTGCCTGTGGTTCAATAAAAGGTTCAAAGGGGCAGTGCTACTCCAATTCTATGCTGGGGATTACCTGTACCACCCCAGTGGTGTTCAGAGGGCCTCCAGGGCTGAACCCAGAAATGTTCAAAACCATGTAATAACAGGAATTGAACTGGGGCTGACTATAGGCAGGCATGTTCTCTTCACCCTCTCTTATCAACTCACTCTCCAGCCTCTGCATTTGCCATGTTTTTAAAAACAAAAAATAAATAAATAAAACACCTACCTACTTTCCCATTCTCTATTATCTGAGTTTAGTAGGAAAGGAAAAAAGTACATTTAAGACAGAGTGATAGTACAGCATGTAGACGGTCCTCAGCACTCCGTATATTTCCCCAAGCCCCACCAGGAGTGATCCCTGAATGCAAAGAGAGAAGTTAAGTCCTAACTACTCAAGGTGTCCCCCCCCCAAAAAATGAACAAAAAAAGATATCAAATGTTTAGACACTGGACATTAAGACTGGATCTGAGGATTTAGGAACAAAATCCTAAAGTCGTTGGCAAATTTCATGTATGTCTGTTGTCACATTACAAAGTACACAACTGCACTGTTCCTAAAGGTCATATTTTATATTAGGCTATATTTCAGTATACTAAAGCAAACTTGTGACTCATGTGGAAGGAAATAGTCTGAGTGTTGTTTTATCTTTCTACTTTCCTTTAAAATTAGGTTGGCAGTACTAAAATTAAAAAAGAAAAAAAGAGATCTAACCAGCTTCTGTATGAGATCAAATAAAACAAAAGCACTTACTAAAACTTATTAACACATCTTATTACCAATACTACTCTTAAAACATTAGTAACAGACTGAAAATTCATATCTTAACTTTAAATTTAAAACCTTTTTTAATAAACCTAGTATAAAATGTGTGATACACATTTACTTTGGGGATGAAAAAGCACCCATCTACTCGTTTATATATATGAATGCATATGTGTGTGTGTTCTGGTTAGAGTTTTGGCTCCAAGCAATTAAATTACGCCAAGAAACAATATCAATTTCATTTTCAAAATCATGTACACTGCCATATGCTTTCCAAAATGTCTCTTATCTCCTAACTCTCCTATCTTGACATTTTTCCTAAGTTCTAGAAGCTATTTCCCAATCTCCAATTAGATACCTATGACTAGTATAACTAATACCACCTCCAATTTTCACACATTAACTCTATTCTCTCTCTCTCTTCTCTCTCTCTCTCTTTCTCTCTCTCTCTCCCCCTCCCTCCCCTTACTTAGATCTTTGGGTCCTTCTTATCATTGACACTCTGTTCTACATATAATTAGGTACCTATGACTAGTATATCTAGTACCACCTCCAATTTCACACATTAGCTCTTCACATGCACACGTACACACACACACACACACACACACACACACACACACACACCACTCTCTTTCTCTTTCTCTCTCACTCAAAACCTTACTTAGATCTTTGGTCCTTATCATTGGAATTCTGTTCTTTTTTTTTTTTTTGGTTTTTGGGCCACACCCGGTAACGCTCAGGGGTTACTCCTGGCTATGTGCTCAGAAGTTGCTCCTGGCTTGGGGGACCATATGGGACACCGGGGGATCGAACCACGGTCCGTCCAAGGCTAGCGCAGGCAAGGCAGGCACCTTACCTTTAGCGCCACCGCCCGGCCTGGAATTCTGTTCTACATGTAATTAAAGACTAACTGCAATTCTGTGAATTTTGTATAATTTCTGACATAGTTCATACTTCCTTTCACTCCTGTAAGGATCTTTCCTGATAAAAAGACTATCTTGAAAGCAAGTCCAATTCCAAAGAATTAGAAAAAACATCTCAAGTCTCCTTTCTCCTAGGACTCTTACAAAATGAATAGCACCACAATATACTTATTATCAAAGAATTTACAAGCTAATGGGGCCAGAGTAATAGTGGGTAGAGCACTTACTTGCCTTGCATACAACTGACATGGGTTTGATCCATAAGCCCACCAGGAATGATTCCTGAGTACAGTGACAGGAGTAAGCTCTGAGTACCACCTGGTGTAAACCAAAATCTAACACCTTCACCCCACTCAAAAAAAAAAAAATCACAAGCAAGCAAGAGAAAGGTAGAATTTAGTGAGATTATAAGACCTTCAGGGCCATGCTAATAAATTTAGATTTTATCCTGTTAAAAATGTAAAATAAGTAAAGATAGAAGTTCCTATGTGTTTTACAATAGTTTTGTTTTTACAGTGTAATTTTAAAAACCATTAACATATCAAAGGCAACAAAATCTGAGAACTGGTCTCCAGAACCAAGAACCAAGTTTACCATGCTTGGGAGAAGTAAAGAAGAGGAAAAAACTTGAGTGAGGGACATTATGGTGAAGGGTGTGGTACTGGACCATATGGTATGCATGAAACATTAACTGTATTGAAATCATGGTACCTAAAAGAAAACAAATTTCGAAATAAAGTAACATGATACAAATAAAACCCAAAACATCGTTCATAAGCACTGACAACTGGTAAACTACTCATCATATATACTTCAGATTATCAAAAAGATCTTGGGGCCAGAGCCATGATGCAGCAGTAGGGTATTTGCCTTGCACTCTGCTGACGAACTGTGGTTCGAACCCCCGGCATTTCATATGGTCCCCCAAGTCAGGGGCGATTTCTGAGCACAGAGCCAGAAGTAACCCCTGAGCATCACCCAGTGTGGCCCAAAAAGCAAAAAAAATAAAAAAATAAAAGAACCTGCAGGAAAATTAGATATGAAGGCAATAGTCTACACATGTTTTTAAAATATAGTATGTTCTCTAGATGTGATTCTATACATGTTCTTAAATAGGATAAAATTCAATATTAAGGCAATATTCTGTACACTTCAGATTAATTTATTTATTTTTATTATTTAAGTCTACTGTATCTTCACTAGTATTCTCAGAAATCGCCCCTGGCAGGCTCGGGGACCATATGAGATGCCGGGATTCAAATCACCGTCCTTCTGCATGCAAGGCAAATGCCCTACCTCCACGCTATCTCTCTGGCCCCTTTACTGGTATTCTTTTTTTTTTTTTTTTTTTTTTTTGGTTTTGGGGTCACACCCATTCTCACTCAGGGGTTACTCCTGGCTCTGTGCTCAGAAATCGCTCCTGGTAGGCATGGGGACCAAATGAATGCCAGATTCAAGCCACCATCCATCCTGGATCGGCTGCTTATAAGGCAAATGCCCTACTGCTGTGCTATATCACTGGCCCTTTACTGGTATTCTTACCTCCTTCATGATCAAATAATTTCTGAGGCATATTTTAATACTCCTACTGTATTTATGGATGTCTATTTCCTAATAACCAATATTTCACTGGTTGTACACTGTATATTTGATCCTTTTTATTTTCATTAGACTCCAACTTTCTGTAATGATATGAATTGATCTATAATGCTCTTGTTTATTCTTTGCTTTTTATTGTGCCATGGATGGAATCCTGGGTCTCACATATGCAAAGCAAGTGCTCTGATTCTAAGTACATTCCAAGCAACAATTCCCTGGTTTTATTTTTTTATTTTTGGTTTGGTTTGGTTTGGTGCCATCCCTGGGTCCGACGAAGGTTGGCTGCATGCAAGGCAAATGCCCTGCCACTGTGCTATCACTCCGGCCCCATAATGCCCTGTTTAATGACACAGGAAATGTTCTCCCAAATGACCCAAATAACCTCTTGGACTGTTCAAAATAATTTGGCAATCATTTTCCCTAACCTCTTCTCTTCTGTCAGCAATCTACTATGGTACTTCAAGCCAAGACACATCAATATTTAAAGCACATTAATGCAATTCAATGGGACCTCTACTTTATAAAGAGAATCCACATGATTAAAGGAATTCAAGTCAAACACACTAAAGGGAATTTATTACATTATATGTTATCTGGTGACATTTCATAACTTTCTGCCTGTATAAAGGGAAAAGAGAGATGAAAGCTAAATAAGAACATTTTCTTCTTCCAGAGAGATAAAGACTCAGCCCTAAGTGTATGCCTTAAAAAGACAAAGTCTTGTAACTACTGTCCTAACCAGCCACAGATTGCAGAGACACCTATGACCAACTTATGGCCTAACAACTAGGTTTCTGATCAACTTGTTATTTCAATATTCTTCCGAATGATAAAGAAGGTAATCTAAAAGAGGGTGACCTAGGAAAGACATGTATTCTCTGGAAAAATTGTAAATCAGGACAAAAGAAACAGCTAAATACATCCTAGGTCCTCTTTAATGTGGGTTCACTTTCTGTGGTTTTCAATGATATAACAAATATATTTATAAAAAAAAAAAAAACAGTAAATAAGTACCAGGTAGTACAGGGGTTAAAGTCAATACCTTGCAGATGGCCAACCTAACTGGAACCCCAGTACCATCTGGTCCCCTGAACACCACCAGGTGCAGCCTTGGAGGCCTCCACCCTCTCTCTACCACTCCTAGATGTAGCCTCAGACACCCTGAGCCACAAGGGTAGTCCAGTTAATCCTGGGGCTCGGACCAAAATAGCATCATAGAGCTCTCACAGAGAACCAAAGAACAGGGTTCTTCAGGAAGGGACCCCAGTTTCCTGAGCACTTTTTGTTTTTTGTTTTGTTTTGTTTTTTATTTTGGGGCTTTTGGGCTACACTCAGCAGCACTCAGAGGCCACTCCAGGCTCTGCGCTCAGAAATGGCCCCTCCCTGGCACTCTTGGGGGACCATATGGGATGCCGGGAACCAAGCCCAGGTCCGCTCAGAGTCAGCTGTGTGCAAGGCAAACGCTCCACCGCTGTGTTATATATCTCCAGCCCCAACCTGAGCACTTTTTGGTAGGTTCTCCCCACCTCAAAAATAAAAAACAGTGAAGGTAAGATTTGGTACTATAGCTGGCCTTGAGTATGGAGCAGGTCATGGAACATTTCCTATGTACATCTCCCGTAAGGTGCTTTTTTTTCTACCTACAATTTGAAAATAAATCATCTCTACCATAGAGTAACCAAAACTAGTATTTTATTGAAATGCAAGACATAACCCATTAGTATACACTAAACTACATTAGTGAATTCAGGCAAACTACTTTTGTTTAAGGAAACAGAAGACACTAAAATAAGATTTACTGGAATACATTATAAAGGTAAGTTCTGTTTCATGGAACTATTTTTATGTACATACAGATATGAAATGATTGAAAGGCATTTTATCTTGTAGGGCTAATAGAAAGCTTTAAAAAACCTAATCTAGGGGGCCGGAGAGATAGCATGGAGGTAAGGCGTTTGCCTTTCATGCAGAAGGTCATCAGTTCGAATCCCGGAGTCCCATATGGTCCCCCGTGCCTGCCAGGAGCAATTTCTGAGCCTGGAGCCAGGAATAACCCCTGAGCACTGCCGGATGTGACCCCAAAAAAAAAAAAAAAAAAAAACCTAATCTAGAATCTACCAGTAAGGCAAACATTTCCTCAGAGCAGGAACAAAATCAGAAGAAATATTTTCCAGTTTCTTTTTATTGGTGGTAGTGTTCTTTTTTTTTTTTTTTTTTTTTTTTGGTTTTTGGGTCACACCCAGCAGTGCTCAGGAGTTACTCCTGGCTCTATGTTCAGTAATTGCTCCTGGCAGGCTCAGGGGACCACATGGGATGCCGGGATTTGAACCACCAACCTTCTGCATGAGAGGCAAACGCCTTACCTCCAATGCTATCTCTCCGGCCCCTGATGGTGCTGTTCTTAAATTGAGTGACTAACGTCCCAATAACTGGAGGAGGATTTTTTTTTGGGGGGGGGGGTGGTTTTTGGGCCACACCTAGCAGAGATCAGAGGTTAATTCTGGCTCTGCGCTCAGAAATCACTCCTGGCAAGCTCAGGGGACCATATGGGATACTGGAGACTAAACCCTGTTCTGCCATGCAAAGCAAATGCCCTCCCTGCTGTTCTATTGCTCTGGACCCTAGAAAGATTTTTTAATAAATTTTTATTATCTAATCCAAATATCATCTAATATGTTAAATCTAAATTTAAAGTACCTAATACTTTAAATAACCACTCATTTTTCAGGTGCCAAGTTTCAAGAGACACTTCACCGTCTATATAGCAGGGAATGGTCTAATGTAAACTGAATAAAACAAAGTCCCTGCCCACAGGAAGTTAAAATTCTAGCAGAGATAACAGGACATAGTGTACAAGCTAGGCTAAATACTTTACTCTTGAGTTCATAATCCTATGATGGGAGTCTAGAGTTCTCTCCCTCCTTCCTCCCCCACTCTTCTTTTTTACCCCATCCCCTTCTCCTTCCCCTCCCCCCTCCATCTTTTTCCTCTCCCTCTCCTCTCCAGCACCTCTAAATTCAATTGCCTTCCACAATCCTTCTACTTGCAAGAAAATACAGTACAACCAAATTCTACCCAAAAGAACTCTAAATATCCATGTCTTTAATCATACCATATCAGTTATAGGTACTCGGGGATTTTTTTTTTTTTTGTCCTTTCTGCAAATCTCCTAAGTTGAAAGAAGGCAAGTCTTAAAGATGGTTTAGCAAAGTGGCAATGTACATGCCCCACATGGAGAGCCACCATGAAAACAATTCTACTTTGACCTAAAACTATTAGCTTCATAAATTTCTTTTGGGGATGGATATACTAAACTACAAGATTATTTTTATAATGACTTCAAAACTGTGAAAAAAATAAGACAAAAGGTACAAATTAGTTAATTGTTTAAAATCACAAAATAGATTAAGTTCTGCTTGAGCACTCTCAATAATGAGATTTTATTAGAGGGGCAGACTATTCATTGTCACTCCCTATTACAATATTCATTAGATATTCTAATTTCTATTATGAGAATAGTCATTCCCTAGATGGAATGTGCAGGTTTAGGAGTCACATAGTAAGAAACAAGGCAAAGCCTGGGTTCACACACTAAAAGCACTTATGCTGCCCTTTAGAGCCCTTTCATCCAGCCCTTTTCCATTCACTCTTAGTCAAGGCCTGTGCATAAAAACAAAAAAGTTAATTTCCAAAAAATATGAAAGTTAAAGTTCAGTTCTTAGCACTTAAAAAAAAAATGAAGAAAAAAAAGGAGGGACAGAGCGGTGGCGCAAGTGGTGTGCCTTGCACACTAGCCTAAGACAGACCTCGGTTCAACCCCCAGCCTCCCATATGGTCCCCCAAGCCAGGAGCGATTTCAGAGCGCATAGCCAGGAGTAATCCCTGAGCATCACCAGTTGTGGCCCAAAAACCAAAAGAAAAAAAAAAAAAAATAAGCACTTCAAATCTATTTTAACAATTCTTTTAAAGGTAGCATCATATGGGTAATGTAAACCCTTATATATTGCTAACAGGAAAGTAAATTTATATAGCCACTATAGTAAACAAGTCAGTGTTTCCTCAAACGGTAAACCCGTAATTACCATATGACCCAGATATCCTAACTCCTGAGTACAAATCCAAAAATTCTGAGAACAAGGAATCCAACGATGCATGTAGACAGTCACAGTAACATGATTCATAATTTCTAATAGATGATGGAACTAACTCAGTGCACAGCGACAGGTAAATGGATAAACAAAATCTACATGCATACAAGGGACTAATTCTCAGCCATAAAAAGAAATGAAGTTCTGATACAGGTGACAAAGTGCATGAACCCTGAAGACATCAAGTAAAATAACCCAGATGTAGAACCACAAATATTTAGATTCCAGCTATATGAAATAGCTACAATGGGCAAATTTACAGAAATCAAAAAAGTAAATCTGAGTATAATGATGGCTGTGTGCAAGATGGGGAGTTACTGCTTAATGGTTACAAAGTTTCTGTTTGGAGTGACTGAAAATTTTTGTAAAAATAAGTAATTGTAATTTTGTAATAATTTTGTAAAGGCAAATTCATAAAATACACAGCACACCCACACACAAAGGCATTCCAGCACACAAGGTATTCCATGATTACCCTTAGGGCCTAAACTAAAGGTTTAAAGCCAGAGTGATGAGCCTTTACAATTCAGAGATCTCAAACTTGCAGCCAGCGGGTCGTTTGCGGCCCTCTGTACAACATTTTGTGGCCCTGCCCTAGAGGAATCTCTTTTTGTTTTGTTTTGTTTTAGTTGTTTGGGTCACACCCCCCAATGTTCAAGGCTTACTACTGACTTTGCCTCCTGCAGCCCCCAGGTAAATTGAGTTTGAGACCCCTGCTACATGAAAGAAGAGAACGAGGGTCATTACATTAACCAAGATAGACAGCCTAACCACCTGAAGCTTGACTTTGTGTCTCCTGTATGTTGTGATGTGATGATGTAAAGTGATCTCTATGCAGTCCTGATGGAAAACTTAACCTGTATCTTCTCATTATGAATGTAACATATCTAGAACTAGATGTGTTCTGGAGGAAAAAGACTAAAAGGATATTTTGGAATAGTAGAGGAAATCTTGAGTTATGGACAGCATGTGGAATGACATTAATGATGATCAAATTACTATTGATTTCTCAGTTGATAATGGTATATGCTTAGACATACTCTCTATAGTTGGGAAACACATGCTAAAACACTTGCAAGTGAAGTGTTATGAAAACTGCAATCTACTATGAGATGGTGCTGCATCAGATAACGTATGGGTGAGGGGTGAGTGAAGGGGTACATTTGGGGTCAGATAATAGCTGCATGAATGAACATCAGAAGGTATTCATATACTCTTTCCAGATCATTGTGAGTTTGAAAATTTCAAACTAAAGAAAAAAATTTTAATTGAGTCCTTAAAATGCTGTTTCCCAATTGAGGTAAGAAAGCTAAAATAAAAAATATATATATATTTGGCACATTTCGAACTTTCCATACCTTCCACATCATACCAATGTGCACCATTTGTAATCCCATCTTTGAAAGTTTCATCCTCATCCCCTGGACAATGTGGAGCACCAGTTTTCATTATAGGGTGATTTGAAGCATAGGATTTTGCCAAGTATTTAAAGACTTCATCATCTGAGGTTTTACTATAGATTCCAGTGACCTCATGCTCTGGAGAATCATCAAAAGGATAGCTTGCAACCACTGAGCCACCATGCAGATTTCCAGAAAGCACAAACCTTTGAAAACATAAACAAATCGCAGACTAAGCAAAGGTTCGGAAAACACCATTTATCTAAAAATTCTATAAAAGCAAATGAAGTCGAATATATCTCCCGGAGACCTAAAAACAAATCTATTAAATGTTATAAGCATACCAACAATAATAGCATAAAGGAAAATGAAAGTATCATTAGTTTTACAAATTTCAAATTGATTTTACAATTCAAGTTAACTTCAAGTGTCTTTAAAGAATTTCCTATCAATGAAAAAACAGATAAATAACAGAACATCCGGGCATGTGTTACCTAGAAAATTCAAATTTATGTATCGGAGGTTGAATGATGTTAGTTTGCTGATATTTAACTATATTTTTACCTACAAAAGCAACTGTTTTATATAGCTTATGCCCTATAGTTGATCTATATTTCAGTCAAACTCACAGACATATACAGAAAGCATGACATGTTCAATACATAACTTAGTAAATTTCATGTCGTTTAAATTTACTATCAAAAATTTTGTAAGGACATCTAATTTAAAATAAATCTGTTTAGGCCCCATTCCATTTCCAATTTACGAAACTTTACATTTTCTAGAGATGCTACAATTGAGAAGACTGGGTAAGAAGGAAGGCACCTGATACAGGTAACTGCATTCAAACAAAATCAACACCACACAGAATACAAAAGTGCCACTACACCATTGTAGAAGCAGCTAATTTTTCTGGGCCCAGTTTCTGAATCAGCAATTCTAACGTATGTCAACACTGAAATAAAACTGCTTCCTATAATAGAAACTTGCACTTTCCTATTTTTAAGTGATCCTATTTACAACTGCCTAATCGATAGACAGTAAAGTATAAAAAGCTTTTTGGTGAATAGTAAAGGCAAAAATATACTGAAGTTCCATTTCTACATCTTTCCCTCATTACTATTCATATAGATTAAACATTTTTTTGTATTCAAAATTGGATTTTTCTGCTCTGTGTGTGTTGAAATGAACTGATCTACAGAAATTCTATGGAGGGAATGAACCATAACATTTATTTCAATATGCTTGAAAGAAATATAAACATATGTTATGTTTAATTTATAGGTTTTGTTTATCTTTGCCACACCTGATGGTAGGCAAGGTTTACTCCTGGCTGTGCTCAAGAACACCCTTGGTAGGGCTCATGGAATCATATGGGATGCCTGCCAGGAATCGAACCTGGGTCAGCTGCATGCTAGTCAAGCAATCCACCCACTGTACTACTTCACCAGCTCTGACAGATTATTTTAAGAGTAGCTGGTACCATCCCAGAGGAGATCAATAATGAAAATTACTTATAATACAGTCTATTCATAGAAGATAGAATTTAGCCAATAAAAACAAGAATTAAATACTAGACTATGAAGAGACTGCATTTAAATGAATATAATTATAATTAGCACTTTACAGACATCAGAGGAGAATGCCATTTGGCTCAGCAGCAATATAGCACAGGCTGTGGAGACAAGCAAATCTGGATAAGATTTGCTCTCCCAGACCTGTTGCTCGCCAGCAGTACTATCAGAGGATCAGAAGTTTCTGCAAATACACTAAACCCTGAATTCTTTCTCATCTATAATTAATTACAGTAGATATTAAAGCTATGTGCGTCCCAGGGTTGTCATAAGAATAATCTAAGAGACTATACTTATAACACCTTTGTGCCTAACTATGGTTTTATAATAACACTTGTTCAACAAACATTCATTCTTCTGGAGGTATCTAGCATTCTACTTACAGAAGTACTTACTGTTCCCCACTTCTACAATCAGCACCTGGGAGGTGGAATGATATAGAAATTAAAAGTTAAGTGCAGTTTCTAGAGGCCGAAGTGATAAGAGCAGGTGATAGGGCATTTATTTGCCTTGCTCAAAGTGACCCAGTTTGATCCCAGCATCCCATATGGTCTTCCAATCCTGCCAGGAGTAATTTCTGAGTTTATGGCGTAACTCCTGAGCGCTGCAAAGCATGGCCCAAAAACCAGAAGGAAAAATAAAAAACTAAGTGCAGATTCTAAAATCCTAACTCCACCTTTCTTATCACTCAGCTCTCACTCATTCACTCTCAAATTCTCTATTTCTAAATATTGTCTTTAGTCTTGACACTTCTGAGAACTCTTCTCAGAAATATCACTAATAGGGTCTGACCAGTGCTTTTAGAACAATGAAATATCTGAAATCTACTTAGTGATCAAGCTCAATCAATAGATTTCCTTACTCTTATTACATATAAAAGTAATACTGCCACTATTACAAGGATTTCAGGATAAAATGAAACCAAGTATGGTAGCTCTAAGATTACTGCTCTTAATCCTTTTCAAACCAACTGAGCTGTACATATCAATTCAATTGGGTGGCCACACTTCAGCTGTGCTCAGGGCTTACTCCTGACTCTGTGCTCAGGGATCACTCCTGGCAATGATCACAGCAGGTACTGGGGGTCAAACTGAAATAAGTCACCTGGGAGACAAATACCTAATCCCCTGTACTTTCTCTAGGTCATCAATTCAATTTTATTCAAAAGGCATTTTATGGTTTTCATGCATATCAATTTTATAATGCATAAATTCAGTGTCACAACTATTCCTCAACTAAGGTTTAAAGTAGCTGCTAAGGGGCCGGAGAGATAGCATGGAGGTAAGGCGTTTGCCTTTCATGCAGGAGGTCATCGGTTCGAATCCCGGCACCCCATATGGTCCCCCATGCCTGCCAGGAGCAATTTCTGAGCCTGGAGCCAGGAATAACCCCTGAGAACTGCCGGGTGTGACCCAAAAACCAAAAAATAATAAAAAACAATAAAGTAGCTGCTAAATAAAGCATGGTAAATAAACAAAAAATATATATTATATATTACCAAGTTGATCTCTGGATTAATTTTATCATACTTTCCATATAACCATGTCAATTGCTTTTAAAAATTAAAAGAACTAGATATTTGGAAAACAAACTTCCAAAAACGTAGGAAACTGGATACATACAAATTCCTTCCCCAAGTAGTCTGAAACCACCCCCAACAATATGGTATTTTTCACAAATGTACCAAGAAATAATTAACATGCTGCTCTAGTAAGGTCCAAAAAAAGATGCATTTAATTAATCTAGTGTGCCCAAAACGTAGGAGCCAAAAAACTATTTAGGGCTTGGGAGGTAGTTCAAGTATTACAGCACAAACACAGCATGTATGAGGCACTGAGTTTTATACCTAGCACCTCACGTCTAACCCCCAGCACCACCTCATATAGCTCTGGTGACACCCCTGAGCAACTGATCAAGTGGAACATGAGTGGGAGTGGTCCCAAACCCTCTATGGCACTGCTGGGTATGGCTTGTGTAAAAATAAATAAAATCAGGCCAAAGCATGTGCAAATACAAGAGGTAGGAAACTTGCCTTGCATGTGGCCAGCCTGGGTTTGATCCTTGGCCTCCCATATGGTCACCTGAGCATTGTCAGGAATGAATCCTGAGAGCAGAGCCAGGTGTGGTCCCAAAGCCAAAATAATTCATTAAAGTTAAATAAATAAAATCTCGTTTTCCTAAGTTTGTGTCTGAAATATCAATAACACAAAAAGCATCCATTGGATGAGGTACAAAGTGAAACAAACAAAAAATAATAATAAATTTCACTTCCTAAAGAAGGAATAGGTAAGGCTTAAACTCCTATTTCTAAAATAATAATATTGATATCAAATACAGCGAGGTGAATGGAATTTCACAATTTTTATTCCAATTATGTACTTATGTTGATAAAATACATCAAATAAAGGTAATTTCCCCAGATAGAATAATAGTTGCAGTTTTTAAATTTCCTATAAAATGAATCACCCTCAAATTCTGTGATTATTTTGGTTTTTTTTTTATTTTATTCAGTGTCCTTTGTTTTTTGACTATATAAGCATTAGAAGATGCTTATATTAATTTAATTAAAGAATTAAAGAATTTTGAAGAATGAGGATGGCTGGATGTCAACCTACTTTCAGCATAGTCTAAGGGAGACCTGGGTCATGACAGAGTTTATCTTTCTAGTCACAAAGAAAGAGGAAAGGAACTATTAAAGAGAAAAATCTAATCACAAAATTTATACCACTGCAAGAATGATGGTAAGATATGTATTATTTAGTTCATTTAATGTTTAGGACACACTCAGTACTGGGGACAATGCGGCCAGCAGTAGTGCTATCTCCCTAGCCCCAAAGAGGCATTTTTAGACTTGTCATTTAAGCAATGCAAACAGTGTGCTAGACACAATCATCTCAGAAAAGCCTTGGCCGTCACAGCTTCTGACATTAAGTAGTTCCATTTCCTAGGAAAATATCGTCTTGACACTGTATCTAAAAGAAATGTCTTCTCAGAAAGTTAGGCAAAATCATCTGTAAGGGCTCTTTAAAAGGATGAGTAACGTGAAAGGTGAGAGAGAATAGAATCTAGAGCTGCCAGAACACCCATAAATTTTCTCAGCCTGCTATATGACTGAAATCTCCTGGAAAAAAAATTAATCCAAAAGATCCACAAAGCAATTTCTTTGTCTATGACTACTTTTGCCTTACCTGTCAGAAATCTTCAAATCAAAATATAAAGATCAACTATTGCTTCACATGTCTTCTGAAGACACAAAACTGAGGCTATGCTGGCAAAGTGGCTAGGTGTGTAAAGAGGAAAGGGTAGACTCACTTCAAACATTTTAACACAGTTCTGGCAGCTCATGAAGAACTGGCTGCTGTGTGTGTTTCATTAGTGAGCAGTCTTTTACTTAGTAGTAAGCCACTCTTCCTTTGGTCCTCCCTTCTTCCTTTTTTACCTCTATACCATACCATCTCTCCAGCGTCAGTTCAAGTTCTACCTCCCTCATAGAAAAGCTCCTTATCATGATAGCAGCCCAAATATCCTTCCAGCAGAAACAATTCCTGTGACGCTTCACTGGGTAGGTACCAACGCACAGATCTTATACACCAATTTCTTGGGTCCTCGTGTTTCTGGTTCTAATACCCTTAATACTTAATTCTTAATACTGTGCATGTTACACATGATCATTTAACCCTGGTTAACAGATCTGTGCAAATTCTTTACCTCTACCCATAAGCTCCATAGCTAAGTCATTAAATGCAAAGGGTGGGAAAGAACCGGTTTCTTCTGTCAAATAACCAAGAGGGCCCCACCACGAGTCTTTTTTTTTTCTTTTTTCTTTTTTCTTTTTAATCTCCTTTCTTGAGACTCCTGTCTTCCTCCTAGCTGTGAAGGCTAAACTAACTAGAAATCAATCGGATTATCTGGAAGATCTCTGCTTCCCAGGCTGCTTCTCAGTCTGATCCTTCACTTCCCCCCAAAAAGATAGTGAGGTGGTCATCAGGTGGTCGTCAAGGTCAAGTGACCTAATGCGGGGCAAGGAGAGGGCTTAGCAAAGCGCCTAGAAGAGCCAACGAGCGCAGGGTTTAGGAAAATTAGGAAAAGAGAAGAGAAGACCTAATAGATTAGCTTTCAGGTTTCCTCCAATCATTCGCCCACCAGTCCAGCGAGACCAGAAAGCCAAGAAGGGAGTCTCCCCATCCGGCCCCCAAAGCTGACAGCGCCTTTAGGCAAGCAGCGCAGCACCAACTAGGACCGGAGGGACCCTGGGGCAGGACGACACTGAGTCCCCTTGAAGCTGCCCCTGAAGGCGGCTGTCTCCCTGCACCGTCTCCGCCCCATCTCCCCGTCTCTGACGGGGGCGGAGGCCGGAGCAGCGGGACTCACTTGTTCCTGCGGATCCACTCGATGAGCGCGCGCACCTCGGGCACGTCGTCCAAGGCGGGCGGCTCCCCGGTGCCGAACTGGTCGGGGAAGCTGCGGTTGAGGTCGCGGCCGCGGCTGTTGTCGCGGCCGCTGGCCCGGGAGGAGCCGTCGCCGTCGCCGCCGAGGCCGAGGCCGCAATCGCCTTCGCGGGCGCGCTCGAAGCCGTCGGGGTTGAGGCTGGGCAGCAGGTACACGTCGGTGGTGTTGAGCAGGCGGACGAGGCGCGGGTCGCCGCGGCGGTAGCCGGCCGCCAGCTCTTGGGCCAGGTAGACCAGCACCTGGCGCGACACCGTCTCGTCGCCGTGCATGTTGCCCACCAGCTTCACCTGCGGCCGGCCGGGCACCAGCGGCCCCGCCTCGGCCGCCTCCGCCGCGCCGGCCCCAGGGGCAGGGGCAGGGGCCGGGGCCGGGGGCGGCTCCAGGCCGGCCGTGAGGCGCAGCACCCACAGCGGCCGGCCCTCCACCGAGCGGCCGATGCTGAAGAGCCGCGCCAGGCCCGGCGGCCCCGCGGCCGCCGCCTCCCGCAGCGCCGAGCCCAGCTCCTCTTCGTGGTAGTAGCGGTCGAAGCGGCCCTCGGCGCTCGGCGCGCTCGTCTTGGTCGCTTCCGCCTTCTTGATGTGCGCCGCCTCCACGCGGCGCGGGCTCTGCAGCAGCAGCAGCAGCGGCAGCAGGCACAGCAACCGCGGCGGGAGGCGTGCGGAGCGCCCGGGCGACGAGAGGCGGCCGCTCGCCATCTTCCAGCACCGCCGCCGCCTCGCCTCTCACTCCACTCGGCCCCGGCGCGCCTCGTCTCAGCTCCCGGCGGGGCCGGGCCCGGGACCCGCCGGATCCCCTGCGCGCCTAGCAACGCTAGTCCCGCCCACCGCTCTCCACCAATCGCGAGCGCGCCTATGGGCGCGTCGGAGCCGAAGAGGCGGGGCTTCGCTTAAAGCGACCGTTTAAAGAGTCCTTGCGCTAGCTTCCCGTCCTGGTGGCGCGGAGGGAGTCGCTCCGTTAGCTTCCTTTCCTCCAGCTCGCTTTGCCCTCCTCCTTTTTCTTCTGTTTCCTTTCCCCTCCCTACCGCTTGCTTCCTTCGAAACGCGTCTGCCAGGGTTGTTTTCTTAACTTCTCACTCCTTTGGCTCTCCAGCTTGGTTGGAGCTTTTTTGGCCCGTTCCTTTTTTCAGCATTTTACTGACTTGACACTCGAGGGTTTCTTTCTAGATGCCCCTTCCCAGCCCTTTCTTTGCACCCCTCTCCAGGGTTCAACCTGTTGGGCAGCGCCCTGATTTGTGTTGGAAGAGAATGGAGAAGGGGGGCACAAGGTTCTTCTCTACTTCACAAGGCAGAAAGCCTTCCTGTTCCATTTTCGAGTTTTGGGGGTTGAGGAAAGAGCAATTCTGCTCACTTGAGCGGAAATTGCTTTGGTGCCAGGGCCTCTTTGGGTTCCTGTGGCTTATCTTGGGGCCTCCCTGGACACCGATGTGTTTCCCAATCTTTGGATCCCTATGGAAACTAATTGTTCTAGGCCACAAGCAAATGTCATTTCAGAATCCACCTTCCCCCTTCTCACACGTCGTCTGAGCGAGTTGTTTGCCCCAGTGGGGCCTCAGAATGACGTTTTAAAAGTTGCAGGTGTGACATTTCTGGAATCACTTGCCTGGCCAGGATAATTCTTGAACAAACCTGATAATCACCCGTGGAAAAGGCCGTTGAAACGAGTTTTTAAAATAGACTTTTACTTATTTAGCTTAAAGAAGCACAAAAGCTTAACAATCTTATTTCACGCATGAAAATCTACTTCTCGAATGTGATTGTAGTCGTTTTGGCCTTTCCTTTCCGAGCTAGGCATTTCAAGGTCCCTTTCTTGAGCTGTAATTGTGCCCCGATATGACTAGTAAATAAATGATCGGTTCCTTCATCAAACATTTATTGAGCAACTACAGGATGACAGGACTAAGCTCCTAAGCAATTCATTCTGCCCAGTTGGAGATTGCAAACAGATTATGATAAATGCTGCAAGAGAGCTTTGGGGACCCAGGGAAAGGTAAACTTGTCCAACCTGAAGCACAAGTAAGAGAGAGGAGGGTTGTGGTTGTGGGTGAGGGGATTCTGGGCACAAGAAGACAAATTCTGTCCAGGTTGGCACCGCATACAGTGGATTACTTATGTGAAGGAGCTCACAGGTGTCGAGTTAGGCTTACAGGGCACATGCCAGATTCACAGGACAAGAATTAGAAATAGAATCCGGGAAGGACTTAATGGAGAAGGCCTTGGAGAACCATTGGTGGGTTTTATTTTAATTTTGGCTTTTGGACCACACCCACACCACAGGTTTTACCATGTGCTCAAGGTTCACTCCTGGCAGGATTCAGGGGACCACCAGGTGCTGGGAATTGAACCTGGATCAGTTGCATGTACGCTAAGTACCTTACCCACTGTACTATCTCACCAGCTATTAATGAATTTTATATAAGCCCTTGTAAAGAAAACCTTATGGAGTGGATGGGTGCAGAGCTGAAAGTGTCAACCCTAACCAGATAAGACCCAGAAGACTTCAGGGAAATGATAATGGAGGAGAAAGAACTGGGCCCTTCGGAGAAAAAATGGAAAGTGCCTGGTGACATAGAGAGGATTTCAGGTTGAGTACAAAGAACAACATAAACCATCAGCAGGTACTTTAGCTAGACAGGAGAGGTGTTGGCTTCAGTGATGATGAGTGTAGCACAGTCACTTTGGTCTTGTGAGCTCTGCTCCTCTCGTAGTCCAGGCTGCATCCCCCATAACAGCTCCAGCTTATTAAAAGCAAAGCCCCTAACTCAGTACAAACACAGCCCACTCCCCACTGGTACTTAATTGCAGTCCTATAATTAAGTTTTTGCAATAATTAATTTTTACAATAATGCCCCCAGCTGACATTAATCACTCATCAATTTTTTTCTACCGTTTTTATGCTGTTTGAAACCTCTTCCGATGCCCTTCCTTTTGTGTCCTCCACTAGTGAGACAGGCTTTAAACAGTAAAACCAGCATGAGGTCAGTGATATAATATGACAACTTCCGCCTGAATTTATGAATTCTTATGAATTCATGAATTCTCTCAGGACTCCAGCTGGACATGTGCAGCCACTTTCTGGTCTGGAACCTTCATGATTAGTAGGTGCACCAGGCCATTGTTCAAAGTGAAATCCAAAGCTCCTGATGGCAGACCCTGATCAGTAAAGGGACATGTCCAGCAAAATACTTCCAGATGTCTCTGAGAAGTTTTTTTTTTTTGTTGTTGTTTTTTGTTTTTTGTTTTTTGTTTTTGGGCCACACCCGGCGATGCTCAGGGGTTACTCCTGGCTGTCTGCTCAGAAATAGCTCCTGGCAGGCACGGGGGACCATATGGGACACCGGGATTCGAAACAACCACCTTGGGTCCTGGATTGGCTGCTTGCAAGGCAAAACGCCGCTGTGCTATCTCTCCGGGCCCGTCTCTGAGAAGTTTTACAGCTTATGATAAGTATCTCTTTCCCTGGTACATTAAAGAAAATCAGTCTTAGCAAAGGAAGTTTGGGAAAAGCCCAATAATAAAATAAAAAAGGTTTCCTGCTTATGAAAACCAGGCGTTAGTGACCTGTATTTCTAAAAAGTGAGCAGAAGACTTGTATGTCATCAGTAACCGCGTTCTTTAAAAGGCTCATAATTGAAGTACAGTATAAATCACTAACTTGTAAATGTTTCATTGTCTGACACAAATGCCTACAGACACAGTTCAGTTTAACAAACGTTTGGGGCACACCCACTCCAGTGAATGGTCTGCTGAGCTGGGTGTTAGAGGATTGGAAGATGACTGAGAAAGTCTCTGTTCCCAAAAGGCAGTGTCTAGTGAGAGAGAATACAGAAGAATCTGTGTAGGGTCAGAGCTATGTTACTGGCACTGTGAGAGAGAACCTTGTATTAGCATATCTTACTCCCCACAACAATCCCAAGGGCAACATTCTTATCATTCCCATTTTCTTTTTCTTTCTTTTTGTTAGTTTTGGGGGCACAGCAGCAGTACTCAGAGCATACTCGTGGATCTGTGCTTGGGGATCACTTCTGGTGTGACTTGGGAAGACATGGGCTGCAGGGACTGAACCTGGGTCAGCTGCATGCAAGGCAACTGCCTTCCCAGCTGTGATATTTCTCTGGCCCCACATCATTCCTATTTCAAAGACAGAGATTGAAATTCAAGGACTTAAAGAAGCCACAGATTTAGTACTCAACCCCAGGGAGTCTGCTTTCAGAGTCTATGTGCTTAATTTTTCCAGTAAAACCATTTCTATGTAGTAAAGTGAAAAACATATTGGTATTCCAAGGAAAAAGCATTAGTTGTGGTGAAGAGAGGAACATTATGTTAAATCATCATGTTAGGTCATCAGCTTTGATATCCAAACTGAATTCAAATTCAAGATCAACGGTGTTATCACTGTTTTGAGAAAAGTATTTCATTTCTTTCTGAAAAATAAAGGAGCTGCCGCATACACAATGTTTCATGAAATACTCAACATATAGCAAGCTTTATATAAAAATAATTATTTTTTAAGGATAATATGAATTCTCAAACAGGTAAAAAAAAGTGCTCCAGGTAGAGGAAATAGCAAGCACAGAACTATAGTCATATAGTATAATGGTTGGTGGAATATAAAGTGTTTTAGGAAACAGTGACAGAAGTTGCACATACAAATGTAGGATGATGTCAGGTGATGAAAGGCATTGGAAACCATGCGGAGGAGTTTTTACATGGCTTTGTAATGTATAATTTATATATAATGTAAAACTTACAGGGTTATTTTAGGAGAGAAGTATCGTAGATCACATCTGGGTTTTTGCAAGACTTCCACAAGGAGTAAGAGAGATTTGCTAATATATTACAAGCAAAATAAATCTAATGAATTTTTTTAATGGAGCAAAGCCTGAAAATGGGCAAATGAAAGCTTTTTTTGTTTTGTTTTTGTTTTTGTCTTTGGGCCATACCCAGTGGCACTCTGAGGTTACTCCTGGCTCTGTGCTCAGAAATCACTCTTGGCAGGCATGGGGGGCTGTATGGGATGCCAAGAATCAAATCGAGGTCTGTTCTGAGTGCATGGCAAATGCCCTACCGCTGTGCTCTCTCTTCAGCCCCTATTTATTTACACGTGTGTGTGTGTGTGTGTGTGTGTGTGTGTGTGTGTGTGTGTGTGTGTGTGTAGCAGTGGTTAGGGATTACTTCTGGCTTGTCACTTGGGTCATCCCTGGCAGTGCTCTGGGGACTTTGCGCAGTAATGGAGACTGAATTTAAGTCTTCTGCATATAAAGCATCTGCTCTGGTCTATTGAGCCATCACTTGAACCATTTTTCAAGAGACACTTGAACAACATCACTACTAGCTAATTCTTCTCATTCCTACACAAATCTTCTTTATTGGCTAATGCATCTATTCCTTAGCTTCTACTACTTACACCTGCCGCCTCCTTGAGACGAGGCAAGAGTTACCGTATTTTTCATATCATAAGACGCACTTTTTTCCTCCCAAAAGATGGCGGGGGAGGGATGTCTGTGCGTCTTATGGAACAAATGCCACCTGGAGCTGAAGCCTGAGTATTAAAAAAAAAGTTGTTTTTTTTTTAATTTTCTGGTGTAAAAAAAAAAGGTAAATGTGTTTAACCAGCTGTGGACTAACGTATTGTAAATATACTTCAACCTCCAAGGCTAGTTGTTTCCAGCAGCTGTCTCCTGATGGAGTCTCATGTTTACACCATTTGCCTTAGAATATTTTTTTCTTGTTTTCCTCATCTAAAAACTAAGTGTGTCTTATGATCAGGTGTGTCTTATAGAGCAAAAAATACGGTACCTTGCCAGAAATTCCAACCAATTAGCTCACTGTCTCCCAAATTCAAAGTCTATTAGGCTCTTCATGGCCTCTGAATGGGACAAAAGCTGAAGCTATTTATGCTCCAGGGAGCTTTCTGTGGAACTGGATAGAGCTATGAATTCTTTCATCTTTATTTAGCGTCTTCCTCCCATGTCTTGCTTCCCTTAATCCCTTAGAGGTTTCTCCTAAGAACACTCCCTCAACAAGTCATTCATACAAGCATTACAGCCTCAGACTGTGCTTCCTGAGAACTCATCTGAAGATGTCCAGGCAGCAGAGCTCCCCAACACTACAATAACAATATAATCTCCAGGCCCTACCATTGAACTGTGGGGTGTGACCTGAGCACAGTGTAGAAGCTTCATCCCACCCCCTCTCCCTGTGCTTCTTGTACAATAAGGCAGGATGCAACTCCCACATTCTTACCGCTATGTGTTACTTGGCATTTATTGTGGGTTTTGTTTTTTTATGGTTTGTTTCTTCTTGTTGTTTTGGTTTTTTTTTAGATTACTCAGAGTCATTATCTTTCCAAGTCAAATCACATAACCATGTTTAAAATCTTCCCTCAAGGACTAAGGAGATAATTCAAAATGCTGATGCCTACCTACCATACATGGTACCCCAAGTTTGATTCCTGGCACAGCAGTACCATTCTCCAAATTGAGGCCAAACTGCAACATGTCTCAGGCCAAACTGCCAGGCACATCACTAGGAGAGCTCCCCTCTGGAAAAAGAAAACAAAAAAATCAAAATAAAAGTTGCTCTGGCATTTCTCTGAAGGCTATGAAAACACTAATGTGAAAGAATATATATATATATATATATATATATATATATATATTGGTTTTTGGGCCACACCCAGCAGTGCTAGGGGTTATTCCTGGCTATCTGCTCAGAAATAGCTCCTGGCAGGCACAGGGGACCATATGGGATGCCGGGATTCAAACCAACCACCTTTTGCATGGCAAACGCTGCTGTGCTATCTCTTCGGCCCCGTGAAAGGATATTTTTCTCTCCCTTTGTTTATAATAGCATTACTCACAAGAGCCAAACATTAACCTCTATAGAACATATCATTAAAAAGGGGGGGCAGAGTAATTGCACAGCAGGTAGGGTACAGCTGACTCAGGTTTGATCCTTAGCATACCATGTGCGCCCCCCACCCCACCCTCCCATGAGCCTGCCAGAGTAATCTTGAGCACAGAGCCAAGAGTAACTCCAGAGAGCTGCCTGGTATGATCTGCCCTTAAAAAAAAAAAAAAAAAAGTATGGGTGGGTCTTGATGAACTCAGGCATCTATGTATAAACAGAAAAAAAATTTTAATGTAAAAAAAATACAATTTGGGCCAGAGCAATATTATAGCAGGTAGAGTGTTTTCCTTGCATATGGCAAATCGGATTAGATCCCCAATAGTCTTCTTCCTGCCAAGAGCGATCCCCACATGCAGAGTCAGCAGTAACCCCTGAGTGTAGCATAAGGAAAATGAAATTGGCCCTTTTGAGACAAGATGGATAGAACATGAGGTGATGATGCAAAGAAAAACAAGTAAGGAGGGCCCGGAGAAATAGCACAGTGGTGTTTGCCTTGCAAGCAGCCGATCCAGGACCTAAGGTGGTTAGTTCGAATCCCGGTGTCCCATATGGTCCCCCGTTCTTGCCAGGAGCTATTTCTGAGCAGACAGCCAGGAGTAACTCCTGAGCACCGCCGGGTGTGGCCCAAAAACCAAAAAAAAAAAAAAAAAAAAAAAAAAAGAACAAGTAAGGAAATGGAAGACAATTTCACAATAAGTGATTTCACTCATGTGTTGGATATGAATATCGAAAGTAAACAAACACAAAAAAAGCAACAAAACTAACTTCTATGTTTGTCATTGCCAGTGAAAAGAGAGAGCAGGGCAGGGAGGATTGGACACGGAGGTCATGGTAGATAGATAGTACTATGGTGGTATGGTGAATCATACACAAGGAAAGCTCTGCCCTGAAATTTTTTAGCATTAGTAAGTTGACAATAACTCAAAAAAATAAATTATAAACTGGTCTTGATTAGGCAGATCTAGTCAACTTTAGATGTTACTTAGGACTGTTTATAAAACACAGCTCTGTGCTACTCAACATGACAGAGATTTGTTATATTTTTCCAAAATAATCACTATTAAGCGGCACCAAAAGACAGTAATTCTATTCTCATGAGGGAAGAAAGAAAGGAAGCAGGTATCAATTTGGTTGCACATATCAGAAAACCTGACTCATTCTAGCTTGAATAATAAATGGAATTTATTGGCTCATATAACCAAGTCCAACAGAGAAGTCTCCACAGAGAGCTTTATCCTGTGGCTCAGTGATCCACCAAGCACCTGTTTTGTTTTGTTCCTTGAGTCTTCATTCTACAATGTTCACTTTATTCTAAATCCAACTTCCCTTGTGGTCTCGAGAGGGCTGCCAGATGCTTCCAAAGTAACATGCTTGAGCATTCATACTCAGCAATAGACAGAGCATGCCCTTGTTCTCCAAATATTGCTGAGTTTCACTCAAATTGGATCAGCCTAGGGCCTTGGTCTACCCCTGTGCCTGTCACTCTCATTGGGGAGATGTAACATGCTGAGTGGCTTAGCAGAGGATCTAGATTTCATTGCAGGATTTCTAAAGAAAAAATCAAGGCATATGGCAAATGATAAAGAATGGAAGCCAAAAAGACAACGAACCTATCTTACCTACTTTTACCTGATGGGTAAAAGCAGTAGAATATTTTATTCACTCAATATCTATGAGGCTGGAGCCAGAGAGAGAGCACAGCTGTAGGGCATTTGCTTTGAATGCAACAAATTTCGGACAGACGGTGGTTCAAGTCCTGGCATTCCATATGGTCCCCTGTGCCCTGCCAGGAGCAATTCCTGGGTGCAGAGCCAGGAGTAACCCTTGAGCGCTGCCGGGTGTCACCCAAAATAAAAAAAAAAAATCTCTGAGGCTTATTAATATTTCATGTCCTGGGGGAAAAGGGGAAAAGGAATTAGGGGTGGTGTGAGCTTAGGTATGTAACAAGATAAATGAGAAAAACAAAGAGAGGTAGAAGGAAGAAGTTATGTAATACAGTGAAATAAATCTCAGTCTAGGCAAATTGCTAAGAATGAATACCTGCTTCATGCTTTAGAATTTATAGCATGCTTTTCACAGTCTATCTACGCATCCTCACAACTTAAAAAAAAAAAAAAAAGAACTTCTGTTTATGACTGAAACCCAACTACAATCATGTTTGTAATCATGGTGCTTAAATAAAGAATTTATATTAAAAAATAAAGAACATTTGTTGGTCCCTCAGACATGATACCAATGAATAAGGCACTTGTCTTCACACAGCCAACTAGGTTTCATCTCTGGCACCACATAGTGGTTCCTAAGTCCCATCAGGAGCAATTCTCTAGTGTAGTGCCTCAGCACTGCTAGATGTTCTTTTTTAATATTTGTTTGTTTCTGTTTTTAGCTTTTGTTCTAGGAACACAACTGGCAATGCTCAGGGGTTATTACTGGCTTTGCACTCAGAAATTATTCCTAGCAGTGCTGAGAGACAATATGGGATCAAACTCAGGTCAACCCTAACTCTGCTGGATATGCCCACTCTCGCAAGATAAAAAAAATTTTTTTAAATAGATTAGTTATTTTTATCTTTTAAGCAACTATGTAAGGTCCTTCCTTTTAGGGCTCCCTTGTCCTTGGGAGATTTGGTGGCAGGTGAGACCTCTCATACACAGGCTGAAAATGCCCCAGGTGTTTGCTCTCACGAGACATGTGCACAGAGCATGTGCAGATAAGCCATAACAGAATTTCAGTCAGGACCTACTGCCACACAAAACAGACTAAAGAGTTAAGAAGGCTGTGGTGGTGGGGGTGGCTGCAACAGGCAGTTTCTGGGGCAACAAAGCAACAAGGATAGCCTACTCCCAGCATCAGAGTGGGTGGCCACAGAATAGTCTAAGTACCTATGTATTCAATGACAATAGTGGCAATTTCCTAGGTTCTGCTGCCTTCTTCATAGGCATCATTTCTCTGTGTTTAGTCTCAGATTTTCTACACACACACACACATACACACACATCCCTTCCCTAGAAATTATGTGAGCCAACTGCTATCTCTTTAATAAATTAACTTTAGCTATTTATTTGACAATCAAAATTGATTAATAATTGATTTAATAACTAACAAATTTACTAAAATCTATTAACAAATTTTTTTCTTTTATTTTTTGGGGGGGTCACACCTGGCAGTGCTCAGGGATTACTCCTGGCTCTATGCTCAAAAATTGCTCCTGGCAGCTCAGGGGACCATATGGGATGCCAGGTTTTGAACCACTGTCTTTCTGCATGCAAGGCAAATTCCTACCTCCATGCTATCTCTCCGGTCCCAACAAATTTATTTTCAACAATTTAGAAGAAATTTTTGTAGCTGTAAATTTATTGAAACACAACCCTCTGAGGTCAGTACTATGCTTGTTTTGATTTTATCCCCCCTTTCTTTTTGGGTGTGTGTGTGGAGATATTCCCAGCATTGTCCAGGGGAACCTAGAACCTACTCCCAGTGATATATGATCTACCACAACACTCAGAAACAGTATCCTGGAATTTGTACTGGAGTCACTAGGGCGACTAGGGCCACACCAAGTTGGGAACCAACTTGGGTCCCTGTTCATGCAAACTATCTCTCCTTCCCCTCGTCCTCATATTTCAGGTGAGAATAAAGGTTTTGAGAGAATTACTAACTGGTGCCTAAGACCACACTGTCTCTCAACTTTAAGTTCATTTTTTTTCTTCAGCACCTTGTTCATAGATGCAGAAGAGATGAAGAAAGGCTCTTCACTTCCCAACTCCCTTCCTTCATCTCCCAATTTCCTGTGCCTCTGGGTGGGATAAAAGACTATCCTCTAGACCGGAAGACTTTTTCCTCATCTGAAATAAAGGCAAACACTTCAAAGATATTGAGATCCTATCAGCTGACTTCCAAGAAAAGGCTGGGAATGGTGAATTTCTTGCCTTTGCGACTTGACCAGCTGTAAAATCCTCCATGTATCTCCAACCCCAGGTGAACAAGTCTGAATCAGGATCATGCATGAAATAATCCAAACAGGCTGAGGGTGAAACACTTGTAGTCTGGCAGTCTTCTACCTCGTATGGAGAGCCAACTGCCTGCCAGAACTGCTATTTTTTTTTTACTGAATCAGAGACCTGCCTGGGTGGGGCAGTATGAATAGATAGCTCAGGCTATCCTGAGCCAGACCCATCCAGGTTTACAAATAAGACAATCTCTGTTTTGTGGTAAATTCAAGTTGTACACAAACATAGCAAGGAACCAGGGATTATTTTTGTTTTAGGTAAAATAAGGTGTAACCTAACAACCAGTTATATGAGAGCAAGGGCCCTCAGGTGCCAAAACAGTCCTGCAGGACAAGAAAAGGAAAGTGATACTTAAGGGGCAAAATTCAAATTGCCATTAGGCAAGCACCAGAAACAGAATTAACCTCTTTGTTTCTTTCTTTCCTTTTATCTTTTTCCCAGGAAGCCCTGCTTAGAAAGAAGTGAAGGCACTCCCAGAAATTCTTGTCAAGCTAGGTCTGTGGTTCAATGCAAGGACCTGAAGATGCAGTGTTTAGACACTTTATTGCTGGGGATCATTCAGGGAGTACCCTTGCCTCCACATTTCTCTTTTTTTTTTTTTTTTTTGGCATATTATATTTTTATTCCAACCCATACAGTAATGCTTATAATCAACTTTGCTTTATAGTTTAGGTTATTACAATAATTTTAAACTTCATTATATCAAGGGACAAAATTACTGCACCCTAAAGTACCCATGGCCCTCCACCACTGTCTCTGTGTCTTTTCTTTTTCTCCCTCCTTCCCCACTGCTTGATCACTGGTTTAGTAATTCAAGACCAAGGGTTTATCATTATTTTAAAATGCGTTTTCCCTTGTTTTGACTATTATGCACATTAGCGTGTTCATATAGTATTTTTCTTTTTTTTATATTTTTTTTTTATTATGAGATCAAAGATGCAAAGAAAGAGAACAAGGTAAAGTTACAGTGGGAAGACAATCACCCATAAACAGAATCCTCAGAAGAAATCCCCTTGCTGACACCTTAATTTTGAACTTTCAGCCAAAGAGCATTAAGAAAAATAAAACAAAACCCATGCACAATTACTTTGTCCCTCAAGTCCCCAGATGGTAGTACATTATAACATTTCTTAGCAGTACACAAAGCAATCTAAAGCCACAAAATTTATGTAATTCCTTTAACATTGAAGACATAGTATTTTTTTACAGTTCCATGCACATGCATAGTAGTTTAAATTAACCTCAATAGTTTAAGTGGTTTTTTAAGGATCAGAGTCAAAGGAGCACAGCTAAAACAGTGTTAGAGTGGCAATTGTTGTTTACATAGGCCCAGCAAAATATGGGGGACATGGAAAGGAAAAGCCTTGGCCTAAATACAAGGAGACCTTACACCTGAAGTTTTCTGGCATAAAACCAACTCTAGGTTCCAAGTATACTAGGTTGTCCAACCGAAGTCATTGTCTGTAGTGCCAACACACTTTTATTTTTCACACAGTCGCTGTTGTTGGTGTCAGGTTTTGTTGTGTATGTAAATATTTTGGGGGATTACTATGTTGCTCACCCTAATCTGATTAGGTGATTGTGCCCTACCCTAGGGTGTGACCTGGCATTCTGCCCCCACCCTAGGGTAGGACCTGATTCTGCTTCCACCATTGGTTGGTATCTGATCCCACCATTGGGTGGGACCTGACTCTGGACTATAAGAGCAAGGGCCTGTGGAAGGCGAGAGGCTTTTTGCTGGCTGGAACTGAATCGGAGTCTTTGGACTTCAGTTTTGTCCATCCGAATAAAGCAAATATTTCCACGAGCCTGATTGTCTGCGAGCTGTTTACCCGCCGTTTCACCTCAGAACCGTGGGCTAGACAGGGTGGCAGACACGTGCTCCGAGCTGGAAGAAAAGGGCCTCATTCTCCATCCCTCCATCAGTCAACCTCTTCAGGGGCTGTCCTGCTACAAGGTTTCTGTAGTTAAAGATCCTGGAATCGGTGCATATCTACATCAAAGTCAGGATGTTGTGGAGCATCTACATTTCTTTTTTTTTTTTTTTTTTTTTTGGTTTTTGGGCCACATCCTGCGGTGCTCAGGGGTTACTCCTGGCTGTCTGCTCAGAAATAGCTCCTGGCAGGCACGGGGGACCATATGGGACACCAGGATTTGAACCAACCACCTTTGGTCCTGGATCGGCTGCTTGCAAGGCAAACTCCACTGTGCTATCTCTCCGGGCCCGCATCTACATTTCTAAAGATGCTCTTTGACTTGATGCCTTAGGGTACCTGGCTGTAAAGTGATGTCATTAGGTGAGGCAGCCCAGGAAAGACTAGATAGACTATTTGAGATTAAGGTTCTCACCTCTGGTTACCTTTCAGCATCACCTGTTTTAAAAACAATCATGCAGGGGGAATGGGAATCACTGTAGATTGGTGCAGAGTTCCTTTGGAGCTGAATAGTGTGGTGCTAGATAGTTGCACATCCATCTAGCATGTAGCATATACATTACTAAGCATGTACTGAATAAATGCCATTGAATGATACATTTAAAATGAGTCAATTGGAGGGACAATACAAGGGTTCTGGTGTTTTCCTTCCTTGCTGTCAAGCCTGGTTCAATCCTCAGCACCATAAGTGGTTCACTGAGCTCCACTGGGAGTGACCCATGAGTGTGACCCCTAGATACTTCCAGTTGTAGCCCTTCAAAAATTAAACAAACAAACCACATCTCTGATGAAGTGTATGTTATATGAGTTTTACCTTAAATAAAGTACTCTTTAAATAATGAGCGTTCTTCAAGGAGAGAGGGCACTAAGGAGCACACTCACTTCAAAGAGGAAGGGACAATTAGGGGAAAGATCTTGAGAAGAGTAAAATTGAGACTATATTCTTTTTATTATTATTTATTTAAGCACCATGATTACATACATGATTATAGTTGGTTTTCACTTATAAAAAGAACACCATTGCAACTTTCCCACAACCAATGCCCCCATCTCTCTCCTTCTCCACCTGGATTCAAGACAGGCATTCTACTTCTCTCACTCATTAACATTGTCATGATAGTGTAGTCATTTCTTTAACTAAACTCACCACTCTATGTGGTGAGCTTCACATCGAGAGCCAGTCCTTCCAACCCTTATCTCTCTTGAGAGACTATATTCTTTAATGGTCTACAATTCTTTTAGATGTCTACCAGGTAAAAAGTGAATGCTCAAAGCACTGTACAGATTCAATGCAGTCCCTATAAGGATACTCATGGCATTTTCCAAACCACTTCTGAGTTTCATATGAAACAATATCACCATCCCTGCCCAAAGAGCTCTGAATAGTTTAAGCAATCCTCAGGAAAAAGAAGATGAGAGGCATCACTTTTCCCAATTTCAAACTGTACTACAAGCGGTAGTAATTAAAACAGCATGGTACAAGAATAAAAGCAGACTCTCAGATAAATAGAATAGAATAGAATTGAACATCCTGAGACAAGCTCTCATGTATATAATCAATTAATATTTGAAGAAGCAGGGGCTGGAGCGGTGGTGGAAGTGATAGGGCATTTGCCTTGCACACATTGACCTAGGACATTCTATCCTCTAGCGTCCCATATAGTCCCCCAAGGAGCGAGATATGAGTGCACATCTAGGAGTAACCCCTGAGCATCATCAGGTATGGCCCAAATATGAAAAAAATTTTTTTTGATAAAGCAGCAAAAAAATTAAATGGAACAAAGAAAACCTCTTCAAGTGTTTGTGAAACTGGTTAGCTACATGCAAAGATAGAACTAAACCTCTTTCTAATCCCAGGCACAAAAGACAAATCAAAATGGATAAAAGACCTTGGTATCAGACCTGGGTTCATAAAATACCTAAAGAAAATGTAGGCAGAACTCTCATGACATTGAAACTAAAGGCAGCTTCAAGGAAAAAAAACACCACTGACCATATAAGTAAAAGCATTAAATTAAATTAAATTAAGTAACTTCTACCCCTTAAAAGAAATTATTTCCAAGATAGAAAGACAGCCCATGGATTAGGGTAAATTATTTACCCACCAATTGTATGTACAGAATTACACATAATTGATTTATAAGGAACTTTATAAGAACTTTATATAGAACTTTATAAGGAAAAAACACCCTATTCCATCAAAAAATGGGGAGAAGATATGAACCAAAACTTTTTCAAAGAAGAAATAAATGGCCAAAAGGACATGAAAAATGCTCTGCATCTCTAATTGTCAGAGATATACAAAATAAAAACAGTAATGAGACATCTTTTCATACCATAGACACTGGCACACATCACAAAGAGCAAGAACAGCCAGCGCTAGTATGGGACTCTCATTCACTGCTAGTGAAAATATCGACTGGTTTAGCACTTTTGGAAAACAATAGAAATATTCTAAAATATCTAGGAATTGACCTTCCATTTGACCCAGAAACTCCACTTCTTTTTTTTTTTAATTTTTTATTTTTAATTATAGGAACAAAGATGCAAAGAAAGAGGACAAGGTAAAGTTACAGTGGAAGGACAATCACCCATAAACAGAATTCTCAGTAGTACCACTGCTGATATCTTAACTTTGAACTTTCAGCCAAAGAACATTAAGAAAAACTAAAACAGAACCCATGTATAATTACTTTGTCCCTCAAGTCCCCAGATTGTAATATATAATATTTCTTAGCAGCACACAAAGCAATCTAAAGCCATAAAACTTATGTAACTCCTTAAACATTGAAGGCAAAGTACTTTTTTACATTTCCATGCACATGCATATTAGTTTAAATTAACCTCAAAAGTTTAAGTGGGTTGCTTTTCTTAAGGATTAGAGTCAAAGGAGCACAGTAAAAACGGTGTTAGAGTGGCAATTATTGTTTGCATAGGCCCACCAAAATATGAGGGACATGGAAAGGAAAAGCCTTGGCCTAAATACAAGGAGATCCTACCCCTGAAGTTTCCTGGCATAAGACCAACTCTAGGCTCCAGGCAAACTAGTTTGTCCAATCCAAGTCATTGTCTGTAGTGCCAATACACTTTTATTTTCCACATAGTCTCTGTTGTTGGTATCATGTTTCTGTATTAAAGATCCTGGAATCTGCATATCCTACATTGCACTCAGGATGGTACAGAGCATCCTCTCATTTCACCTCACAATTAAAGGGCAATGCAGAGAGCCCTGTCCTGTAAGCAGGTCGTTGTTGTTGTCGTCAAGTCTTCTTAGTGTTAAGAGAAGTCTCTTTTAAGAAGGTCGATGTCAGAGCAGTGGTAGGGTCTTCCCTGGTAGAAGATTGATTCCAGGTGTTGTTATAAAAAACCTTGGATGCAGAAACTCCACTTCTTAGAACATTCCTGAAGGGCCCCAAAATAAAATGGAGAAATGATATTTACATCCCTATGTTCCTTGCAGCACTAACCACACAGCCAAATTTGGAAATAAACCAGGAATAGATATCTAGATAAAGAAACTATGATATACAATGGAATAACACTCAGCTATAAGAAAGGGTAGTCATGCAATTTGCTGCCACATGGAGGGACCTACAGAGTATCATGCTGAGTGAAATTAGAGGGAAAGAGATGGGTATAGAATGGTTTTTCTCATAGGCGAGTATAAAGAAAAATAATGCTAGAGTAACAAATGCCAAAGACCATGGAAACAAAGAATATGAGAACTGATACTCAGTGGGAAACATGACACTCGAGAGGGTTGATGAATAAGACAGAGAACAGGCTCTCCACTATGATGGAGAAAATCAATCAGGAAGAGGAGGTGGTGCTGAAAAGTGGTAAAATGTTATGTCTGAAACCCTATCAGCTCTAGTACTGTATATAACAGTGCAAAAACTTAAAAAAATAAAATGCCTCTCATAGAAACAGACTGTTATGTAGGAGGCAAACTGTTTGTCGGGGGGAGGGGGGACCAGGGAGGTGGGCATTGGTGGAAGGAAGTAGGCATGTGTGAAGGAATCGGTGTTGAAACATTGCATGCCTAAAACCTAATCACAAATAACTTTGTAATTTTACAGTCACTAAATGTATAAAAAAGACTAGCATATCAAGTGTAAAAAAAAAGTCTTTAGTGATTTACTATATATACACGTTTTGGGTCACAACCAGCAGTGAGCAGTAATCAGAATTACTCCTGATTCTGTTCAGGGATCACACCTGGCAGTGCTTGGGGGACAAACTGGGATGTCTAGGAATGAATCCAAGTCAGTTGCATGCAAGACAACCTACCTATTGTACTCTCTCTCTCTCTGACCCCAATTTATTGTCATTTTCAAGCTTTTATGGAAGTTGGATTTGGATTGCTTTAGAGATTCTCAGACAGGTCTAAGTGTAGCTTGGCTTTATATGGTTATGCCCTATAATATCTATTATACATG
Organism: Suncus etruscus; assembly: GCF_024139225.1. Lineage (NCBI taxonomy): Eukaryota > Metazoa > Chordata > Mammalia > Eulipotyphla > Soricidae > Suncus > Suncus etruscus. The sequence continues at coordinate 167,429,960 of NC_064848.1, read as the reverse complement.
TTTTCCCAGGGCTGGCCCGTGATTCTAAAAACAAAGTCAAATGGGACAAAGTGATCTCTTGGCCAGATATAAGACATGTCTAGGTCTGAAAACATTCTCCAATAAAAACAGCAAGAAACCAAGGCTGTACACTCTTGCATTAAATCCCTAGAGCACATAGGAAAAAAAAAACTCAGTTACCATGGACATTCTGGCAGCCAGCAATTTAAGCCTTTAATTTTGATTAAAAATACTTGCCCAGACAAATTTGGCACAAACAAGGCATATTCACACCCAGCCAGCTGGACTCCATCTCAAGAGAACAAGATGAAGCTCCAGAAGGTGAAGAGATTGCTGCTATTTATGGGAACAATCTGCAGTCATCTCTTAGTTACAGGTCTGGATGAAATGGTACAAGAGAATTAAAGCACTAGAGAAAACAGCTACTGATTGCTGCAAGCCCATAAAAAAATCAGAGCTCTCTCAGAGATTGAGAATGCCAGTGACACAAACTGAGGCTTATGAAGCTCCTAAGAGGCCATTACTGGCTCATATGTTCCATCAAGAAGCAACAATTTTAGCAGCACCCAAAGAAAGAAAGAACAGACAATAAAGCCACGCAAAACATGATGAACTGATGCAACCAAGATAGTGCGTAATAAGTGGAAATTATAGCAAATCTCTAGGGGCACCAGAACAGATGTTTCAATCAGGTTCACAAATGCAGAAGTTTTCCCACCCCCACTACTCTCTTTATTCCCTTCCCAGCAAGATCTCTCATCCACTTGTAAATTTAACCAGCAAACCTCCACTAAGCACACTCTTTAGCCCATACCCAATCCGAGACTCTAGACATACACAAATGAGGAAGATAAAATGAATGCCAAGCTGAGAAGAGACTCTGTGGCTTTAAGTATGAAAGATATCAGGATATACCCTTCGAAGACATACAATTTTATTTTTCAAAATACAAATCTCACATATACACTAAAAATAAAATAGTGTCTTTTTAGATTTGATAAATATAAGATTCAGAATATGTTACTGAAAAATGAATCTTTCTCTCTCATTTTGGTGTTCCTACTTTGCTCACGTCTTAAGTTGTCTAGCTGTGAGCACTTTTCCTGCCCTTAAATAATACAACTTAAGATGGAGAATGGGATGTAGCTCAAGGGTAGAACACATGCTTCTCATATGGGTGACACTAGATTCACTACACACACACACACACATACACACACACACGCATGCATGTATACACGCACAGAGGAGGAGAGGACAGCAATAAAAGAAATACTACATTCTGTAACTTGAGTGCTGACAAAACCCACAAAATCATTGAGATTTTTTTTTTTATCAGAATGCTGATGGGTGAACTTTTGGTAGTTGTGTCTCGAGATGAGATATTTTGGATCCAAAAGTGATTGACACAAGGATGAAAGCACTTACCTTGCACACAGCTTACCCCACTTTGATTCACAGCACTGTGTATAGTTCCTTGAGCCCTGCAAAGAGTAATGCCTGAGCGCAGAGCCTAAGAACTTCTGGGTGTGGGCCAAATTTTTTTTTAATAAACAAAGAGAATGTGGAAGAGGCAGAATAAAATGGAGACCACTAGCTTTTTACTGACTTACTACTCAGCTATCACAGGAGCAGTTTGAGCTGAAGGAAAGGTGGGATCCAAACAATCACTTCAAACCTCACCGAGTTACTCCCCCCCCCCCAAAAAAAAACACCTGCTGATTGAGGTTCAAAATTAATAATAAAATTCCTCAGATACCACCTTCACTTCCATTACTTGTCTATCTTCTGTCCAGTATATTATGACTGAGGGAGCAACAAGAATGGAAGATGCCTCCTGGTATGCTATGGGTCAAACATTTCTATAGCCAAATATCTAACTGCTGATGAAAAGAGGACTGTAAGAATTTACATCAATAAAAATTTTGCCAAACTGAATGAAACACTATACATTGTGAAGCTGTGGAAATGCATGCTTAAATAGAAAGAAAGGTGATTCAAAAGGGAGTTGAAAACAGGAAAAGAAACTTTGAGAAGGAGTGAAGAGCTGGAAGTAAAACTCCTGTGGAGAAAAAGAATGGAGAGGCATGCGAGAGGGATAAAAAAAAAAAAAAACCCAGCAAGATATATGAAAAGAGAGACAACACAATCAGAATCTTTCCATGGAAGCTCCTGATAAGAGCATTAAACTGGGAAATTAAAGCAAGGTATCAGTGAAGTTGTTGAATTTGGTATACCCAACCCTCAGACTTCCAATGAGGTTCAATATGACCAGAAGTTCTTCAACTAAACAGTGGCTTTGCAGGTGAAGATGAAATTGTCAATGTTTATGAACAAGTGTGTAAAGATGATAAAGATATGGCCCAGAATATTTAGAGGCCCAGTAAAAATCTGGACAAGGAAATGTATGGTGATGACTTAGAAGCTAAAATAAAGACCAAAAGATTAGTTCCCAATAAGGAGTTTTCTTGTTAGATGGTAAGCAAAGAGGCTGAATAAGACCAGTTCATTTTGAAGAGGATCCTTTTAGTTTGGACAAGTTTTTTTTTTTTTTCGAAGAAGCCAATAACATGGTGGTTCTAAAAGATCTTCAGATAGCAGCTGCTCCAATGAAATGGAACATGGAGGCAAGAGAAAATAAATGCATTTCTCTTTGGAGTGAAGAAACTCAAGTGATACAAGTCATGTAAAGCAACACTTTAGAAAGTATTAGGATAAGGGCCCAGAGAGATAGCACAGTGGCGTTTGCCTTGCAAGCAGCCGATCCAGGACCAAAGGTGGTTGGTTCGAATCCCGGTGTCCCATATGGTCCCCGTGCCTGCCAGGAGCTATTTCTGAGCAGACAGCCAGGAGTAACCCCTGAGCACCGACGGGTGTGGCCCCCCTCCAAAAAAAAAAGAAAGAAAGAAAGTATTAGGATAAAAAACAAATCTGGATGTCTGAATTTTGTGTTGTTCTTTATTATGAGAAATGGGTGATGGAAAACTCTACTTTGACCTAGTTTTTTTTTTGTTTTTTTTTTTTTACTTTGACCTAGTTTTATTAAAAGAGTTGTTTGTGTTTGTCCTCTCACCTTTTAACTTTTATACTCTCTTCTATACTCTTCCCCACACATGAAATTAGCACCACTTTTTTATGTAGCATTAGTACTTTGGGGATAATATTTTGCACAAGAATTACTTATCAAGGGTCCAGAATGATAGTACAGAGGGTAGGATACTTCCCTTGCATGCTGCTAACCTGGATTCAATCCATGGCATTTCCTACAGTCTCCTGAGCATATCCAGGAGTAATCCCTAAGTACAGAGACAAGAGTAACCCCTGAACATCACTGGGTGTGATCTAAAACACACAAACAAAAATAATTACTTATTAATAGTTACCCCACCATAGTGAGAAAGAATGTCACATATTAGATCTGTTCTGTCAAATGATATTTATTGTTCTGTCTCAATTTGGATTGGAGAAAGTAAACTCTTGTTTGGTTCAACAATGTGTTCCAAATAAAATAATTTACACAAAAAAAATGTAGAAATGGGAGGGGAGTGCATTTGGGCCACACTTGATAGTGCTCAGGATCTGAGTTTAGGGATCACTCTTGAAAAGCTCTAGAAGAACCATATGGGATGCTGAGGATTGATCCTGGGTTAGCCACATACAAACAAGTGCCCTACTCACTGTACAATCTGTGACCTATCTACTTTGTTATTATCACCCTCCATATGGAGATGCTTTATTGGGGGGGGGGCACACCTGATGGTGCTCTGGAATTACCCCTGGCTCTGCTCTCAGAAATCGCTCCTGGCAGGCTCGGGGGACTATATGGTATGCTGGTGATTGAACCCGGCTCCGATCAGGGTCATCCTCATGCAAGGAAAATGCCCTACTGCTGTGCTACCACTTCAGCCCCTATTGAGATGCTTTTGAGAACCTCCAGCTATAATGGAAGTGAAGTAGCTTCCATTTTATTTTATTATTATTTATTTATTTATTTATTTTAGTTTTTGGGTCACACCTGGCAGCACTCAGGGGTTACTCCTGGCTCTATCCTCAGAAATCACTCTTGGCAGGCTCGGGGACCATATAGGATGCCGGGATTTGAACCACTGTCCTTTTGCATGCAATGCAAATGCCCTACCTTCATTCTATCTCTCCAGTCCCATGTCAACATGTTTAATAGCAAAGTTTTGTTAATAAATCTGCTATGGAAATAGATACATTAAGTCCAACAGAATGATCTCCAGATGGCACTCCTCTAGTTTCTAATAAATTATCCTAAGTAGCCATAGCAGCCAAAGCCTAAATATAACAAGTACATTAATACTTGTACAAGCTCATAGCTGAGACATGTAAATGAATTAAGTGAGATTAGAAGTATATGGTTTCTATTTATGATTGTAATTGTATACTAATAGAAGCATAAGGCTTACAAGTCTTTTGGCTTTCATGAAAATTGGATGTTCTATTTAAACCAGGGTGAGAGACCAGAGAGATAATACAGGGATTAAGTGATTTACTTTCTGTGCAACTGATTCTAGTTCAATTCCTGGCATTCCATGTGGTCCCTTAAGAACTGACAGAAATGGGGCCAAAGGGACCAAAGCAGTGGTGTTTGCCTTGCAAGCGGCTGACCTAGGACAGACAACAATTACCCCAGCGTTCCATATGGTCCCCCAAGCTAGGAGCGATTTCTGAGTGCATAGTCAGGAGTAGCCCTTGAGCATCACTGGGTGTGGCCCAAAAAAAAGAAAAAAAAGAAAAAAGAAAGAAAGAAATAAAAGAAAAGAAATGGGGCCAGAGCGATAACAAAATGTGGCCAACCTGGGATTGATTCCCAGCATCCTATATGGTCCTCCAAGCCTGCCAGGAGAGATTTCTAAGGGCAGAGCCAGGAGTAATCCCTGAGTGCTGCTGGGTATGGCAAAACAAACAAACAAACAAATCTGCTAGAAGTGATTCCTGAGTAATTGACTAGGAATATGCTCTGATCACCTGTAAGTATGACTCAAAAATGCACCCTCCTCCCCACCACAACACAGACATAAATCACAGGTACACATGTATTTATTGTTTTACTATCCTGGATTAATGTTCTACTTTTTGGAAACTGCCTTTCTCCAAACATAATTATGGAGGGGCTACCCAGCAGTTTCTCCAGTCTTCAGATAAAGAGCAAGAATACAATCCAGACAGGTCACCACCCAACATGCTGACTTGGAGTGACATGTTTCCTCAACAAATGAATAAATTATCTATTGAACAGGCAGGATAGCACCTGTTTTGTCTAGATGAAAACCTAGACTTTCTTTTTTTTTTTTTTTTTTTTTTTGGTTTTTGGGCCACATCCAGTAACGCTCAGGGGTTACTCCTGACTATGCGCTCAGAAGTTGCTCCTGGTTTGGGGGACCATATGAGACACCAGGGGATCGAACCACGGTCCGTCCAAGGCTAGCGCAGGCAAGGCAGGCACCTTACCTCTAGCACCACCACCCAGCCCCGAAAACCTAGACTTTCTTGAATACAAAGTTCCAGTGTGATAGGAACAACCAAATATTTAGAATGGAGAGATAGAGACAGTTCAGTAGACGAAATGCAGGTTTTGATTTTGCTTTTTGTTTTGGTATGATTTGGTTTTCTTGGGAGTTAGGAGAAGGGGACCATGTAATACCCAGCTGTGCTTAGGGCTTGCTCCTGGTTCTGTGCTCAGTGATCACACCTGGAGGAGTTTGGGGGACCACATGGGATGCCAGGGATTGAAACTGGGTCAACCATGTGTAAGGCAAGAGTCTTACTGTATTACCTTTCTAACACATCTGAATAAAAGCTTTACATACAGAAGGCCGAGGTTCAATCACTAAGATAGCATGAGTCTCTGAGTCAGGAGAAGTCCCCAAGAAATGACAAAAGTGGTATCCAAATCAAAATAATAATAATAATAATAATAATAATAATAATAATAAACATTAACAAGAACAAATAGAAAGCAAAATGCTCAGAAAGGAGAGACTAGGGGCCGGGAAGGTGGCGCTAGAGGTAAGGTGTCTGCCTTGCAAGCGCTAGCCAAGGAAGGACCGCGGTTCGATCCCCCGGTGTCCCATATGGTCCCCCCAAGCCAGGGACGATTTCTGAGCGCATAGCCAGGAGTAACCCCTGAGTGTCAAACGGGTGTGGCCCAAAAACCAAAAAAAAAAAAAAAAGAAAGGAGAGACTATTTGGGAGAGTGATATAATATTTCAACTTCTCCCAAGGGCAGCTCACTTTTGGTCATAGGACTTAGTTGAAGAAACAGATTACATTCTTTTTTTTTTTTTTTTTTTGGTTTTTGGGCCACACCCGGTAACGCTCAGGGGTTACTCCTGGCTATGCGCTCAGAAGTCGCTCCTGGCTTGGGGGACCATATGGGACGCCGGGGGATCGAACCGCGGTCCGTCTCCTAGGCTAGCGCAGGTAAGGCAGGCACCTTACCTCCAGCGCCACCGCCCGGCCCCAACAGATTACATTCTGATTTCCACTTAACTAGTTTAAACTCTATTTCTCCTATTTTTCTCCAAAAAATTCTATCCCAAGTGCTCAATAGAAAAAGTCAGAAGGAGAAAGACAAATGCCAGGTGGTATTGCTCATACCTGAAAATAAAAGACCTATAGAAAGAGATCAGAAATAACTAAACAAAAGCAAACTCTCGCACACAGACCTTAGAGGTATAGTTTCCCAAGTGGGGTGGGGTAAACTTACGGGAAGAGGAAGCTTATGACTGAAACCCCACTACAAACATGCTTGTAATCATGGCGCTTAAATAAAGATTTATTAAAAAAAAAAAAAAGGAAGAGGAAGCAAAGGAACTGCAAAGAGGATGTTTGTGCTGGGGTGGTAGATGAGGTGTCTTTAACATAAACATGTTTTGAAAAGGTGTAAAACCACACCCCTAAGATATACACAGCCTTATAAACCAATTTTACCACAGTTAAAATAAAGGAAATGCAAACAAATAAGCAAATGACAGCAGCAGCAACAACAAAAACACAAAGAAGTCTACTTTAGGGCAGTATTTCCTGAAAATAATTTCCTAAGAAAATTTATAAAAAGTTGCACAAGTACTACAACATTACAATTAGAATGATAAAACTTCTTTAAACGTCAGTTTCAAAGAGTGAAAATGTGGAAAAGTTGTGACTCTCATACTCTGCTAGGAAGAGGTTGAGAATTTGAAATATAAAAATATTAAAATATAGGGGCCATGGACCAGAGCTATAGCACAGCAGGTAGGTTGCTTGCCTTGCACATGACTGACCCGGGTTCAATCTCCAGCATCCCATATGGTCCCCCGGGCCTGCCAGGAGCAATTTCTGAGTGCAGAGCCTGGAGAAACCCCTGAGCACCGCAAGATGTGGCCCAAAAACAAAAAAAAAAAACGGGGGGGTCCTGAGCAATAATATAACTTTTAGGGTGTTTGCCTTGCATGCAGCCCATCTGGGTTCAATCTCCAGCACATCCTGTGGTCCTTGAACCTGCCAAGAGTGATTCCTAAGCACAGAGTTAGTAATAATTCCCTGAGAATAGCCAGGTGTGACCCTAAAACAAAATAAAATAAAATAAAATACAGACCTAGAAAGTTAGTTTAGTGGCTAAAGCATATGCTTCCATGCAGAAATTCCTGATTTGATCCCAACACTGCATATGGTCCCCTAAGCACCTTCAAAAACAACAAGAATGGAGGTTGCAGTAGACACTGAGCACTGCTGAGTGTGGCTTAAGAAACAACAAAATATTAAAGTATATATATATATATATAAACTATTTGACATTTTTGATAAAGTTACATAGACTCCTCTCCTGTAAAAGTAATTCTACTCCTAGACCTTTGCACAAGAGAAGTGAAAATACATGTTCACAAGAATAGGGGGAAGAGAGCAATGGAAATCCATTGTTCAATAAGTAGAGTTTCAGTTTTGCAAGATGAAAAGAATTCTAGCATGGAGGAGGGTGAAGATTCCACAACAACATGAATGTACACAAAAACCACTGACCTGTACCCGAAAGTTAAAATGGCAAAATCTTAAGTTACATGTACTTTACAACAATTTTTAAAATAAATCGCACAGAAATTGATATATTGTCTACTTTTACACTGCCAAATAACTTGGAATAACTTGTCATCTATTTATCATCATATTTTATAAAAGGAGCAATATATTTTAAAATAAAAAAAACAGTTTCAGAATGAAAAATGGTTATTTCCCTCAAATGACATTTGAATCTGTGGTCCAAAATTATTCTTACTTTCTATTATGTTATAGTTTAATTTTTTATTTGTATTTTGTTCAGGGGCCATGCTTGGAAGCGCTCAGAGCTTACTCCTGGCTCAATGCTCAGGGATCACTCCTGAAGGGATTCAGAGAGCCATATGGGATGCTAGGAATCGAATTCAGGTCAGCAGTTTGCAAGGTAAACATCCAAACCATTGTACTATTGCTCCAGCCCCTATTACAGATTTAGTTTTTAAAATTCTTTTCCATACTGGTTGGAGATCAGAGTTTGAATTTTTACTTCTTCTAAAGTGGAAGCTAATGGCAGAAGTAAATACCCTTGCTCACTAGAAAACTATTCTGACCCAATATAAAATTTATTGTGTACTGAAAACATGTTTTCACTCATGTGTAGGAGAATATCATGCAAAATTATCCCAGCAACAGCTACTGAGATATAAATATTAAAGCTGCCTCTTTCTCATATTCTGACACTATGGACTGGAAAAACAATGTTCTCCCCTTGACACAATCAGATAGAGCCACTGTGGTTTGCCTGCAGGAGATTGGGTTCCGTTCTACTTTATGCGCCTTTCATACCATACTTGCTAAGCCTGCAATAGCTCTTGCAAACTACTTTACCCATCATTCAGGAAATGAAGCAATCCAACATTGATGAAGTCAGAGAACCTGAGTCTTTGTGTGGTGGGTGATGACAAGAAGAGGAGAAAATAAAACAAATATGAAACCACAAGGAAATTCACAGTTGACTCTGAAGAATGTGGATTTCCAGAAAATTCTGGAAGCCTTAACCACTGACTAAGTATCATATGTTTGCTTAGGAATAAGGTGAATGAACATTGTTAAGCATGGTGGTCAAGGGATTCTCAAAATCAATATGTAGTCTAACCCCTTATACTTTAACTGTCATTGAAACTTTTTAACAATACTTCTCAAAGTAATTCTGAATTAGAAAGGCAAGACACAGATGAGAGGAATAAGTATCTATGATTCATACAATTCAACCAGCTTCAGTATATATTTATACATATCTATATAGTTCCAATAGTACTTTACTTTTATAATATTTTCTCCTGTCTATAGCTATAATATCAGGGGAAATCTGGTATTTTAAGGCACATATAAAAATTTATCACACTTTCAGAAGAAAATAAAAATAAATACAAAACATATGGACACCTCTTTGATGGAGATTCTCTCTTAATCCTGCTCAAACTCTCACACCCTGTGCCAGTACTTCCTTGCTGCAGCCAGCCTCAAAATGATGAGTGCTACATCATTGTAGGTCACTACTGGACATTAACTCCTTCCTAGTTTTGTTTAGACTTAGACACTAAATGCGCCTTCTTGCCATTACTTCACACATGCAAACACTCATATCACCATGTATAGGCTCCAATTTCTTGCCTTCAAGCATCCCTTGAACACAGACACTCAAACTGTGCTGAACTTGCTTGAATGTTCTCCCTATACTGCTCATATTACAACAGTCCATCCTGTATCAGATAAAACTACTGCATAGATGGTCTCATTACTTGACTCTGTGACTCTTCTGCCTTATTCAGGCATACATGTCCCATCTTGTAATACCTCTGTTTTATCTTCTAGATTTACATGGATTTAGCTTCATACCTATTCCTATTAGATGATGTCATTCCCTAGATAATGTTTTCATTCTAAATGTCTTCTTCCTGGACTAAATTTTATCATCAGATAACTTTTCAAACAGTGTTTATATATGCCTGCCTAAGCTAAATGTTTGCATCTTTGAAACAATTTGTTGATTACCTTTGTTCCCTAGTAGACTTTTGGCTAGGTATAAAATTCTTGGGCAGTTCATTTCTCCTTGAAACTCTGTAAACTCATATCATCTTCAGGTATGAGTAAATTTGAACTATGAGTAAATATGAACCCAACTTGACCTCTTGCTATTACCAATAAACACCCCCCTACCCCATGTTTGCACAGGATTATTACTTAGCTCATAAAGTGTAATCACTATGAAATTGTGATTCTTTTTTTTTTTTTTTTGGGTTTTTGGGTCACACCCGGCAGAGCTCAGGGGTTACTCATGATTCTACACTCAGAAATCACTCCCAGTAGGCTCCAGGGACCATATAGGATGCTGGGATTCGAACCACTGTCCTTCTGCATGCAAAGATAACGCCCTCTCTGCTATCTCTCTGGCCCAAAATCATGATTTTTTTATGCTTCTGTGATAATTTTTTATATATATTTTAAATATTTTTATTTTATATTTTAGAATAAAACATTTTATCTCTATATAAGTGAAACTCACCATTTTACAAAAATAGTGGTTTAATAATTTGTGGTTCTGAGATTTACAATGCTTCTAAGTTTAGTTCGTCTGCCATCATAACTGAAGGATGTTCACAAAGTTACACAGTACCAAGTGTAGCAAACGAAATGACCAAATCTTCATATTCACTTCCATCCACTGGCTATACTAATTTTTATTAAAATTTAGCTAATATATTTGTGTTGTCAAAGAGGGATTTTTGCAAGATAATAGAAAGGTATTGTAAACCTATATCTAAAATATTAATAAGTTAGAAGATTATAATGCTAAATCAGCAGATATTAATGTTTTATAGGACATAATACAAATTTATATCAGTTTCTGGAACAAAATAATAATGGAAGCATTTCCATTGATATAAATGTTTTATAGGTAATGATAAAGTTACATCAATTTCAGGAGTAAAACTACAATGAAAACATTTTCAGATATTCATCTCTTAAATGCTGTCTCAATAAAAGATCTTTCTTTTCAAAATTTGGTACTGTTTAATTGCTTTTTTTTGTTTTTGTTTAATTGATTGTTAAGTAATATATTTTTCTTAGCTATTTCTAAATAATATATATATTTTTTGGTTTTTGGGTCACACCTGGCAGTGCTCAGGGGTTACTCCTGGCTCTATGCTCAGAAATCACCCCTGGCAGGCATGGGGGACCACGGTCCTTCTGCATGAAAGGCAAACGTCTTACCTCCATGCTATCTCTCCGGCCCTCTAAATAATATTTTAAAGATATTAAAAGGATATTTTATTATTTGCTAGATAGCACAAACATTGAAAGTGACTTGTCATACCAAAAAAGTTCAGAAACTTTTGAATATATAAAAAATATATAAATTGATAATTATTTTAAGCCTTTTATTATCAAATGACATGTGAATCTGTTTGGTACAATCAGTTTTTATTGTTACTTTCCATTTCATTATACATTATAAAGCTTCTGCTACTTGAGCCTTTTGCTTTTGTTTTTATACAGAGAGTTTTTTAAAAGAGGGAGAACAGAGAGCAAGTAATGTGAAAGGTATTTGTCTTATATGCAGCTGTCCCAGGTTCAACCCCCTGTCCAAATCCCATCAGGAGTGAATCCTGAGTTCAGAGCCAAGAGTAAACCCTGAGCACTGCTGAGAATTGGCCCAACCACCAAAAACAACACAAATTTGCAGCACATAAATTCTTCTCAGGATTCTTGTACTATTGATGACTCTTGACTCAGGTATAGATTAAGTGTAAATGCGAGCAACAATCCATATATTTTTAGGAACTGTCATTTACAAAGTGTTAATATGAAAATCTCAGAAATACAGTGTTGCCACACCCTTCTGGAATGCCAATGCCCCTCCATTATAATCTCCAGGTCCCCACTAACACATTGAGAAAACTCTGTTATATAGGCTAATTCTCAGATTGTTATATTTTTGCCCTTAAATTTTAACGAAAAGGAAATAGAAACATCATTTTTACCATTCTAGGGCAATATCTAACATGCCCTCAAGAGAGAATACATGCACACTCCCCCTTTGGATACTACATTTGGAAGCATTGTTTTAACACCCTGCCTATAGACCAACAACAATAACTCACCATACAGCTCAGAAGTTCTTTCTGCTGTACACAGTATAATCTGCATGTCTTCATTCCCAGTTTTGGTTTTTCTGACATATGTCTTCATTCCTCCGTGTTTCAATTTAATTTTCAGATGTAATTATCATCACTATAATAACCAATAACTGTTTTGCTCTTCGTACTTTATTTTTTTATTAATTTATTTAAAGAAAATGCATTACATAGTCGACATAACTGATAATAATACATTTTTAGGAAGACCAAAAGCAACATGATTTAAAAAAATAGAAAATTGAAAGAAAAACTAAAAAGATGGAAGAGAAAGGAAAGAATATTTTTTAAAAATTATTGAATCACAATGAATTCATTGAAGCATCAGCAGAAAGTTTAGTAATCTCTTTTAAAAAAGGATGAGTTGGGGGGCCGGAGAGATAGCATGGAGGTAAGGCATTTGCCTTTCATGCAGAAGGTCATCAGTTCAAATCCCGGCGTCCCATATGGTCCCCCGTGCCTGCCAGGAGCAATTTCTGAGCATGGAGCCAGGAGTAACCCCTGAGCACTGCCGGGTGTGACCCAAAAACCACAAAAAAAAAAAAAAAAAAAAAAAAAAAAAGGATGAGTTGGGCCCGGAGAGATAGCACAGTGGCGTTTGCCTTGCAAGCAGCCGATCCAGGACCAACAGTGGTTGGTTCGAATCCCGGTGTCCCATATGGTGCCCTGTGCCTGCCAGGAGCTATTTCTGAGCAGACAGCCAGGAGTAACCCCTGAGCACCGCTGGGTGGCCCAAAAACCAAAAAAAAAAAAAAAAAAAAAAAAGGATGAGTTAAAAAAAATACAGTAATAACGGTGTGAGAGTGGCAATTGTTGTTGTTTGCATAGGCCCAGCAAAATATGGGGAAAATGGAAGGAAAAATTAAAGCCTTGGCCTAAATACAAAGAGACCTTATCCCTGAAGTTTTCTGGCATAAGACTGACTCTGGGTTCCAAGCAAACTAGGAGTACTTTATTTTTTTTTTTTTTTTTTTTTTTTGGTTTTTGGGCCACACCCGGTGACGCTCAGGGGTTACTCCTGGCTATGCGCTCAGAAGTCGCTCCTGGCTTGGGGGACCATATGGGACGCCGGGGGATCGAACCGCGGTCCGTCTCCTAGGCTAGCGCAGGTAAGGCAGGCACCTTACCTCCAGCGCCACCGCCCGGCCCCGAGTACTTTATTTTTTAAATAAATGTCTTTATTTAAACACTGTGGTTTACAAAGTTGTTCATAATACAGTTTTCTTCTGGAATTCAATGTTTCAACACTAATCCCACCACCATTGTAACATTCCCTCGATCATTGTCCTGTTTCCCACCCTCCCCTGAGCATGCTTTGGCAGGTACAAATAATTTACTTAATATTTCTTGTTTCATTTGTTTGCCAAATGAAAATAAAGTTAGCCAAATGAATTAACAATCAAATGAAAAATAATATGCTAACTCTGTGAAGGCATTTTTTTCTCTTTTTCTTTCTCTCTCATTTATGTATTTATTTTGTCACACCTGGAAGTGCACCCAGTACAGTGCTCAGAGAAACAAGCAGTGCGGGGGGGGGGGGGGGCGGGATGAGGCCCAGGGCTCCCACATGCAAAACATGTGCTCCAGCTCCCAATTGTATTTCATATATATATATATATATATAATTTCTATTTTGACCATATTGACATCTTTCACAGTAGTATTTTAGGTACATATTAACATTGAATCAGGGGAATTTCCACCACCAAATTTGTCCTTCCTCCACCCCCGTTCCCATCCTGCATTCCATTTCCCCCACCCTTACCCCCTGGATTGCTAGAGTAAGTGGTCCTCTCTGTGTCTAGCTTACTACATAGTGATCATATATCTATTTAGTCCTGGTACCCTCCCTTATTTCCCCCTCTATTTGAGAGGCGGAACTAGATAGTTCAAGTTCTGTGGTTTTGTTTGAAGAAGAGAAAATCAATAAAGTGTGGCAAATATCAAATAAGCCGAAAATGGGTGTAGTCCTAGAGGCTCTCAACCTCAGTTTGAAAGAGGACAGGAAAAAATGAATTGAAAAACCACAACAATACAAAAAGAAATATCAAATAAATATCCAATGAGCACTACAGCACTGAAGGCAAGCATCACATAATTGTCTCGGTCCTGAAATAGAACCCTGCCAGAGCGCAAAAAGAAAGAGAAAGATAAAATAACATAAAATAGGGCCCGGAGAGATAGCACAGTGGCGTTTGCCTTGCAAGCAGCCTATCCAGGACCAAAGGTGATTGGTTCGAATCCCGGTGTCCCACATGGTCCCCCCGTGTCTGCCAGGAGCAATTTCTGAGCAGACAGCCAGGAGTAACACCTGAGCACCGCCGGGTGTGGCCCAAAAAAACAAAAAAATAAAATAAAATAAAATTGGAGACATCAACTTCATTATCTACACCAAAACAAAGAAGTCCCAAAAATTAAAATAAAAAATAAATATATAAATAGATTAAAAATTATTTTGTGCCTCCCCCCCCCCTGCATAGGCATAGTAAATATTGGGGGCATTTGGGAATTCCCTTGGCTTAGGACAGTGGTCGGCAACTGTGGCTCGAGAGCCACATTTGGCTCTTTACACTTTTAATTTGGCTCTTCTGTGTGCCAGGCGATCGCTCCAGGCATCAGGACTTTGCTGCTAGCCTCTGTCAGTGCACCCTGTGTGCAGCCCCTGAGCCTGCCAGGAGCGATTTCTGAGCATAGTATAGCCAGGAGTAACCCTGAGCGTTGCCAAAAAAAAAAAAAAAAATGTGGCTCTCAAAATAAATTTCAATCGTGGTTTTGGCGAGATTTGGCTCAGTTGAAAAAAAAAAAAGGTTGCCAACCACTGGCCTAGGAGATATAGGGTTTCTCCACCCTTGAAGTATAGTGTCATGGGATTGACTGTAGACTCCTTGTCTGTTCATTTACTCTCCCCTCTTTGTTTTTGTGGTGTATGGAAGACTTCTGCTTCGTCATGGGCGATAAAATCAGACCTCTGTAACTAGAGATCTTGGTAGCTGCACAGGTCAAAGAATGAAGCTTATGATGAAGTCTTTCTTTGTGGTTCTAGGAGTTCTGTTCCTTCCGTGTCGATTTAATCTGCCTTCTGTAGTTGGTGGTCATGGTCATTGTGCTGCTCCTAGGATGGAGTTGGGATAGTCTTTCATTATGTTTCCAAGGAGACCCGTTCAGTTGCGATTGTCTCAGTCAGATCTCTGGAATTAGAGATCTTGTTTGTTGTACATATTGTAGACCACAACCTAGGCTAGAGCTTTTTTATTGGTCCCAGGATGCATACTGTCCAGTATTTCTAATTCTTGAGCTGCTCAAGTCTGTTTGCAAAGGTGAATCACGGTGCTGATGCCTCCCCACCAAAAGAGGGTGTCTGCAAGTAAAAAAGACAAAAGTGGAAGTATTTTCACATCATCCTTCCTTCAACTTTGAGCTGAACTTGAACTTTGAACTGAACTGAACTTGGACTTTAAACAATTGAATTGAACTTCATACTAGAGAGATAGCACAGTAGGGAGCTGGGTTTTTGTTTTTGTTTTGTTTTGGGTCACAGCCGGCAGCGCTCAGGGGTTACTCCTGTGCTCAGAAATCGCTCCTGGCAGGTTCCTGGGACCATGTGGGATGCTGGGATTCGAACCGGGAGTTGTCCTGTGTTGGCCGCGTTCAAGGCAAAACCCTATCCACTGTGCTATCTCTGGACCCCGGGAGCTGGGTTTGATCCTTAGATTTGATCCCTGACTAGGGTTTGAGTCCCCAAACACCACCAGGAGAGTGATTCCTGAGCTCAGATCTAGAAGTCAGTTCTGAGTACAGCTTCATGTACCTCTTCTAAAGCCCCCCCCCCCCCCACTTGAGGAGGGAGATGGAGTGCATTGTTGATGGGAACATTGCACTGGTTAAGGGGGGGTGTTGTTTTTTTTAATATATATACCTAAAATCCAACTTCAAACATACTTGTAATAATGATGCTTAAATAAAGATATTTATAAAAAAAAAATAAACAGGGCAGGAGAGATAGCATGGAGGTAGGGTGTTTGCCTCGCATGCAGAAGGACAGTGGTTTGAATTCCGGCATCCCATATGGTCCCCTGAACCTGACAGGAGCGATTTCTGAGCATAGAGACAGGAGTAACCCCTGAGCACTGCCAGGTGTGACCCACTCCAAAATAAATAAATAAATAAAATAAAATAAAAAGAAAAAATATTTAAGGGGCCAGTGAGGTGGCGCTAGAGGTAAGGTGTCTGCCTTGCAAGCGCTAGCCAAGGAAGGACCGTGGTTCGATCCCCCGGCGTCCCATATGGTGCCCCCAAGCCAGGGGCAATTTCTGAGTGCTTAGCCAGGAGTAACCCCTGAGCATCAAATGGGTGTGGCCCAAAAAAACAAAAAAAAAATTTTTTTTAAAGAAAAAAATAAAGCTCCCCCACTTAAATAAGAGTCCAAGTGACCACTAAACATATGAAATAGATGGTTAATATGATTATTCATTAGGGAAATGCAAAGAAAAACCTCAATGAAATAGTTAATTGACATGGAGTTTCTTTAAAGGATGATAAACAGGGCCCAGAGAGATAGCACAGCGGCATTTGCCTTGCAAGCAGCCGATCCAGGACCAAAGGTGGTTAGTTCGAATCCCGGTGTCCCATATGGTCCCCCGTGCCTACCAGGAGCTATTTCTGAGCAGACAGCCAGGAGTAACCCCTGAGCGCTGCCAGGTGTGGTCCAAAAATAAAAACAAAACAAAACAAAAAAGGATGATAAACATCTTCTAAAACAGATTGTTGTTATGGTATTAAATTGTAACTGAAGAAAACTTCATTAACATGTTCACAGCTTATGGATGGATTGTATGCAGGTGACATAAATCAATAAACAAAACACCCCACAAATGTATGCCACTTCAACATTTTATTCTAATTGATGGTTGAAATAGAAAAGGCAGACAAACAGGTGATGATGAATATGCAGCAAAATTGCAACCTTCCTACATTGCCATTGCAAAATGATGCAGTTACTTTGGGAAATAGTTTGGCAGTTGTCTCAAAATGCTAAGCATAGTTATGTGTGACCCAGCAATTCCACTCATAGGTATATCCTAAGAGAAATAAAAACATATGTACACACAAAGTTGCTACTGAAGAGTAAGGGAGGTAGCTTGGTATTAGAGCACATGTCTCAAATGTGTAAGGCCCTAGGTTTGGTTCCCTAACACTGCAAAAATAGATGGATAGTCATTGTATCATTTTTATGATAGCTAAAATAAATGTAAATGATCAAATTGTCCATGAAGGGCTGAAGCAGTGGCGCAAGCGTAAGGCACCTGCCTTGCCTGCCCTAGCCTAGGACAGACCATGGTTTGATCCTCCGTGTCCCGTATGGCCCCCCACAAGCCAGGAGAAATTTCTGAGCGCATAGTCAGGAGTAACTCCTGAGCCTCACCGGGTGTAGCCAAAAAAAAAAAAAAGTCCATGAATTGATGAGTGGACAAGAAAAATGTAGTATTATAAGTCAGTAAGCAAAACAGAATCATATTAGTTGAGGAATGAAGTAAGGGGCTGGAGACTGCAGGGGTGAAGGCATTTGTCAGGCATGTCACAGTCTCAATTTAATTGTGACATGGCATATGATCATCCAACACTGCTAGAAGTGACACTTTAACATCGTTAGGAAAAGCCCAAGTACACCTCCCTCTGAAAACTCTCCAAGAAAGAAATGAGAGCTTGTTTGGAGGTTCTAGCACAGGAGCGCAGCTACTCCTATTCCTTCCACCGAAGAACAGTCCATCTCTATTCGGGGAAGGCCATCCTCTTCGACTGATCACGAAGCTTCGACCTAGAACCCAAGGTGGTTGGTAAATCTCAGCATCCCATATGGTCCCCTGTGCCTGCCAGGGGCTATTTCTGAGCAGATAGCCAGGAATAACCCCTGAGCACTACCGGGTTTGGCCCAAAAACCAAAACAAAACAAAACAAAAAACAAAAAGAAATGAAGTAATGATACATGCTAAAACATGGATCAATCCTGAAGACATGATAAATAAAAAAATACCAGAAAAAAGGGTCATGTACAGTGTGCTTATGTTTATAGGAAATGTTCAGAATAAGTAGATCCATAGAGACAAGAAATAGATTAGTAAATTTTACAGGGTAGAGAGAAAGGAGAAATAAAAACTAATGACTGAAAGGCACAGGGTTTCTTTTACTATTATTTTGCTTTGGTTAGTTCTAGGGGCCATAGCAGGTAGTGTGTGAAGGTAGGACCATCCCTGGAAGTGCTCAGGAGATCGTGTGATGCTAGAGATTCAAATCAGGACCCACACCTCGAATGTGTCAGGCATGTACTCTACCACTCTAACCACAGGGCTAATTTCTCCACTTTCCTCTTGGTGGGCTGGTTAGGAGATGGTGGTTGGGCTATAAACAGTGATGCTTAGGGACTATTTCTGGCAGTGTTCAGGGGACCATATATGGTACCAGAGATTGAACTGGGATCAGCAGTTTGCAAGCCAAACAACTTAAACCCTGTACTAACTCTCTGACCCACCCAGTTTCCTTTATTTCTTTTTGGTTTTGGTTTTGGGACCAGACCTGGTGGCACTCATGTGTTATTCCAGGAATTACTCCTGCCAGGCTCAGGGGACCATATGTGATGCTGGGGCTCCGAACCTGGATTAGCTGTGTGCAAGGCAAACACCCTACCCACTGTGCTATTGCTCCAGCCCTAATTTCCTTTTTAAAGGGATAAAAATATAATTAGACTGCAAATATAACTACAGAATTATATGAACATTCTGAAAAAAACAATGCACACTTTTAAAGGGAAATTTTAGGTGAATTATATTGCAATAACTATTTTTATTAAAATGTTTTAGTAAGAAGTATAGTTACGTGACTACCCCTTAGTCAAATTAGAATAATAAAAATTAAATCATTATATAGAACTCTAGTGAAAATAAAGCTTTACTCTATGATAATAGATGACCATGTGAAAATATGACTATTTTGCACAAGAAGTCAGAAATAACAGTGGAAATAATAAAGGTAATAATGCATATCTTAAAATTATACTTTATTAAACTAACATTTTACTCATCTCTATTATTCAGTGTATTTAGTCATATGAGCATGTTCCTATAAGAGCATAAAGCTACCTATGACTTTTCAAACAAAATAGTGATACCTCTATAAAGAAATAGTACAATGGGTAGAGCACTTTCTTTGCATGTGGCAGACCCAGGTTCTGACATCCTATTTGATCCCCTGAGAACTGCCAGAAGTAATTCATGAATGCAGGGACAGGAGGAATCTTTGAGTATTGGCCCAACCATCCCCCACCCCCAAATAACTCAGAATAAAAATAAAATAATATGGCTTAGGGCTGATGAAAATATCGAAATTACACCATCGTTTAAATCTACATTTCTCTAATTATAAAGGCTATAAATCACTTGATAGCCCCAAAAGGTATAACTACAATGATAAGCAAATGACACATTTTATGTTTGAAGAGAATGAAGGCAAAATGTCTTTATCTCGTGGCTTCTAGTGTGTTACAAAGCTTCAGCAGCACATAATTTGTAAAAGTGATCACTATTATGTGTGTGGAAAAATGCCTTCACTCAGGAAGGAAACGACTGGTGAACAAATAGCAATCTGCTCCTGGAATGTGCTTTTACATATATGATAAAGAAATGTTTAGAAATATTTTATTCTAGAGGGCTGGAGTGATAGCACAGTAGTAGAGCATTTACCTTGCATGAGGCCGACCCTGGATGGACCCAGGTTAGATCTCCAGCATCCCATATGGTCCCCAGAGCCTACCAGGGGCAATTTCTGAGCACAGAACCCCCTGAGCACTGCCGGGTGTGGCCCCAAAACAAAATAAAACCAAAAGAAATGTTTTATTCTATTTATAGACCCATGCTATGAGGAGGAGATTTTTCATCTAAAATAATTACTATTTGTTGAAAAAAATAAATGTTGGAGTCAATGCTGATGGGAACCCAACCATCTGTTCAACTTTGAAGGTTAGTATAGGGTAAAAAGGTACCCCAAACGTCAATCCCCATGCTGCTTCTTCTGCAGAGAGAAATGAGCAGAATCAGCACTGTTTATAACAAATGCCCTGGCCTTGAACTAGGGATGAAGGAGCGTGAGAATTAGAAATATAAACAGGCCATGGTCACTGAATGAATGTTACAGCATGTTGGAATAAGAGGTACTCAGGCGATTATGCAGTGCTCAGAATCAAACCTGTCCACCACTGGGTGAAGCTTGAGTTGAGTCCATTGAGCTATTTGGTTTTTAGTAAAGGAAGAGATGTATCATATTTCTTCATGATACTCATCATGCCATATAAATATTTTCCTGTTTTTAAGTGAAAAATTTCAGCTTTGTGTTCTCATTATTCATGACCTGAACTTATCAATCCAGGCCTAAGAAAGCAACATGTTTTAGAGATTTAAACTCTTGAGCAATATTTCTTAGGAAGTTATAAGTGATCGTTAGTTATTGCTGCATAATAAATTACTCCAAAAGTAGGCTTAAATAACATTTATGGTCTCACAGCTACTGTGAGGAATTTGTAACTTAGCTGGGTGACTCCAGCAAGCATTCTTCATAAGGCTATGCAGTTGATCTGTTAGTTTTGTGTCTGCAGTCATCTATGGATTTACATGGAGATTTAACTGGAGAAAGATTCAACTCTTAAAGCACACACTTCACTGTGAACAGATCTTGGCTATTCTTATTAATTAAAGACAGTAGTATTTTCTTGCCACTCTGTCTCTCTTAGGACATTATATGAGATGATAGTTGCCTTCCCTCTGAGCAAGTTAGTGAGAGAGAGAAAGAATACAAGCAAGAGGGAAGCCAAGTCATTTTGTAATCCAATGTTAGAGTGAGTTCTTCCTTGTTCCATATATATATTTGGTTCTTGGGTCACACCCGGCAGCGCTCAGGGGTTACTCCTGACTCTATGCTCAGAAATAGCTCCTGGCAGGCTCGGGGGACCATATGGGATGTCGGAATTTGAACCACCATTCTTCTGCATGCAAGGCAAATGCCCTATCTCCATGCTATCTCTCCGGCCCCCATATTCCATATTTTTAGAAATGACTCTATAAATCCAACTCATATCTAAAGAGAACCAATTTTGTGCCAATATGGAGAGAATGGGGCTGATTCATTGGGTTCTTGACTGTGCCTGCTACAGTGTTCATTTTCTTCCATGGATGTAGCTTTGTCAGGATAGGGGAACATTAAATACTCTAGTCTTAAGTCAGTAAAATTTTCTACCCCTTCACCTGGCAAGTCTTAATTATGTTCTGTAATGTGTAGGCAGAACTTGACCAGTCATTGCTAACTGTGAAGATGGGTACAAAGTTCAAATTCTAATTCAGAACTCTAGTAATCTTGTCAACACATCAGTCATGGTGCCCGTTTTTTCTCTACTCCATCCAACCACCCTCTCACTTTCTCTAGCAAGGTTCTTAGGTATGCAAGTCTAAGATATCACTCTTCAGCGGCATTTGCAAGCCAATCCGGGACCAAAGGTGGTTGGTTCGAATCCCGGTGTCCCATATGGTCCCCCGTGCCTGCCAGGAGCTATTTCTGAGCAGACAGCCAGGAGTAACCCCTGAGCACTGCCGGGTTTGGCCCAAAAACCGGTTTTTAATTAAAAAACCGGTTTAATTAAATTTAAATTAAATTAATATTTTCTCTTAAAACATTTCTAGATTTTTTTGTTACTCCTAACTAAGTGTAATCCTAATGATGTGGGTTTATTCAAGTGCAGATCCTGAACTTAGGCAATAAAAAAAAAAAAAGTCCAGTCTTACCATGACCTGTGCTTCCCTTTTGCCATTTAGGGACTTGCGAGGGAGGTGGCATATAGGGCAGATATTGTTTCTAAGCAGAACTTAAAAATTTGTAGCAAACTTGACCATATGAAGCCAAATTGATAATAAAACAGGTAGGTCATTTGCCTTGTATGCAGCCAGCCCAGGTTTGATCCTCAGCATCCCATATGGTCCCCAAAGTCTAGCAAGTTATTTCAAAGTTCAGAGCCAGGAGTAACTCCTGAGAACAGCTAGGCGTGGCCCTAAAATATAACAAACAAACAAAACCCATGACCAGCTTCCCTCTGATATTGAATGAAGATGTAGCTGTGCTGACTGGCAGTGCCCAGGGTAGAGGGCGCAGGCAAAGAAGGGGCTAGTGCTTGAGGTTTTCTTCAGGAAGCGAGACAGCAGGAGGCGCCCTGAGCCAAGTTCTGCCACCATTTGCCTTGTATGCTGTCTACATAAAACAAAGGCCTGCCAGGCTCAGGTCAAATGCTTACCTCAAAATGTAGAACCTGTAGGTACCTTTAAGAAACAGGGTAGGGGACGGAGTTATAGTAGTGCATTGGGGGTGGAGGTGGGGGAGGTCTAGTCCTGCAGGGTTTGACCACTTTGAAAAAAAAAAAAAGTAGGATAGAAGTCTTCAGGGACAAAGATAAAGGACAAATGAGACTGTCTTATGAAAGTAGTCAGGGAATAGATAAAAAAAAAAATCCGTATCAAGCACCATATCAAGCACCAAGGAGGACAGTGTTTGTGTTGTGTATACAATGCCAGCCAGAGGTCCCTGTAAAACAAAGGCTACTTCTGTTTTCTTTTCACTGCCTCTGCTCCATGGTGTCAATGACATTCTCTAATGACACCCACACCCAGGTTTATGCCAGGGCTGTCTTCAGCTCTTGCTCTCCTTTTTACAGAACTCAAATGAAATAAATTGCTTCAGAGCATTTCTGAGCTAGTATTTTGAGCCAGTGATAACAGCTAAACCCAGGATCTCTCCTGTCACTTTCTTCCCTTTCCTTTCCTCCCCTTCCTTCCCCCTCCTCCCCTTTGTCTTCCCTCCCTTCCATCCCCTCTCCCCACTTCCTGTCTCTTTCCTTCCCTTCCTCCCCTTCTCTCCCCTCCCCTTTCTTTCCCTTCCCTTCTCATCTCACACCTAGCAGTACATCAGTTCTACTACTAGCTCTGTGTGTGAATGGAGGGGATTGCTTCTAATGGTACTGTTAGGGTAGTTGGACTCAATTTGACCAAATGCAGGTGCTCAGTCCATTGAGCTATGTCTCTGACTGTCAGTGGTATTCAAGGAAACTGAGATTGGGAATGGGGGGAGGGTGTACTGGAAATACTTGACCAATCAGGCTGGCAATTTAGAACTAGGGCTAAGGATGTGACACTTTGGGCCCTATGCTGTTGGAACCCTCTGGACCAACTAATAGTCTTGGGGTTCTCAAGAGCTGCACATGGCAATGCTCGGGATCATTTATGGTGCCAAGTATTGAACCTGGATAAGTCTCATGTAAGGCAAGCACTTTAACCCCTGCACTATCTCTCCATATTCCAGTGTCAGGGCTTACTCCTAGAATTCCTGAGCTCAAGGATCTTTACTAGTGGACTCAGGGAATCATATAGGGTACCAGGGATTTGACCTGGGTCAACAGCATGCAATGAAAACACCCTACCTTTTATACTATTTCTCTGGCCACTGGTCTCCAATTACTTAAGTCCAACTCCCACCCCACCCCCATTGTAAAATGCTATTGCATGGTAGAAAGGCCTGGAATTCTTTTTTGTTTGTTTGTTTGTTTTTGGTTTGGGCCACACTCGGCAACACTCAGGGGTTACTCCTGGCTCTGCACTCAGAAATCACTCCTGACAGGGGGACCATATGGGACGCTGGGAATCAAACCCAGTTTCGTCTTGGGTCAGCCGCATGCAAGGCAAATGCTCTACCACTGTGCTATCGCTCCAGCCCTGGAATTCACATTAGAGTAAAGGAATTCAACAAATTATGCTTTTCCATTAAAATTCTGTATTATTGTTTTTATCAAAGGTTTTTGAACTAAACTAATCTTAGTTTATTTGGCCCAGAAATGTCTCTAGTTAAAAATCCAATTACTTCACAGTGCCTATTTTTAAAATATATTTCCCCAAATTAGGCAAAGGAACATTCACAGGTTCCAAAGAATGGGAAGTTCAGTGTGAAGCAAAAAAGGGAGTGGAAAAAAAAGGGAGTGGATTCTCTAGTCTAGCAAATCTGCATTGAAACCAAGATTCTCACACCAGATGTTAATAATAGTTGTAGAACAGGAAACAAAAGAATGCAGGCATTACTCCAATTTATAAAGGTGATCACCCAAGGAAATATGTTGATGAAACCTTAATATAAAGAAGTTAAATGAGAAAGAAATATTATTGCACTAGATTCTTATCTCACACCAGAGGTCACTGATACATGAAGAAACAAAGGTATTTTCTTAACAAATATTTCTGATGTGCCAAGCACTGTTCTAGGCATTGAGGCAATAGACATAAAATAAAATAAAGTCACTGCACTCTTTATCCTGATAATATGCCTACTGATTAAAAACAGAGATACAAAGGATACTATTAGTGAAAACAATTTAAAAGTCTTAAAAGAGTTTCCTTAGGAACGGAATTTAGGAATGGGAAGGGGTAGAGAGAAAAAGGAAAAAAATTGTCTTTCCTGAAAAAAACCTACTATGATATTTGATTGGGGGGGGGGTCATCACATCTGATGGTCTCATAACTTACTCCTGATTCTTTGTTCAGGGATCACTTTTAGTGGTTGGTCCAGGTGACCAAATGTAATTGCCAGGAATCAAAACCAGGTCAGTCATGTGCAAGGTCAGTGTCTTAGCCATTGTACCTTGACAGCTCCTACAGGTCAATGTTTTAGATGTAGATATGACATCCACTTTTGGGTCTTACCTGAATGGGTGATGGGCTTTTTCTTTGTTACTTCAGTCCACCAGACATAAAGATGTTCACCTTACATTTCTCTGTGTGCCATGAAACAGAAAGTACATTGATAAGAACTGAAGGGGTGAGAAGAACACCATCAAATATGAACAGGATTTTCTTCCGGGCAGTATGATATTGATATATCCTTGATGATGACTTAGAGAGGGTTGAGGTAATCTGTTATCCTAGCCTGACTGCATCAAAAGCGTTCACAATTAGGTACTTCATCCCTGAGAACTTGGCGTCCTCAGGCTCTAAGAACATTTGTGACCTTGAGAGAGAAGAGAGTGACAAAGAGAAATAGAAAAGCCACTGTCTAGAACCAGGAAATAATCAGTAGGAAAAATACAAAAGATGTCATGACAGAGCAGAAAAGATGCTGGCATTCACAGTGACTGTCAAGGGGAAGGTATACATGATTTATTAGGGGAGATGTAGGCAGAGACTCCAGGTAGATACTAACAACCAGACCTAGAGAGGGGAGTCAAAAGTGGCGAGACTTTCACGTTCTTGAGTAAAACTCATTGAAAGTTGAGTGGAGTTGAAACTAAGAGCAGATGTAAGCCAGTACCAGTACTGACTATAGGTTTCCAAAATCATTCTCTTTCAAACATAGGAAGAAATGAGGTTGTGGAGTGGAGTGGAGTGGAGACTGCCCCAAGTCTATAATGCATCTACATCTAAAATTGGAGAGAAATGTTTTTGGGATTTGATTCCAGAATCTCCATCCCTTCCCAGAGAAAAAATGTTCTTTCAACTCCCAATGTTTACTCCTTTGTAAAGGTCATGGCTCATCATACTTATAGGAACTCTAGAACCAGAGAACTGAATGTTTATTTTTTTTTACTTTTCTTTTCTTTTCTTTTTTTTTTCAAAAATCTACACAATGGTTGGCAAGATCATTTGTTTATTCAGAAAGCAGCCAACAGGATGCTACAGGCCTGTCAGTGAATAACTCTGCCACCAGAGATTTAGCAAAGTCTTGAAGACCAACAAAGGCACCTAGCAGGTAAGAGGAGAAGCACCTTTCTTTTTGTAGCCCCACAGTCACTTCTTTTTGAGTTACTTAATGGCACCCGAATTCTTGGCACCTTCATACATCTCTTCCTTATTCCCTGAAAAAATTTCATTAGCCTCCAGGATAGTTTCCCTCTGAAACCCTCTCACCACCCACCCCTTTCCTCTCTGAAATCCTGTATCCTGGTTCTTTGTTGTTTTTTATGTTATTTTTTGAGGAGAGGAAAAAAGGGTGGAGGGAACTGGGTCACACTAAAGTGTCCTCAGGACTTCCTCCTGGCTCTCTGTATTCAGGAATGGCTTCTAGCGTGCAGGGGCTATATGTGGTGCTAGGGATTGAATTGGGGTCCCCTCTTGCATGACAAATGTCTTAACCTAAACTATCTCTCAGGCCTCTATATCCTATTTCTAGTCCTATATGCCCAGATGGGACTAGATCCAAGCTATTAAGGGCCTAATGCTTATATAATGTGTGGGCTCCTCTTTAAGGAAAAGAATAAAAAATTTAAGCTTTGTACAAAGCTACTAGGGTCAGGACCTTTAGAAAGATCCTGTACAAATAAGAGTTCCAGAGGAAGTTTTATTAACTCCCTGTAAATCCACCCTTGAAGACTAATTATTCTCAAAGAGAAACTGGATTAGTTAATTAGCTTGGTAATGCTGCATAATGAATTATCTTGCGCATATATATATCCTTTTGGATGAGAAGATCCAGAGTCCTATTTTGCTGAATATTTTCTTTTGGGTCTGATAACTGACATTGAATATTATCTACTGAAGATGATGTTTCATTCTGTATCTTTCTTGCTGTATTACAAGGCTCCACCATTACTTGATACAGAATATGCCAGTTATGCTGATAACAGGCAGAGATCTACCAGGCTAGCTCAATGAAGTATCTTCTCTAGCGCCAAACTTTACCTTCAGAATCACTGTCTCAGGAAGAGAAGGGACCTCTAGTGGTCACTCTCAAAGGTGACATCAAAGTTACTAGTTCTAAAAAAATCCCCAAAACTACAGGTGTTAGATGAATAGTAAAGGGGTTAAAACCCTTTCCTTGAACACTGTCCATCTGGCTTCTTATTCAGCGGAACCGCTCCTCGAAGCCCTTCCAGGAGTGA
Organism: Suncus etruscus; assembly: GCF_024139225.1. Classification (NCBI taxonomy): domain Eukaryota; kingdom Metazoa; phylum Chordata; class Mammalia; order Eulipotyphla; family Soricidae; genus Suncus; species Suncus etruscus. The sequence goes on along the minus strand of NC_064848.1, from coordinate 167,402,819 downwards.
TCCCTGAGCACAGATCCTGAGAACTGACAGGTGTACAGCCCGCCCCCCATCCTGGGGGGGGGGGGGAGATACACCAATACTACAAACTTAAACATCATTGTAACTCTATAATAAAAATTAAAATTATGAAAGTTAATAAAAGGTGCTCTGGTGTTTCAACTAGATTGTGGGTTCCAAGATAAGGAAGAAAGAAAATATTGGCCAAATCAGAGATATTTGGGGTATTTTGTCTAAGTAAGTTGTGAAGGATAAGGAGGTTTCGGCTTAATAGAATGTAGAAGATACTTTTATTTCAGAGGATGGTTTCTGTTGCATAGTAAGTAGAAAATATTGTCTTTTAGGTTTTTATTTATACCAAAGATTCATATGTGTGGTGCTAGGGATTAAATCCAGGGCTTTGAGCATAAGAAGCATGTACTCTTTCAACTGAGCTACATACCAGAAGCTTCAACCTTTTGAATTAAGTTTTTTTTATCTTAGAGGATTACTAGCCACTGTTTAATCATGGAGATTCTGAAGTTCTAGGAACAATTGTAAGCCATGAAATTTAATTAAATTAGACCATTGAATTGAACCATTGAATTTTAGATGGTAAAAGTACTACACTGGGCTCCTGAATTGCTCTGAGAATTGTTTAATTATTACTAAGCAGCATAAGACAGATATTAGCTTTCAAAATTCTCAAGGACATATCCAGGTAACCCCACTGGCCTGTGTGACCCTTCAGACATTTACCCTCAGCATTTGGCACAATAAGCTTGGTAACAGGACCTGTAAAGCCACAGTGTATAGATACTTTGGGATGACATCTGTCGAAGGGCCACTGTGTTGCCCCTCCAGCCTCCTGTAGTTGGGTTTCCCTATCTTGTTCTTTATCCCACACACAATCACAAGTAATGTGAGCCTGTAATCCTTCTTAGACTGTCTTCCATTGGGCAGTTCTGGGTTCACACCCTCCAGGGCGGAGCACCCATTTTTACCTCTGAGAGGGTCTCCTCCCACTTTTCTCCCTTCCTCCCACTTTACTCCTCCCTCCCACTCATTTTCCTTCATCCCACTCTTCTTTCTCCCATTCTCCTCCTTCCCTCCTTCCCTCCCAGTTTCACACTCCTCCCTCCCACACTTCTCCCTCTCTCCCACTCTCCTCCCTCCTATTCTTCCTTCCACTCCTCCCTTCCACTATCCTCCTCTCTCCCTCCCTTTTTCCTTCTGCCACTGTTTCTTGCACTATACTCTAAACATCATCCAGACATTCCTTCACTACTATGGGATCTCAAGCATCCATACCCACCAATCCTTAGTCTCACATTCCCTGTTTTCAAGGGGAGGTTCCTGAATCACAATGTATTTCATCAGGAAGGTCTTAAAGACAAGCTCCTTAGTCTCATCAGAACTGTGGGAGGAAAGGGACCTGCTCACTTAAATCAAAGGCCATGGTTGCAGCTCTGTAGCCCCTTCTTTGTCCAAAGGTACATTGCCCTGAGATGAAAGTGATTGATTTCAACTGCCAGGAATTTCCTGACTCAATGCTGCCTCTTTTCTCCTACTCTGAAACTAAGTTCCTTGTTGAAGATGTGGAATATTGAACTTCTGTTAATATTCTAACCAGAAAAACTGCTTAGCTAATGATTAACTTCTAGGTTTAACTATTTATTAGAAATGGTTTCTCTTCTCTGTCAATTCTAGACCAGAGGAAGTTCAGGGACTTGGACCTTTGACATGTCACTTCTTTGACTGTCCAGAGGGGGCACCATGATCTCATTTTTAACTCCCACATCCCTCCTAGTGCTCTTTGTCCTTTCCTTGTCTCCGGGTGCTTAGGAACTTTTCCTCAAGAATTAAGACCCTTGGGGCTGGAGCAATAGTACATGAAGTAAGGCATTTGCCTTACATCTAGGTAAAAATACCAGAATCCCATGAACCCCTGAGCCCCACTAGGAGTGATTCCTGAGTACACAGCCAAGAGTAATTGCTGAACATCTCTTCTGTGGCCCCAAAACATGAAGAATTTAGACTTTATGATGGGCCGAGAGATAGTGCAAAAGGTGATTGCCTTGCATGCTAACCTTACGCAGGCCATGTCAGGGTGACCCCTCAGCACAAAGACAGGAGTAAACCCTGAGGACAGCCAGTTATGGCCCCCACACCAAACCAAACCAAATGAACAAATAAGACCCTTGAAAACTAGGGTTGATGTTTGCTCATTTCTGTATTGTGTGGAGTTCTTAGAAAACCTTCCATCTTGTAGATTGTACAAATTAGCATCTTTCTGAAGATTATTTTCTATAAATGATAGCAGAGTCACTCAAGGAGATGAAAATTCACAACTAAGACACCAAATTAGCTTGGATGACATGGCCATCCTAAGAATTTGGACACCCAAGCACATAGTAGATATCCAAAAATATCTGCTAAATACTTTCTCCCAACTTTTTGTTTGTGAAAGCATACAAAAAGCTTATGAATATAAAACATGGGCTCGAGCAATAACACAGCGGTAAGGTGTTTGCCTTGCATGCAGCCAATATATGACAGACCCTGGTTCGAATCCTGGCAAGCCATATGTTCCCCCGAGCCTGTCAGGAGTAACTTCTTGTTTTATTTTTTGTTTTGGTTTTTGGGCCACACCTATTGACACTCAGGGGTTACTCCTGGCCATGGGCTCAGAAATCACTCCTGGCTTGAGGGGACCATACGGGAGGCCAGGGTATTGAACCGCTGTCTTTCCTAGGCTATTGCTTGCAAGGCAGACGCCTTACCTCTAGTGCCACCACTCTGGCCCCATGAGTGACTTCTGAGTGCAGAGTTAGGAATAACTCCTGAGTGTTGCTGGGTGTGACCCTCCTCAAAACAAACAAACAAAAATAATATAAAACATACCAAAAACATATATAATGCATACCAAAACATATATAAAACACCCCAAACCTATAAAACATATCATAACACATAAAACATACAAAAAAGCTAAAAGAAAGTATATATACATATATTTACCTCTAGTCAATACCTAGCTGGGGTTTTTTTGTTGGTTTTTATTTATTTATTTATTTTGATTTTTGGTTTTTGGGTCACACTCGGCGGCACTCAGGGGTTACTCCTGGCTCTATGCTCAGAATAGGCTCAGGGGACCATATGGGATGCCGGGATTCAAACCACTGTCCTTTTGCATGCAAGGCAAACGCCTTACCTCCATGCTATCTCTCCGACCCCAATATTTAGCTGTTTGATTCAAGCAATGTAGTATAATATTGCAAGTATTAACATCTTGCAATACTTACTTTCTGTTTTTATTTAATTTTTATGAATAATTTTTAAATTAGTTGTCATCATTGCAATACTCAATACGTAAATATGAAGACATTCTCCTGCTTAACTACATTTCTATTATTATGCTTACAAATAATTAACTGAACTAAAGAGAGAGTATAGGAATATTTGCCTTGCATGTGGCCAACCCTAGTTTAAAGCCCAAGCTTCACATGTGGTCCCTCCATAAACCAACAAAGATCACTACTAAGCACAGAGCTAGGAATAGCCCCTGAGTACTCCATTTATTGCTGCAGGCGTCTTGCATCTCAGCATCTCTAGTGGGATGAATTTCTTCACAAAAGGAGAGCAGACACACGAATGGGTGAATATAAAATATGAAATAATGAGACCATACAAAATACATTGTATGGGGACCCGCATCTGCAATACACGTGAGACAATTTTACTTTTCAGGCTGATGACATTTAAGCACAACTCTGGTGTCCAAGATATTTCCACAAAAACAAAGGGCAGAGAATCTTTAGGAGAAGGAAGACAATGATAGCACGCCCTAGAATATATATATATATCACAAACTAGCATACAGGTGAACAGAATCCTCAGCTAAAAGGTAAGGAAGTGACATAAAGGGGTGTTCTAGTTTAGCAAGAAGCTTCTTATAACTAAGAAAGAGAAACTGGTTTTGCTACAATTTTGCAGCCTGCTGGAATAGTAAAATGCAAGAAAGACAGGAACTGTTTGCTTACTACCTAGAAGCTGAAAACAGAAAAACAGGTTGCAGATAGCTGGCTGGACTCGTCTGAGTTACAAATATACTTAGCCAGCGGGGAACTTTAGCAACTTTTGGTACTGAAATTTCTCTGACAGCACAATGACTGAAGACGAAATTTGGCCTGTAGTTTTGCAAGGAAGACAAAGCCAAATGGTAAGAAAAGAGATAATTAATGTCACCACCATGTATATAACAGAAATATAGCCAATGATCCACGCAGGGGATATGATTAATTCCACCAACGGGCCTGCTGACTAAAGATTTCTTGGGGAAGATATCAGCTCACTGCACCAGGAAAGCCAATAGACATGTCTGGTGGGCTTGCTTCCCCTATAATGGAGACATCTATGCTGCATGCTGTGGCAATTTATGACTCAAAAACAACCCAAAATCAACATTTTGTCCTTGAGCTAATATCCATTTGTAGGCATTAATGTTAGTGTCTTGCCCATATCTCTTTGGTCTGCCTTGAAGTCACAGCAAATAGTTTCAGTATAGCAAGTATGTTCCTGAGTGCCTTTGTCTATTTATATATGGCCAGCTCAAGAAAGTGTTTTCAGCCTTAAAAGGGTTAATCAAATTTTGGGAAGTCAATACCCCCAAAAGTGTTCTTCAGCCATGATGGAGTAAAGTTAATGGATAAATGTCCAAACTTCCTTCCAAACTGATTTTGAGATATACTCAACACAGCAAGCCAAAGGGTCTTCAGTGGCCCACAGCAATAATCTATTTACCAGTACTTCTTTGGTTTTCTTTTTTGCCACACTCAGTGGTGCTCAGGGCTTATTCCTGGCTCTATGCTCAGAGATCACTCCTGATTCTGCTCAGGGATCATTCCTGGCAGTGTTCAGGTGACCATATATGGTGCTGGGGACTAGTAGCTAGTAGCTAGTAGCATGCAACTATCTTAATTTCTATCCTCTCTTTACGCCCTTCAAATCACCTTTAAATAAACCAGTTGGCAGCCAAAATTTATAGATTTTGCTTTGAATGGACCCAGAACCAGTATAAAAATTATTGCTTTAAAAGAAACTATTGTTTTATTCATTTAAAATAAAAATAGCAAAATACTGCTATTTAGATTCAAACTAGAGTCAATTCAAAAGCTACTTAGATGATTGTTGCAACCTAAACAACAGAAACTGTTCTTGGTTATAATACTTGATGACACATTGCTAAAGAAAGTCTATTTATTGTGCTCAGAAAAATCTACATCAATAAGAATAAAAGCACTGCTTACTTCATGGTTGCACAGCTGACTATGAGCAATAATATTAAACATACATTTTTTTCTGATAAATACATGATGTAACCCTGTGCTACAGATAAATACTGTATAGTGCTGTAAAAGTAATTTACTTTTTTTGTTTGTTTTTTAAAGGGTTTTTTGTTATGTTTTGTGCCACACCAGGCAGTACTCACACTCTGAAACTACTCCTTGTGGTTCTCAGGGGACCATACAGGTATCTAGGGAATCAAAGTCAGTCAACTGTATGCAAGGCAAGTGCCCTAATGGCTGTTCTTTCTCTCTGGCCCTTTATTACTTTTTTGAAAAATGTATTTGTGGGGCCAGAGAGATAGCATGGAGGTAAGGAATTTGCCTTTCATGCAGAAGGATGGTGGTTCGAATCCCAGCATCCCATATGGTCCCCCGTGCCTGCCAGGGGCGTTTTTCTAAGCATGGAGCCAGGAGAAACCCCTGAGTGCTGCCGGGTGTGACCCAAAAACCAAAAATAAAATGTATTTGTATAATATTTTTATCTCAGATATATTTTGATTTAAAAGTTATGTTCAAATGGGCGCCAGAGCATTAGCATAGCGGGTAGGGCACTTGCCTTGTATGCAGCCAACCGGGTTTGATCCTCAGCATCCCATATGGTCCTCCAAGCTTGCCAGAAGTAATTTCTGAGCATAGACTGGGACTAACCCCTGAGTGTCCTCAGGTGTGGCCCTAAAACAAACAAACAAAAAACAATTATGTTCAAATGTTGTATTACTTGACTGGTTCCACCAAACAAGTGTTCTAAATACATCAAGCTTTATAAAAGCATATGGCGTCAATTCTCATACCTTAAAATTAATAATTATTGGTTTAAAAGTTCTAAATATTTAGGTATAGTGATCTTTCAAATTGTTAGTTTAAGTATTTCTTTTATCAACTTCATCTGCAGGCTTTTCCCAAAGTGTCATGAAGATACACTAAGCCTTGACACCACAATCTAGTTTAATTTGACGATGTATCAATTTGGGACTAAGGAAAAGTCACTGATTTTCCCCCCTCAATTTATTTTGCCCCTCTGCTTATTTTCTCCCTCAATATCTGCAGTTTATAAAATCATCAGATTTTTGCACTCCTAGAAGCAGCAGGCATATACGACTGCATAAAATAAAAGCCAGCTTTGGATTTTTTTTTTTAGGTTTGCAAATTCCATGTATTTTCAGTTATTGAGGCAATATTTTTGAGAACTTGAGAACTGACATTATCTCTAGCCACTAACCCAAAGCCAGAGATTAAGGAGCTAGAATATTACATAATTGAATGTAACATAATTTGTTTTTCTTTCAGCTTCTTCATTCTCTTCTAGAATTAGTCAATGTTTGGTTAGTTTATCAATCATGTTGTTGGAGTGACATCTACAACAGTCATGTCCTTTGGAAGTTTCTCCTATTCCTCTATCTATATTTGAAATGTCATCTCTAACCTGTTATGATGAGGGAAAGTGTAGCCAGCAGGCTCTCTCACCATGCAATGCAGTCATGGAGTCTCTCCTGACCAGCTGTCCATCGTGTTAGAGCATTTTCATATATTGAGAGCTCTATTTTTAGCCTGTCAACTGCACAGCTTTCTTCATTTCAAGGAATTGTAGAGGGTATTTCTGACTTTAGAAAATTTAGAGGTCTTTCACTTAATATAAAGACATCATTTATGTTGTCAGTGCCAAAAGTTTACAGGGAGTTGAACAAAGTTTGTCAAAACCAGCTGATCTTGAAAAGGAATGTCTTCATTATTCTCAACTATAACCCTCCTCTGGATCCTGTATCATGTAGCATTTGGAACTTAGAATCCTCTTTCCAGATCAGCAGTTGGGGTTTCTGCATCTAACTTTTCTTGGAATCTCATTCTTTGACTAATACTATTTTTTTATTGAATTCTATTCATTCTCACTCTCTTAGTAGCTATGGTCAAAGGAACAGAGCTAGTAATAGCCCCTGAGTACTGCATTTATGACCCCAAAACAACCCAAAAATCAACATTTTGTCCTAGAGCTAATATCCATTTGTAGACATTAATGTTAGTGTCTTGCCCACATCTCCCTGGTCTGCCTTGAAGTCACAGAAAACAGTTTTAGTATAGTAAGTAACTTCCCGAGTACCTTTGTCTATTTATGTATGGCCAGCTCAAGAGCGTGTTCTCTGACCAACTATTCACTATATGTGCACCAACTGCTATTTTGCAAGTTGGCACTGTCTGCTTCTATGTTTCCCCTCAAAGTTTCATCTGTTGGGTTTTTAGCTTTGCTTGTTGCCATGGACCTTCTGGTGGGTGGCCTACCAGAATCACTGCCTACTTGTCCCTGGGATATTTAAATGAGTGCTCTCTAAGGGCTGGATTCAGCTGAACTCACTAACTGCTCCCAGTTCTGGGCTCAAGAGTGATCTTTGGTGGTATTCAGGGGAACAATTGCAGTGCTAGAGAGTAAACTGGGGTGCACAGTTTGCAAGGCAAGTGCTTAATCACTCTACTATTTCTTGGTGGCTCCCTTGTGATATTATTGCTATTTTATTTTCTTTCACTTACTTTGGGATATGAATGCAGTATAAAAAACACATATAACATATAAAATAAGTGTTAATGGGCTATATTATGGAAAAGGCCTCTATTGAACATCAGAGTATTAGTAGTTAAACTTTCAGAAAAGTGACAGTTATATTTGAATTATTGACTGCACAAGAGGTCAGTGCCCTGAAACCCTGCATTATTCAAGGATCAACTGTATTTTTTTTTTTTTGGTTTTTGGGGTCACACCAGGTGGCATTCAGGGGTTACTCTTGGCTCTGTGCTCAGGAATAACTCCTTGGGGCTGGAGATATAGCACAGCAGTAGGACATTTGCCTTGCATGTGGTCAACCCAGGAGGTACCCAGTTCAATTCCCAGAATCCCATATGTTCCTCAGCCTGCCAGGGGTGATTTCTGAGTGCGGAGCCAGAAGTAACCACTGAATGCCACCGGGTGTGGCCCCAAAACCAATCAACAATCAATAAAGTTAAAAAAAATGGGAAAAAAAGGAATCACTCCTTGTAGTCTTGGAAGACCATATGGGATGGCAGGGATCGAACCTGGGTCAGCTGCTTGCGAGCCAAATGTCCTTCCCACTGTACTTGGGCCCCTGTATTTTCATTTTATTTCATTTAGTCCTTATAGAACTTTATAGTAAGGGCATTGTTATTATTTCCTTTGAATTGATAAAGAACCCGAGGTCAAGTCAGGGAGATAGCTCAGGGTTTAAAGTATTTACCTTGTATGCAACTGACCCCTATTTAATCACCAACACCACCTATGGTCTTTTGAATTTCACCAAGAGTGATCCCTAGAACAGAGCCAGGAATAAGCCTTGAACACCACTGGATGTGGCCCCAAAAGACCAAAACACGCACACGCACACACACCAACAAAAATAACCCGAGGGTCATAGAGATTACATAATTTTTTGAAGTTACACAGCTTTAAGTATCAGATTTCTGTAATGGTTAACCAGTGTGCTAAAAATTACAGATAATAATAAATGTCCTATATTTTATTAATGGAAAAATCATATAATTATAGTAATGTCTATGTGCCAGACTAAATATTTACTATAAATAGACATTGATATTTTTATTAAAATTATATCATACTTTATTTCTGATTCTTAAAATTATAATGTATGGATTCCTCAAATTAGGTAAGTTCCTCAAAGAGCTAGAACTTTCTCCTGCCATATCTGGTTTGGTACAGCTTTTCTACTAGGCTTCGGTTACCAGTGGTAAGTAACATTTTTCCAGCATTAAATTGTATGTAAGTTTCCTATTTTTTGTAAAGTATGCTTTGAAATCAAACCCTTTTTTTTTTGTATAGGTCTATCATCTCCTCTCAGACTTGTCTCCCCCCACCCAGGTTGTCGGCTAATGAAGTTGAACTTGAACATAAGCATGTTTGCTGACATGAGCTACAATTTTTGCTCAGGGTCAGGTTTACTTGGAATGACTATATCCCTGTTAATAATATCTGGCCCCACCTAGTAACTTAGACACTTACAAATACTTGGATCTTAAGAAGATGTCTTCCCAATTACTCTCTTCTTCAAGAATCCATAAAGACAAAGACTTTGAACCCAATATATCTTATTTACTTCACCCAACTGTCATAAAGCATTCAAACTCAAGTATTATAAAGAATGAATGTAACAGGAAAAGGATTCAGAATTCTCAGTCGGTGGAATAATTGACCCAAGAAGTTCGCCTTTCAGAACATAGCAGGTAAGAGGCGAGACTTTGTCTTAATAGGAAGAAGAAAGCATAAAATTTTAAAATGAAAAAAAAAAATGAGGGAATTTAATTTTGAAAAGTTGCTCTCTTGGTGGAGCAAAGCAAAGAGGAGAGAGCTGTCCTCCTCATGAATAAAGGAGGGTGGAGTCTGCCAAGCATTACACGCTCAGTTTATAGTGAGCATCTTTTGTGGGCAGTGATTGAGAAAACTATGAGTGACTAGATTCTGAGATCACGACTATTATCATAATGTGATAGAAATCTTTTGGGAAAAATTTAAAATTTAAAAGTCATAAGGACAGGGCCCGGAGAGATAGCACAGCAGCGTTTGCCTTGCAAGCAGCCGATCCAGGACCAAAGGTGGTTGGTTCGAATCCCGGTGTCCCATATGGTCCCCCGTGCCTGCCAGGAGCTATTTCTGAGCAGACAGCCAAGAGTAACCCCTGAGCACCCCGGGTGTAGCCCAAAAACCAAAAAAAAAAAAAAAAAAAGTCATAAGGTCATAAAGACAAAATCAGAGAGCTAATTGCCTCGTATTAAAAAAATTGATGCAAACTTGCCAGCCAGAAAGGGTGAGTATGTCAGGAAATAGACTTGCTCAGGTCTAATCAGGCTTAGGAGAGGGGAGAAAAGATGTGTAGGTCTGTTCAAAAATTCTGGAAGTAAATATTTGTGTTTAGGGGCGCAAGCTCCAAGGTGCTAAGGTATGTGGAGTGGCCAGGGACTCGAAGGAATTACAGCAGTTTCTTAAAGGAAAATCTGTTTATTTAGGCAGGAGGGTGGTTAAGAGCCTGAAATTTACTTATTTAAAATTGGGGGGGGAACTTACTGTATATATATAATTCTAAACCTTTAGAAACAATTCCAAGACGTCTTGTTGGGCATTTAAGATTGAAATAACGTATGAAACATGTTTCTCATGATGCCTGGTTTCATAGAAAGACTTTCGTATGGATTTCTACTATATTCATGGCAGAACTGTTAGAGAGCAATAATAAATGCATTTTTTTCTTGATGGAAATAGAGGATATCTAAGAAGAGAAATGGCAATAGCAAAAGCACAGAAGAAAGAAGAAAAGAGATCTTTTAGAATAAATGGGAAGGAGAGGAGTACTATTAGGAGAAAAGTGATGAAAGGATGGAGAAAACAAAGAGATCAACATGATTTAAGACCAGAGGCCATATTGTAATTAAGTACTTTCTAAGGCCTAGCTTCTTTGTTTTGTTTTTTTGGTTGGTTTTTGGTTTTAGGCCACACATGGCAGTGCTCAGGGTTTACTGTACTCCTGGCTCTATTTAGGGATCACTCCTGGAGGGGCCTTATATAGGGTACTGGGGATTGAACCAAGGTTTAACCCAGGACTACCCATTGTGATCCTCTGATTTAGCTTCCTTTGGGAGGGGGCTTGGGGCCAAACCCAACAGCACTCAGGAGTTACTCCTGGCTCTGTGCACAGAAATCGCACAGATAGGATGCCGGGGATTGAACCCGGGTCTGTCCAGGTTCATCTGTGTGCGAGGCAAATGCCCTACTGCTGTGTTGTCACTCCGGCCCTGACTTAGCTTCTTAAACTAGGGCACACTGTCCCATATAGGGTCATGTCACTGTATGCAGGGATCATAAAAATCTTGGCAATAGCAAAAGTATTGGCAACATTAACAATGCAACAACAAAAAATTAGTCCAAATTCAAACTCATAACAAATCTGAGGTGTTTCTAACAGCATAGACCCATGTTGCATTTCTTATACAAACGGGGGTTGCTAATAAAAAATATTTAAGAATTTTAATTTTAATATTAAAAATTAATTTAGATTTTAAAAAGATTTAAGAAATTTAAGATTGTATCTGTTCCAAGGTGCAAACCATTTGAATCTATGGTGCTTAGAACAGTCTCAAAAAATTTTTGAAAGCAACTTGCAAAAATGACTCAAGAAAGATTTTCAAACAATTACTTTTTTTTTTTTCTTGGTTTTTGGGTTACACCTGGCAGCGCTCAGGGGTCACTCCTGGCTCTACACTCAGAAATCGCTCCTGGCAGGCTCGGGAGACCATATGGGATGCCAGGATTCCAACCACCGTCCTTCTGCATGCAAGGCAAAAGGCTTACTTCCATGCTATCTCTCTGACCCTCAAACAATTACTTTTTTTAACAGAGACTATCTGAAAATAGTCATTTTTTTCTGCCAATTTTTTCTGTCACTTTCTCTAGGGAAGTTGGTTTTATCTTTTGTAGGTCTGCCTGCCATCTAGCTTCTTTCGTGTGACTTTCTTTTTGCTTCAAAGGAAGTTCCTTAATACTAGAAGTACTTTGATCCTAGAAGTCAGAGCAGAATTGTTTAATTTAAAACTAGTAGTACCGTTAGAGCTGGAATGACTCAACTGGGACTTTATTTTAAGTGGAGAATAGACAAGGGGAAGGTTCATAGACTCAGCCTAGAGCAAAGTGCAGAACCCTCTACTCTCCTTTTCTCTGGCAGACCAGAACACAAAATTCATTCAAGATGGACTGGAAGAGCAGTGGCTTTATGGGAACACAAAAGTGTCTTCTAATGGTTTTATTTCTGCCACATGTGATCACAAGTAAGTTTATATTTTTTTCTGACCTCTTTTTAAATCAAGAAGATGTGCCAATTACTACATGATCATAGTACAATGGGAACATCATAAAATTCAAATTGGAATGACATCCTAGTGGGGATGGTACACAGAATAGATAATAGATTAAAAGTTTAAAGAAAGAAAAATGAAAAAGAGAGTGCCTATCAAGCACTACGTAAGAGGTCCAGGGGTCACTCCTGGCAATACTCAACCAACAAGGACAGAAGGTTCAGTACTAGTGCCCTGCAATGCTAGGAACCAAAACAACATCCAGCACTGTTGGTTGCCTCCAGTGCCATTATTCATTGATGCTCATTCTCCAGAGGCTACATGGTGCTGGGGATCAAACCTGGCTCAAGTGCCCTAAATCCTGTACTATCTCTTCAACACTGAAAAACATGTATATGGGCCCGGAGAGATAGCACAGCAGTGTTTGCCTTGCAAACAGCCGATCCAGGACCTAAGGTGGTTGGTTCGAATCCCGGTGTCCCATATGGTCCCCCGTGCCTGCCAGGAGCTATTTCTGAGCAGACAGCCAGGAGTAACCTCTGAGCACCGCCGGGTGTGGCCCAAAAACCAAAAACAAAACAAAAAAAAAAACAACATATATATATATATATATATATATATATATATATATATATATATATATATATATATATTTGGAGAACAAGTCCTCCAAAGTAGTGTTCAGAGGACCCCTCCCAGCAAAATCAGCCCACCAGGCCAGCAGTTTAAAAAAATGCAAGAATCTCAGGATATGGTGCTTCTCAAGCACCATGGTTCCAGAATTATCTGAACCATAAGGATGATCTTTGAGCCTCCAAAGCTACATCTGTTGGTGCTGAGGAGTCCCCATGGCTGTGCCCAGAAATGCTCAAGAACTATGTGGTCTTAGGGATTGAACTGGAGTCAGTTATATTCAGGTCATGCAAAAAATGCAACCCAACTCCCTCCCGTTCTAGTTCTGTAGTCCCTGAAAAAACATGTTTTTAAATAGTTTTGATATTGCCTAACAGGATGAATTCTTGTGTTTTCTTCAGAGTCACAACCATAATTTTCTCACATCTTAATTTACTTGTTACTAATCTTACTAAAAATCATCTTTTTGGGGGCCGGGAAGGTGGCGCTAGAGGTAAGGTGTCTGCCTTACAAGCGCTAGCCAAGGAACGGACCGCGGTTCGATCCCCCGGCGTCCCATATGGTCCCCCCAAGCCAGGGGCGATTTCTGAGCACATAGCCAGGAGTAACCCCTGAGCGTCAAATGGGTGTGGCCCAAAAACAAAAAAACAAAACAAAACAAAAAAAAATCATCTTTTTGTGGGGAGGAGTTATTTGAGTCACACCCATCAGGACTCAGGGATTACTTCTGACTCTGTGCTCAGGAGTCACTTTTTGTGGTGTTTGGGGGAACAGATGTGATACCAAGGATAGAATTTGGGCTGATTGTAAGCAAGGCAAACACTGTAACCCCTTTCTCCAGCCCACTAAAAATAATCTTATGTTGTTATTTTGAACTGTCTGTCTACACAAAATACTCCCTGCATTTGCTCCCCACACCAACCTATAAATATCTGATTTAAATATCTGATCTAAAAAGTCATAGGAGGATAATTTAATCACTCTTGAGCCTTAAATAAAGGAGTGAGGGGGAAAGAAATTGAGGGGAATAGCAAGAAGCAGGTGGGAAGTAGCAGGCAATAGATGTCAAGGATCTCAGGTATCTGGGTGGTGTAGAAGAGACGTTCTTCACTGCGCATTATAATTTCCTGGGAGACTTTTAAAAACCCACCATGCTCATGTTGCATTTATGCAAACTAATCAGAATATCTATGAATCAATATGTTTTTAAGGATTCCCAGAAGGGAGCCAGAGATAGTATTGGGGTTAAGTACTATCAACGCCAGCAGTAAACTTAGAGTATTGCTCGATGTGGGGGAAAAACACAACTATTAATAATTATTATTACACATTGTTTTATCTTTTCCTCTTATAAAAAGCATATTACACAATATGACTAATTTTTGCTGAATATTTTGTTGAATTGATATAGTGTATTGGACCAGTCTCCCATTTGTTCATTCTCTCTATGTTTCTATCTTCTCTCAGGTTCTGTATTAACTGTGAACAGTAAAACTGAGAACCATTTTCTGAACACTAGGATTGGCTTCAATGAATCTTTAAAATGTGCTGTTCAGAATCACACTAAAGAGGAAAACCTTCTCTGGTACAGAAATGATGGAGAAGTGGATTTGAAATCTGAAAACAGGATTAACTCCAGCTCAGTGTGTGTCTCTTCCATCACTGAGGATGACAATGGAGTCACCTTTACCTGCAAGCTTCAGAGCAATCAGTCAAGGTCCATCTCAGTGGTGCTGAATGTCACATGTGAGTAAAGGGAAGACAACTATACTTGTGTTTGTTATCTACTGTACTACATTAAGTGATGATTAAAAACAGGATCTGAAGAGCATGTGCATTTTTTTGTTTTTGTTATAAATAATTTTTATTGTGATCAATGTGAATTGTAAGTCTTTCACGGTTATACTTAAGGTACATAGTGACAGTGAATTAGGGCCATTTCCACCACCAGCATTGTCCTCCCTCCACCCCTGTTCTCAGCATGCATCTCATATCCCCCTTATTGCCTCCTGAACTGCTAGTGTAACAAGTCCCCACTGTGTATAGCTTGTTGGAGATTGGGTATCTTGATTCTGTTGTCGTTTGCTGTTTAGGCTTTGAGTTTGGTGTTTAGGCTTGATCATTTTTTATTTCCACTCAATGTTCAGAGCATGTGCATTTGAACATCTGTTTGCTATTTGCTTTTGCTCAATTACCCTGTTAATACTCCCTTCTAAAGTAGGAAGGTGTCTACTTCATGAGCATCGAGTAGTCCCAAATTCTAAACTATGCTAGTTTGATTTCAAATGTTTCTTTCATGTTCCAAGTTAGAAATGAGGGTTCATCTTTTCATAAATACATTAACTGTTCTTATTTCTTTTCTGCAAATGTCTGTTTGTATTCTTTTCTATTTTTCTATTAGGAAATTTTTTCTTTCTCTTAATGATTTAGATAGCTCATTTGTAATTTAAGAAAATTAATCATTTTGTTGTTTGTGGTTTAAGTATTTCTTCGATTAAATATTCATGTGTTTTTGGAAATCCTAAGAATTTAAAGTTACCAGATTCTTTCTTTATGGTTGCTAAATTTTGTATTCTACTTAGAACATATTTGGGGGGTTCTAGCATCACCTTAAAATCTCAGAGTGAATTTCTTCAATGATTGGTTTCCAGGTACTAGTCCAACCCATCAGTGTTATCCCTATGTAAGAATTGAGAGCTTTTAAGTAATACCATGTAAATAATATGCATGGAAAACTGAATCTACATTGGAAGGTGTGGACAGAGTGATGTGAGGTGATGTGAGGTGATATGAGATATGGTGATGTTGGGGTGTTGTTAGAGTCAGCTCTGGACTTGGAACGTAGTAATAAAGAGTTAAAACTATTTAACTTCAATAAGGTCAGCAAACTTTCCTGAGGAAAAAAATGATGCCACTGATGCTAAGATAAGAGTGTGGAGAAGATGCCAAGGAATCCACCCTCCAGAAAATACTGGCATCCTACAGCTTGAGTGTTCATGATGAATCATTTGCTTGTTCCCAGGCAAAGGAACTTCCTGTTAGGTTTTCTGTGTGTTGATAAAATGAAAAAAAAAATTTTTTTTTTGGTTTTTGGGTCACACTCGGCGATGCTCAGGGGTTACTCCTGGCGGTCTGCTCAGAACTAGCTCCTGGCAGGCACGGGGGACCATATGGGACACCGGGATTCGAACCAACCACCTTAGGTCCTGGATCTGCTGCTTGCAAGGCAAACACCGCTGTGCTATCTCTCTGGGCCCAAAATGTAAATTTTTAAACAAGTTTTCTCTTGACTACTCTGATACAATTCAAGTCCATAAACTATCAGGGGACCTTGGAGGTGTTGTAATTATAATAAAATAATAGATGAGACGATGAGGGTCCAAATCATCACAACCAGAACTGAGAACAGGACATAAATCTCCAGGGATTTACCACTTCAGTGCTCCTACCATGGTACCTTCTTTTCTTTTTTAGTTTTGGGCCACACCCGGAGTGCTCAGATGTATTCTGGGTGCTCTGGCTCTGCACTCAGAAATCGCTCCTGGTAGGATTGAGAGTGTGGGGGGGGGGACCATATGGGATACCAGGAATTGAACCCGGGTCCATCTGCATGCAAGGCAAACAATACTGCTGTGTTATCACTCCAGCCCTTCATTGTACCTTCTTAAGAGAGACATGGGAAGATTACCAATTACAAGTGTTAGTGACCTAAGGAAATACATTTCTGTTGTCCATCGTGAACTCCTTTTAAAATTCCCTTTGTAACAAACTTCTAAATATTATTGCTGAAAACATAACAACTCAGAGATTCAAAGTGATAACTGATGAACTTTTTAATTGCTCTATTAAAATGAGCTAATAACAGTGCTAATAATATCATAGATAGTCCTAAAGAAGTATGCAATTGCTAAAATAGTAGCTCAAGGTCCATAGAGATAACTCAATGAACTGAGCAAATTCTAGATTCTATTCCCAGGAACACATGGATCCCCAATATGGCCAAGTGCAACCCCTGATCACATAGCCAGGACTATCCCCAAGCATTACCAGGTGTGGCACCAAAATAACAGTAACAAAAACTAACAGGTCAGGAACTAAATGAGTGTGTGATATCAAGCATTTTTTGTAAAAATTTATAGAAACAGGCTCTTTCATATATTGTTGCCAAAAGTATAAATACCCAAGTTTAAAGTATAAAGTAAAAAGAGCCAAGTGTGGGGCTGGAGAGATAGCATGGAGGTAAAAACGTGCATGCCTTGCATGCAGAAGGTAGGTGGTTTGAATCCCAGCATCCCATATGGTCCCCTGAGCCTGTCAGGAGCAATTTCTGAGCAGAGAGCCGAGAGTAACCCGAGCGCAGCCGGGTGTGACCCAAAACAAAACAAACAAACAAAAAGACCCAAATGTAAATTTAGACCTTTATTTTCCTGAAGTGACTTTTTTTAAAAATAATTTTTATTGAGAACAATGTGAATTACAAGTCTTTCACAGTTATATTTAAGGTACATAGTGATAGTTGAGCCTCTCACTCGTAGCTCTTCGGTGGCCCTGTTGATTCCTGAGTACATGGCCTGATCAGTGCTTAACCCTCAGGCCTCTGTATTGAACCATTCCATTGACCAAGAATCACAATGGAAAAAAAAAAAAGAATCACCAATGGAGCATTTGGACACCCTGAAAACTAGTTGGGAGGCCTCTCATTTTTTTCTAATAAGTTAAATAAAAATTAACAACTATGGTGCTAGAGAGATAGTGTATATAAGGTCCTGGTTTTTTTTGTACATAATTTAATGTTTTATTTTGTGATCTAGCTTGTTATCAATAGACTTTTCAATTTTGCCTCCAATTCATTCTATCTGTTCTCCAAGGGGTGCTTCTTTTGCACACTATCAACTGGTGTTGAATTCCAGGCATCCATATGATCTCTCATACCCTGCTAGTAATGACTCCTGAGCAAGTCAGGATAAGCCTCAGTGTGGCCCCAAAACAAACAAAAAAAAATTAACAAGTAGAACATAACTACCAGTGGAATTGTATATTGGCAATTGTGTTCTCTATTCTAGCAACTTCCCACATATTTGAATATCATAAAACATCCTAATTGGATCTGGAGACAAAATTCAAACTCATTCCAAAGAGCAACAAAATGTCATTCTTCACAGCGAGTTATTAATAGCACAGCCTACTCAGGGTCTAATTATTCAGCGTGTGGATTAGCAATGCTCCTTTCCCCTTCCTTTTCTATTTCTACCTCTTTCCTAGCTGCCCGTTTTCTAATCATCTTATTACTTATTATTACTTAATCATCTTATTACTTGTCTGCTCCTTGGCTGCAAAATGGAAGGATCAAGGGCAGACCCACACAGCCATTTCTCTCCCTAGAAGCGGGCAGTTCTGCTGAGGGGTGAGGATTGGAATTATTTAAAGACAATCTTCATCATGGATAAAGAGATGGTTAGACAGAGGAAACGAGAGGGCATAAGGTAGCTGTGCTTACTTTCCATTAATAAATATCAGGGACGTCTTCTGGGAGAAGGACATGGTTTGTAAATCATTGAAAGATACAAATGTGCATTGGTCAACCTGTGGCCATGGAAAATGTGGTCAGATAAAATGCAAAAATAGAAGAAGCCCTTAAAACCACAACAACCACAATGAAAATAATGGTGGCTAGCTTTGTGATCGAGTCTTCCAGTCATCTCCTGTCATCTTCCCAAAATTTATGAGTAGTTATTAACTCATTTTTGACGAAGAAATCAAGTTCTTAAGTGTTAAGTACCTTTCTCAAGACCAGATAAATGCTGCAGATGGGATTAGGACTAATTTAAATCCAACAAAAGCACAGGCAGTATATTATTAATTCTCAGATAACAAAAACTCAAAGCATATTCTCTGGTGAAAATAGTCTACTTGATACAGATTCATTGCACGTGCTTGTTTTAGGCTTTGTCTTATTTACTACATTAAAAAATTTTTTTTTGCTTCTTGGGCCAGACCTGGTGCTGCTCAGGGGTTACTCTTGGCTATGCACTCAGAAATAGCTCCTGGCTTGGGGGACCATATGAGACACCAGGGGATCAAATCGCTATCTGTTCTAAGTTAGCGCATACAAGGCAAACACCCTCCCACTTGTGTCACTCTCCGGCCCCTACGTTAAAAATTTTATAAAAGAAATTGTATTGCAGATAAGGTGCTGGCCTACCAAGTAACTGACCCCAGTTTGACCCCAGCTCTTCATAGAGTTCCAAAAATGCTGCCAGGAGTAATTCCGGAGTGCAGAACTAGGAGTAAGCCCTGAACACAGTTGGATGTGTCCAAAAAAACAAAACAAAAGTTCTATAATGTCTGAAGTGGGATATTGGCCATTATATCCCCAGTTTCTAGTCTTGTGCTTGGAATGCTGTAGTGTGTTAAGTACAAATTAACTTTCGTTAAATGGATGAATAACTATTGATGCTGAACCTTTAACACTGGCAGTGAGTGATGATTTACCTGCTAATTAAATGTAAATGCTTGAGTCTTGCAGTTTCTCCTCTTCTAAGTGGAGATGAAGTTCTCACAATTGAGGAAGGCAGTAGTATGCAACTGGTTTGCTTTGTGAAGTCCAATCCCCAAGCTCAAATGATATGGCACAGAAATGGTAGCATCCTGAATTTGGAAAAAAACCATCATCAAGTCCAGCAGACGAGTGAGTCTCTTCAGCTGTCAATCAGCAAAGTTAGGAAGTCTGACAATGGAACCTACACCTGTGTTGCGAGTTCACCTCTAAGTATGACAACCAAAGACTTTTACCTCATTGTCAAAGGTAACCTTTTTGTATAATATCAATCACAGTTCAAAATCTAGAAACAATAAATACTTTATTGACTACAAATGATGATTATAATTATGATCAGGAGCTAATATTTTTGTGGGTTTGGAACCATACTCTATACTGCTCAGGGGTTCCTCCTGATTCTGCACTCAGAAATCAGACCTGGCAGGCTCAGAGGACCATATGGGCTACTGGGGACTGAACCCAGGTCATCTGCCTTCAAGGCAAGCACCCTCTCTGCTTTGCTATTACTCTGGCCCTAATATCTAATATTTTCTTTGGAGGAACAATCCTAACTGAAGGTTTCTATTAAGAACTCTAGTCCTGGAGGACAGAGAAATATTACAGTGGGTAAGGCTTTTTGCCTTGCTTGAAGCCAACAGGAGTTCAATCTCTGGCATCCCATAATGGTCCACTAGGTTTGACCCCCAGCATCCCACATGGTCCCCTGATCCTGCCAGTAAAACCCCTGAACACCACCAGGTGTGGCCCCAAAACCAAAATATAAATTCTAATTCTTCCTTTTAGGGAATAATGTCTATATCCCACATGAGATATAGATCCACTTTTAAAGAAAATGTTCTTCTGGGGGTCATCATGTAAGGTGCTTGCCTTGCATGTGGGCAGGCCAGGTTCAGTCCCTAGCACCTCACATCATTCCTTGAGCACTGTCAGGCATGATTACTGAATGCAAAAACAGTAGTAATCCCTGAACACCAAAGAAAATGTTCTTTATTCAGAACCAAGCAGTATAAAAGACAATTCTATTTGGCTGTTAGAAAGGAATACTTCAACAAATTCTCATTTACAAAGAGATTTGTAGAAACTGGACTATTGCGCTATTGCATTTACAGCCCAATTACAGAAGAAATTCAGAAACAAATATAGAAAATAAAACTTGTATAGATAAGAAAAATGGATTTTCAAATTATTCCTACCTCTGAAACTGAAACTGAAACCTACGACACATCACGATGGGAAGTGGGGGGAAGGAATGTCTTTCTTTTTGCTTCACACTGCTTCTATCATCTTTGCAATAATAGGAACAAATTAAACTCCAAATGCTTTTCTCCTCATATTTCTTATTCCCACAAAAATAAAAAGACAAAATACGTCATGTAGCAGACACAAAAATGTGCATATTCACTTAGTCTTGTAAGAACATTCATTACTCATCTATCATTTGCTTCTCTGTGTCTACACATAGCCTTTCTTGCCAGTCCTAGGAAGCCAACTGCCTACTGCCACAAGTGTTGAACTGATATGACCACAGGCCTTATTTCTTCCCCATCAGGAGTTCTGGTATACTAACAGACTGGCTGTTGGTAAGAAGAATTGCTGCTGACATATGTGATCCTTTATCCTGCAAAGCAGTGACAGCATGCCTAAAGGATGCTTGTTTTAAAAGTCAACCCCAAAACACTGACAACCCTAAGTACTGGTTTTTTTTTTTTTTAAATAGAAGCACTGAAAAGAGATCCATACTGAAACTGTACTTCTCAGCATCCTAGGACCACAAAAGAATGGTTGATGGGGACTCGGGTTATGTCTCTCTGACTGGTTCTAGAGACCACACACAGAGATTAGGGAATGATACCATCCGTGTAGAATAAGAAGGGCTCATAATTTCTCTATGTCATATAAATAAATTATAGCTTGTGTAGCAAGGTTGTCAAAGTTGTTTTTAGATGGGCAGAATCCTGTTTGGGGTGGAGCTCTTCCAAACCAACTTGTTTTGCTCAGTTATACCTGTTTTATTACTTCCTTCCTTAGTGATGTATTGGTTGCCTTCATAACAGAAACACTCTGCTGCTGGTGCTCAGGCTAAATGCCAGGCTTGCCATGAGCCTCTCTTCCAGCTTCACAGCTCAGTGGGATAGTTTCTAAATGAGGCCACACAAAGCTGGAAATATCACAGATCTTTTCTCAAGCACAAGATGTTAATTTGCATGCTGAGATTTTGCCATAATGTTATATGGGGGCAAGCAGGGAAAGGAAATACCAGGAAGATAAGGAATCAGGGAGTAAAACAGGATGAGAGAATAAAATGCAATTAAATTTGCCAACGATCATTTTCAACAGAAAATGAGTCCAAAATGAGCCAATAGTTTATTTTAGCTTGTTTATGAAATGAAAGTTATCATATGAGGCTTCATGTCAGTCAGATGAGTAAAAAATTTCCAACCTGTGACTAGATTTTGACATATTAATTATCTCATCTTTGTTTCTCTTTTTTTCTTGTTTTCATCTTTTATTTAATTAAAAACCAAAAATAGGGCTGCAGAGATTGCACAGTGGTAGGGTGTTTGCCTTGCATGTGTCTGACCCTGATTCGA
This sequence comes from Suncus etruscus, assembly GCF_024139225.1. Taxonomy (NCBI): domain Eukaryota; kingdom Metazoa; phylum Chordata; class Mammalia; order Eulipotyphla; family Soricidae; genus Suncus; species Suncus etruscus. The sequence goes on along the minus strand of NC_064848.1, from coordinate 167,380,854 downwards.
TTATTAGAATCCTATATGGTCCTCCAGCCTGCCAGGGGCAATTTCTGAGTGCAGAGCCAGGAGTAACTCCTGAGTGCTGCGAGGTCTGGCCCAAAAACCAATCAATCAATCAATCAATCAATAAAGTTTTAAAGAAAAGAACCAAGATTTATAGTTTTTGATAATTGCATTTTAGGCATATAATATTTCAACACCAATACCACCACCAATGTCAACTCTCATCACCTGTATTCTCTGGTGTCATCCCCCACCCCCTATCTGCCACCTTGATGGACACAGTTTGGTGGTGGTAGCTTTGATCTCAGGTTTTCAATGTTGACGAGTCTGTGCTTTGTCTTTATAGCTTGACCACTCTCTCCTATCACCAATATAACTGGAATCCTAACCCCTTTTCTCCCATTACTTCCCTTTCTCATCTTCTTATTTTCCACCTTGATTCTTTCCTTCCCTGCCCTTCTCTACCTTAAGCCTGGATCCAAGGAAAATCTAGGCATACCACCTTCACTACATTACATTTCCTCAGCAAGTTATTCTATATACTCTGATAAATCTTTCTTCTTATTTGTTTTTCTGGCTTACTTCACTCAGCATGATGTCTTGTAGTCCCAACCAAGTTGCAGCAAATTGCATGATTTTATCATTTCTTGCAATTGTATAGTATCCCATTGTGTATATATACATCACATCTTCATAATCCACTCATCTATGGTTGGACGCATAGGTTGATTCCATATCTTAGTTATGTAGTAAGTGTAATGAATGAAAGATTTTTAATATTAGAGGTAGATACCCAAAAGTGAAATTGCTAAGTCATATGGCAGCTGAATTCTAAATATACTGAGGGCTCTCCATACCATTTTCCATAGAGGTTGAACCAGTTAATATTTTCACCAACAGTGGATAAAAGTTCTCTTTTAACCACATCCCCACCTGCATAGATTGTTTCTACTATTTTTGATATGTGCCATTCTCACTGGTGTGAAATAATATCCCATTGCTGTCTTAATTTGGATTTCCCTAATGACAAGTTTTTTTACATATTTCCCTGGCATGGCAAGTAAATAGGGTCCCAATAAAATGAAGGTACTTGGTTGTCCTACTAGAGTGGAAATTACAGAGCCAAAATTTAGGAAAAGGTTCAGGAACAAAGTTTCTTCAAGGAATTGGCATAATATGTACCTTCATGAGAATACTTTCAAGCAAAAAGAGAACAGGAGTAAAAGAGACTTAATCCACTTCCCAAAATAATCCAAAGGTGGCAAATAGCAGAGAAAAAAACAACAATTTTTATGGAAAAATAAATATTATTTCATAATACTGAGACATTGAAGGTTTTGGCTTTAAAATTAAATTTATCTAAAGACTACCTCCTCCTTTTGTCTTTTCCTCTTACTCCTCAGATGCCTTCTCCAGACCATGTTTTCTTATGATAGATGTTTTAGTTGTAGATTTTTCTTCCTCTAATGCCTCCTCACTTGAATGTGAAAACAGGAAGATTCCAAAACTAGTATTTTTCAAGAACAATCACAGCACTTAATATGAAGTAGTCATTGAGAAAGTATTTATCTCAAGCTATGCTCTTTTCTTTCTCTCTTTCTTTCTTTCATTTCTTTCTTTCTCTTTCTTTCTTTCTTTCTTTCTTTCTTTCTTTCTTTCTTTCTTTCTTTCTCTCTCTCTCTCTCTCTTTCTTTCTTTCTTTCTTTCTTTGCCACACCCATTTGATGCTCAGGGGTTACTCCTGGCTAAGTGCTCAGAAATTGCCCCTGGCTTGGGGGGACCATATGGGACGCCGGGGGATTGAACCGCGGTCCTACCTTGGCTAGTGCTTGCAAGTCAGACACCTTATCTCTAGCGCCACCTCGCCAGCCCCATGCTCTTTACTTTCTATAAATTCCTACAATGTAATAGTATCCAGGATAGAAAACCCTCTTGGTCCTATAGTGGCTCCTGAGACTTAGGGCATATTTCAAATACCTCTATTAATTTTTTTTTGAGTTTTTTTTATTTAAACACCATGGACACATGGTTGTTCATACTATAGTTTTCCACAGATAAAGTTGTTCATGATTAATTATAGTCATACAATGTACAACAACCTTTCACCAGTGCACATTTCCTCCCTACGAATGTCAACAGTTTCCATCTCCTTGATGCCTACTTTCTTTCCCCTCCCTCCCTTACTACCTCTATTGGCTTTCAGCAACCTTTCTTGTAACAGTTTCATCCCACAGCTTATCAAATATACCAAGGAAAATCACATTAAGTATAATTTTTCCTGAAAAAATTTTGAGGATACAAGGAATTTTATAACCTGCATGCCTTTTGAATGTTATTGCAGACAACTATTAATTTGGCTTTTCTGATTGAATTATTATTTTTATTATTATTATTATTATTATTATTATTATTGATGTTATTAAACAGTTGGGTTATAGAGAACAAAAAGATGCATTTTGTAGGCATTTCAAACATTTATTAGTTCTGATTAATTTTGTCACTTAATTTTTTTTTTTTTTGTCACACCTGGCAGCGCTCAGGTGCTACTTCTGGCTCTTCACTCAGAAATCACTCCTTGGGACCAGAGCGGTGACGCAAGTGGTAGGGCATTTGCCTTGCATGCGCTAACCTAGGATGGACGTCGGTTCATCCCCCACCCATGTCCCATATGGTCCCCTAAACCAGGAGCGATTTCTGAGCACAAAGCCAGGAGTAACCCCTGAGAATCATCAAGTGTGGCCCACAAGCAAAAGAAAAAAGGAAGGAAGGAAGGAAGGAAGGAAGGAAGGAAGGAAGGAAGGAAGGAAGGAAGGAAGGAAGGAAGGAAGGAAGGAAGGAAGGAGGGAGGGAGGGAGGGAGGAGGGAGGAGGAAGGAAGGAAGGAAGGAAGGAAGGAAGGAAGGAAGGAAGGAAGGAAGGAAGGAAGGAAGGAAGGAAGGAAGGAAGGAAGGAAGGAAGGAAAAAAGGAAGGAAGGAAGGAAGGAAGGAGGGAAGGAGGGAGGGAGGGAGGGAGGAGGGAGGGAGGAAGGAAGGAAGGAAGGAAGGAAGGAAGGAAGGAAGGAAGGAAGGAAGGAAGGAAGGAAGGAGGGAGGGAGGGAGGGAGGGAGGAGGGAGGGAGGAAGGAAGGAAGGAAGGAAGGAAGGAAGGAAGGAAGGAAGGAAGGAAGGAAGGAAGGAAGGAAGGAAGGAAGGAAGGAAGGAAGGAAGGAAGGAAGGAAGGAAGGAAGGAAGGAAGATAAAAAGATAAATCGCTCCTGGCAGGTACGGGGAACCATATGGGATGCATGGGATTCGAACCACTGTTCATCCTGGATCGGCAGCGTGCAAGGCAAACACCTTACCACTGTGCTATCTCTTCAGCCCCTGTCACTTAATTTTTATATTTTGATGACCATATTTTTTTCCTCATGTCTCAAATATTTTCAGTTTTTTTTAAGCTATCTTTTTTTTTTGGGGGGGGGGGGTTTGGACCACACCCGTTTGATGCTCAGGGGTTACTCCTGTCTAAGCGCTCAGAAATCGCCTCTGGCTTGGGGGGATTATATGGGACGCCGGAGGATCAAACCGCGGGCCTTCCTTGGCTAGCGCTTGCAAGGCAGACACCTTACCTCTACGCCACCTGCCGGCCCCAAGCTATCTTTTTAATTATTTATTTTGATTTGGTTCAGGGGTAATTCCAAGCTTTGTACTCAGGATCACTCCTGAGAATGCTCATTTGGTCCAAAGGACAGAACCCAGGCCTTCTCCCTTCAAAACATGTGCTCAGCTTGTTGAGCTATCTCGCCGGTTCTGGTTATTTTCATTGTTGCTGTTGTTTGAAGAGGGGGTGTTGGGCCACACCCAGCCATGCTCAGGGATTGTGCTCTGCTCAGGAACTAGATGTGGTACAGGGGATCAAACCAGAATTGGCCACATATGAGGCAAGTGCTTTAACCTTTGTACTACTTCTCTTGCCCCTCTGTCTAGCTTTTTCTTAAATATGTCTGATGAGCAAATGAGTACTGAGTTATTGAGAAAATAATGACCTGTGCTTTCATATATTCATACACTTTACATATGAGTATTTCATATATTCATAAGCTGTCAGAGTTGCCAACATTCTCCCGCCTGATCATATTAGTAGATTCTGGGGGCCGGAGAGATAGCATGGAGGGTAAGGAGTTTGCCTTTCATGCAGAAGGTCATCGGTTCGAATCCCGGCGTCCCATATGGTCCTCCGAGCCTGCCAGGAGCGATTTCTGAGCGTAGAGCCAGGAGTAACCCCTGAGCGGTGCTGGGTGTGACCCAAAAACCAAAAAAAAAAAAAAAAAAAAAAAAAAAAGAAGTAGATTTTGTACTTGTATGTCACATGGAGAGGTATGACAATTTTTGTGAGGGTTGGGACAGCTAGTGAGTGCCATGAGTACTACTTTTCTAGGGTTATAATTTATACATCTTCTATAATCTTTTGTCACATGCTTAGGACATTTCCCAGTATAAGTTAAATGTTCATATAGCTCTGAAAAACCTGGAACTCTCTCTTTCCTCTTACTGCTATAATCTTTATTTTAGGGTTCAATCCCTGGCATCTCATAAAACTCCCAAGTCCTATTATGAGTGATTCTTGAATGCAGAGCCAGCAGTAAGCCCTAAAATACCACCATGTTAATCCCCAAAACAAAGACAATAGAAATTTTTTATTCCCCTTTGGCCAGAGAGACAGTACAGGGGTTAATAAGGTACCTAAGTGCCTTGCATGCAACCAACCCCAGTTTGATCCTGAGCACCACATGTGGTCTCTTGAGCTTTGCCAGGAGTTCTATCATGTGTTGCCCCAAATCAAGCAAACAAACTAATTATCCTCATTTTCCACATTTTATATATCTTCCAATATATATTGGGCCAATCTAAGGGAAGGAAAAAAAAAAAACATTCACTTCAGTTTACTTCTACTGTCTTTAGGACAAAAACTATGGATGAATATTAGCAAAATGGTCCAACTATCTTAGGAAAATATATGACAATAAAAATATCTGTCCACAAATGAATGGGTGGGCCCGGAGAGATAGCACAGCGGCGTTTGCCTTGCAAGCAGCCGATCCAGGACCAAAGGTGGTTGGTTCGAATCCCGGTGTCCCATATGGTCCTCCGTGCCTGCCAGGAGCTATTTCTGAGCAGACAGCCAGGAGTGACCCCTGAGCACCGCCGGGTGTGACCCAAAAACCAAGAAAAAAAAAAAAAAAAAAAAGTAAAAACACAAATGAATGGGTTCAAGACTATCTGTCAATTACTAGTTCTTTATCTTTGGGTCCTTCAAATTCTTATATGTAAGAGGAATATAGTAATACCTACATTGGGAGATTGTGCAGAGAATTTAATTAAGAGGCACTTAATCCTCAGCAAACTGGAATGCATGCATAACATTCAGGCCTTAGTTTCAATTCCCAGCAATGCATGATTTTCCTACTGAGCACTGCTTGGGAAAACCTTCCTCATAAAAGAGAATGATACTTATAAATGACAGCACCATGGTTGGGACAGAAGTGCCATGTATGTATTAGAAGTCCATACATTAAAATTCCCTGTATTTTTATTTTCAACAGATAGAAGTTTGACAGTGCCCAAAGAACCGATTATTGCTGCATGTGTTGTGATCTTTCTGACAGTATCCTTTGGACTCATTGCTAGAAGAAAAAAAATAATGAAGGTATAACTACCTTAAGCTATAAAATCATTTTAACATAAGTAAATAGAATTAAGAATTAATTGGGGGGCCGGGCGGTGGCGCTGGAGGTAAGGCGTCTGCCTTACCTGCGCTAGCCTAGGAGACGGACCGCGGTTCGATCCCCCGGCGTCCCATATGGTCCCCCAAGCCAGGAGCGACTTCTGAGCGCATAGCCAGGAGTAACCCCTGCGCGTTACCGGGTGTGGCCCAAAAACCAAAAAAAAAAAAAAAAAAAAAAAAAAAAAAAAAAAAAAAAGAATTAATTGGGGTCAAAGTTGAATCACCTCCCTATCATGAACTTGAAAATATAAGTCATTTAAGGGAATACAAGTTGTAAATAAATTCTGCATACAGCTATACAAACAACAGAAATATATGGAAATCTGACCTGAATGAAAACAGCTGGAGCATGGGGATTTTGTGGACAAATTTTTATTCCTTTTTACTTTCTCTTTAATTTGTTATGGTGCTTTTGGTATAATAAATCAACATAAAGAACATCTGCTCTGAGTTCAGAGATTAGTATGGAAAGAGATTTGCTGCTTTCCTCTTGAGTACAGTCTGGAAGCCCAGTGAATGGTGTCTTCATTGGTAGGCAAAATGCAGAGAATATGTACTTGCATAGGCTATTACTAAGCATTTGACTTATATATATATCCAAATATATATATATAATATATATATTATATATCCAAATATATCCTAATATATCCAAAGACAAACAGTGAATGGCAAAAAGTCTCTAAGGAAGAGTCTGTGCTTAGGCTAAGTTCACCTTACAGGAAACATTCTCCTTGAAACAAGTAATCCTTGGGAATTATTCAAGGCTATTTCTCCCAAGAATAAATTTACCCACTCCATTGCAATCCAAAGCCAGTTTTCATACCAGAGAAACAGAAATGGGAGCTAGAGAAATAACACAGTGAGTAGGTTACTTGCCTACATGTGGCTGAACCAAATTAAATTCCTAGTACCACATAATGTCCCTTGAACACTGACAGGAGTGATCCCTGAGTGAAAAGCCAATTGTAAACTATCAACACAAGGAAGGAAGGAAGGAAGAAGGAAGAAAGGAAGGAAGGAAGGAAGGAAGGAAGGAAGGAAGGAGGGAGGGAGGGAGGGAGGGAGGGAGGGAGGGAGGGAATGATGGAGGGAAGAAAGGAAGGAGGGAGGGATGGAAGAAAGGAAGGAGGGAGGAAGGGAGAGAGGGAGGGAGGGAAGGAGGGAGGGAGGAATGGAAGGAGGGAGGGAGGAAAGGAAGGAGGGAAGGATGAAAGGAAGGAGGGAGGGAGGGAAGAAGGGAAGAAAGGAGGGGGAAGGAAGGAAGGAGGGAAGAAAATAGAAGGGAAGGAAGAAAATAGGAGGGAAGGAAGGAGAGGAGGGAAGGAAGGAGGGAGGGAAGAAAGGGGAGGGAAGGAAGAAGGGAGGACTAGAAAGAGGGAGGGAAGGAGGGAGGGAAGAGAGGAGGAAGGGAGGGAAGCAGAAAAGGAGGGAAGGGAAGGAGAGAGGAAGGAAGGAAAGAAAGAAGGAAGGATGGGAGGAAGGGAGGGAAGGAGGGAAGGAAATAGAAGGGACAGAAGGAGGGAGGAAAGGAAGAAGGGAAGGAAGGAAGGAGGGAGGAAAGGAAGGAGGGAAGAAAGGAAAAAGAAAGGAGGGAGGGAAGGAAGAAGGGAGGACTGAAAAGAGGGAGGAAAGGAGAGATGGAAGGGAGAAGGAAGGAGGAGAGGGAGGGAATGGGGGAAGGAAGAAGGAAAGGAAGGAAGAGAAGGAGGGAGGGACGGAAGGGAGGAGGAAGGGAGGAAAGCAGGGAAGGGAGGGAGAGAGGAAGGAAGGAAGGAAGGAAGGAAGGGAGGGAGAGAGGAAGGAAGGAAGGAAGGAAGGAAGGAAGGAAGGAAGGAAGGAAGGAAGGAAGGAAGGAAGGAGGGAGGGAGGGAGGGAGGGAGGGAGGGAGGGAGGGAGGGAATGATGGAGGGAAGAAAGGAAGGAGGGAGGGATGGAAGAAAGGAAGGAGGGAGGAAGGGAGAGAGGGAGGGAGGGAAGGAGGGAGGGAGGAATGGAAGGAGGGAGGGAGGAAAGGAAGGAGGGAAGGATGAAAGGAAGGAGGGAGGGAGGGAAGAAGGGAAGAAAGGAGGGGGAAGGAAGGAAGGAGGGAAGAAAATAGAAGGGAAGGAAGAAAATAGGAGGGAAGGAAGGAGAGGAGGGAAGGAAGGAGGGAGGGAAGAAAGGGGAGGGAAGGAAGAAGGGAGGACTAGAAAGAGGGAGGGAAGGAGGGAGGGAAGAGAGGAGGAAGGGAGGGAAGCAGAAAAGGAGGGAAGGGAAGGAGAGAGGAAGGAAGGAAAGAAAGAAGGAAGGATGGGAGGAAGGGAGGGAAGGAGGGAAGGAAATAGAAGGGACAGAAGGAGGGAGGAAAGGAAGAAGGGAAGGAAGGAAGGAGGGAGGAAAGGAAGGAGGGAAGAAAGGAAAAAGAAAGGAGGGAGGGAAGGAAGAAGGGAGGACTGAAAAGAGGGAGGAAAGGAGAGATGGAAGGGAGAAGGAAGGAGGAGAGGGAGGGAATGGGGGAAGGAAGAAGGAAAGGAAGGAAGAGAAGGAGGGAGGGACGGAAGGGAGGAGGAAGGGAGGAAAGCAGGGAAGGGAGGGAGAGAGGAAGGAAGGAAGGAAGGAAGGAAGGAAGGGAGGGAGAGAGGAAGGAAGGAAGGAAGGAAGGAAGGAAGGAAGGAAGGAAGGAAGGAAGGAAGGAAGGAAGGAAGGAAGGAAGGGAAGGAGGGAGGGAGAACAAAATACTCAATTAAGAATCCAGGGCCTGAGCGATAGTTCAGTGGTAAGGCATTTGCCTTGCATGCAGCAACCCAGGACGAACCTGGGTTAGATTCCCAGCATTTTATATGGTCCCAAGTGATTTCTGAGTGCAGAGCCAGGAATAACCCTGAAGTGTTGCCAGGTTTGCCCCACCCCCTAAAATCTAAGAATCCTGGAAGTATCCTGATTTTGTATTTCTATCTTCTCTAAGTTCAATAAAAACAATACATGTGTTCAGAGATCTGGGTCAGTGCCTGTCTCTTGAGCCACTTAATTGCATTCCCAGTGTTTATGCCTTAGGAAAGCAGAAAAACTCATTGCGTTTATTGTGTTTGCTTTTAGCTGTGTATAAAGAATAAAGCTCCTCAAAGAGAAACAGCTCTGTAAGTACTCTGGACAGGGGCCAACAATTTTTCCTCAGCACTTGGGCACCAGTGGCATGCAACAGGGAGCCTCTCCCAGGCAAACTGCTCCTTAGATGGGAGGTGCTGGAAGGTGAGGGAGTTCAGTGGAGAAAAGAGGGTGGAGGAGAATCTGCCTCCGCCTGGAGGAGACAGGTGAGGCTAAGTAAGTTGGAAGCTGCCCAAAACTGGGAATACCTTTGGTCTGAAACCTACTCTCTTTGAGCAATTAAGTGCAACAGCACTTTATTGCCACATGATCTGAGTGATTTAGTGAGAGGGCCTATCCTGGGGGAAGCCACTGCTGCATTCTTTCACAAGGTCAGAAACCACATCCGCACTCTGGGGAGAATCATATAGTCAGTTGGAATATGCTCTAGCATATTCTAAGTAGGAAGTGTGTAGAAAAGAGCAATGGAATTCTTTCTAGGAGTATGCCCTTTGTTTTGAACTGTTTTCTTATTGCTATGATTATCCTCCTAATTATTTTCTTGTTCATTGCAGATGAAAAAGCTGAGATGCCATTGAATACAACAAGAGTCTTTTGCATTGTGACTTTCTTGAATTGATATTGTTCCATCTATATTTATTACTATTATTAAATTTGCTCCTGTCAAATTGTCAAAGGTTACAAAGAGTCTCATTAAGCAGTGAACAGTAGTTGTTATGACTATTTTGACATACTTACGAAACATTATTTTATGGAAAAGATATCAAGAATGAGAAGTGTAATAATTGAGATTTGTTCTGAAAAGTTGGTAACTATTTACCATTTAATTAGGACATGTTTTCCTACGCAGGAGATGAATAGATATTTGGATTTTAATTCTCCTCTCAAATTAGAATGGGCCATAAACAGAGATGAGTTTTTTAAGTTGCCAAAGGAAGCACATAAAAATATCAAATATAGGGGAGGGGACACACACAAAAAAAAATATCAAATATAGGGCTGTAAATAAGCTCTATGTTAGAACACATGGCTCTGGTGTGAGACTCTGGGTTTGATCACTGTACCATTATATAATCTATATTATATTATATATTATTAATATTATTATTAATCATTACATTATTATATAATATATTATATAATCTATCTTTACTGTTGTTATATCAAAAACTTTTTGCAACCAGGCCATAACAATAGCACAGCAAGTAGGACATTTGCCTTGCCCACTCAACGTGGGTTCAATCCCTGGCATCTCATATGGTCTCCCAAGCCTGCCAGGAATGATTCCTGTTTCTGAGCACAGAGCCTGGAGTAATGCCTGAGCACTGCCAGGTGTGGTCCAAAAACAAAAAATTAAAAAGTTTGCAATCTGAAAAATAAGATAATTATGGACATGATCTCAAAATATGAAATAGTCTTTTAAATGGGATAAATGTGGTATTATTAAAATTAAACAGCAGATGTCCTTATTTTTCAGCTCATGGTAGTTCATAGAATTTCATAATCCTAGAATTGTAAGATTTGTTTTTTGCCTGGGAACTACACCTAGCAGTGCTCAGGGCTTATTCCTGGCTCTATTCTCAGGAGCTATATGGATTATAGAACCAGGTTAATTGAACCCAAGTCAGCCATGATCAAGGCAAGTTCCCTATTGACCACTGTACTATCTCTCCAGTCCCCTTGTGAGCTTTCTTGTGGTGATAAAATGAGAACAGCAGAGACCTGAAGCCAGACATGTTAGTTTGTAAGTAGCCTTGCTCCTTTTTTTCAGTCTTTATTGCACAAATCTTTTTACATGAATTATGAGTTGGGCCTAACTCTTCTTATAGACATCAGTTTTAAATGGCAGCTCTTATAATTTATTATTGACTCCCTCTCTACTTCTCATTCTTTCTTTTCTTTGTTTTCCTGTACAAGAATGTCCAGTTCACTTCCCCACTCTCCTTTGCAGGGTTAGTAGAAGAAGCAGTTCTGCTGTACTTCCCTTCTATATGAAAATATCTATATAGTTTACCCAATATTATGTAGCTAAATATTCCACAGTAAGAAAGAGAGAGAGATCTACTGTCAGATAGGTGGCAAAAATCTCCTATTGGCACAGAAGTGAAAGAAAGAAGCAAGCAGAATATACAAAATCTCAACAGACTTGTTTCTAAAATGAGCAAACACATCCTCCCTGATTCTGCTGTTAGATTTTTCTTTATTTTCTTAGAAATCTCAGCGTAGGGGGCCTGAGTAGGTAGGGCATTTTCCTGGCATGCAGCTGACCCAAATTCAATCCTTGTCATCCCATATGATCCCCTGGGCCTTCCAGAAGTGATTCCTGAGTACAAAGCCAGGACTAACCCCTGAGTGCCAATGATAGTGAATCAACCCCCCCAATAAGAAGAAAAAAAATCTCACCTTAGTAGAGAGTGGGGAAGAGAGAGAGATTCACTTGTCTTCTTATCTTCTCTTACAGCTTTTATTAGTTAATATCACGTCCCTTACTCAAGATTTCTCAAAATTGAATGTAGGAGATCAGTGAAAATGGAAAGATTAGAGGATTGTAAATTCAAAAAAAGTAGTGGTGGAATGACCCTAATTCACTGTCACTATGTACCTTAAATACAACTGTGAAAGACTTGTAATTCACATAAGTCTCAAAAATTATTTAAAAATTTAAAATATAGAAGCCTGAAAGATATAAAGAAAATGTCCAAAAAATTTTATAAGGAAAATCTTAGGCAATGGAGGGTTGGAATATAAAATATATGTGAAAAAAATGATACATCTAAGTGGACTTGAATCCCAGTTTTGGTAATGTTAATCTCAGGCAAGTCTTTTTCCCCTCTCTTTGGCATTTGGAAAATAAGAAAGTTAGATTCAGAATATTAAAATTAATATTTTTTTAGTTTGACAGTGTGATTCTTAAAAGATTTCCATATTGCTGACTTAAATACTGGAAGAAGTTGGTAAGACCGGAAATGTAACACCTTTGCCCCACCTAGAAGAGTTATGAATCAGCTTTGTTCTAGGACATGGAACAATCTTTGAGAATTATAGGTCATCAGTAAAGCATTTCTTCACCCTTATAAAAAAAACAGTGGCCTTGTACATTTGTACAGACAATGAACATTAACTAGATTGAACAGAGTACAGTTATATAAATAAATATTGCATGTCATGTTGTCTTATAGTTGTGAACAAAGAAGGCTATATTACTACTATGCCTTGGGCCTGGCAATATATTTCTGTGGTAGAACTCAAGCCTTGCATATAGGAAGACCTGAGTTCAATCCCTGGCTCAGGTATATGTGGTTACAAATGGTGCATGTATGTATAGCACATCTATGTCTACTATTACTATAAACCCTAAAATGAGAAGTTATCCTACAGCCTGCCTTTAAAGAACACTTGAAATTCTAAGACTCAACAGAGGCCTTCATAATCTTTCCCCAAATATCTTGGGGAATACTTAAAATTCCAACATTTATACTTCTGACTTTCTTCAGAGAAGAAACACAGGAAGCTATAATTGTTCCCTTCTCAGCTTTTTTCTGAAAACAATAACCTTGGAGCTGAAGAATAGTATAGCAGGTAAGGTACTTGTCTTGAACATACAGCGGACCCAGGTTTGATCCCAATCACAGCACAGTGCAACCCCAAAGAAAAATAATTAGGACGGCTTTTATAATTATTATTTTTCTTCTTTAAACTCTTTTATTTATTTTTTCTTTAAACTCTTTTTAAAATTAAACTGGTATATCAAACAAATTTATAATGAAATAGTTATAATGCATTTTCCCTAATTAAAAAAAAATGACGATTGTACTGGAGAGATAGTGCAGTGGTTAAGATCTTGTGGCAACCCTGGTTTGATCCCTGACCCTATATATGGTCTCTAGAGCACCACTAGGAGTTACCTGAGCACTGCCAGGTATGATCCAAAACACACAACCCCAATATTTAGAACTTCATTAAAAATAAGTATTCATGTATCTACTTGATACTTTGAACTTCTTTTGTAACTCCACAATTACAGAAGTAACCTAATTTCAGTTAGAAAAACAAAAAAGCAAAGAAATGTAGTACCTTGGTTAATGCTTTCTTCAACACTGACAATAATTTACAAGTTCCCTTCCTCACCAAATTTATTCATGGTCACCAACATGTCTCTCTGCCACATTCCTGACCAGGGAATGTCATGAATTCAAATTCTTACAAATATCTAAAAGATCAGAAACAGTTCAATTGAAAAAGAAAGGTTTTATTGGCAAGAAAACGACTTACAGGGGCCGGAGAGATAGCATGGAGGTAGGGCATTTGCCTTGCACGCAGAAGGACAGTGGTTTGAATCCCAGCATCCCATATAATCCCCCGAGCCTGCCAAGAACGATTTATGAGCATAGAGCCAGGAGTAACCCCTAAGCCCTGCCAGGTATGACCCAAAAACCAAAAAAAAAAAAGAAAAAAAGAAAAAAGACTTACAAATTGTGAGGCAAGTCTGAGCAGCACAATTATAGAAATAGCTTTGGAGAAGAAGGGGGAACATGACTTTATGTTAAGGAAGGTTTAGTAATACAATAGCCTATTTAGACTTTTCCAGAAAAAAATTAAACATATTCATCAGGGGAAAGGCGAGCCTGGGTAATTACAGAATATTGCAAGAATACACATAATCACACATTGCATGTGAGAAAAATGGTAGTGAAATATGGTATGGGAACAAGGAAAAGGACAGCTGTCAGTTGAGATAGTTTCTGTCACACATCACATTTCATTGTGCTATTAAGTCAGGGAGTTGCATTCAGTCTATTAGCACACAGGTATTTGTGCAGTTCTGTCTCAGACCAACCAGTACAGTTCAAAAAAATCTGTAACCAGGCAGCTATTCCTAGGAAGGAAAAACATCCAAATCCAGAGTGCTTAACCAGTGTATCTTTCACTTTCTTATCCCTTGATAGCCCAGATTTACAAGATATACAAGATCTCAGATTTACAAGACAGAAAAGGAAAACAGAATTTTGATGATTGGATCACAAGGGGTCAAACAGATCAATGAGTAAAGCAGGCTATGTGTAAAAATAATATGGAGTGATAAAGACTGGCAAATACAGAATACATCTATGTTCTAAAAGAAGATTAATTTGTTGTTGTTGTTGTTGATATTGTTGTTGTTGCTGTTGTTTTTGTTTGGTTTGGGGACCACACTCAGCTGTGCTCAGGGATTACTCCTTGGCTTTGAGCTCAGAAATTACTACTGGCAGGCTCAGGGATGCTGGATATCAAACCCAGGTAGGGCGCATGCCAAAGCAAATGCCCTATCCACTGTTTTATTGCTCCACCCCCCGCAAAAAAGGCTAATCATTATAGAGGACAGATATTTTGATTTATTAAGAGATAAGAGGAGGCCTGAGATATAGTGCAGAGTGTAAGGTGTTTGAATCCCAGCACCAATAAGGTCCCCCAGACCCCACCAAGAATAATCCCTGAGTGCAAAGCCAAGAGTAAAATCTAAATAAGCATCATTGGGTATAGCTCCAAGCAAACAAAAATAAATGTCAGAAATTTGGATTTTATGTGTAACAACAGCTAAAATAAAATTGTTTTGATGCTGTGTCTAGGAATAGATGGATACTCTATCTCCAATACATGCCATTTTCTGTTAGGTAAATTACAACCCAGTTTTGACTTGGACTTTCATTGTCTCCTAGAGATTTTTGTGAACAACTCGTGTAATTTTTACTCATAGCCTCCTCTCAACTTTAGGTGAATATGTAATAATGAGGGACTAAGTGAAAATACCGTTAGCTGTACTTTGCTGAGGGATTTATCTTTGTCATTGATTCTATTGATTCTATTAACAACTGTATGATAGATCCATGATTGTCCCAGATTTGCCAATGAGGTCACTTGGTCTCAGCATGCTTGGGGAGTGGAAATCATACACACAGGCTGATCCAAAGGGAGAGAATATAATAGAAGAGGTAAATATTGAATAATAAAGACAAACTTAACCTCTCATAAATTGTCAGAAGTGAATGTCAGCAGAAATCCTACTTTTAAAAACTTGTAGAGATTTGATGTTAGGAAGTAAAATTTTAAAAACAGATTTACTTTTAGAAATACTTCAAAAAGAAAATAAAAGAATCTTAATAGAAGGATCTTTTGAAAATGTTGTAAGACTCTCTAAAATAATTTGAGATAGTCTGAGTGTTGTGGAATTGGAGTTGGAAAATCACTGCCCTAAATAATTGTTTGTTCTTTTGATATTAATAAGTACCCATTATTACTCTTTGCAAAAGGGTTTGGTAAATAATATCTTATCTTGCAACAATATTTAAAGATAGGTGTTGGAATTACCACTTTACAGATGAAGAAACTGAGGGTTAGAAAAACAAAATTAATTGTTCAATCACATACAAACACAAACAAACAAACAAACAAAAGTCACTTTAAATTCATACAGCTAACATGAGGTATAGCTGCATTTTAAATCCAGGACCATCTGAGCCCACTTTGTCTATTCTCTGACACTCTAAGGAAAAGGAACAGGAATAAAAGTATGAGAAGTGATTTATAGTATTTTACTGTTTTAGATGCTTAGTGGTTATGGCAAAGATATTTATCAGGAACTGAATACGCTTTGCTTTACATTATTTCTTCTCCTCCTCTCTTGCCATTAGTCATAGTAATAAGTTTTAGTCAAGGAATGGAAAAAATTAATGGAGTCACTTCTATGCAAAACATAAAAAAGGACATGGATGCATGTCCTTTAAGTTCTTTATTCCTATAACATGGCAGTCATAAAAAAGGTGTTAGGAAATTTGGAATGCTAAATAACTACCTGCTAACATGCTAGTAGCAATAGTTCCTTTGTGTTAAGCCACAATTTTTAAGGTTAACTGGTTAATTTTTAATAATTTAGCTGATCCTGTCTATGTGTATATTTTCATTATTATAGGAATTCAGGAGAAAGTTTATTTAGTTTACTAAATGATGCTTAACATTATATTATTATATTACTATAACCTCCTTTTTCTCCAATGATGAATCCTGAGTCTAAATGCCAAATAACCTACAACAAAACTCTTTTATTCCCCTTTGGGGGTGGTTATACTCAGCAGTGCTTAGGGCTTACTCATCACTTCTGGTGGTATTCAGAGTACTAGATATGGTGCCAGGATCAAAGTGGGATCATCTACAAGCTGAGCAAAAGCCTTAAATCCTGTACTAACTTTCCAGCCTGAAAAATTATGCTGTTTATTTCTAGTTGGGTTTCTTTTCTGTTTTGGACTTGGTGGTGTTTTTTCGGCTACTCTTAATTTGGTGCTCCAGGGTCATTCCCACGTCAAGAATTAAACCTGGACTCCTGCATGCAAAGAATCATTCACTAATCCTTTGAATTATCTTCCTGCCCCCACCCAAATCATGTTTTTTTACTCTAACAGATTTAATGTCTATTGATATCACATCCTTTAGGAAATATGGCTGTCATTATGCAAATCAGAAAAAGTCTCATCTTATTTTTTAAAAATCCAAATTATGGGCTGGAGAGATAGCATGGAGGTAGGGCATTTGCCTTGCATGCAGAAGGACGGTGGTTTGAATCCCGGCATTCCATATGATCCCCTGAGCCTGCCAGGAGCGATTTCTGAGCATAGAGCCAGGAGTTACCCCTGAGCAATACCGGGTGTGACCCAAACCAAAAACAAATAAAAATCCAAATTATAAAGTCATATCAAAACAAATCAAAAATCATATCAAAACAAATATCAACAAAATGTATGCATTAATTTTAAGTTCCTTAACACTCAGGTATTTTCTCAGGAATCTATCTCTGTAACAGAGCAAAATAATTATATCCTAGATAGTATTCACTTATACAAGATACTGGAAAACAGAGGATATTACTATAAATTTTTTTAGAAACAATTCTTGGAGAATGGTGTATATATTAAGAAAAATGGGAATATGGGGCCTGAGTGGTGGCACAAGCAGCAGGGTTTTGCCTAGGACAGACAGCAGTTCAATCCCCTAGCGTCCCATATGGTCCCCCAAGCCCTGAGCGATTTTTGAGTTCATAGCCAGGAGTAATCCCTGAGCATCACTGCATGTAGTCGAAAACCCGCTCCCAAAATGAGAATATGAATTTTCTACCAGTAAGTTTTGTCCTCTTTTGCTTTTTGCCAACAATTTATTACAATAAATATTTGTGTGAAAATTCAACTATTATCAAAAGGCACATGAAAAAATGCTCGGGGCCGGCGAGGTGGCACTAGAGGTAAGGTGTCTGCCTTGCAAGCACTAGCCAAGGAAAGATCACGACCGCGGTTCGATCCCCCGCCATCCCATATGGTCCCCCCGAAGTCAGGGGCAATTTCTGAGCGCTTAGCCAGGAGTAACCCCTGAACATCAAACGGGTGTGGCCTGAAAAACCAAAAAAAAAAAATGCTCCTCATCACTAATCATCAGGGAGATGCAAATCAAAACAACGATGAGATACCATCTCACACCACAAAGACTGGCAGACATCACAAAGAATGAGAACAATCAGTGCTGGCAGGGATGTGGAGAGAAAGGAATTCTTATCCACTGCTGGTGGGAATGCTGTCTAGTCCAACCTTTATGGAAAGCAATATGGAAATTCCTCCAAAAACTGGAAATTGAGCTCCCACTTGACCCAGTTATACCACTCCTAGGGATATACCCTAGGAACACAAGAATACAATACAAATATCCCTTCCTCACACCTATATTTGTTACAGCACTATTCACAATAGCCAGGCTCTGGAAACAACCAAGACGCCCTTCAACAGATGAATGGCTAAAGAAACTGTGGTACATATACACAATGGAATATTATGCAGTTGTCAGGAGAGATGAAGTCATAACATTTTCCTATATGTACATGGAATCTATCATGCTGAATGAAATAAGTCAGAGGGAGATAGATGCGGAATAGTCTCTCTCATCTATGGGTTTTTAGAAAAATAAAAGTCATTTTTGCAACAATCCTCAGAGACAAAGAGAGGAGGGCTGGAACTTCCAGCTCACTTCATGAAGCTCACCACAAAGAGTGGTGAGTGCAGTTATAGAAACAACTACACTGAGAACTACCATAACCATGTGAATGAATGAAGGAACTGGAAAGCTGTCTAGAGTACAGGTGGGGGTGGGGTGGAATGGAGGGAGATTTGGGACATTGATGGGAATGTTGCACTGGTGAAGGGGGATGCTCTTTACATGACTGAAACCTAATCACAATCATATTTATAATCAAGATGTTTAAAGAAAGATATTATATTAAAAATTCAAGTATTATTCATCTTCATTTCTTCTGACACTGGAAGGCAACAATATGGCTAACCTCTACTTAAAGAATACTTATTTACAAATATCTCTTACATTTTGCATATTTCCTTATGACTTATAAAACCTTTCACACATCTTGCTTGATCTTTGTAGTTCTCTGAGTTAAGTGCTACTATCATTAGTTATGATTTGTATATGATTATGTGAATGCTCATAAAGGTCCATGGATCTGTTCGATGACATATAATGAGTAAGTGGGAAGAGTCACATATCTTGTCATCCTGCCTTTTGATTCTAATTATTTCAATTGCTCAGTTTTGTGCAAGACAATCAATCAGTCCTTTATCTTAAACCAAGAACAAAACTAGTGCACAATTGATAAGAATTGTCAAAATTAGATTCTCTGTTTGCACTTTCCACTGTACTTTTAATAATCTAACTCATTTATAATATTATTATTCAATTATAATAAATTCACTTTTAAATCTTTTAATTCACCTTTCTAATCATGCAACCAGGGCTCTATTAGCATACTCATTTTATAGGTAGAGAAAAAGTGAGAAACAAAGAATTTAAATTGTGTTTCTTAGATCTACAAAACTTAAGCTTGCTAATGATGGAAACATAATTTAGACCAAAACTGCATGGCTCCTGAGTCCTAAGTCATAAATCTAAGTTTCCTTTTATATTAAAAAATATATATTTGTGTATAGGAATATTTATGCTCGTATGCTCCAGGAAAAGGCATGTAAGATTTGTTTTATCCTAATTAGAAAAACATTTAAATTTTTTTTGTTTTTGTTTCGGTTTGGGTTTTGTTTTTTTTGTTTTGTTTTGTTTTGGTTTTTGGGTCACACCCAGCAGTGCTCAGGGGTTACTCCTGGCTCTACACTCAGAAATCGCTCCTGGCAGGCTCGGGGGACCATATGGGATGCACTATCCTTCTGCATGCAAGGCAAACACCTTACCTCCATGCTATCTCTCCGGTCCCTTTGTTTTTGTTTTTGGGTCAACCTGGCAGCGCTCAGGGGATACTCCTGGATGCAAGGCAAATGCCTTACCTCCATGTTATCTCTCCAGACCCTAATTTTTTTTTTTTTTTTTTTTTTTTTGGTTTTTGGGCCACACCCAGTGACGCTCAGGGGTTACTCCTGGCTATGCGCTCAGAAGTCGCTCCTGGCTTGGGGGACCATATGGGACGCCGGGGGATCGAACCGCGGTCTGTCTCCTAGGCTAGTGCAGGTAAGGCAGGCACCTTACCTCGAGCGCCACCGCCCGGCCCCCAGACCCTAAATTTTAATTAAAATTAAAAAATACAGAGACACAGGGAGGAAAGGTAAGAGTAAGAGAACAAAGAAAAAACTTTAAAATGCCTATGATAAGCTCAGCTATTCAACTGAAGAATAATGGCCTGAAGTAAGCATCAGACAAAAGAATCAGATCCCTTGACTGCTCCTTCTTCCCTCATAGTTCTCAAAGCATGATTAGTTCACATAACTGAGAATGAATATAGTGTTCAAAGATTTGTGATTTTCTTAGAACAGAATCCCAAATTGCCAGCCAATTATCTCTTTTGATTTCCAATCAAAGAAATTGCAGTTTCTTCCAGTACTGGAATAAAAACTAATTCTTGTGCTCTAAAGTATTTAGACTCAGTGAGATAGCTCAAAAACACAACGCTTGCCTGAAATGCATGAGGCCTCAAGTTTAGTCCCCAGCACCATAAAGACCCCCCCCCAATTAATTGTAGTATATCCCTGGTGGCCTCAAAGCAAGGCCAGGGTGACCCTGGTGATCTCTAGTGTTGCTGAGCCTATGCAGTACCACATTGCCATGCCTAAACATTAAACAGTTTGGTGTGCAAGAGCTTTGTTGAGTATTTCCAAGATTTGTCCCTATAAATACCATATAAATATCAATAAATACCATTTGGGAGACCCTTACCTAACCCATCCATATACTTTAAAGTAGGAGGCATTTGGATCTCCAAAGAGATACTTTCCTAAGGTGGATTTGGGTTTTTCTTGACTTGGGGATTCAGTTCTTTTTTTTTTTTTTTTTTTTTGGTTTTGGGCCACACCCTGTGACGCTCAGGGGTTACTCCTGGCTATGCGCTCAGAAGTTGCTCCTGGCTTCTTGGGGGACCATATGGGACGCCGGGGATCGAACCGCGGTCCGTCCTAGGCTAGCGCAGGCAAGGCAGGCACCTTACCTCCAGCGCCACCGCCCGGCCCGGGATTCAGTTCTTAAAGAAATCACAACCCACTTGCTATCATTGAACCTGACTAGTGCTGAAAGGAATAGTTAAATTTCAGCCATTTGTAATGTAACTGTTGTGTATATTCAACAATGCTCATGGGGTAAAGTGTAGCTACCAGATGTACAGGAAACTACCATCTGTGAGAACAGTTGCTTGAAAAAATAGGCCTCTTATTTTGGTTCAGTCACTATTGAGCTGCTCAGCTCGAGGAGGGCAGATCTTTCAGAGACTTGAAACTGAAGTACTAACACCTTTATCCCTTATGTTACAATATTGATGTTTTTAACTTAATAACAGGGTCTGAAGTGATAGCACAGCAGTATAGCCGACCTGGAAGAGACCTGGATTCAATCCCTAGCATCCCATATGATCCCCTGAGCCTGCCAGGAGCGATTTCTGAGCTCAAAGACCAGGAGTAACCCTTGACCCAAAACCAAAATAAATAAATAAATAAATAAATAAATAAATAAATAAATAAATAAATAAAAACCAATAACAAAACAACTCTTAGGAACTTTACTACAGCTTTGCATGTCATTTGGCAAACCATTTTCTTTTTTCTTTTTTTTTTGGGGGGGGGAGCAAACACGTTGATGCTCAGGAGTTACTCCTGACTATGCGCTCAGAGATCGCTCCTGGCTTGGGGGGACCATATAGGATCGAAGCGTGGACAGTCCTAGGCTAGCGCTTGCAAGGCAAACGCCTTACCTCTAGCACCACCGCTCCGGCCCCTTGGCAAATGATTTTCTTTGTATGGTGTGATTACTTTTATTTTTTTTTAATTTTTATTAAATCACAGTGAGATACAGTTAAAAAGTTATTAATAATCAAATCTCAGCCACACAGTGTTTCAACACCCATCCCTTCACCAGTGTTTCTGCCACCAATTTCGGCTACCTCTCAGGTCCCTCAATCCCCACTCCCAATCTGCTTCTATGGTAATTCCTATCTTCTCTCATTCTCTTTCTGTGTGTGTGTGTGTGTGTGTGTGTATGTGTGTGTGTGTGTGTTTTGTTTTGGGGGCACACCCAGCTACGCTCAGAGGTTTTTCCTGGCTCTGTGCTCAGAAATCGCTCCTGGCAGGCTTGGGGAACCATATGGAATGCCGGGGAATTGAACCCAGGTCGATCCTGGGTCAGCCGCATGCAAGGCAAATGCCCTACCACTGTGCTATCTCTCTGGCCTCTGTCTCTCTCTGTCTCTGTCTCCTTGCCTTTCTCTAGCTCTTCCTTTTTTCCTTTTAGGCACTATGGTTTGCAACACTGTTATGAAATGGTATCATGCATATCATTTTACTTCCTTTCAGTTCCCAGTTCTTATTCAGTCATCATTTTTAACTATTATTGTCATAGTGATCCCTTCTCTATCTTAACTGTACCTCCCCCCATCATTTCTATTGTCTCTGGATATTATTCGCATACCATGGGTTGTTCTTTTAATATCCCACAAATGAGTACGAATAGGCAAACAGTATTCCTTTACAACACATTCTCAATCAGGTCATTTTCACTCTGGCTGTCTTTTTTAGGTTTTATAGGCAACTCATGTACATAATTTTAAATACTCCAACAAAAATATAAACTGTGTTAATAAAAAAAATCATAACCTTGAAATTATAAATTTTATAGTGATGGTACTCAGAAAAGTATTTAATAAAAAGGGGGGCCAGAACAATCTCACAGCAGGTAGGGCGTTTGCCTTGCACATGTTCGATCCCTGGCATCTCATATGGTCCCCAAGGCAACTTCTGAGTGCAGAACCAAGAGTAACCCTGTTATGCCACTGGTTGTGGCACAAAAACAAACAAACAAAGTGCTTAGTAACAGTTTGGCTCATTTGGAAATCATTGGTCTAAAGAGCTTTGCATCAATTTGGTTCATATGTTTTTTAAAGCAAAACATCTTTAATTATTGTTTTTACAATCATATTTATTTTCTTCATCTCCATTCATTAATGTGGTGGTGACTGGAAGTCACATTCTTTTTTTTATTCATATCTTTATTTAAACACCTTGATTACAAATATGATTGTAGTTGGGTTTCAGTCATGTAAAGAACACCCCCCCCCTTTGCTGCTGCAACATTCCCACCACCAATGTCCCAAATCTCCCTCCTCCCCACCCCACCTCCGCCTGTACTCTAGCCAATACAATCAAGAATGTGACTTTCCACTTACCTCATTCATTCACATTGGAAAGTCACATTCTTGATTGTAGCACTTACTTTAGCTGCAATGTTTTGGGAGAGGAGGGGGTTGCAAACTTTAGTTTTGGTACTTGCACAAGCATACTAGTTGTGACACTCATCAGTGACCACACACTTACAATGTTCTCAGATTTATAGATAAATGAGCCAAAGATTACGTGCTTGTAATCACAGTTGCAGTGTCACTTCCAGTCACATTGTCAGTGGGTAGGGTATGAAATCAAGCTTATACCTCATGCTTGCACAGTAGGTATTTTGTCACAGAACAATCCTAAGGCAACCCCTTTTTTCTGTTCATATTTGACCTTTTGGGCTTATTTTATTTTTGTTTGTTTGTTTATTTGGGCAAGGGAGAGAGGATGATAAAATTGGGGATGGTTTTGAATCCTAAATTAGTCTACGGTCCTCATATTTGTTTTAAAGAAAATATTTAATCCAAAGACATTAGAAAAGAGGGCTAGGAGGACCATTCATGGTAGTAGGAAGATTGCTACAAACAGCCTGAGAATGCAGTTAGAGCAGATAAGGTGACAATGATAATGATCATAGGAAATGATCATTCTGAACAAGAACTGGGTGTTGAAAGAAAATAAAGTGATATACATGATACCCTTTCAGTAACAATATAACAAACCACAGTGTTTAAAAAAAAAAAAAGAAAAGAAAAGGAAGAGAGATAAAAATTGTCTCTCGGGCCCGGAGAGATAGCACAGCGGCATTTGCTTTGCAAGCAGCTGATCCAGGACCAAAGGTGGTTGGTTCGAATCCTGGTGTCCCATATGGTCCCCAGTGCCTGCCAGGAGCTATTTCTGAGCAGACAGCCAGGAGTAACCCCTGAGCATCGCCAGGTGTGGCCCCAAAACCAAAATAATAATAATAATAATAATAATAATAATAATAATAATAATAATAATTTTTGTCTCTCACAGAAGTAAGGGGAGAGGGCAGTAGAGAAGGTTGGAGGGAAACTGGCTGGGGACATTGGTGGTGGGAAATGTGCACCGGTAAAGGGTATTGGACATTGTATGATTAAAATTCAGTCATGAGGGGCCAGAGGGATAGCATGGAGGTAAGGCGTTTGCCTTTCATGCAGAAGGACGGTGGTTCGGATCCCGGCATCCCATATAGTCCCCTGTGCCTGTCCGGAGCGATTTCTGAACATAGAGCCAGGAGTATAACCCCTGAGCACTGCTGGGTGTGACCCAAAAACCAAAAAAAAAAAGAAATTCAGTCATGAACAACTTTGTAACTGTACCTCACAATAAATAAATGAAAGCATTTATTTTTTAATTAAATTTAATTAAAAAATTTTTAAAGAACTGCTGTGAATATGTTGGTAATCATGGTGCTTAAATAAAGATATTATTTTAAAAAGAGTACCATCTAGGATATTATACTTTTTGAAAGGTTATAAACTGAATTTCAATGTAATATTGCTGAATAAAATAATGAAACACTGAAGAAAATAAAAAATAAATAGAAATCAAACAAAAAATCTTCATAATTGGTCATAAATATAATCAACTAATTCCAATCGTGATTAAAAATATTGAAACTCAGGGCCGGGAAGGTGGCGCTAGAGGTAAGGTGTCTGTCTTGCAAGTGCTAGCGTAGGACAGACCGCAGTTCGATCCCCCTGCATCCCATATGGTCCCCCCAAGCCTGGGGCGATTTCTGAGCGCATAGCCAGGAGTAACCCCTGAGCGTCAAACGGGTGTGGCCCATAAAGAAAAACAAACAAAAAATATTGAAACCCTACTCTACCTTTACATATTAAACAAAGGATCATTCTTAATTTTCACTGAAAAAAAAAAATAACTGCTGTGAAACAAGAGCTGAAAAGTAAAGAAAAAGAAAGAATGTAATGATTAATAACAAGTTTACATTTTGTCTAAAGATTTATGCATACCCTCTTTGGATGACTCAAAAATGTAAGCATAAAGTATTCTATGATTTTACAAAGCTACTAATCATCTAATTAAGGTTTCTATCATTTATTTTTATGTTGTTACCACTCAACATCTGATATTATGATTTTCTACTGACATCTAACAAATTTTAATTGGCCAATGTGAAAACTTAAAGACTGCATATGTATGTGCCTAAGAAAAACTCCCAATTTTGTTCCCACAAATTTTTTTTTGGTATTTTTTTTTGGGGGGTCACACCCGGCAGTGCTCAGGGGACCATATGGGACACCGGGATTCGAACCAACCACCTTTGGTCCTGGATCAGCTGCTTGCAAGGCAAACACCGCTGTGCTATCTCTCTGGGCCCAAAACACCCACAAATTTAAAGCATTCTTATCACTATGTCAAAAGCTGTAAAATGACATACATCACTTTAACTTTTCTAAACCTGCAGGTTATTTGTTTTGACTAGTTTGTATGCAAAGTAACTGAGTTTCCCAATGTTTTCATTTACATTTATATTTTTTAGTACTTAGGTTTGGAGAATTTAAATTCTTTGTCTCTGAATCAGATTACTCGGAAGCAAATTTCAAACTAGTTGAAATTACCATTTTTCTAGCTGTATAGACGTGCTAATTACTGAATTTACTATTTCTATATTACTATCATTATATTTCCTTATTGGTACACTGGGGGTTCACAAAATTTATCTCCTGGCCTAAGATTATTGTTAAGATTAAATAAACTAAAGCCAATACAGTATAAGACTTGTGGTATAATAAGCATCTAATAAGTTTTAGCAATTATATTCTATTTAATAGATAACACTCCATTTTCCAGAAGAGAAAACTGAGACTGATTAAATGACTGCTTACAATTTTAAAGAGTAAAACCAGATCTCATGTGTAAATGACTCTGGGGAAGTGAGAACCCAAGATGTAGAAGTCACTGGTAAGGTCTGATCTCAGGCAAGTAGAGTTCGCTCAAAGAAGTATCCATCTATCACTCGGAGAGTAACTCAATTCATTGTAAGAAGGAAATGGATATTTATTTTAGGGGAGAGTAGGGCATGGACTCTGTGTCAGCCAAAAGGTAGGATGTGAGAGGGGATTAAAACAGAATGTGTGCTTCTGTGTTTAGGGAAGACAGAGTAAGGGGATTAGGGAAAGCATGATATGTGCTCTGGGTGTTAAAACAGGTATGTGCTTAAGGTGATTAGTCCCACTCATGTGTTGTGTCAAATAATTAAGGATGGGCTGGATGGAAGTGGATGCCATCCCAGGCCACGTGGCTCCGCAACCCCCATCCAGCCGGCCAGTTCCAGGTCCAGGTGAACGGAGGAATCAGACTCATTCAGAGACAGGCATCAGGAAGCATCAGCTTTATTCATGCCCTATTCACCACATGTGTGGCCAATATCATAACCAATTAAGCATTCAGCCATTCTAGGCTAGCCCTGCGTCTTAATTCCTTTCAGCCATCTTCCTTTGACCTCCATCCTGGTCAAAGACCAAAAGAGGCAAAGACCCTAAAGCCAGAGAGCCCAGCAGGGCAGCCACCCCTAATCCTCTGGTTCAAAGGCTATCTACCTTTTCCAAGACCCCTCCCAGGAATGGGCGAGGTCTTGCAAGTAAGGTCACACATAATATCTGGTTCCCAAGACCCCTCCCAGAAATGGGTGGGTCTCAGGTAGCTACACCTAAATCCAGGGTGGAGTTACACTCATGAACTACAAATCTTAGCCTCTTTTCCATTTTTTCTTTTGGTTTGGAGGGGCTCTGTGAACAGTGCTCAGGGCTTATTACTGGCTCTGTGCTCAGGGGTCACTCCTGATAGTGTGCAGATAATCCAATGTGGCATCTGAGATTGATTTTGGGTGGATCCTGGGTGGATTGATCTTGGGTGGATGTGCAAGGCAAACCCTTGGACTACTTCTGTGATTCCTTTGGTCTCTTATGCTGCCTTTCTCATTTAACCTTTGTAAAAATATTTTCTAATTGAGGGCATTCAAGGTCCAAAATTAACTTAGTTCTAGAAAGAACTTTTCATTCACTTTGTTGCTAGATGCAGTTCTGTTTTTTTTTTTAAAAACTTTATGAATATGTCTGTTTCACTTTGATTTATGAATTATTCTCCTTGGAAAAAGAAATAAAAGAAAATGAGAAAAATAAAGGAAAATGCAAAAGTGGAATTTGAGGAGAAAATATTATAAAGGGTAAGCATTAGAAAAGGTGAATTAAATTCACTAACTCCTGCTGTGACTCAATCTTATTTTTGGCATTTTGTTATTCAAAGATAAGCCTTTGACGAGGAATAGAATTCCTTAGTCATTTTTTTTTTTTTTTTTTTTTGGTTTTTGGGTCACACCCAGCAGCGCTCAGGAATTACTCCTGACTCTACGCTCAGAAATCGCTCCTGGCAGGCTAGGAGGACCATATGGGATGCCAGGATTTGAACCACCGACCTTCTGCATGCAAGGCAAATGCTTTATCTCCATGCTATTTCTCTGGCCCCTCCTTAGTCATTTCTAAGTGTGATGACTTAAGTAATAGTTATTTCAGATACTGAAGAATAGCTCATAAGCAAAAGAAGACTCAAAGAATCACCTGACTTTGTTCCTTGCAGCTTTGAGCAAAGTTTGTGTTACAACATTCCAAAATCAAAATCAAAATCTACAGTTTTTAATTATTTCCAATAGTATTTAATTATTATTTTTCCTCATTTGGCACTATAATTTTCTCTTCTTTTTTCTTGCTATCTTCATTTTGATCTTTCTGTAATTCAACAAAAGCTAAATTTTGTTGATCATAGATAAAAAACGATTCACACAAAGAGAAGTAATTTTTCAGAATAGCCTAATCAGGACTCTATTCTCACTTCATTGGATCAGTGCTTTCTTGTGTTGTTCACAAGGATCCTCATGTCTCTCCCAAAAGAAAGAAAATGAAAAAGTTTGCTGCATTTTTCAGAACAAGGTCTCAGTTCTCAATGGACATGAGTGGCCTCCATTCTGGTTCCTGCCCTCTTCATTCCTATCTATGCTCAATGTCTACAGCTTCTTGAAAATTGTCTTCAGTTTCTAGAACCTTGCATCACCCAAAGCACAGATTCAACAACACTGAGATCATGAGACCTAACCTGCAACCACTGAATTTTGTAATGTGCCTGTCAAAGTACAGATGAGTAGAGGGGTAAGGTGGAGGAGAGGGTAGGAGATGATGAAGTACGGAAATGAATAGTGGTGGTGAGAGTTGAAACTGGTGATGGGATTGGTGATGATGAAACATTAGATGTCTAAAACTCAATTACAATAAATTGGTAAATCACAGTTCTTTAATTAAATAAAAATTATTTTTAGGGGGGCTGGGAAGATAGCACAGCGGTAAGGCGTTTGCCTTACATGCAGCTGACCCAGGACAGCCGGTGGTTCCAATCTCAGCATCCCATATGCACACACACACACACACACACACACACACACACACACACACACACCACACCACACCACACCACCCCCATGTCTGCTAGGAGCGATTTCTGAGCACAGAGCTAGGAGTAACCCCTGAGAGCCGCTGAGTGTGACCCCCAAACAAAACAAAACAAAAAAACCAACAACTTTCAATTTTTATTCTACAATCTATTTTGCTTTTGTTTTTCATTAAATTAAAGCCACATGCCCTGTGAAAAGGAAAGAATAAAGAGAAGAAAAGAAAGAGAGAAGAAAGAAAGAAAGAAAGAAAGAAAAAGAAAGAAAGAAAGAAAGAAAGAAAGAAGGAAGGAAGGAAGGAAGGAAGGAAGGAAGGAAGGAAGGAAGGAAGGAAGGAAGGAAGGAAGGAAGGAAGGAAGGAAGGAAGGAAGGAAGGAAGGAAGGAAGAAGAGAAAAGAAAAAAGAAAGGAAGGAAGGAAGGAAGGAAGGAAGGAAGGAAGAAGAGAAAAGAAAAAAGAAAGGAAGGAAGGAGAGAGGGAGGGAGGGAGAGAGTGGAGGGAGGGAGAAAGAAAGGAAGGAAGGAGAGAGGGAGGGAGGGAGGAAGGAAAGGAGGAAGAGAGGGAGGGATGCAAGGAGAAAGGAGGGAGGGAAGGAAGGAAGGGAGGGGAGGAAGGAAGGGAGGGGAGGAAGGAAGGGAAGGATGCAAGGAGAAAGGGAGGAAGGAAGCCGAGTCAAAAATACTAACTGGGGGGCCGGAGAGATAGCATGGAGGTAAGGCGTTTGCCTTTCATGCAGGAGGTCATCGGTTCGAATCCCGGCGCCCCATATGGTCCCCTGTGCCTGCCAGGAGCAATTTCTGAGCCTGGAGCCAGGAATAACCCCTGAGCACTGCCAGGTGTGACCCAAAAACCAAAAAAAAAAAAAAAAAATACTAACTGGGATCGGAAGTATACATGGAGGTATGACATTTGCCTTGCATGCAAAAGGCTGATGATTTGAATCCCCGGCATCCCATATGATCCCCTGAGCCTGCCAGGAGTAATTTCTGAGCATAGAGCCAGGAATAACACCCTGAGCGCTGCCAGGTGTGACCCAAAAACCAAAAACCAAAAAAAAAAAAAAAAATACTAATTCACACTGCTCCCTATCCACAATGTCTGGTTACCAAAATAATAACAATTACACAATTAAATTAAAATGACAGCTTTGCAACTTGCTTTTGGCATGCAACATTACCTTTCTGAAATTTATTCATGGTATATTTTTTACCTCCATTTAGTATTCCATGGCATGAGTATTAGAATTTATGCAAATTCCTAATGATGAAATATTCGAATTTTCCCAGGTTCTATGCAATAATTAATAATGCAAAAATAATTTGAATATAGGGTAAAACTTTTTAGGGTGAGGTTACTCAACAGAACTTACTAATTGATGTGATGAAATCATAGTGATATGAAATATTCCATATCTATTCATCAATATAGTAGCCACATTTTATTATTGCGTGTTTGGAATAAGACTAGTATAACTGAGAAAGTAAATCTTGTTGCTTAGTATTCAGAAACTATATATATATATAATCTCGTATGGCTTACAGAGCAAGAGCCAATGCCAATAGCTGGTGACAAATTAAAGTCATATGCTATTGGGTATAGAACCCAGGGCCCCACATATTCAAAGTATGTGTTCTACCAGTTAAGTCACATCCCTAGTCCTAGTAAATTTTGTTTGTTTGGGCTATAACCATGTGGTGATCAGGGCCTATTTTCAGCTGAAACTCAGGGATTGCTCCAAGTGCTATTTGGGGAACCATATGGTGCCAAGAATCAAATCTGGGCTTCATACATGCTAAACATACACTCTAGTCCATTGCACATGCTCCTACACACCAATAAAATTTTCATTTATTCAATTTTAATTAATAATAAGTTAAATAGTCAAAGTAACTAGTAACTACATTGAATAGAATAGCTTTAGATATATGTATATATTATATAAAGATATAAGGTATATGTATGTATGTATATATACATATAATAAAGGTACTGGGTCACACAAATGATTCCTAAAGGTAAATATTAATTCATATTTCCATAAGCAGTATATAAGAATTGGCAGCAGTGCTTCTGAATTTTCTGCCTATTTATATATATATAAAGGAATTAAAACTTTATTTTAATTTTCAATTATTTTCAATTATTTTTGTTGATTTGTTTTCCAGTCTCCCTTTTTGTGGAGACTTTGACAAAAATTTTTATTAAAAATTTATAAAAATTCTTATTATAAAAATTCTCATCACCAAAAATATAATATAACCATGTATGTTTATGAATGGTAACTGCACTTGTTGTGGTGATCATTTCACAATACACACCAATGTGGAATTATTACATTATACATATGAAACTTCAATTATACCTTAATAAGAAAAACAAATTCTGGGACTGGAGCAGTGGTGCAGCAGTAAGGTTTTGCCTTGCTAATCGTCTGACCTAGAACGGACCACAATTTGATCCCCAGAGTCCCATATGGTCCCCTAAGCCAGGAGCGATTTTTGAGTGCATAGCCAAGAGTAATCCTTGAACGTCACAGGTGTGGCCCCAAAACAAACAAACAAACAAAAGTAATAAGAAAAACAAATTTAAGTTTGTTTTTTATTTCCCCCATTAGATTTAAGCTCTTTGGGGTTCAGGACCAATGTCTTGTTTATTATTGTATTTTAAGTGGCTAATAAATTTGCACCAAAAAGTTGGTGTTGGATTCATAAGATAAACAGGAGAAATATTTCTCTTAAATAAAGTTTCAGCCTAGGGTCAGAGAAGTAGTACTGGGTTAAGGCTCTTGCTTTGCAAACTACTGACTCTGGTACGATTACATAGGTTGCTCTGAACACTGCCAGGTGTGACCCCTAGGCAGTATCAGGTTTAAGTTCTGAACAGCTCCAAAACAAAAGAAAAAAAAATATGTGAATATATAATTTATGTTAAGTCTATTGTTTTTGTGGGCAATATCCCTCCTATTCTTCTTGATGGGGTGGGGGATTTTTGTGGACATAGAAATATCCCCATAAATAAAAAGTAATTGGGGCCGAAGAGATAGCACAGCCGTAAGGCGTTTGCCTAAGACACAGAAGGATGATGGTTTGAATCCCAGCATCCCATATGGTCCCTCGAGCCTGCCAGGAATGATTTCTGAGCACAGAGCCAGGAGTAACCCCTGAGCGCTGCCGGGTGTAACCCAAAATACAAAACAAAAAATAAATAAATATAAAAATAAAAAGTAATTGTTCTAAAAGGACTTCACTCTTCAACTATAAACAATCTTTTTAAATCTCATTTCTCATCTCTCTGTCTTCTTTCCCCTTATCATATTATTCTGTACTCTTGCCACACCAAATTCTAGTGCACTGAATTTTATGCAAAAAAAATAGGGTCTTGAAACATTGACATAATATGTTAAACATTCATAAATCAATATTATTGAGCAACAGAATTTAGGAAGCAAGATTATTTAGTGATAAATGGAACTTTATTTAATAGAAGATACTCCTTTACTAACTAAAACAGATCTTCCTAGTATTACCATGTTTAATTACTAAGAAATCAGTAGCTTCATAGAATACAATTCTGACAAATTTAAACATAATGAGACTTCTCTAGGGGATGGAGAGATTGTACAGCAGGTAAGGTGCTCGCTTTGCTTGAGATCAACCCAGGTTCAATTCCTAGTACCACATATGGTCACCTGAGCATACCAGGAGAGATTATAGAAGTAATCCCTGAGTACCACTGGGTATGGGTTCCTTCACCCCCCCCCAAAATACATAATGATGCTTTTCATTACCTTAAGTTCTGCATACCTTGTTACTACTAAAAAAAAAAAAAAGATTTCATAAAGCATAATTAAGGGCCCCGGAGAGATAGCACAGCGGTGTTTGCCTTGCAAGCAGCTGATCCAGGACCAAAGGTGGTTGGTTCAAATCCCAGTGTCCCATATGGTCCCCCCATGCCTGCCAGGAGCTATTTCTGAGCAGACAGCCAGGAGTAACCCCTGAGCACTGCCGGGTGTGGCCCAAAAACCAAAAAAAAAAAAAAAAAAAGCGTAATTAAAATGCTCAAAACTTTGATTAGTCTTTCTCATTATTCCCAAGTCATACTCAAGCCTATTCAAGCTTCTTTGCCATTCTACATTTCCTCTGTTTAGAATACTCTGTCAATTGCCAGCACCTAAAACAGTGAGTAGCAGAAATGTCATATCCAGAGGGAAGAATACCATTGCTGGTATAACATTGTCATTTCAATGAGATAGTACAGCAGGAAAGGCACTTGCCTTGCATGTGGCTGACCCTGATTTGATCCCTAGCATCTGATATGGTCCCCCAAGAACTTCAGGAATTATTCCTGAATGCAGATCCAAAAGTAAACCCTGAGCATTGCTGGAAAATGTCATTTCAGGATATTGAAAAAAATATTGCTGAAAACTAAGCCCACGTAACTAACAATGAAGTTTAAAAAACTGAAACAGTGCCCAAAAGGTGGCTTAACAGCCTGGGGTGCATGCTTTGCATGCAGGAAGCCTGAGCTTAATCCTTGGCACCAAACAGATCCCTCGGGTGTACACACACCCACACCCACACCCACACTCATAGCCCTCCACCCACCCACAAACACACACACAAACACACACACACACACACACACACACACACACGGCTGAAACACTTAAAATCTGAATCTGCATTTTTCTGTGCAAAGGAAGAAAAGACAATGGCACACAAAGACATGCAAATTACTAAAGTAAGCTAGATAAAAGAAAAGTATGTAGACTTCCCTGATCTTGTTTATTAGCTTTTTATTTTTCACGCTCAAAGGAGAAATATTTATCACTGAGAAACCACAATATTTTCAAGAGAAACTAACTACCCAAATTTGTCCACAAAACTTCCCACTTTTAAACATCATCTCAAACATTTGAAAATGCTTTAAAAGTCAAACAATACTTCCTGGAGCTAAATTTGGCGATAAGGTGTGAATTCTTATATTTATTATCCAATCTATGAATGATCTATCAGGCGGCTTTACTGACCAAAGTAAATCTCAGAGTGAGGTAGGGCTACATTTAAATGTGAACAAAATGCCAGTCTCACAGAGTAATTGTATTGATGTATGGCCGGGCTTCCATCCAACAAAAACATCTGGTCTTTCCTATCAAAGTAGAAGCAATTAGGGCCTGGAACAATAGTGCAGTGGGTAGGGTGCTTGCCTTGCAGTGGCTGACTGGGGTTCAGTCCTCGGTAACCCATTTGGTTCTCCAGGTCCACAAGAAGTGATCCCTGAGTGCACAGCCAGGAATAAGCCTTTAGCACCACAAACAAACAAAAAAATGTAAAAGCATTTACCAACATAGGTCCCAGACTAATAAATCACAAAGAACACCGTTTTTACTGTGCTCCTTTGACTCTAAATCTTAAAAAAAAAAAAAAAAAAAAAAAAAAACCCACAAAAAAACCCCACAAACTTTTGAGGTTGACTTGAACTAATATGCAGGTGCATGGAAATGTAAAAAACTACTATGTCTTCAAGTTTAAGGAGTTACATAAATTTTATGGCTTTAGATTGCTTTGTGTACCTCTAGGAAAATTTATAATGTACTGCAATCTGGGGTCTTGGGGGACAAAGTAATTGTACATGGGTTCTGTTTAATCGTTCTTTGATTGTAAGTTTAAACTTGGGGTGTCAGCAGGGGGATTTCTTCTGAAAACTCTGTTTTTGGGTGATTGTCCTTCCACTGTAACTTTACCTTGTCCTCTTTCTTTGTATCATTGTTCACAAAATTAAAAATAAAAATATCACAAAGAAGGCTTACTGGAACCCCAAGAAAGCAGCTGGGAGAAGATATCTGCAATGGCAGGTGGTCATAAGTCACATCACTTATAAAGTCATTTTTCTGTCATTGTGACTTTCATAGTAGAATTACTGCAGGTTGTATTGTTCTGTGAGGTGTCACTAGACCTGACAACACATCTTCAGATAGAGTTCAGGGGGGTGGAATGTCAGAATTCTCTATTCTGGGGAAAGTTCTTCTTGGCTAGGTTATGGGGAAGAAAACAATTTGCTTCTGAACCTCTTTTCCATGCTGAGTATATGCTAGGGGCTGAGTATATAGGTGTGAGTTTCTGGGTGGAAAATGGCACTAAGGCACCACCCTGACAATGAAGGCAGAGCAAGAGACCTGGCAAAGAGATGATGATGATATAAATCTCTAGGCAAAGGGTGGGGAAATATAATCACTGGCATGAAAAGGGTGGCTATAGCTGCAAAACTGGTCCCCTCCACCTTCCCCAGTGATTCCATCTCTTTTCTTTTTCTGACTCCTGTTCTGGCATTTGTTTTGTTTTGTTTTGTTTTGTTTTGGGGCTACACCCAGAGGCACTCAGAGGTTACTCCTGGCTCTGTGCTCAGAAATCACTCCTGTAGGCTCAGGGGACCATATGGGATGCTGGGGATCAAAGCTGGGTCAAACATCAGCTAGGCAAACACCCTACTTGCTGTGCTATCGCTCCGGACCACTGTTCTGGCACTTTAAACCTCTCATCTGTACTGGTTCCTATCTCTCATTTTCCCAGTAGACTTTGTGTTTTCCATTTTTCCCAGGAGAACCTCCCTAGTTTATTGCACTAGCACCCTGGTCTTGTCAAAAGATCTCCCCTGTATTTTCTTCCCTTTCACTGCAGAGTAGTTGCTGTGTGCCCTACCATTCCAATAATAGTACCCTCATTAAAGTCACCTCCAACCCAGTTGTCAAACTCAATCACCCTGGTTTTTCTGAAGCTATCCATCTCATTTACCATCTGAACTTACTCTTATACCTGTTTTCCTGAAGCATAGTTCTTTACATATTCTCCTATCTAGAACTCCTTTGTCCTTTTTTTTTTCTGCTCTTGTTTTCACCAATATTTCTCCAGAGGTGACACATTCTTGTAAAATAGTAAATCCTAGGGGTCAGAGCAATAGCATAGCAGTAGGGCAATTTGCCTTGCATCCAGACAACCTGGGACGGACTGTGGTTCAATCCTCGGCATCCCATATGGTCCTCTGAGCCTGCCAGGAGTGATTTCTGAGCGCAGAACCAGGAGTAACCCCTGAGTGCTGTTGGGTGTGGCCCAAAAATGAAAGAAAGAAAAGGAAGAAAGGAAGGAAGGAAAGAAGGATGGAAGGAAGGAAGGAGGGAGGGAAGGAAGGAAGGAGGAAGGAGAGAGAGGAAGAAGAAAGAAAAGAAAGAAAGAAAGAAAGAAAGAAAGAAAGAAAGAAAGAAAGAAAGAAAGAAAGAAAGAAAGAAAGAAAGAAAGAAAGAAAGAAAGAAAGAAAGAAAGAAAATGAAAGAAAGAAAATGAAAGAAAGAAAATGAAAGAAAGAAAATGAAAGAATGAAAGAACCTACACATATTCCAGTCTGGAACCATGCCTTCTCAAGATGTATTGAAAGATGCATGCCTTCGCAAGCAGTGTGTGGACTGGGCTTAAAGCGCCACTGTCCTCACTCAGCCTGGAAGCTTTGTGCTAAGCACACTGTTGTCTGTTCAGGATATGAGTCTTAATTCTTTTATCTCTTTTACTTGACCATATGTAAGTTTATTGATGACTTTTATGGTTCTAACTCTAACTATATGGTCTGCCTAATCTCCAGACATCTTTTCATATGTCTCCTGGACTTTCATTTCAGGTATCCTGTGGGTTTCCCACATTTTCCAGTACCCTAAATGAACCCATAATTTGCTTACTCATATAATACAAACATGTCTACTTTTCTATATTCTCTCTTGGCTAATCCTTCCATCTTCAGATCAGAAAGATAGCTCAGCAAGCTAGAGCATATACTTTTAAAACAGGAGATCCAGGTTCAGCCTATATTATTACATGGTCCCCTGAGCACTGCCAGGATCAAACCCTGAGCAATGAGCTGGGAATAGCTTCTAAACCAAATCTTCTCATTCATCAAAAACTTTAGATTCTGTGCTTATTCCTTCTTCACATTTTAAGGCTTTCCTTACCTGAATGCAGAATAGACTTCTAGCTAGTTTCCCTATATCCAGCAGATCTCTGCTCCAAATTATCTTCCCCACTGCCATCAGCAGGGTTTTGTTCTTTAGAAAAATCTAAGCACACTGTCCATTATTTAAAGACATATTTTTCCTTTTCCTTCTAATTAGACATAGGATAACATCCAGAGGCTCAGGAATAGCATATAAAGCCCTTCATATCCTGGCTCAGACTTACCTTTCCAGTTCTACACCTTGTCCCTGATCTCATCACCTTCCTTGATCTTAACCACTTATGGCTATGATGCAGTTTCTTAAACAGGATTTTGCTGTGTTTTATTGCTCCTGTGTCTTGTCTGGTGCCTTACTAGTCTTTTTTTTAGACTCCTAAAATCTCACTCTCCACTCTTCCAGATTATGTTCCTTGTTACCACTTCTTCTTCACCCCCCATTGTCCAGACCTGGGAATTCTGGCCCTCATGAACTCAGATTTGAGAACTATTGGTGTGATAGTTTAACTTTCTCTAAAGTGATTTTGCAACTCTTTCCCACTATAGTGAGAGATTCTTAGGGAACAGGTTAAGCTTTAAGTTTCCAGGGGCTGAAGTAATAGATAGTATGGGGGGGGGGGTAGGGTATTTGCCTTGTATGTGGCTGACTCGGGTTCAGTCTGTGGCACCCCATATGGTCCCCAGAGTCCTCCAGAAGTGATCCTTAAGCACAGTTCTAGGAGTAAGCCATGAGTACTGCCAAGTGTGACCCCAAAGCAAAACAAACAAAAGCTTTAAAATCTCCATTTTATCAGCACCTTACATGATAGATATAAACTTTTTAGTTGAATTGAGTAGAATGCTTGATTTGAACCTTTTGTGTAAGAACCAACGGCTCATTTTAGTTTATTATTCAGCCTATGTCTTTCCTTCAATCATCAAGAGTGTCACAATAGGACAATTGATGGGCCCTCCTAGACCAGTAACTGTTTACTGGTCTCATATCCTGAAACTTTAGCTAGGACTCTCTAGGGACAATAAAACTGACTTTTATGTGACAAGTGATTGTTACCTTGCTATGGTTTTTTTTCTCATACCCTTTAACTAAGTAATGATTTTTGGTCTATCTAGAAAGTAGGTTCCCCAGAACTCTTGTATTTACAGAAAGAACATACAGATGGCGAATCAGGGCTTTCAATGACCAACAGATTCATTTAATGCTTTTTTATCATCCCAACATCTCTTTAAGGGGTCAGATTTTAGGTTTTTTTTTATATTTGCATATGTGTGTATATATGTATATGTCTGTATAATGTGTATATGTAAATATGTATATATAAGAGTTTCACAATCTCAAAATCTTGCCTAGCCAAGTTTCTTGTGTTGTAGAAATTTCCACCAAAAGTCATCAAAAAACCAAGCAGCATGCCCTGAGAAGTAGGTAAATTTCTGCAGAAATGGAACTCATGTTCCTAAAGAACTGGGTTCAGAACAAAAGGCGAGAGCTCCATTTTATAGAATATCTGGTGGGCTTGGGCATTTACTGGCAGCTGGCAGGAAACTGAAGTACTGAAGCAGAAATTCCAATGCATGTTATTATGCAAAGTCGGGTTTGGGACCACCTCAATTACATGAACATATTTGGCAAGCCTTTCCATTTGTTCAGGTTACTAAGGTTGCATAGTGAGGCTCTTAAACAAGGACATCCTAAATGCACTAGATGCTTATGTTGTGCCTCCCAGACTCAGCTATCCCTTTGCAGGTCCTGTTCTCTGATATTATCCTGCACAAAGTTGGCCTGTTTGAAACATGGGTAAGGATCTCTTTTTTTCTTCATCACTTGAAAATCTGGGGAGGCTGAATTAAGAGTGAGCTCCTCTGCAGGTTTTGCTGGGACAGCAAAACTTTATTGTCAGAACCCACATATGGAACTGAGCTGGGATGTTGTCAGACCCCAAACTCACAGACTCTCTAAAACCAGAAAGGGTGACTTCTTTGAAATAAGCCAGTGTATGTTAGTAGCATGGCTTTAGAAGGCTCTGGAGTGGATGGAAGAACTAGGTTCCAATGTCCCCTCTCTAGGACCAGAACTTGGCCAACAAGAATAAGAACAAGCAACAAGTTGCCAAGGGGGGGTTAAAAAAATGCAGAGACTAAATAGTAAACGATGCCCTCAAGGGGGTGGAGGGGTGGGGGGGCTTGGGGTACCATTTTGGAAGAGCCAAGCACTCCTTAATCTTGGACTCCATTGGAGCGGTTCACTGAACTCCTTCCTAGCAAGTCGAACCCCCCTTTGACTTGGGAAGGCTTTTCATTTCAGGTGCAAGTTGGCCTGCCTTAGGGTATTCGAAAGGCTCGGCCTCTGCCCGGCCCCGCGCAGGCTCCCCCATCCGCATCCCCCCGGGGCCTGCCAGCGGGATCCGGGGGCGTCCCGGGGCTCGGCGTCGGGTGGGCGGCGCAGATGGCGCGGGCGTGTCCCGGGGTCCCGCGGGGCCGGGCAGGGCCCCGGGCCGGAGGAGCGCGTCACGAGCCCGGCCCCGTCGGCCCTCCCCCAGGCGGGGCCAGCCCCCACGGCGCTGACTCAGCAACGCGAGGGGGGAGTTTTGTCCCTCCGCGGACCCCGTTTCTGGGCCTCAACCCTCCCCGCCGCCGCCGAACCGGTTTCCTTTTTCCGGCGCCCGGGGTGCGAGCAGCGACTTGGGCCGCCTGGGGAGCGCCCCGCCGTGCCAGCCCGGCGCCCGCCCGCCCGCAGACACCCGAGCCTCGCGACTCCTGCCGGGAGCCATGAACCACGCCGGTGAGGCAGCGCCGCGTTTGCCCCCGGCCGGGCCCGCCCGGGCTCCTGCGTGGCGCGGGCTGGGCCCGGGAGGCCCGCGGCTGGGCGGGATGGAGCGGCCGGGAGGGAGGACGCGGAGGAAGGGTGCTTTGCTTGCACCCCGCTGCTCACCTCGCTGCCCTGAGGAAGTTACAGTGTGTGTGTGTGTGTGTGTGTGTGTGTGTGTGTGTGTGTTGGGTGAATATGTGTATGTTTGGGTTGAGTGTTTGGGGGTCAATATGTGTTTTGGGATGAATATGTGTGTGTTTGGGGGTGAATGTGTGTATTTTGGGGCGAATGTGTGTGTTTGGGGATGAAAGTGTTTGGGGGTGAATATGTGTGTTTTGGGATGCCTGGCTGGTGTGTGTGTGTTTTGGGTGAATATGTGTATGTTTGGGGGTGAATATGTGTGTTTTGGGATGAATATTTGTGTGTTTGGGGGTGAATGTGTGTATTTTGGGGCGAATGTGTGTGTTTGGGGATGAAAGTGTTTGGGGGTGAATATGTGTGTATTATGGGGTGAATATGTGTGTTTGGGGATGAATATTTGTGTATTTTGGGGTGAATATGTGTGTGTTTTGGGATGAATGTGTTTGAGAGTGAAGATGTGTGTTTGGGGGTGAATATATATGTTATGGGGTGAATATGTGTGTGTTTTGGGATGCCTGGCTGGTGTGTGTGTGTGTTTTGGGGTGCCAGGGCTCCGATGCTGCCCGCCTCGGGTGCTCTTGGGGTCAACATCCCCCCTCTGGCCTTCTTCGCCGCAGGACTGAACTCGGAGAAGGTGGCTGCGCTGATTCAGAAACTCAATTCCGATCCCCAGTTCGTGCTTGCCCAGAATGTCGGGACTACTCACGACCTGCTGGACATCTGCCTGAAGAGGGCCACGGTCCAGGGCGCTCAGCATGTGTTCCAGCACGTCGTCCCCCAGGAGGGCAAGCCCGTTACCAACCAGAAGAGCTCAGGTGAGCGCCGGTGCGGCTTGGCGTAGCGAAGGTGGCGGAAAGTCGTCTGTATTATGCAGAAATCAAATCGGCCCAGGGAAGAGCCCGCCCCCCCCCCTATCTATCCCTGGTGTGAGAGAAGCGGGGGCCAGTTCCTAGAGAACTGGCGCCTGTTGAGGCAGGTCGGGAAAACGATTACTCCTTGCATTGTTTGGGTGCTCTGCGGCTGGCTTCTCAGGGGCAGGTTGGCTTTCAACCCTGAAATTGGGAATCCAAGTCCTTGGTGTGTAAATCACTCTCAGTGGCCTGAGCTTACTGACTCAGGACATATAGCCCTGGGTCTTAGGGATTTCTGTGCTTTGGGTACAAAAAGAACCAATCAGAATGTTTATGACCAGAGGATGCTCCTAATGGCCCAGAGGCCAGATACAAATGTAAGAGTGGGGAAAGAGGTCACCCACCAAATATTATTTTATTATTATATCTTGAGCCACACCTGCTGGTGCTTAAGGGACTCTGTGATTTTGGGGATCTTACCCGGGACTCAATACAAGTCAAGAGCTTTAACCCCTGGACTGTCTCTCCTGCCCCTAGATAATTTTAAATATGCTTTTTTGGTTGCAGTAATAAGTCAGGGCTTGTTTAGAGCTGATCACAACTCAAAGTATATGTATAACGTGGATGCATATATGGCATGTAAATTAATCTCTAATGTAGTTCTTAAATTTTTACAGAAAGTTATGACATTGTATAAATTAATATTTTATTAAAAATGCCTGTGGTAGTATGGAATGTCAAACTACAAATGATTCAGTTAGTAATATTACAGTGACTTTTAGGGGAAAGGCTGGAATTTTTGGTCTGGAGCAGATTGAGTCATGTATACTGTATATATTATACACATACTGTATTTATAAAAAATAATATGTGAACTGTGTAGTTTATTTTCATGTAGTTTTCACAATAGTTTCTTCAGATTACCTGTTAGAAAAATATTGTTATTGGGGCCAGAACAGAGGTGCAGCGGTAGGGCATTTGCCTTGTACAAGACTGACCCAGGATGGACCTGGGTTCTATCCCCGGCATCCCATATGGTCCCCCAAACCACGAGTGATTTCTGAGCACATATCCAGTAGTAACCCCAAGT
The DNA here is from genome assembly GCF_024139225.1 of Suncus etruscus. NCBI lineage: Eukaryota > Metazoa > Chordata > Mammalia > Eulipotyphla > Soricidae > Suncus > Suncus etruscus. Next base: position 167,339,974 of record NC_064848.1, on the reverse strand, counting down.
GTTACTCCTGAGCGCCACCAGGTGTGGCCCAAAAACCAATAAAAAAAAGAAAATTATTGGGGCTGGAGAGATAGCACAGAGGCATTTGCCTTGTAAGCAGCCGATCCAGGACCTAAGGTGGTTAGTTCGAATCCCTGTGTCCCACATGGTCATGTCCCCCCCCCCCCCCCCCCCCCGTGCCTGCCAGGAGCTATTTCTGAGCAGATAGCCAGGAGTAACCCCTGAGCACCCCGGATGTGGCCCAAAAACCAAAAAAAAAAAAAAAAAAAAAAAAAAGAAAGAAAAATATTGTTATTTAGGAAAGTGGCATGTAGCTAAATTCAAGAAAGGTGAGCTCTACTGTTACTAGCATTACATTTAGATACATAGATTTTTTTAAAATTTTTTTATTTTTATTTTTTTACAAAACTATTGTTTGTATAATATAGACTATTTGCAAAACACCAACAAGTAAAATTGTTTTCAGTTGGGTCTTTATTCTGAATGTTTGTCTTTATAAATTATTAGTAATCTAACTTATCTATCTTACTTTTTTGTTTGGGTTTTGTTTTTCTTTGTTTGTTTGTTTTGATTTTGGGCCACACCTGGCGCCGCTCAGAAATCACTCCTGGCAGGCTCTGGGGTCCCATATCGGATGCTGGGGATTGAACCCAGCTCCATCCTGGATCAGCTGCTTGCAAGGCCTTTCTGCTGTGCTATCTCTCCGGCCCACTTTTTTTTTTTTTTTTTTTATTAACTTACCAATATGTTGTGGACATGTTTTTATAGTAGTGGAAGAGTTGTGTCCAAACAATATCTAGCTTTTCCCTTTGAATTTTTCTTAAAACAATACTTGAGGCCTCACAGACACTCATAATGAATATAGTTAAATTTATTTTGGAGCAAAATATAATTTGGCAAAGACATTCTGAAATGACTCTAGTATGGGCTAGTTTGGGGTCATTTGAAAAAAACTTTTTTCAGGGGAGCAGGAGAAAAAAAAACTTTTTTCATAAAGGCAAAAAGTTTTAACACAGCATATTCTGGGATTTGTTCTCATATGAAATATTTTGGTATTACTATAAATTGTCCAAAAGATTACTTACCTAGTACCAAAAATGGTGATCTGGAATTTATGATTATCCACTTAACAGGAAAAACAAAGAATGTGATTATAGAGTTGGAGTGTGGCAGAAAAATGTCAAGATCAGCAGTATACACACATCTGATTTGAAATAAATGGATAAAGATGATGTAATACGGATGAGGACAGGAAATGCACTGATGGCAGAATTCATGTTAAGCATAGGAATTGGTGTAAAAATGTCAAGTGGAAAAGCAGTTTGCTTCAGTGTGATTTTTAATAAATTGTTAAATTAGGGCCCGGAGAGATAGCACAGCGGCGTTTGCTTTGCAAGCAGCCGATCCAAGACCTAAGGTGGTTGGTTCGAATCCCGGTGTCCCATATGGTCCCCTGTGCCTGCCAGGAGCTATTTCTGAGCAGACAGCCAGGAGTAACCCCTGAGCACCACTGGGTGTGGCCCCCCAAAAAATAAATAAATTTAAAAAATTGTTAAGTTATTTAATATAATTGAATTATATCAATGTAATTTAATATATAATATAAATTATTGCTAGTAACTTATTTAAATTGTTAAACTAAACTAAATGTTATAGCCTGTTACTATTTCATCATATATCTATAACTGTTATATTATCCAGTTAACTCAACAACTTTTTAAAATTCTCATTGGGCTAGTAGGGGATTAATTTATATTGGGTGTCTCCTTATCTTTTTCTTTCCGAGGTGCCAGGGATTGAACCCTATAGCACCTCACACAGGCATTTTACTGCCAATGTACATCTCTGGCGTATGGTTGCCTTATCTTAAAGTTTATACTATATATTGAAGATTAAAGGGTGGATATTTTTAGCCAGGCATATAACTTAGTAGTAAAATATAGGCCTTTCATGTATGAAATCTGGGTTCCATCCCAGGCACCATAAAAAAGATGAAGTGTAGAAAAAATTTTATAGCTTTTTAATAGGAATTTCCCTCAAGTATTTTTATGTGTTTAATCTCTTTATAGTATATAATAATTCTTGCCAAAATAGGGCATTATCCATTTAAAAATTAATGTTCTTCCACTTAACAGGTATCTTTATGACTTTTAGAAATTTTTTTTTGCCATTTTTATCTTTTTCTGGCCACATTTTTTCCAACAGTATTTATTTTTTGAATTTTATTAGGTGATTTCCAATGGAGTCTTTATATAACACATATGTTTTATGTTTTTTTAATGTTAAAATTTGCCATATAAATTGAAAACAGTAATTAAATCTTATTAAAAAATTGTTTTCTGATTTAGTCTCAAATTGTGTAAGATCTTAGCATGGGTTTGTCGTTGAAGTATATATATTTGGAACAAGTAACCTGTGTGAATACTTAACATAGTTGGTATCCTTTCTCGTTTCAGGGAGATGCTGGATCTTTTCTTGTCTAAATGTTATGAGACTTCCATTCATGAAAAAATTAAATATTGAAGAGTTTGAGTTTAGTCAATCTTACCTCTTTTTCTGGGACAAGGTATGAGACAGATCTTATAATAGTTTGTTTTTTTTCATTAATATCAGCCTTGATAGACTTTTTTCATTTCTTATTCTTTTTATTTATTTATTTATTTTTTAAATATTTTTTTTGTTTGTTTTGTTTTTGGGTCACATCCGTTTGATGCTCAGGGGTTACTCCTGGCTATGTGCTCAGAAATCGCCCCTGGCTTGGGGGACCATATGGGACACCTGGGGATCGAACCACGGTCCGTCCTACGCTAGCGCTTGCAAGGCAGACACCTTACCTCTAGCGCCACCTTCCCGGCCCCCATTTCTTATTCTTAATTACTGTTTTCCTCTTATTATTTATGGGACATTAATTATTCTAACTTGCAAAATATCGAAAATACAGTTCTTTTGGAACCAGAGATATAGCACAGCAGTAGGGCATTTGCCTTGCATGCAGCCAACCTGGGAGGGACCCGGTTCAATTCCCAGCATCCCATATTGTCCCTCACCCTGCCAGGGGTGATTTCTGAGTGCAGAGCCAGAAGTAACCCCTGAGCACCATTGGTTGTGGCCCCAAAACCAATCAATCAAGTTTAAAAAAATAAAATAAAATATAGTTCTTTTGCTTGGTAGAATTACTTTTGGCAATGACATAATAAATCTGTTGACTTTTTTTTCCACTTACTTGAAATTTTTAACTTTAAAAAATAGTTTTCCCTTTAAGCATTTTCACTTATGTTATTTGGTTTTACTAGGACTTAGTTTTCTTTCTCTGGGTATTTTGTCTGAAAAGCAGTGACTTTTTTTTTTTTTTTTTTTTAAGTTTTTGGGCCACACTCGACTGCCCTCCAGAGTTACTCCTGGCTCTACTATCCTGGCTTGGGCACCATAGGGATTCTGGGATTTGAACCAGGTCCGTCCTGAGATGGCCGTGTGCAAGGCAAATGCCCTACCACTGTGCTATCTCATTGGCCTTTTTACTTGTTTGTTTTTTGAGTCACACCAGCTTGCTCACTGGCTCTATGCTCAGTAATCACTTTTAGCAGGGCTTAGGGAACCATATCAGGTTCTAGGATAGAACCCAGGATGGCTGTTTACAAGGCAAGCACCCTGCTGAACTATCTCTAACCCCATTTTATTCCATTTTTTAAATCTTTACAGATGTGTATTGATTGAAACCTCTACATTACAAATTTCATTTTAAATAAAGCATTAAGTGACATACACACAAATATAAGAAGAAACTTTAAATATTCTTAAGAAACTGAATAACAGCCTTGGGATGTACTTATGTGTGTGAGGCCCTAGGTTCAAGTTCCTAGCACTTCAGGGGGGGAAAAAAAGCTAAATACTAATACTTTTAATTAAAAAAATTTTTGTGCCAGACCCAGCTGGTCTCATGGCCTATTTGAAGCTCTTTGCTCAGGGATAAATCATGGTGGTGCTCAAGGAACCATATGGGCTTCTGGGGATCAAACTCAGATTAGCTGCACATAAAGCAAGCATCTTACCTGCCATTCTATCTCTTTGATCCCAGATACTGTTATTTAGTTTCAATTTTAGCTTAACATTCTTTATATGTTATTTCTAAGATTTTTATTGATAATGTCAATTTACCCTCTTTCTCTACTTTTATTTAACTTCTTTTAACTTAGGTTGAACGCTGTTATTACTTCTTAAATGCTTTTGTGGATACAGCCCAGAAAAAGGAGCCTGAGGATGGTAGACTGGTGCAGTACTTGCTTACGAATCCTGCAAATGATGGTGGACAATGGGATATGCTTGTCAATATTGTTGGTAAGCTCTACATTACTAGACCTTAAACTCAGCATGATCAAACAAGATCTGTAGTTAATTAGACTATGCCCTTTCTCTGGTGCTATTAAACAGAAAGAATTCTTTCCTCAGAACACTATACAGTTGACTGAGAATCTTTACACATCTATAAGTTATTTTTCTTAACTGAGAATGATAGAAGATAATGAGGAAGTACTATTAATGGTGAATTCGAGAAGAAAAGGTAACTCTAAATAGACTTTTTTAATGAAAAAATGCTTATCCACTGATAGAATAAAGGAACATTCGAATTGTAACTATTTGAAAATATCCTCAGTAACAGAAGGGTTTTTTAACAGAGAGCTTCATCACACTGAGCACCTTAAAAGTTTAATAATAAAACGCATTCCTCAGTTATGAGATGGATGGTTGTGTAGGTCAAATAACCTCTTTAATGTCAAATGAAAATGAACTTTTCTGATTGTGGCCTATTCTTTGAAGTAGATGCTATTTTGGCTAGTTTCTAACACTTGAGTACACTTTTAATTTGTTTAATTTTTTTTGGTTTGTTTTTTGTTGTTTGTTTCTAAGAAAAATATGGTGTTGTCCCTAAGAGGTGCTTCCCTGAATCTCATACAACAGAGGCAACCAGAAGAATGAATGATATTCTCAATCACAAGGTACAACATGTAATAGTGAGGAATTAAATTTGGAAAATGCATGCTAAAACTTGGGAGGGCTGGAGCAATAGTACAACAGGGAGGGCTTGGGTAAGGCATTTTACTTTCTTTCCTCCAAGAATGACTCTGCATTGTGAGTAGAATTGGAAATAAAATCTAGGGGGCCGGAGTGATAGTATCGCAGGTGGGGCATTTGCCAAACCAGGTTTATTATCTAGTTACCTATATGGTTCCCTAAACCCGTCCAGGAGTGATCTTGAGCACAGAGCCAGGAGTAAGTCCTAAGCACTGTTGGGTGTGACCCCCAAACCAAAATATATGTAAAAAAATTTTTAATACAGCTGATTATTTTTTTCAAGAGGACCTCTGGACACTTCAGTGTACAAATTTATGAGCAAGATCAGAGGCATATTAACTTTAAAATTAACTAAATGGGGTAGGGTTTTTTTATCCTTGTAAAAATTTTTTCATTTTTGGGCTAGACTGATAGAATAACAGATAGGACTTTGCCTTGCACACAGCTGGCCTGGGCTTGAATCCTAGCATCCCATATGGTCTTCGAGCACCAACAGGAGTGATTCCTGAGTGCAGAGTCAAGAATAATTCCAGAGTGTTGCCCAGTGTGGCCCAAAACTTAAAAAAAATTCCACTTTGTGAATTGTAATATTGTCGTGGATTTTCAAGGGAAAAAAATTTCCTTAATAGAGGCTAACGTGGACACAGTTTTGAGTTGCTTCTAAACATGTCAGTGTAGTTTATGTACTCACTAAAGATTTGATGTAGTTACTGAACTGCTTTTGATTGCTTTAGTTTTTGTAGTGAAAACTGAAAAGGTTTTCCTTTTTTTGACCCATTTTCCCAAGGAGAATTATGAATCCTTTAGTGATTCTTCTTTGCCAGCTAGTATCTTGGTTTTTGGTTTGGGGGGTTGTTTTGTTTTTTTAAGAACAAAGGAGTTGCCAAAATCTTCAATTCTAATCTTAGAGGCTAAAATTGGATTTGTTATCCATGGCATGAAGAATTCATTTTTATTTTGTAGCCATTTTTTACTCAAGAAAGTAGAAGTGGAAAATCAGAAAAATTGTAAATAAGACAAAGTTCTTGAGTTTCCCTTTTTTTCCCCTCTAATCGTATCAGACATATGTATGTAAAACATATAAAATGTATATATATACATACTTATGTATTACATATATACACGCATACATATATATGTAATCAGATGTTTCTCCAGAATCTAGGGATCTACTGTCGCAGGTTTATTTGTTGCAGAGCAACAGGAGTTGCATCTAATATTTTATGGGGTCAGGGAGTCGAGTAATTTGTGTCTTTCTCCTTATGGAAAATATTTTAGCTATATAACTAAAATTACTTATTGGGGAAAATACACTTTCTTTTGTGAACCTCTCCTGAGTTTTGGCTGAGGTATATTTTGTAGTAGTAGTAGTAGTAGTAGTAGAAGTAGTATTGCTATATTAGGCTTATTTAGTTGAATTTGAGGAAATACCAAAACACTAAATGAGTTTCTGTCATAGATGAGAGAATTCTGTATACGACTACGAAACCTGGTACAAAGTGGAGCAACCAAAGGAGAGATCTCTGCCACACAGGACAACATGATGGAGGAGGTAATAAAAATTACTTGGATTTTATTTTTCCCTTCTGCAGAATTCTGCAGAATATTCCTATTGGTTAGGAGGTAGTCATTGAATAAATTGCTGAGTTTAACTGAAAATTCTAATCTCCATTTTAGTGATCGATATAAGAACTTTATAATTCTCTTTGCAGTCTTGTTTTAATTAGGAAATACGTTAGAAAAGAGTAAGAGTGTAGGTACTAGAGAGAAAAATATTTTCATTAAAGTATTTATAAATATGGAATGCAACCTTGGTCTTAGACACTGGGTAATACAAAGTTGAAAGAGTTGTAGATGCTCTCTCTATGTGGGGTAATTCTGTGGATCACTGGTTGTTGGCTGGTTTCCTGGTTCAGTTGCCTGCAATTCACAGTATTCACTATGTTTGTGCCAACCCTGGAATGGACAGGTCAACAGCAAGGAGCCACTCACTAGATACCAGATGGTCACGGGGGAAACTGCATTTCAGCCAGGGTTTGTTGAGCAGCCTCTTGGATCTTACTGAATCAGCCAAGCTTCTAGCCCTCTGCTGCTTCCCCTGCCATTTTTATTAGCCAGAGTTTAACATAAAATATTGAGAGCCAGGGTTGATATAATTAAGGGTACTTGTGTTTAATTCAGAAAAGGTAAAAGGAAAAAGTGAAGTAATTTTACAGGTGTATGATAACACTTTAGAAGTTCACATTGCCTTAGGAATAGAAACACATGGTTAATTATAATCAATTCTAATGTAAAAATGGATAAAGAGAGGAATGACTAACTCATTGAGATGAAGTTTGATGAGGAATAGATTCTGTTGACAATGGCAGGGCAAAGGTGGATCCTTCAGAGAATAAATGTAGCTGAAACATCTTGGGTGTCATGGGAAGCAAATTAAGCTAGAGAGATAAGTTATGAGGTTTCTTAGGCCTGGGGCTCAGGAGGCAATGCTGGTTAAGCCCTGCAGTACAGGGGTTACTTGGACTTCCCTGTGGTGCTCGGGCGCTTGGAAGGTTACACCTAGCAGAGTTCAGGCACCATGTAGTGCTGAGATACGAATCCAGTTCAGGTACATGTCTTAGCTGTATACCCTCTTAACATCTCCTGGTCCCCATAACAGTGGCATCCTAGAGGCAAACATAGCAGTGAAACATTGGGACCTCCAAAAGATAAAGGCAGGATAACTTTATATTGGAGGAGTTGCAGATACTACATGTCAAGTAACCTACAATTTGGGAACAATAACACATGTAGTATGAAGGGAGATTCAAATATATCTAACTTCAAAGAGTTTTTCTACATCTTATTTGGGGCACCAACAGGCCCAAGTGGCACCACATCCTGAAATCATCATATTGAACCTTCTGCAAGTTGGCTGAAAATCACCTGGAGGAGCCCCTGTCTTCCTAAGCACTGCTTACATGGACCTTCACCCCCAAATTGGGCAACCAGGGATATAGTTCAGTGTGCTAGAGTATATGTTTGCATGCAGGTTCAAACCCTGGCACCATATGCCTCTCTGCCATATGGTGAAGCTGTCAAGCTATACTGATGGGGAGAATAGGAAAGGAAAGATCCCTAGGGTTATGGGAATCTTGAAGAGAGAAAATTGCAGATAGAAAAAGAAGGCTTGTTATACTTGAACTCTTCCTGCTTTTGCAGACAGATTTTTTTATTTGCTTTTTGGGTGGGAGGACTATAACACTCCTTGTTTATATCATTAATCACCAAGATCCCTTATTTATCCACTGCACTGGATTTTCTGCAAGATATAGCTATTTTCTGTGACCATTTTTTTTCCTTCTGGCCATTCTCCATGATCACTAGGCCATTTTACCCATGAGCTCTATTTCTTCTTCAGGAATAAAAATGAAATGTTTGAGGTAGGTGATTTCTAATGCTACTGTATCTTTTCATTTTTTAATGATAAAATGAACTTATATTTCTGTAGCGCTTTAAACTTTACACTCTCTTAACAAGTCAGAATTGTGAATATAAGTGAATCTAAAATTGTAGCATCTGTTAGAATTCTCAGCACTTCTTTTTCCATTCCTCATTAGACCTTGTTAGACTTTATTTTTTCCTTTCTGGGCTACATCTAGCATTGCTTAGGACTTACTCCAGGTGGTGTATGGAGGATCAAATGGATTGCTGGGGATTGTACCCAGGTCGGTCACTTACACAATGTACTGTCGCTCTGGCACTCATCTTGTAAGACTTTTACAGACCATTTAAAATCGTTTCAGGGCTAGAGAGATAGTATAGGAGTTAAAGTTGCCTTGCATGTAGCCCACCTTTGTTTGATCACTGAGCACTGCTGGTTATGGTTTTAATACCAAATTAAATAGAATTAAGAGTCTCGGGCTGGAGAGATAGCATGGAGGTAAGGCATTTGCCTTGCATGCAGAAGGCAGGTGGTTCAAATCCCGGCATCCCATATGGTCCATCGAGCAAGTCTACCAGGAGAGATTTCTGAGCATAGAGCCAGGAGTAACCCCTGAGCGCTGCCAGGTGTGACGCCCCCACCCCCCCAAAAATAAAGTCTCTGTGATAGGGGAAAAATTTTAAGAGCCCACTTGCAATGATGTCTCTTTAAAAGATAAGCTTGAGGGGCAGGACCCAAAACCAAATTATAGACATTAAATAGACTATAACTCAAGCAAGAAATATCAAATGGATATAAAAAAAAAAACAACTAATACTTCAGGTTTTTTTTATTTCACTTAAACACAAAGTGGTTTACAAAGTTGTTCATAATACAGTTGTTTCAGGCATTCAATGTTCCATCACCAATCCCACCACCAATGTGACTTTCCTTCACTATTGTCTCCTGTGTCCCACCTCCCTCAATCCTGCACCCCTAGCAGGCACAAAATAATTTATTTTATATTGCTTGTTCTAGCAAAATAGTAAATGAAATTATTAAAAAAAAAAAAAAGTTCAGGCACGGAGAGATAGCACAGCAGCGTTTGCCTTGCAAGCAGCCTATCCAGGACCAAAGGTGATTGGTTCGAATCCCGGTGTCCCATGGTCCCCCGTGCCTGCCAGGAGCTATTTCTGAGTAGACAGCCAGGAGTAACCCCTGAGCACCGCCGGGTGTGGCCCAAAAACAAACAAACAAACAAAAAAAGTTCAGGAAGAGAAATTTGTGAAAATTGTTTAATCTCACAATGGGGTCATTATTAGCTCAGTGAGTGCTTACTGACACTTCTCTGTTACAGTTTTTGCTTATTGAGTTTAGTTAGTGGGCTTCTATAGCTACTTTTCTATCTACTTGTTCTCCTAATGGCCTGTCAGTTCTGTGGATTAACAGCTGCATTTTAGGAGCTTCAGGAATTATAAAACTGATAGTTTTCCGCCTACCGCTTCCTGAGGAGGCCCCAGAGTTTTCAGCCTAAAAGACCAGTGTGACTGATCGGTTTTGCATCTCTTGAGAGATTTGTGTAAAGCTTTCAGGAATTGGACCTTTCCAATACAAACTAGTTTTTCTGGTAGATTATAGGTTGTTAGGAAGAGTTTACACATAATAACCACATTGTAAAGTTAAACTTCCCAATTTGACTAGCCAAGAAGATAAAATCTTAGAAGCCAGATGGCCCCAAGAGGCAAGTATAGTTGCAGCCTATCTCAACAAAGCTTCCTTTGATCATCCCCTAAATGAGCAGAAAGAATCTTAGTGGATCTAAAAATTTAGCACTCATCACAGTTTTACAAGAACCTTCTCTGATGATTGTTGTTTATGGGAATAATTACAAACACTAGATTCTCCTATTCATTTTTCAAATTGAATTAATCAAGGTCTCATCACTATAGGAGTGAAATTTAGAGAAAAGAAACAGTTCTCAGGTGTCACTGAGCTGTCACCCTCTGCCTCAAGCTTTCTATCATTTTGGAAAATGCATGTTTTGCATGTTCACTCCCTTGACTCCAGTGCTTTGTCTTTAACTTGGTTCTGGTTTAAAATTTGGTCTAAAACCAGTTGTAGGAGCCAGAGATGTAGTAACAGAGTTAAGGGACTTGTCTTGAATACAGCCATTTTCACTGACAATAGCTTGATCCCTAGTTCTACATAGGTTTCCTAGGCCCACCATTCCAGGAGTAGCCCCTGAGTGTTGCTGGATGTGGCTCCAGCCCCCACTCCAAGCTCCCATCTCTAAATAGAATCATAATTACTGCACTGATGTTTCTTTCACACACATCTGGCACTATTCAGCAGTGAACAGAGAAGACAAATATTTTTGTGTTTATGTAGTTTACTTTCTAATAGGGAGAAACAAAGTACAGAGAAAACATACGTAATATACCAGAAGTCATATGCCTGAATTTTTGTGGAAAAAAATGAGAAAGATCAAAGTACTAGGACAGGAACTGGGCAGTTTAGTTGAAGTCTTTGAAGTCTCAAAAAATTTTCCCTAAAGTGTAGTTTTTCCATCTGTAATTATATTCTTGGAAATATGGGTTTAGTCTTTCTTGGTATTATATAATAGACTGTGTTTAGTGTCTAGTCTGGCTTCCTCACTCAACATATCTACAAATGTTATTTCGATGTTGTCCACTAGAGAGCAGACTTGGACTTTAAATTTTCACCTTTGGGTACAGGGAATGTTATTTTGAAAGAGCCGAGTCTCACTAAGAAAATATAATATTAGGGACCCTGGAGATTATGCTTTGGAGAACTATCTGGTTTCTATTGTTTTTGTTTGCTTTATACTAGAAATTTCTATCATTAGTTAAATATTCCTTTCTGGGGCCAGAGAGATACTGCAAAGCAATAGGGCGTTTTTGCCTTGCAAGCAGATAACCAATAGTGGTTCGAATCCCAGCATCCCATGTGGTCTCCCATACCTACCAAGAGCAATTTCTGAGCACAGAGCCAGGAGTAGCCTCTGAGAGTCGCCAGGTGTGACCCAAAAACCAAAGGAAAAAAAAAAGAATTCCTTTCTGAGTGTTACAAAGTGACTTGAATATAAATGACTGGTTAATTTATAGTCATGGTAAACAATTTAAAACAAAGCAAATGTCTTGTTACAGTTACTATAAAATCTGAAAGAGATGTCATCCTTATTTATGACTCATCTGATGAAAGTTAAGCCTTTTTTTCTTCTTAGTGAAGCAAGACAGTTTTAATTGAAAGAAACTTACTTAGATGTGAGGGGGAAAAAAGAGAGGATTATGTGTTCAAGAGAGAACATGTGCTTGAAAAGCAAGCTAAAAAAGACTTCTAAGAAGCAGTGAATTCATTATAGAATTTAGTTAGAAAAAGTCCCAAATTTCCTTATGGATTTGTTTTGTTTTCGTTTTTGCGCCACAACCAGTGATACTCAGGATTTAATCCTAGCTCTGTACTCATGGATCTATCAGTGGTGTTAAGGGACTAGGGTGCTGTGGGTGCTAGAGACCAAACCTGCACTGGCTGTATGCAAGGTACCTTAACCACTGTACTATTTTCCATCTCCTCCATATGGAGTTTGGAGAGAAATAGCATTTTAAAAACATTTCAGATAATCAAATAGTAATGTACTACCTCAAATAAGAAGTGAAAAATAGCTTCTGTATAAGCTTTTTTTGGTATAAAATGTTCATGTTCAGAATATGTTGAAAAGCAAGTAGAGAGACTAAGGAAATGACTTAAAGGGCTCAAACACATACTTTTTTTTTTTTTTTTTTTTTTTTTTTTTTTGGTTTTTGGTTTTTGGGCCACACCCGGTGGTGCTCAGGGGTTACTCCTGGCTGTCTGCTCAAAAACAGCTCCTGGCAGGCACGGGGGACCATATGGGACACTGGGATTCAAACCAACCACCTTAGGTCCTGGATTGGCTGCTTGCAAGGCAAACGCCGCTGTGCTATGTCTCAGGTCCCTCAAACATATACTTTAAATATGGGGAGCCCTGTTTCAATCCCTGACACTAACATAGTCCTCTCAACTCATCTGGAATGTACCTCTTGAGTTCTAAGCTGTGAGTAGCCTCTCAGCACTATCAGGTGCAACCCATAAACCAAAAAATAATGGTAAGAAGGTTTGGAAATTCACTTGATTGATTGACTTAATCTTCACTGATCCTGACTTTTTTTTTTGGACAAGGCCCTCACTGAACTGGATAAACCACCCTTGAATGACAATACAAAATAGATCTGAATGATCCTGTTGATACATTAAGGCATACATGACCACAGTTATTGGTTGAAAATACACATCATTTAACCCTATAAAACCTTCGTCGTCTAAACTTGTTCATGCAGTACCCTTTCATTTTTACTGTTTGATCATAGTTGCCCATGGCAATGTCTCATGCCTAATAACAGATTTCTTAAGTGACTATTTGTAGTTTTGTTGCTGAGCAAATACAAAATGTCACTTTGGTCCTTGTGACTCCACCCACAGCTCATCATCTATGACTAGAGCAGCTCAATTACAATTGCTGACATGATGCTCTGCCTCTGTTTCTATGCTAGAAACTAATCTGGGAATGATCCATCATTAAAAGAGATATGGTTTAAGGACCAGCTATTCAGGCTCATAAAACAAAAGGTAAACCCTAGTCAAAGAAAATAATATAAAAACAATGAAAAGCAAACATAGCCTCCTCTTTTGTAGTTCAATCTGCCTTGTCATGGTAGTAGATTCAGGTTTTGTCTTTCATAATAACCCATGAATAAAGAATTTCCTTGTAGTTGTTTAGGTATTTAATGTAATTACCATGCCTATTCCTAGTTTTCTTCCTTTGATTCAGAGAATTAAGTTGACCTTGGTATCAGGTTCCAGTATGTCTTAAGTCTTTAAGACTTAGGTCACTGGGGATGATAAAGGAACAATTACACAATTTTAGTGGTTGGTGGTAACCTATGTATGAGAAATGGAAGATCTTGGCTTATATTAACTGATGGATGAGGAAATCAGATAGGAATGGGGGGTATATAATAAATTTTTCTAAAGATCAAACAGGGAAGACCTGAGTTCTCAGAACAACTGCTCAGATGTAGTTGAGAGAAACAAAAACTAAGCTACTTAAAAGAGCTTTCAATATAAAAGTAATAGAACATAGGATTATTAGGAAGAAAGGTAGGCAAAACTCACTATTTTGTTAGTTTCTCTAAAAGCAGTTATTTTTGAAGGAAGAATAGGTCAAAGTGAAAAAAGAAATAAGTTCTGACGTCTTTGAACAGCAGAGTTCTCCAAAGTGAGGGCCTAAAGGAAAGCAAGAGAAGATGTTTGTTATGAAATATGTTTGTTGTTGTGAGTGTGCCATTGGTTTTTGGGTATCTTGCTACCTTTAGTGTACCTTGGAGATTTGTCTCAGGTCATACTCAGATATTTACCATCTTGCCCTGTTGAGACCTTAGGGTCAGAAAGAATACATAGAAGTTGTAGAACTTAGGAAAAAAGGGCTGCACCCCTCCAAGAATGACTCTGCAGGCAGGATTAGAAATAACATCTAGGGAACCAGAACAGTAATACAGTAGGTAGATTGTATGCCTTGCATTTGGCAACCCGGTTCGATTCCCAGCACCCCATGTAGTCCCCTGATCCCTATTAAGAGTGATCCCTGATTGCAGATCCTTGAGTAAGCCCTGAGAATCACTGGGTATAGACCAAAACGAAAAAAGAAAGTTGAGATGGGGAAGGAGGGTTAAAAAACAAAAAAGACTAGTTAATGTGTTATCATGACAAAATGAGGGAGAAGATTGGAGAAAGTCAGAGCTTGCTCCATCCCAGTACATAGTTTGATAAAGTGTTGCTTCTGATCCTTACAGTGAAAAGATCACAGTATATCATGCTATATTTTGGAAGTCATTATCTAGCAGGAAAGAGAAAGAAATGTTCTTGATTATAAATGGAACTTCCCTCTCACCCCAAATAAATAAATAAATGGGACTGATAGGTGATGATTCCTATAAATAGTTTTAGACAGGTATTCTGCCTGTCAGAAGTGAACTGAAGTTTGTGTGACCTGTTACTAATTTTTAGGTAGTAGAGTCTAGTAACATATTGCCCTACTTAGAAATAATGTCTCATAGGGTCTATGAGTTAGTACAGCTTGCACACAGCCAACCCAGGTTTGAACTCTGATATGCCATAGATTCCTGAATCCACCAGAAGTGATCCCTGAGCACAGGGCCAGGAATAAATCTTGAGCAATTGCCCAGCATAGCTCAGAACCTAATAAACAGGAACTGGAGAGATAGCACAATGACGAAGATACTTGCATTGGATGCAGCCAGCCCAGGTTTGATCTCTGGCATCCCATGTGGATCCCCTGAGCATCTCCAGGAATAATTTCTGCTTGCAGAATTGGGGGTATCCCCTGAGCATTGCCAGGTGTTGTAACCCCCCCCCCAAAAAAAAAAAAAACAAATTAGAATGTATGTGTTTGGGTTTGTTTTTTTGTTTGTTTTTGTTTTTAGTTTTTGGACTCTATCCTATTCTTGATGATTTGGGGGCTTTTCCAGGCAGTGCCAGGGTTTGAACTCAGGTTTGAACATGGAAAGTATATGTTCAAACTCTTTGAATATAGCTAGCTTTGAGCTAGCTCTATGGCTTTTTTTTTTCTTTTTTAGCGGGGTCACTTGGGGATTGAACCCAGGGTTTATATGCAAAGCAGATGATCTGCCACTGAGCTGTATTCGTAGTCTTGTGTTTTAAACTCCTTTAGGGAAGAAGAGTACCTGTCAAGCAATATTTATGAGCTCAGGGATTCTTCTGGTAACACTTGGTCAACTGAACTGGGATAGCTCAGAGGTAGGGCTCAAGAATGTGGCACACTGTTCAGACCCTGCAATACTAGAGTCGACCATATGTTATATTTTTTTTATAAAGATGTAGCAAATTTGACCTAAGAGACTTGAGTACTTCCTACATTCTCTCTGTACCTCTTTTTCTATAAGATGAACATAAAATATTTGATTGTAAAGATGCTTACTTGAAAAGGGGTAACATCATTTAAAGTGTTATTTTGGGAGTAGGGTACAATTCCCAAAATGGACCCTACTAAGGTTTATTGCTGTTCTAATCATGCCTTTCCTGAGCATTGTCATTCAAGTTATGGCTAAGTCATAAAATAACTTTTATTTGAGTGAGACCCCATCACTCTCAAAAAACCTTGATGCATAATGGGGAAAAGATCCACTTTTAAAATTTACATATTTATCACTTGAAAGGGTAACAGAGCAGCAGCCCAGGTCTTGTTGGGATTCCATGGTGCAGTTTCTTAGCCAAAGAAGTTAAACAGAGCAAGTACTAATTACTAAATACTAACATTTCAGAGCTGTATTGTTTGGAGTGTTTATCTGATGGCTCACATGTTAACCAGTATCAAATCTCAGACATCCATCTTTAGATAGATTTACTGCAAAACTTCTGGCTTGAATTTCAGTCACTGATTTCTTGTGTTTTCCAAGCTTCAGATGAAAAGATAACACTTCCTTCTATCAGCTGCTTTTTTTTTTTTCTTCTTCTCAATTTCTAGATCTTTCGAGTGGTTTGTATCTGTTTGGGAAATCCACCAGAGACATTCACCTGGGAGTATCGAGACAAAGATAAAAATTATCAGAAGATTGGCCCCATATCGCCCTTGGAGTTTTATAAAGAACATGTCAAGCCACTCTTCAATATGGAAGATAAGGTTGGTGACTGGCACTGTAGCCACTGACTGTTTACTTTCAAATGTCTGTTTACTATAAAGAAGGATATGAGTCCTAGGTTAGCATTCCTTTTGATTGTCAACTAAACACTGAAATGGACACTTTGTTCTCCCTTTCTTCTGAAATATTTTATGTACCTAGAAAGGCTAGTACACCAGTATCTCCTTTTCCAAGTACTTCTAAATTAGACTGAGCCTATAGTCGTCTTCATTCTTATATGCCCCCAGATTTGGACCTAGAATACCTTCTCAGGTGCTAAAACAATGAAATGAAAGTGAGTTGGGTATTTCTTACCATGGTTTCAGAGCGCATTGGAACTCTGGGCCTCTCAGGAGACTAATGGAAGGAAGCACTATCACTTCACCCACTAAGCATGGTGAGACAATCAGAGTTTTCCCTCCATATTGGCATCTTGACTCTTAGAAATGAATGGTTTTTTTTTTTTTTAATTATTAGAATCCAAGTTCAGGCTTCAGTCCTATCTTGTAATTTGAGATTAGGATTCTTAAAATGATGTGTTCACTATCTTACTTATTTGGTATGTGCAGTTTTTCAGAATTGGTTGGGGCAGGGATTCTCAAGGAGGAAAAACAGGTGCAGTTCCCTTAAAATAATTAGAATATGTAATTGCTTTGTTGTTGTTGTTGTTATTGTTCTTACTGTTATTTAGCAATGTGGTTGTAATATTTATTCTTATAGTCAGAAATAATGAACATGATCAAACATAGGAACTTTGAGGCCAAGTATGGGTCTTACTTGATATTTCCTGCTTTTATGTCCTAAGCAGCATATTCTTGATTTTGATAGATTTGTTTAGTGAATGATCCTCGACCCCAGCACAAATACAACAAGCTTTACACAGTGGAATACCTAAGCAATATGGTTGGAGGAAGAAAAACTCTATATAACAACCAGCCCATTGATTTCTTGAAAAAGATGGTCGCTGCCTCCATCAAAGATGGAGAGGTTGGTATTGTTTCTGTGTCTTTCACATTAGGGTTAGAGCCTCTTCATTTCTCATGTCATAGATAATATTGTTTGATTGTCTCCTTTCACATCCAGGCTGTGTGGTTTGGCTGTGATGTTGGAAAACACTTCAATAGCAAGTTGGGCCTCAGTGACATGAATGTGTGAGTACAAGAAACTTGAAGCAGACAGTTATGTGTGGGTTGTTGCTGTTGGAGTATATATAGCCTTGGAACACAGTGACTTCACTGAGAAGCAACTGGAAATTAAGGTTGACCTAAGAGTGGTCTCTCCCCTTCCTTCTTTCAGAGTTTAAAGACTGAGCAGGTATTCTGTGTATTTCAATGTTCTAACCTGGGAAATTAAGGTCATACTTTGTATCTGAGTTGAAATTGTTGGTTGTCCCTAAGAAGACATCCACTGGCGGAAAACTCTAAAATAGTACTTGATTGCTATGTAAATCTGTTTTCATGCTTTTGGCAAAGTAATGAAAGATATTCCAGATCTCTTGTCTGCTGTTAGTCTTCCTAATTTCTCCTCTTGCCTTATGTATATTATGTCTGTGACAACTAATTTGCATGTATGCATTTTAGAACACTCCTTTTGTTTGATAATCAGTTATGAATTGAGTATAAATTATTTTTGCAAGGGGCTGGCGAGGTGGCACTAGAGGTATGGTGTCTGCCTTGCAAGCGCTAGCCAAGGAAGGACCGCGGTTCGATCCCCCCGGCGTCCAATATGGTCCCCCCAAGCCAGGGGCAATTTCTGAGTGCTTAGCCAGGAGTAACCCTTGAGCATCAAACGGGTGTGGCCCCAAAAACCAAAAAAAAAAAAAAATTATTTTTGCAAGAGGACCCAGAGTGAAAGCACAGTGGGTAGGGTGTTTATCTTGCACATAGCTGACCTGAATTCAATCCCATAGATCCTCCGAGCCTGCCAGGAGTAATTTCTGAATGCAAAGCCAGGAATAATCTCTGGGTACCACCAGGTGTGGCCCAAAAAGCAAATAAATAAATAAATAAATAAATAAATAAATAAATAAATAAATAAATATGATTGATAGATAGATAGATAGATAGATAGATAGATAGATAGATAGATAAGATATGCCACTTTAGGGTGTAAATAAGTAATTGTTACTAAGTTGAGTAAATATTTTGACATTTAATATAAGAAAAGAAAACAGTTGTAGAATAGAGAATCAATGAATTTGGTTTTGAGCTTTGTGTGTTTTTTGTTTTTGTCTCATTTTATCCTGATTGTGGGAGTCATGCATATAATTCTTCTTGGGGAGGTCCAGAGCACCTGGTGGTTTGCTCTGGGATTTATCAGGGATACTAGGATTTAACCCAGAGCTTCATATACTTTACATTTGAGCTACATCCTCCACCCTTTCTGGGATTATGGTTTTTGTTTCAATTTAAAGAAGTGGAATTTATTTGCCCTTTCCTGGAATTGTTCAGGGATTAGTGCTGGCTCTGTGCTCTGGGATGACTCCTGGCTGAGATAGGGGAACCATATTTGGAGCCAGGGATTGAACCAGGGTCTTGCTACATACAAGGCAATCATCCTATCCACTACCACTATAACCTGGTGTTTCCTTTTTAATTTGAAATATTCTCTGATATTTTTAACATTTTAAACATTGATTTGTGTTTTTTGGGCTCTACTCAGTGACCATATGTAATATCAGGGAATGAACCTGGGTCAGCAATATGGAAGTCAACCTTACCACCTTACCTACTGTAGTATGTCCAATGCCATTACTTTAAATTTCAGTATTATAGCAATAGTCTGAATGAATTTAGATATTGAATTCATGGTGATTCTACCAGCTTAAAAGAGTGGCCTTTTTTAAAAGTTACTTTAAAACTTTTTAATTTTTCTTGCCAAATTTCTTGCCTACCTTTTGAAATGAGGGTATGTATATGTATATATATGTATGTATATATGTATATATTTAATCTTTCAGATGTTTCTTCTGTCCTTATGTCTCAGGCCATGAGGAATAGAATAATTCCATTGAAATGTTAGGTTTTGCATACACCACCTTCTCTAAAGAGCAACAACACAGATTTATTTGGAGTCCCTTTAGTTTTTTCTCTGTTCCTTTAATATATAGATGGATTTCAATTTCCCTTTGTAATTGTACTCTCTTTATTCTGTCATTCTTTTTACAGCTATGATCATGAGTTAGTATTTGGTGTCTCCTTGAAGAACATGAATAAAGCTGAGAGATTGACTTTTGGTGAGTCACTTATGACCCACGCCATGACCTTCACTGCTTTCTCAGAGAAGGTATGACCTCAGCTTATCTGCTACAGTGTTGGCACAGGTGGCCATCCATTCTCTCTCAGACTGTTTATCTGGCAGCACTTCCTTTCTTATGCATATTATTTCTGTTAAAGTTAGCTTTTAGGAGCCTGGAGTGATAATAAAGCTGGTACTTACCATGCATGCAGCCAACCCAGGTTCAATTCCCAGGGTCTCTTTAGCCCTATAAGGAGTGATTCCTGATTGCAGAGCCAGGAGTAACCCTGAGCATTGCAGGGTAGAGCCTTCCCCCCAAAAAGAAAAGGTTAGCTTTTAGAGGCCAAAAGATAGTATAGCAGTTGTTTGATTTCCAGCACAACACGGTCCCTTCAGTATATCTGAATGCAGACCTCAGGTACCCCGAGCACTACAGATGCAGCCCAGGGGGCTCCTAACACACTGGGATAGCTTCCAGGTATCCCAATTCTACATACCTAAGAGAATCATGTCCTCAGACTCTTACACTGAACCAGTGACTCAGTTGGCAGGATTTGCCAGTGGGACCTCTAGACCTCCTGAGCACTATTTGGGAGGCTTCCTGCCACACCCAGGAAAAAATTGTTGGTTTCTAAGTAGGACATTGTACCCAATCACTTGGAGTTTGGCTGCAAGTCAGAGGTAAGGAACATTAAGAATTTACCTTGAAGAATAGGATTTGAGTCCACAGGAAATACTAACAGCCTTTCTTTAACTCTTATGGTTGGTAGGTTGGGAGGTTAGCTGGTTGGGTGGGTAGGTGCTTCAGGCTACTTCTAGCATAGTGCTCAGAGTCTACTCCAAGAGTTATCAAGCTTTGAGCTTCAATCCTTGAAGTTAACCAACCCCACACTCCACAAAGCTCCGTTGGATATTCTGAATGTGAAAAGGGAACATGTCTTTGTCTCTGTCTCTCTGTCTCTCTGTCTCTCTCACACACACACACACACACACACACACACAAATATGAGCTGGAATGATAGTTCAAAGAACTGGCTCACACAGTTTGCATGTGGGGTGCCCGTTTGGTCCCCATATCACATGGTTCCCTAAGCATTACCAGGTATGCTGCCCCATACAGGAAAATAAAAAAAGTGAAAATATAATCTGTTATTGAAGATAGAAGAGGGTGTTTGTAGAGTTCTGGGTTTGGTTTTATGAAAATAGTCTGAATTATTTTTACTTTTGCTTTACCATTCAATATATAACTGAATTAAAAATATATATTTGGGGCCGGCTAGATAGCATGGAGGTAAGGTGTTTGCCTTTCATGCAGAATGTCATTGGTTCAAATCCAGGCATCCCATATGGTCCCCTGAGCCTGCCAGGAGTGATTTCTGAGCGTGGAGCCAGGAGTAACCCCTGAGCACTGCCCGGTGTGACCCAAAAATATACACACACACACACACATATATATTCAAGAACTATCATTATTTGTTTCTCCTAAGGAGAAAATCAGTATGGTGAGAATTTGTTTGTTTTCTTGTTTAAAACTGTGACCAAGAAATTGGAGAGAGAGTATAGCAGGTAAGGTGCTTGCCTTACAGCTGATCTGTGTTCCATCCCTGGCACACCATGTGGTACCCCAGTCCCACCAGAAGTGATCCTTGAGCTCAGAGCCAAGAGTAAGCCCTGAGCACTGCTGGGTGTGGATCCAAAACTAAATTTAAAAAAAAAAAAAAAAAAAAAAGGAGCCTGAGAGATAGCAGGGAGGTAAGGCGTTTGCTTTGCATGCAGAAGGACGGTGGTTCAAATCCCGGCATCCCATATGGTCCCCTGAGCCTGCCAGGAGCCATTTCTGAGCATAGAGCCAGGAGTAACCCCTGAGTGCTGCTGGGTGTGACCCAACCCCCCCCCCCAAAAAAAGACATTCAATATTGTGACCAAGTCTTGGAATCATTTCTAAAATATGTTCGTGGGCCAAAGTAATAGTAGAGAAGGTACGGTACTTATATCTGACAGACCTCGGTTATATGGTCCCCTAAACCCCACCAGGTGTGATCCTTGAGCACAGAACCAGGAATAAGCCCAGAACACCTGTGGGTGTGGCCAAAAAAATTTCTTGAATATAGTAGGGTGCCTTTGCAGAGATTCCACCTCCTTTTCTATGATTTCTCTGATTATAGTAGAAAATAGATGGCCCTAATCATGTATCATGGCTGAAACAGTCTTATGTGACACTTCAGCAGGAGATCGGTTTTTATACTATATAATGCCATTCACTCTTTTTGCAGGATGAACAAGAAGGAGCATATTCGAAGTGGAGAGTTGAGAATTCATGGGGTGAAGACCATGGCCACAAAGGTGAGCTTAATCTAGTAATAATGACTCCGATGAATGGATTCTGCTTCATTTCTGCATCGTAAGCAGCATGTGTTGAAAGCTATCCTCTATCCTAGTGTGGAATATTTCTCAGTATTGTTCCCAATGACTAGACTGTTAGAAAAGAATCTAAGAATCTTTTTTTGGCACTAGGGTTACTTCTGGCAGGCTTGGGGAACTATATGGAATGCCAGAGATCAAACCCGGCTGACCACATGCAGGGCAAATGCCCTACCCTCTGTGCTATCAGCCGGCCATAATCTACAATCTTGCTCTTAATATTTCCATAACAAACTTTTGAGAGAGAGAATGGGATTGTCAAAAAAAAATTAAGCATTTATATTAGAGACTCCTTAAAAAACATTAAACCTAAAAAGAAAAGAAGCATTTTGATGTTCTTCAAATTTTTCTGTCAGATAAAAACCCAAACAGAAAGCATCAGTAATTATAATAATTAGACTAAAAAGTTTCAACTCGGGCCCGGAGAGATAGCACAGCGGCGTTTGCCTTGCAAGCAGCCGATCCAGGACCAAAGGTGGTTGGTTCGAATCCCGGTGTCCCATATGGTCCCCCGTGCCTGCCAGGAGCTATTTCTGAGCAGACAGCCAGGAGTAACCCCTGAGCACCGCCGGGTGTGGCCCAAAAAAAAAAAGTTTCAACTAATACGTGATTTTTAGAAAAATTTAAAATACTGAAGGGCCTCATACATTTAATGCAGGTGCTCTGACACATGAGTCAGATTGCTAACCCAGATTATATTTTAAGAACTTTTTGTTATAGATAAAGGCCTTTTAAAATATATTCTTCAAGGGCCGGAGAGGTAGCATGGAGGTAAGGCGTTTGCCTTTCATGCAGAAGGTCATCAGTTTGAATCCCGGTGTCCTATATGGTCCCCAGTGCCTGCCAGGAGCAATTTCTGAGCATGGAGCCAGTAATAACCCGTGAGCACTGCTGGGTGTGACCCAAAACCCCTCCCCCCCACACACAAATTTCTGAGCATGGAGCCAGTAATAACCCCTGAGCACTGCTGGGTGTGACCCAAAAACCACACACACACACACACACACACACAAAAACCACACACACACACACTATATATATATATATATGCTTCATATTTTATAGTTTCAAAAAGAAGCAGCTAAAACCACACACACACACTCTCTCTCTCTCTCTCTCTCTCTCTCTCTCTCTCTCTCTCTCTCTCTCTCTCTCTCTCTCTCTCTCTCTCTCTCTCTCTCAGTGATATTTTATAGTGGCCAAGATTTTATATTTCTCTTAGCCAGTTGATTTTTATTGGAGAAACAAAAAAGACACTAAACACAGTTTACCAGATTAGAAGACTAGGAGAAAGTAGGTATAGAGGACAGTGAAATGCTCAGGTACTTTAGAATCAAGTATTAGCATCCATCTTAAACCTAGAGATCATTGAATCTCTGCATCTTTTCTTCTCTCTGAAATGATCATTGCTGGATTTTGGCTGACTGTCCTAGAAATTTGATGTGTAACTCAGCAGCTCTGTGTTTCTCTCTCTTTTTTTTTTTTTTTTTGGTTTTTGGGTCACACCTGCCAGCGCTCAGGAGTTACTCCTGGCTCTACATTCAGAAATCGCTCCTGGCAGGCACCAACCTGGATTGGCTGCTTGCAAGGCTAATGCCGCTGCTGTGCTATCTCTCTGGCCCCATCAGCACCTCTGTGTTTTACATAAAAGCTCTTTGAATAATTTCTATTCATCATTACATAGTTGCATTTCCCCTCCTGTGATTTCTGTGGCTATATGTTAATATACATTAACTTCTGAATTAAAGGGCAATTGTATTTTTTTTTGTTGTTGTTTTTTTGGGCCACACCCGTTTGATGCTCAGGGTTACTCCTGGCTAAGCGCTCAGAAATTGCCCCTGGCTTGGGGGGACCATATGGGACGCTGGGGGAATCGAACCGAAGTCCTTCCTTGGCTAGCGCTTGCAAGGCAGACACCTTACCTCTAGCGCCACCTCACCGGCCCTGGGCAATTGTATTTTTAATTAGTGGTTTCTAGTAAAGTGACTCTCATCTTAAGACAAAGTATATTTGTATTATTATATTATAATGTAATATTATAATATATAATAGTATAATCTTAAGGCTAGCAGGAAATTGAAAACAAATTACAATTCAGCTATATTTTTAAGTCGCCAGTAATGAGTACCAGTTTCTCAAGATCTCTCACACCTTCCCCACCTCTGTAAATAGTTCTTTTTAAAATGGACCTTCCTGGGCTGGAGCAATACCGCAGTGGTATGGTGTTTTCCTTGTACACGGCTGACCCAGGATGGACCTCTGTTTGATCACCAGCATCCCATATAGTTCCCCAGCCAGGAGCGATTTCTGAGCGCATAGCCAGGAGTAACCCCTGAGTGTCACCGGGTGTGACCCCAAAACAAACAAACAAACAAACAAACAAAAATTAATAAAATGGACCTACCTGAGCCAGAGCAATAGTACTTTTTAAGTTGGGTGTTTGCCTTATTCAAGGCCAACCTGGGGTTTGATTCCTGGCATCCTATGGGCCTCCTCTCCCCTGCAGCACTACTAGGAGTGAATCCTGAGTGCAAAGCCAGAAGTAAACTCTGAGCATCACCAGGTATGATGATGTGCCCTCCTTGAAATAGACTTTGACTGTGCTTTTCCCTTTGGAACTCTGATTACTATTCCTTTGTTAATATGAACATTTGATTTGTTTTATTATAATTTTGTTCATTTCATTTAAACTAATGTTTCATTAACAATTGTTTTGAGAGGAGTAGAGCTAGTTTTGAAGAGTTATAATTGTTATTGTATTTATAAAGTTATACATTTTCATAGATTCCTCTTATAATTTAATATTGATGGTGGAATAATACCTTTAATAATAAAACAAATATTTTCTTTTTTTTTTTTTTTTTGGTTTTTGGGCCACACCCGGCGGTGCTCAGGGGTGACTCCTGGCTGTCTGCTCAGAAATAGCTCCTGGCAGGCACGGGGGACCATATGGGACACCGGGATTCGAACCAACCACCTTTGGTCCTGGATCGGCTGCTTGCAAGGCAAACGCCGCTGTGCTATCTCCCCGGGCCCAAAACAAATATTTTCAAAATAAACCTTTTTCTGAATTAAAACTTCCACACATATGTAAAATAGAATTTTTTTAAAAGAAAGTAATGAGGGTCTGGAGCAATAGTGTAGTGTTAAGGTAACACAGCAACCCTGTTTCTATCCTGCACTACCAGGACTGATCCTTGAGCCCAAAGCCAAGAATATGAGTGCACTTGCCTTGCATATAATGGACCAAGTTTGATCCCAGCATCCCTGGTTCCTGGTTCATTAAGCCTTCCAGGAGTGATCCTTGAATTCAGAACCAGGTATAAACCCTGAGCACTGCCAAGAGTTGTCCAAAAACAAGCGAAAGAACAACAATAAAGTAAAGCCATAAGAATTAGGTCCTAACATCATCAGGGCTAAGCCTTGAGCATTTGAGTTGGGCAGGGGTAGAGGCTAAAATATTTTTTAATCTATCTTTATTGAGTTAATAGGACTTAATGGTTTATAGTTATATTGCATATATAGGTTCTTATGGAAAGTGAGGATAGCATGCTGGCTACCAAATACCTTTAGTTAATAGCTCTTACTTATATCACAATAAGCACATCTCTGCAGATGACTCTATAATGGAATCAGCAGCAGCAGTAATGATTCAGCAATAGAACAAATAGCAGCAGTCACATTGATTATTGCAACAAGCTCAACCTACCAATACCATTACTTTATTCCAACCCTAGACTGCTGCTGTCTGATTTGGTTATAACTTATGTAAATGTGGGTTTATGAAACCAACCAATTTGTTCACGTGTCTTATATAAATGAGAGACCAAGGGAGGTCTTAATTATCTAGCTCCTCCTTTCCTTGCAATAGTAGAGTATATTTTGCATGTGTAGGGGCCTAAGTTCAGTTATCTGGAGCAGAAAAAGCAAAATCACAAAACAAGAAAACTTCTGTAGCTTCTGTTTGTATGGGTTCGGTTTCCCCCAGTCTGGTCCCCATGGTTGGGTTTGTTATCACAAAGGTTAGTGTCTATATAAAGTTAACATTCTATTTTATTTAGAAGTCTGCCTGCATCTGTTGGCTTGCTTGCTTCTGGGACACTTTTCTTTTTGTAACATTTACTGAATTTGTTAATAATATTGATAAACATTTAGGAGTGGATAGACAGGCAAATAGTCTTTTTTGTGTAGTGTGTTACTGTCTTTATTACTAACCAAAGTAATTACTCTTAAAACAAAGCCTAGATTATTGAGCTATTTATTTTTCGCAGTGAGCTCTGCCTCTTTCGTCCTACACTTTTACTCATTCTGTCATTTTTTTGAGAAAGGTAAGATCTTGATCCCTCCTATCTGCCTAAAACCCACCATTCTAGTGAAACCAACAGCTATCTAGTTAAGATAGCTTTGTTGTTCTTGAATAACTGAAATGCCTGAGATTATACAGAGCAAAACATTTCAGTAGGGAGCCAAAAGATAAGAAATTTAACTAGAGAGGGGGTAGGGAATAGTTAATTCAAAGCCAGAATAAATTATTCTCCTGTATTTCTTGGTAATGTTCTCTCTGGCTTGATAGGAAGGAAAGAAAGAAAACATGATCTCATTTCATTGGCACACTTGGCCTGACCGTAGGAGAATGCATTGTATGTTATTATGCTGGCACTGTGTGTTTACCCCTGCAGAACCCTCCTGTCTCATCCGGTGGGCATTGGCTGGCATGTCTGAGGCAGAAGCTCTGTTTGTAATCTTGCTAGAGACATTCTGATTTAAACAACTCTTGCTGGGATTTTGTTTCTGTAGATAACATTGTTAACAGTTTTTACTATTCTCGTTGGGATTTCTAATAAGTGATAATTTTCAAAAAATATAGTGTTGATCATAAAAGCTGGAGGTAAACTGCACAGAGATACTATGCAGATTGCCCTGACCTCTGCAATTTGTAGTTTTGACTTCCCTACTGATATCATGATATCAAAGTCTACTATTTCAGACTTACTGGAATTAAATAACTTGTTTTGCAAAAATGGGCAACATTCTAATCATGAGAGACAAAAGAGAAGAAATTTGGAGCTTACTGTAAATCTTTCATTTTATAAAGTAAATAATTTGTATATTATTTAGGAATTAAGCTCAGTGTTATAACTCAATCCTTATATGAATGAGGTCCTGAGTTTGGTCCCAAGTCTAAAACAAAAGAACAACAAAAACGGGCCAGAGTGATGGTACATTGGGTAGGGTTCTACTTGCTTTGTACACAGTCAACTCAAATTTGATCCCTTATATAATCTCCTGAACCCATCAGGAATATACAAAGCCAGGAATAAGTCCTGAGCACTGCTAAGTATGGCCCAGCCTCCCCCCCCCCCCCAAATAAAATGGACTAGAGAAAGTACAGTGGGCAAACACTTGCTAGCACCCACCAGATCCCAGTTCAGTCCCCAGCTCTACATATGGCTCCTCACAAGGAGTGATTCATGAAACACAGTGTCACAAGTAAGCCCTGAGCACAGCCTAGTGTGCCCTCCCCCAAAAAAAGATAAGATAAAAAAAAAAAGATATTTCAAATTTTACAGTGAGGAAATGACATTACTTGCTTTGTGGTGCCAAGAATTGAATCCAAGGCCTCATGCAAGGTGGGCATTCTGCTACTGAGTTATATCTCTGGCCTGGAAGTAACTGTTGTTAGTTTTTGGGGTTTGTTTTTTTTTCCCCCACTCTTAACCAGAAAATATCTAAGAACAGCACATCACTAGCTAAGTGATGAAACCAGGAGTATCTAAATAGTCAGACAGTACAACCTTTCTGTGTCATGAACCACTAAACTGTGCTTCCTCTCAGCTTCTCTGGACAGACCCTTGAGGATTTTTTCTGGCAAAGGAGGGGTTGGGGCCATACCCAGCTGTGCTCAGGGATGACTCCTAAAAGTACTTGTGAGACCATATATAGTGCTGGCAACTGAACTCAAGGCTGACAATGCTGCACTATCTCTTCTGGCCCCAGATATCTTAGCTCCTTCAGAGAGTTTATTAACCAAAAGCTACATATCCTAGACTGAGTAGTCAAGTGAATAAAACCAAGAAAGCCTATGCTAGCAGATTGCTCTCACTACTTCTGTGCAAAGTAAGTAGTAAGGTGAGAGCTACCAATAGTGAGGGGAAGGCACACTCCGGAGAACTCTCTTCCTAACCTGTTCCATGAAGCCGAGCATTCGTTTTCAGGAACAGCCTCCTTCATGTTTAATTTACACAACAGATTGTCTCCAAAGCATGTGTGCATTAGTTTGAGAAAGACAGAGATTAAGCACAAACTCTAGCCAGATTGACTGCCTGTGTCCACATCATAGCAGTCCTTTCTATTAGTTTTCTCATCAATAAAATGGGCATAATGCTCGTTTTTCATAGGATTGTTGGAAGAACTGTTACCAGGCTGGGCCAATAATTTAAACAACAGGAGCACATGCCTGATATACAGAAAGTCCTGAGTTTGGTTCCCAACACTGTATGTGCCTCTTTCCTTTCAGCACTGCCAGGTGTGGTGCTGGTGACCTCTGAGCACTACTGGCAGCCCCCCCCCCCCCACTAGAAAATGAATTATTCCAGACACAAAGATTAGCTACTGCTACTATTACAACATACTATATTGTTACTACTTAAAAAACTAGCTAATATTATCTGTAGACAAATGAGGGACTTTTTGAAGAAGAATATAAGCTTTGTTTTTTTGGGGGGTCACACCCAGCAGCACTCAGGGTTTACTCCTGGCTCTACACTCAGAAATCACTCCTGGCAGGCTCGGGGCACCATATGGGATGCCTGGATTCAAGCAACTGTCCTTTTGCATGCAAGGCAAATACCTACCTCCATACTCTCCGGCTTCATTGTTTTTTTAATTTTTAGAAATTATTATAATTTAGGTCATGTTTCAGTAGTGATAACACTTATGGGATTTTTTTTTTGTTTTGTTTTTATTTTAGGCACCATAGTTTGCCACACTGTATTGGGAGGGTATGTTTAGTGTTAATACACATAGTTACCACACCTCACTACCACTGAAAGTGCTCAAGACCCTCCACCAGTAGTATCCTATGTTACTTTTAGTAAACCTCATCTCCCTCCTCCTACTTACTCTGTCTCTGCTTGATATCCTTGGTTGTGTAATTCAGGGCAAGGGTGTATTATCAATGGATACTGCTTATTCCCTTGTCTTGTTCCTCTGTATGAGATCGTCTCTATTATTTGTCCTCCACCTGACTTACTTTGCTTAATATGTCCTCCAGTTCCATGTTCCATCTAAGTTGTAGTGAACTTCATAATTTCATCTCCTCATATGACATTTCTGTGTGTATGCCACAACTCCCATATCCATTCATCTGTCTTTGGACATTTGGTTATTTCTATAGCCTGACTTTTGTACTAAGCACTGCAGTAAACATAGATGTCCATATATCTTTATGAATTAATGTTTTTGAATTTGCGGGTAGATGCCAACAAGTAGAATTTCTGGTTCATATAGAAGCTCTCTTTATTCTAGTGTTTTTGAGAAGTCTCTATATTGTTTTCTGTTTTGTTTTATTTTTTGTATGTTTTATTATCACTGGTGTGAGATGGTTTCTTATTGTTGCATCTATCTACTGGCCACTGATAGGTCTTTATGGAAGTGTCTCTTCATCTCTTCATTTTGAGTAGGTAGGTGGGTATTCATATTTTGTTGTTGAGTTTTGTAAATACTTTATATGGCTTGGATATTAGTACTTTTTCTTTTGTGTTGTATGCATATATCTTCTGCCACTTTTATTTTAGCCTGAGTTTCTTTTGCCATGTAAAAATGTATTATTTTTATATAGTCCAATGAGGTCAAATAATTGAAAACTCCTCTGAACATTTGACTCCTTAGCCACTCTTCTTGACGATGGATCTTAAAGAGTAAAGGTATCCAGTAAGACCATTGTGCTATATTACCTATTCATTGGATGAATGTCTCATCTCTTGGAGTGAATTTTCTGAGAAAAGGCAGTGGAGATGACTAATCCTAGTGGTGAGGTAAAACTATTAGCAATAGCATTATTTCATTTTTGAGGGTGTGATGCAAGAAACAATGCTGATCACATTGGAGTGACCACTAGAGGAGTTTATGCTTATTCACTTGTCACCTAAGAAGGGAATTTAAAGGTAGCTGAGATGGTGTGACTGCGACCTGCACCATAGATCCTGGTTTGCTTCTTAGACTTATAAGGATTAGAATAAGTAGACCCATAAAGGCAAGAAAGGGGATAGTTTCTTTGGGAAGGGAGATGACAGAAAAGACAAAAGAAAGCATTGAAGCTGAAATTATCAAATCTGATAAAGGGTTTGAGAAGCTAATGCAATATAGATAGATAGATAGATAGATAGATAGATAGATAGATAGATAGATAGATATCAGGAAGTACATGGTTGTAAGTAGTGATGTTGGGAGGGACCATAGTGATAGTACAGTAGATATCTACTAAACTTGGGTTTAGTTCCCAGCACCCCATTTGATCCCCAGGCCCTCACAGGAGGGATTCCTGATCACTGCCAGGTGTGGCCCAAATACAAAAAAAACAAAAATAGTACTATAGCAAAGCAGCTAGGAAATAATCAAAGGAAAAAGACTTTGAGGTTGGACTTAAGGGACTATTTCTGGAAACTTGTGGGGTGGGTGGATCAATGCTATATTATACCATATTAGCAATATTTTAGTATTTTTATTTCTTCAAATGGACAGTGAGGGGCTAAAAAGATAGCACAGCAGGTAAGGAATTTGCCTTGCACATGGCTAATCTGGTTTAATCCTTGGCATCCCATATGGTCCCTCTGAGCAGTCCCTGAGCCCAGAGCCAGAGTAACCCTTGAGCACTTTCTCAGTGGTATGGCTCAAAAACCAAAAAATAAATAAATGGATAAATAAATAAGTAAATGGCTGAGAGGGGTGGTAGAGGAATTAAAAGCTGAAACAACTAAAACCAAAACTCTTCAGTGATGTTTGAAATTTATTATTTAAAATATATGAGAAACAAAAACAAGTGTAGAATAATAGAGATTTGCTGACGTGAGATAGTGAATGATTGGAACTATGAACATTTCTCAGTGATGTTTCGAGGCTGATTGGAGCTTTAGGAGAGAGATTAGAATTGTGGCTCTTTCCTGGAAAGACAAGACTTTTGAGGACACTTAAATAGTATTTTCCTCTCCAATGTCTAAGATCTTGGCAGAATTCAACATACTTCAGTCCTGCCTGTATGGTGCTCACCAGTCCAGAGGAAGGGGAAACCTTACTGGTTAGTAGGTCACTTTCTTTTTCTCAGAGTCAAACTGACTTCATCTGGACTAGAACAGAGGATCTTCTTTTGTAAGTGTACCTTTGTGCAGAGTTAACTTGTATTGCCATTTGATGGTTCTCATTGCAGTTACTTAATATGTACAATATGCTTAGGACCTGTCTCACACATAGTAAGTGCTAGATAAGTATTAGCTATTATTGTGCATAAATACTTTAGGTTCCTGGGGCCAAAGCAATAGTACAGCAGTGGGGCACTTGCCTTGCACACAGTCAACTCAGATTTGATCCCCCGGCATCCTATATTGTGCCCTGAGCTGGGTATGATGCTTGGAGAACCATGTGGTTCTAGAGATTGAACTAAGGTCAGCCACAGGCACCTTAACCACTGTATTCTGTCAGGCCTGGGCCATTTTTCTCTGAAAGTATAAATCTAGGCTTATGCTATAGAATTTGCCACTATTTGTCTGAGTGAATTTGTCTAGAAGCTATATTCAGTGACTAGTTATTGCTTACCCTTCCTTGCTCATTCTGTGTCTGGTTGTTTTTGTTTATTTTGACCGATTTGTGGTACAGGGGATAAAACTCAGGACCCCACACATATAAGGCAAGTGATGTACTGCGCTGTATCTGTAGTCTAACTACCCTTTCTCTCAACTAGTACAGAAACATTGCCAGTTTTCTTAACTTACTTCTTCCTTGTTGCTTGTAAACAAGGCATCAGAATTTAAACAGCTTTATTTCACTTTCATTCCTAAAGCTATGTTTATTTATTTTTTCTGTTTCCCTAAGTGTATACTTGGAATCTCTGTAGCAGACTTTGGTTTTTCTTAGGGAGAATATCATTTGTAATGGTAAGGGCTGAATAGTTGTAACTTTCCTCCAAAATGGCCACATTAATCCTGGTCCGCAGCACTCTCTTGGGTTCAGACATAACTGATTCTAATCTTCTCAGTCAAACTCCAAGAGACGAAGTATCAACAGTTACAGCAGCCACAAGTTCATTATCTTCTCAGGGTGCAATTACTTGGCAGCCACCTAGACCGTGAGGTTTTTGTGGGCCCCCAAAGAATTCATATCCTGAAGAGAGAGACACTAATCAAGGCAGGTCCTCTTGGCGGGGACTCTGAAAGGGTGGATTGCAATTGATAGGAGTTTTAATTTGTGAGAACTTAATCTGATCTCCTGCTTTGGGAACAAGATAGTGTAGATGTACTTACTGTCCATTTTTCCTGGGCATTTTTTGAAGACTCATTTGATTGTGTGATGATAGTATTGTCATAAAGCCACAGAACTTTATTATGTGAGTCTGCCTCTATACTTCACCTGCCTCACTGTTCAGAACTACCCAAAGAATTTATTCAGTCTGCCTTAAAGTAAGGGGAGGAATAACTGATGTCCTGAATGGTGCCATCGGGTTTAGTTGTCAGGTCTCCTGACCACAGAAACTTTTGGGGGGCAGGAGATACTCAGTTCCTGTCATAACTTAGGCTGCAACAAGAAATGGTACATGCTGGCCCCCCAACTAACTGAGCTGTGGTTGCTAGAATTGTACGTAATAGGCACTGCCAGGCAGCAGTATAGATTTTGGTGAGGGCCAGGTCGTGCCTGCCTGCCTATCAAATGGAATATCTAATCAGGAGAGAGATCCGAAAAAGCACAGACTGCTGGGTTTGTAAGCTCCTTTCCTCTGTCTCCTGTTGAGAAAAGTAGCTCTGAACCAGGGAACAGGGATGCCTTGTCTATTTTGGTCAGTGCCCTTGAACCCTTTTCCAGGGCATTTCCCTTGAGGGTGAACATACTGTGCTGCATCTGAAGTGCTGTCTTTGATTCTGTTGGTGGTGAGAAGCAGAACTGAGCATAGATAGCTTCACCAAAACTATTTGTGTCTTCAACTTTCTTGAAGTCAAACATTTAATTGTTCTTTTTCTATTGTCCTTTCAGCTTAAACTATATTATTTACATTTTAAAAATTACTTCCTAGGCTGGAATAATAGTACAACAGGTAGGGCATTTGCCTTGCATGTGTGATCTCTGGCATCCCAAATGGTCCCCCAAGCAGCACCAGGAGTAATTACTGAGCACGGAGCCAGGAGTAACCCCTGAGCACCACTGGGTATGGCTTAAAAACAAACAAAAAATTTATCTTCTTAGGTTTTGGAGCTACAACCTAGCTAGGTAGCTTTCAACAACATGGGTTGTAGCCCCAAAACCATGACTCTGCTCAGGGATCATGCCTTGTGCTCAGGAGATCATATAGGAAAATCAAACCTGGGTTGGCCACATACAAGGCAAACACCCCTTTCTTTCTGGACGCCGTCTTTTTAATTATTTTTTGGTTTTTGGGCTTCGTGGCAATCAGAGGTTACTCTTGGCTCTGTGCTCAGAAATACCTCTTGGCAGGCTGGGGGGACCATATGGGATGCTGGGGATCAAACTTGGCTACGTGCAAGGCAAATCCCTACCTGGTGTGCTATCGTTCCAGCCCCTTTTTTTTAATATTTTAAAGGAACTAACATTTTAAGTTTTCTTTTTTAGTTCTAATGAGAAATATTAATATATTTTAACGTGCATAAACAACTTTTGGGGATCCTCAATTTGAAGTGAAAATAGTCCTAGGCTTGAGACTAAGAACTTGGAGAACTACTCCCAAAGATACATTGAGAAGTAGATTTACATCGTCTCTCTTTTGATCTGTGACTTGAGAAATTGTACAGCATAGACCGAGGTTTACACTGTTAGCGAAAAAGGGCCCATAGCCAAAGAGATAGTTCAGAGGTTAAGGTGTTGTACCTGACCCCAGTTCAGTCCCAGCACCACGTGATATTCTAAGTAATTGCCAGATGTGACCACTGAGCACTGCAGTGTGCATGGCTGACTCAGGTGGTCTCCATCAATGATGGCACAGAGCTCATGGGTCCTCACATTGTTCCACTGGTCCTGGGCTGAGATTCTTCAGGAAGGGGCTCCTAGGCCTCCTGAGTACTGCTTAGGAAAACTCTACTTCACACACTCCTTTGATTTCTTTTGGTTTTTGGGCCACACAGGCATTGCTCCAGGATTACTCCTGGTTCTGCTGAATTACTCCTAGCAGTGCCTCAGGGACCAAATGGGATGCCAGGTCAGCCACATGCAAGGCAAACTCCCTATGCACTATACTATTGCTTTGGGCCCCGTTCCCATTTTTAATGGCCTAAGTATTTTAGAAGAGAACGTGATGCTGTGCTCTGCTCATCCCTCCTGTTGTTTAAATTAGATACACAGATTTTTTTTGCTTTCATTTTATTTTTTATATTAGCAGTGACATGGGTGAAGCATTTTTTCCAGCATTTTTTTTTGCTGGAAGAATGCCCCTCAGGGGGAATTTGTGTTGTCCCTTTGAAACTGGGATGCAAGTTAATCTTCCTAATGGGAAGAGGGAGGGTTCTAGGGTGAGTACCTGATGAGATGACACCAGCTGATCTCTCCCCCTGATCTTGTATATCTGCCTCTTTTTAATCCTGTCCCCTAGAGAGAGCCACAGAGCCTAGGGCCTTTCTGAAGAAATTCAGTCAAGCAGCTGCCTTAGTCTTTTATTTCTGTTGGATTCTCATCACATCACCTAGGAAAGTCAGGACTACATTACCACTTGATGCACATGATATCATCTGTTATGGCTCCCTAGGAATATTGATGTGGCCATGCTGAGATTTCCTGATAATTCAGCTAGTTAACGAAAAGGATTTATTTATAATAGCGGGAGGAAAGGTGAATAGCCATAGTGCTGAGAATGGAACAGGTATATTCATAGAGATTAATCTCAAAGGACCAACTGTAAGAACAAAAAGCATTTCCAGGACCAGAGAAATAGATACATGGATTAAAATAACTTGATTGCATGAAACCAACACCCAGCTCAATCTCCTGAGTACCACTGACTATGAGTTATAAATTATGCCCCCCTGCCATCCTTCCTGTAAAAAAAGAACATTTGTACCTGCCTTTTAAGACCTTTGACTCAGGCTAAAGGCCAAGACCCACTCCTGAATCTTACCTCTGTGACTGGCACATAATTACTCCGAGCCCCAGTTTTGATAGGTAAAAATAATAACCTTATATGTTCTGCCTACTTCACAGAAGTGAGATTATGAGTAGGAAAGCTTAATACATCAAATAAAAGCTTTATAAAAGGCTACTATATTGTTTCTGCTCTTTGCTTTTATGTCTAAATTCACAAGGCTTCTGTTCTTTTCTCCAGGTTACTTGTGCATGACAGATGAGTGGTTCTCAGAGTATGTGTACGAAGTGGTGGTGGACAGGAAGCATGTACCAGAAGAGGTGCTAGCTGTGTTGGAACAGGAGCCTATTGTCCTGCCAGCCTGGGACCCCATGGGTGCTTTGGCCGAGTGATCCTGCCTTCAGCGCTCTCCTCCTCCCTTGGGACCTGAAGTTGCAGCAAAGGACAGATCCAGGCAGTGAAGCCAAAGTGACACAGATGACTGTGTGTTCCACAAGACACAGACTCTTGGATTTCTCCTCCAGGAATCTCTTCGGGAAAGTGTGCTTATGCTGAACCACAATATTCTTAAACAAAAAGAAAAAATTGGGGGGTGGGGGAGATCAAGTCACACTATCTACTCTCCTCATCTCCAACAGCTCAGGATTTTCATCTCTTAGCATTTTCATCAGATGCAATTGTTTGTCTTGATTTGTCAAAAAAAAAAAAAAAAAAAAAGAAAGTATGGTCCAGTCTTCATGAGATGGGAGAGGATGAGCAATTGAGGTGTGTGGAGGGAAAAATGGACTTAATACTCCTTATTCCTAGAATAGAATGGGGGAAGGTTAGCCTAAGATTTGAGCTCTCTCAACTGCATGCTGCCAACAGTATCACTGTCCTTCCTGATTGGCAGTCACTAGACCGAATTATTTTCAAGGCAATTTGTGCCTCTAATAGTGTAGGAAGGGGAGGTTGATCAAGTCTGACATGATTCCTTTCTATTGTTCTGAACTATGGGGGGTCACAGCTGTACTTGAGTCAGGTTTAAATAGAGACTTAGAGAAATGTTGGGTAAGAAAACTGCGACCTTATCATGATCTGAATTATAATCATTAGGGGGAGCTCTAGCCAAAGGGTTTTAACGTCTGCCTCTGGAATTGGGAGTTGGGTGGGCAGGAAAAGGTGATATCCATTCTTTCTGACAACTAGATGGTGCTGAGAAGCTTTCGAATAAAACACTTTGCTAACTGACAGTAGGTTGGTTTGTTTAATAAAAAGAATTATTGTCTTTATTTAGCTGCAAAGGAAAGCATCCAGGTGACTCATGCTCTTGGAAGTAAAGAAATGAGAGATCAGGGAGAGAGCTCAGAGGGCTGGGGCGGATGCTTGCGCATGCACAGCCCCAGATTTTCTCCCCAACACTGGTACTCCAGACACCAGCAGGAGTGAGCCCTGAGCACAGCCCAGGAGTCGTTTCTTCAAATACTTCAGAGTGTGGCCCCAAAACAAAAGAAAAACAACAAGATGGGTCTCTGCTTTAAGTTCTCTAATTTCACTGGCTTATGCGGGGGCCTTCCCAGAACCTTATATAGTGGAAGAAATACTTACTTTCAGTTTCAGGATCCCTGAGTCTGAGAGGTGAGAAGAGAAGATCTGATGAGTCCAGACTTATGGCTGAAAGGTGTGTGTTTTACAGAAGCTGAGCCTTCTTTTCATTAAAAGCAAGTTTATCACCCTAATCAACCTTTTCTATCAGTAACTGCTTTTCCTTCTGGCTCTCCTGAATATTGTCAGTCCCCGCAGCGCAGGGGATATTATTGGTCACAATATTTTTCAAAATAATACTGGATAAAGAAAGCCTCAGTTTTAGTCAAAGTGTTTGTAATATTTCAATAATCCTATTTCAGACATGATTTTTAAAATCGTCTTCTAAGTACATTCTGGTGAAATCCAAGAATACCCCTCAAAAGTAAAACTAGGAGCTAGTTCAAATAGCTGCAACAAGTGCTTTTATCTGGGAGCCCCAGGTTCATTACCTGGCACCATATGGTGCCCCAGGTATTACCAGGAGTAACCCCAGAGCACTACTAGTTGTGGCCCCCAAACCAAAAAATAGAACAAATCCAGAAGAAAAGGACAGCATACCTCAAACATTAAGATCTTAATTTGATTCACAGGAACCAGAGAGAGGATAGTAAGTAGAGAACTTTCCCTGCATGAAGCCACTCGGGTTCAATCTCCAGTATCCAATATGGTCCCCAGCACCACCAGGAGTGATGATATCAAAGTGCAGAGCCAAGAGTAAGCCCTGAGCATCACTGGGTGGTACCCAAAAACAAAAATAATTTGATTCACAGTTAATGGCTCATCAACCACTTTTGTAAGCCAAAAACACAGTCAGTAGCTTCAGAGTGCTATGAAAAACTGTGACCTAGAATTCCTTATGCTCAGTGAGAACAAGGGCATTTTAAAAACAAAGGTGAAATTAAAAAAAAATTAAAGATAAGATGAAATTTTGCAAAAATAAAGACTTGGGGAGGAAGTGATTAGAATAAGCATTTTGAAATATATCTGGGGGGGCCCGGAGAGATAGCACAGCGGCATTTGCCTTGCAAACAGCCGATCCAGGACCAAAGGTGGTTGGTTCAAATCCCGGTGTCCCATATGGTCCCCCGTGCCTGCCAGGAGCTATTTCTGAGCAGACAGCCAGGAGTAACCCCTGAGCACTGCCGGGTGTGGCCCAAAAACCAAAAAAAAAAAAAATATATATATATCTGGGACTGGATAGAATTCAGGAGACAAAATGTCGATGCCCCTCACTGCATATGGTCCCCCGAGTACCACTAGGGATCATTCCTGAATACTACCAAGAACAACCCCTGAGCACAAGTATGATCCCAACCACCCCCCAAATAAATAAGTTATATGCCATTTATATGGTAAGTTAATTGATTAGTTTTAGACAGGTATGATGATCTATGCTAAATTCTAGCTGCTAAGTATAAACAACGTAATTTCCAAATGAGACTATAGTTCATAAAAAAGATGAGGAAGAGAAAGAAAACACAGGAAAATAGGCCAAAATAAGTAAAAAGAAATATAGATGTGCCATTATATCAATAGTTAGAATACATATAATAAATATATTAAATTCCAGGAAAAAAAGGCAAATTATCAAATTGGTTATTTATAATCTAGGACATGAGATGTGAAAATCTATGGTTTGTCACTAAAATCTAGTCCCATTTCTTAAAACTTTTTTTTGTTTTGTTTTGTTTTGTTTTGTTTTTTTGTTTTTGGGTCACACCCGGCAGCGTTCAGGGATTATTCCTGGTTCTATGCTCAGAAATCACTCCTGGCAGGCTCAGGGGACCATATGGGATGCCTGGATTCAAACCATCAACCTTCTGCATGCAAGGCAAACACCTTACTCCATGTATCTCTCCGGCCCCTTCAAACCATTTCTTAAAATTCAGTCATAAACCAATAAACAACATTAATTAGCCCCTTAGTATAGAAAAAATGATGAAAAGATAAAAGGGTTAGCTGGCAGATACTAGCCAAAACAAATTTGGTACAGCTATCCTACTAATTGGCAAAATGAAGGCCATCCTGGATAACCAGACAGACTAATCTGAGTACATTCACAGTCCTCCTGGAGTGTACAGCACAATGGTCCCGGAAAGTGTTTTTTAAAAAGCAGGTTGATATATATATATATATATATATATATATATATATATATATATATATATATATTGCTTTATATATGACCAGTCCAGGTTTGCTCTCCAGCATCCCATATGGTCCCCTGACCACCGCCAAGAATGATCTCTCAGTGCAGAGCCAGAAGTAATTCCTGAATGCCACCATTGTGGCCTGAAAAACAGGCCCAGAGATAGCTCAGTGATAAAGCACTAACATATATGAGAACCTGGGTTCATTCCTGACACTGGCAATATTTTTCTTTAATAAAACAATCCTTACTTGAGATAGAAGGTAGTTGTTGTGCTTGAGGTAGATGGTATGTAGTAAAAATACTACAGACAGTATTTGTGATACTGTACAAATACATATAGTATTTGTAGTAAAACTATATAATTTACAACAGCCTCCAAAAAGTATTACATACTAGCTTATTCCTATAACTGAAAAAAATACATTATGATAGATGAACAAACGTCTATTTTTTAAATCTTTTAACATTTATTGCCTTTTTATGGCATTTCTGATTCTGTGTTAGGGGTCACTCCCAATGGTACTTAAAGGTCCTTGTATCACGGATTGAATCAAAGTACATACAAGGCTAGCACTATCTCTCCAGTGTTCACACTTCTCTATTAATGAGCCACAAAAATCAAGTATTAGAAGATATAAGCTGGGGCCCGTGAGGTGGCGCTAGAGGTATGGTGTCTGCCTTGTAAGCACTAGCAAAGAAAGGACCACGGTTCAATCCCCCAACGTCCCATATGATCCCCCCAAGCCAGGGGCGATTTCTGAGCACTTAGCCAGGAGTAACCCCTGAGCATCAAACGAGTGTGGCCAAACAAAAAACAAACAAACAAAAAAAAAGATACAAGCTTTAATAACTCTGCTATAGTATCTGTAGAACACTTTTATTATGCACATATTTTTTTAAAAAAAATTGGTCACAATTCACTGATAAAGGCACCTATTACCATCCAACCCTTCTAAGGGAAAAAAAAAAATTCATTCCATGCCCTCCTGGAAATCTACCTTTTTGTGTTATTTGGGAATACACTTGGTGTGGTGGTCAGGACTTAGTCCTGGCTCTGCATGCAGAGATCACTCCTGGTGAGTTGCGGGGGGGGGGGGGGACACCATGTAGGGTACCAGGGATCGAATCCAAGTTAGCCTCTCATAAGGCAAGTCGAACTTATTAAAAAAAAATAATAAAGTGCCCCTGCCCAACTGCAACCAAAGCTACACTCACTACTCAGATCATTTCAAAGTAATGATGAAATAAAACAGTATATGAAATGAACATTTTTTTTTTCTTGGTTTTTGGGTCACACCCGGCAGCGCTCAGGGGTTACTCCTGGCTCTACACTCAGAAATCGCTCTTGGCAGGCTCGGGGGACCATATGGGACGCTGGGATTTGAACCACTGACTTTCTGTGAAGCAAATGCCTTACCTCCATGCTATCTCTCTGGCCCCGAAATGAACATTTATATCTGAATATCCTTAGCCATATTGGGCCTATATTCTCAAGAAATTGATTTTCTCAGCCGTGGCTCAGCGTTAGGGCATTTGCCTTGTACACAGCTGACCCATGTTGGACCTGGGTTCAGTCCCCATCGTCCCAGATGGTCCCAAGCCAAGAGTGATTTCTGAGAGCATAGCCAGGAATATTCCCTGAGTGTCACCAGGTGTGGTCCAAAAAAGCAAACACAAAAATTTAGGGTCCAGTAAAGGAAAGATAAAAGCCATGTTTTCTCTATAGAAAATATTTCTATTTTTCTATAAAAAGCAAAGGTAAATGAACTGAATTTTTAGCCAGTGACCTAGTGTTTGGATGAAGATAGGAATGTGTCCATGTATATTGTCTTCTTTTCTAAATCCCTGAAGGACACTCTGAACTCTGAAAGGTCCCCGAGATCCTTGCCAGACCCAGGAACCTTTTCACTTACTTATTCAGGAATCTCAGAAGCTGGCATACTCAGTTTCCTTGTGGTTTCTACCCCTCTTCTCCAGACTCAACTTTCTCATGTCTCTTCTTGTTTACCCTGCTTCAGCTCATTGCCCTCCTCAGGCTTGTCTTTAATCTTAGCTACTTCCACCTTCCAGCCCAACCCCTTCCTAAAACTCTTTCCTATACTTTTTGGCAAAGCCTCTAACAACTTGGCCATAGCTCCAACTTCAAGGCCACCCAGTCTCCCTACCCACACTGTCTCTATCCCCTCCACACATGCCTAGAGGGCTGTTGTCTTGCAGTGCTGCTCGTGTTCTGAAATATGTATTTACATGTTTGTTTAAGCCAGTCCTTCTATTCATCTCTGCTTTCACAAAGCTTGTTCATGGTAAATATTGCAAGACTGGTAGATTTTAACAGAACTCCTCAACATTTACACAAAGACCCAAAGGTTGCTTCCCTATAACTTAACAGGGTCTAGAATGAAAACAATATTCATGAATCCTGCATACCAGTGCTTAGCAGAAAGGTCTAGATCTCATGAATGTGGCTGAAAAAAAGGAGTAGAAAAGAGAGGGAAATCTACACAGGTTTGTTTACTTTGCTCAGTTACTCCTGGCTTTGCACTCAGGAATCATTCTTGGCAGGGTTCATAGGTCCTTATGGGGTGCCAGGGATCAAGCACAGGTTGGTCACATGTGAGGCAAACACCTTATCCACTGTACTGCCTCCCCAGCCCCAAGGAATTATTTGTAATGTCTGAAGTAAGAAAACTTATACTTTGATAAAGAGAAAAAAATATGGGTAGCAAAATGTAGCCAATAGGTTTGTAGTGCATATGGTAGGAAAGGGCGAAAGAGATGCCTAATAATGGCTTGTTTGGGGGAAAGGGTTTGTCACATCTAAAGATGCTCAGGGACTTTCTGACTATGTGCTTAATAATGACCCTGGTGGCTCTTGGGGCACCATTTGTGGTACCCAGGATTCAGATGGGAATTGACCACGACCAAGGCAAGTGCCTTATCTCCTGTACTATCTCTCTATCCTCACACATGTGGCTTCTCACTAGTTCTCATGGAACTCTGTCCAACCTGTGCTAGCCCTCAGGAAATTCAAATGATTCCCTGCTCTCCAGAAGTTT
Source organism: Suncus etruscus (assembly GCF_024139225.1). Classification (NCBI taxonomy): domain Eukaryota; kingdom Metazoa; phylum Chordata; class Mammalia; order Eulipotyphla; family Soricidae; genus Suncus; species Suncus etruscus. The sequence continues at coordinate 167,298,024 of NC_064848.1, read as the reverse complement.
CTCATTTGGTTAGGAAGATACCATGCATCTACTTGAGCCATGTGAAAAAAGCAGGTAAATGTTAATTAGGTTTTCTAGTAAACTATAGTATTTAAAACTGGGGAAGGGAAATATACTAATTTTTAACTATTAGGGGTGGGGGGCATACTTGATGCTCAGGTATGCAATGCCAGGTAAGGAGGTCTGGCTTCCTACATGCAAAGGAAACATTCAGAGAGAGAGAGAGAGAGAGAGAGAGAGAGAGAGAGAGAGAGAGAGAGAGAGAGAGAGAGAGAGAGAGAGAGAGAATGGTAGTAGGACTTCTGTCTCTGTACTCAGGAATCACTCCTGGCAGAGCTTGGAAGACCATATGGGGTTTCAGGGATTTACCTAGGGTCAACAGATGCCCTATATGCTGTATTATCACTCCACCCTGTCCCTTTAACTTTTAATCATAGTAACCACAGACATCAGGAGAGTGATCAGCTCACCAAGATGAGATTAAGGGCAAATCTATATTGGGAGATACCAGTTATCTTCAAGTTCCTAGATGAGAAGACAAGCCAAGGAGAGGGTGACTGCTTTATCCTCTCAAGCAGAAAAAGGGAAATGGGAAGTGGGTCTGCAGAGAGGCCTGACCTCAGGAGCCCAAAGAAGACAGCTTGAGTTCTAAAATCATCCTCCCCTCTTTATCTGATTCTGGCTTCACCTCTTTTTGTGGGGGAGTAACACCCGGTGGTACTCAGGCTAAGGGTTACTCCTGGCTCTGCACTCAGAAATAACTTGGGGGTGGGGGAGTATATGGAGTACCTGGAAGGCTCGGGGGACCATATGGGATGCCAGGGATTGAACCTGGGTCTACCGGACCATGTGCAAGGCCAACCCCTATCTGCTGCTTCACCTCTTGTCTTACTCAGTTTCCTTGCTACTAAATTAGAGAAAACACTAAGTGAGAATACTAAGTCACCTGGCAGCAGGCTCTTGGCCACAGCCACTCTGCCTATGAGGAGCTCAAAAGTCCCTGACTGTGGCCTTTATTTCCTCTTATTTGTCTTCTGTCTTCTTTTGTTTGTTTCTGTTTTTTTGTTTTGTTTTGTTTTGTTTTGTTTTGGGGCCATGCCCATCCATGCTCAGGGCTTATTTCTGGCTCTGAGCTCAGAAATCACTCCTGGCAGGCTCAAGGAACCACCTGGGATGCCAGGGATTGAACCTGGGTAGGCTGTGTGCAAGGCAATCTCCCTACCCACTGTGCTATCACTATGGCCCCTTCTTTCTTTTCTTCAGTCTTTCTGTTTCCAAAGTAATAATAGTTGCTCTACTGCAAAGAGTTTTATGAAAATAAGATCTACACAAACTTTTAAGTGATGCAGAAGAGTAAACATTAAAATAGTAGAAATGGTCTCTAAGTTCTAATTGTCCTTTCCCTCCTGGGCAGCTAACTATTTCCTGTTTCTTCTCTCAACTAACTTTCTTTTTTTTTTCTTTTTTTCTCTTTTTTTCTTTTATTTTGGTTTTTGGGGTCACACCCAGCAGCGCTCAGGGGTTCCTCCTGGCTCTACGCTCAGAAATCGCTCCTGGCACGCTTGGGGAACCATATGGGACAACCAGGATTTGAACCACCGTCCTTCTGTATGCAAGGCACACGCCTTATCTCCATGCTATCTCTCCGGCCCCTCAACTAACTTTCAATACACAAATGCATTCATTGCCTGCCCCCACACTAATTGGAATGACACCTGTTCCTTTTAAGAGAGAGGGGAAGATTTTTATATGTGTCAACAGGGATCAAACCCAGGTTCTGACCCATATGAGGCAGGTGCTCTACTGAGCCACAGTGAATCTTGATTTCCTTTCCCCAAATCAGTCCTAACTAAAAGGCTACGTGGAGCTTACAGTTGCCTGGTACTCCCTTGTTGTGTGTGGGGCAATCCCCCACTTACCTACCAGTCTTTGCTGGTTATGGCACAAAGAGTTTGCTCAGAGAAAAAGGCATTTCCTTCGTCATCTCTTGCCAGTCGCTGTATTACTGAAGCCTGCTGTGTGCTGACATAGTGGGAAATGGGGGCTGAGGCATGAGAGGTAGAGCCTTTCCCTTGGGAACTCAGAGTCTAGCAGAGGAGACAGGCATTTGGAGAGGAATCAAAGGACTGGCTATAATCAGCCATGCTCACAGGCTGGTGGGAGTGAGGTTTGCTGTCTCTCAACTTCCATTTTTCTGCCAAAGTAGAAGGTAAAAACCACTACTCTCCAGACGGTGGTCCTCACTCGGGGTATTTATAGTCCAAAGAGGGAATCTTACAGGCAGGAAGTCACAAAGCCTGGTTCCAATATATCACAGATGGAGGATGTTCGCAGTAACTACATTAGCAAGAGGTTTTGTTTAGCAAAGGCAGGAGGTTTCTGAAGGAATTAGAGAGAGAGAGAGAGAGAGAGAGAGAGAGAGAGAGAGAGAGAGAGAGAGAGAGAGAGAGAGAGAGAGAGAGAGAGAGAGAGAGAGAGAGAGATCATGGGGGCCAGAGACACAGCTCAACTGTTTCCAGCTCTTTTCCATGACTTCCCCAAGGTGAAGGCTGATTAGCTCTTGGTTCCTCTCGCTCACTGGCAGGGCACAGGGCGAGGGCATTTCCCTCCTGGCACTCCATGTTCCCTGGGCCTTGGCCTCTCTGGGATCAGCACTCTGGGGCGGGGGTGGGGGGGGTGGGCAGGATCAGGGGAGCATGATCACAGCAAATTCTACTCATATGTCCAACACATGGCTGGCTGGGCATGAGTGCAGTCACTAAAACTAGGTCAATCCCCCCTCCCCCCCAAAAAAAAGGAGGGACAGAAGGGATGGAACAGGAAGGAGCCCAGGGATGGAGGATTCTAAGGAAAAGCTGCTGGAAAGGCATCTTCCATTATTGTGTAAGCAGTGCCCAGGTTGGGCAGACAGATGGCTCCAGGTTCTTCCGGAGGGAGAGACCGGGGGTTACCGGGCTTTGTCCTGGCCTGGTTTCTCTAGGGAACCTTAGCTGGACTTTGAGAAACCCAGGAAATGGTGTTTCCTCAGTGGCAGTGTTTGTGTATATGTGTGTGACAGGCAAGGACTGGGAAGGGATATAAACACTTATGAGTGCTCTGCCTCTCAAAGCTAAAGCTGAGCAGACCCGAGGCCCTGTCAGTTCAGGGTTAGACAGAGAAACAAAAAGAAATTATTGCTGAATCAGGACTGCCTGTCTGACTCTCACATATTGTCAGCATCAGTGATATCAGCTCCTTCCCTGCACACTGGGCCTCCAACTTTGGTATTGGCCAGCCCTGTTTGCACAGGGATCACTGCCTCCAGCCACTCCTCACTCCTCTACACATCTCTAGTCCCTGCCGGTCATGGATAGTGTGTCCTTCTCTGATACACTGCTTTCCTCCAGCCTCCCTAAAAGCTCCCCATTTCACTCACAGTCAGCAGACCCCTCTTCCCAGGCTTCAAAGGCTAGAAGCGAGACCTCAGTGTCCCTCACACCGAGCACATGCTCTGGTCACAGAAGAGCCTTGAAGGGGGAAAAGATGGACATTTGGGAAGGGTGCAGGGTTGAATAGGAGAAAAGGTCTATGAACACTCCCCCTGATTTGAAGGTCAGGAAGGGAGGAAGTTTGTGAGGAGGAGTAGATTGCTGGAAAAAGCCAGGACTATGGTAGCAATAAGAATAGAAAGCAAGGGAAGAGAAGGTTCACTGTGTGTGTGTGGGGGGGGGGGGAAGCTGGATTGTGGAATGGAGAGTAGGGAGTTGAGGTTCAGCGGATCTGAGGGTGGGGACACCCAAGGAACCAGGGGAGAGAAAACACATGTGAGAAAGAGAATTGGTCCCTTGAGCCATCTGTGTGAACTTATGGGCCAGCCTGCAGTTCTTAGACTTTTTTTTTTTTTTTTTGGTATTTAGGCCACACCCTGCAGCACTCAGGGATTACTCCTGGCTCTGCTCTCAGAAATCACTCCTGGCAGGCTCAGGGGACCATATGGGATGCCAGGAATTAAACTGGGGTCTATCCTGTTTTGGCCACGTGCAAGGCAAACCCCCTACCCCTGTGCTATAACTCTAGTCCTCTTAGACCATTTTCTAATAGCACCCCAGAGCCAGAGAACAAAAAAGGAAAAGACTGATTTGAGTGGGCCAAGGCTGGGGAGAGAGTGAGCTGAAAGTCGGCCCATGAGGAAAGAGCACAATGTGCTTCCCAGTGCAGGAGAGATAGTCAGCCTTTCATGCTTCAGGGACCTGTGATCTCTATTTTACACACAAGAGACCTGAAGCCAGATTGGGTCAGATTAAAGAATTTAGAGGCTCAATGAACCCTAGGCACACCTTGCATGCTGAGGGGCTGGAATTTGATCCCTGGAATCACATGGACTCCCCAGCATGGCCAGGATCAGCTCTCAAGTGAAGAACTGAGAGATGCTCTTGAGCACTACTACTTTTCCTAGGAGCCAGGGATGTGTCTCAGCACTTGCCTTGCCTTGGGTTTGATTCCTGGCACTGCAAAATAAGGAAACAAAAGCACTTAGCCTGCAGGGGTGAGGGGGCATGCTTGAACAGGCAAAAGTTCAGAGTGGATTTAAACCCAGGACCTGGATTCCTAAGACCGGCACCTCAGCAGCACAAGCAGAATGAAGAGAAGATCTCTGGGCAGAAATGGTTATTAATTAGGATCTAGTAGAAAGATTCCACCCAGACTATAAGATTCCGCAACCTGGAACACTGAGACATGGTTGGGTGTTTTGTGGGTGTGAAGGTTGTGTAACACTCCTGTGGAATGGCTTTTAAAGTCATTTGGAGTTGCAGAAAACGAACTGAATAGAGAAGAGCCTTAGCCAAGGGCTGATGACATCCCTACCTAGTCCCTTTCTTCCTCCCTTCTGCCCTGTCTGCTATACTTTAGCTGTTTATATCTAAAGTTTATAACACTTATACATCGGTTTAAGAAAGCTGAGTAAAACCGGGGATATAGCTGACAACCGCACTTCTCTGAAAGGAGGGTTCACTCTTATGTGGGGCTCTGTTGCTCCAGGAATTGGATTCGATTCTCTGAATTGTCCTGGATGCCAGCTCTCAGCAGAGCAACCTGCTCTCCTCGCAATCCCCATCTTGACCTCTAGGTGGCGCTGACGCCCTACACGGATTTCTTTTCGCTTGGGGCATGGCCCACGCCCAAGGACAGAGTTCTTCCAGATGCCTGCTCAACTCATCTCCTGGCCTCAATTCTCCCAAATACAAAGGGGCTCCAGATTTGTAATTGCTCTCTATGGTGTGTGTGTGTGTGTGTGTGTGTGTGTGTGTGTGTGTGTGTGTGTGTGTGTGTGTGTGTGCGCGCGTGCGCGCTCTACCCCAGACTCACATCCCAGATTACTATATTCTTTCTACCTTCTGCTTTGCCACAATCCTTGGCTTCCTCTATGGAGAAATAGGCGGGTCAACCCCACCCCCACCTTCTCTTCCCATCTCTTCCTGGGACTTCCGAAGCAAGCAACGCACCCTTTCTTTTCAAATGTGAAAAAAGTATTTAAGGCTCAAACAGCGGGAGTGCATGTGTGTGCAGGGAGCTCAGACTTCCTTCCCTGACACTGCATGTTCTACAGCCAATGAAGGAGATAACCCTCCCCCTTCCCCCTTCTCAAATACAATCCCCACCTGAAGTGGCCCTAAAGCATCATTGAATTGAAAAGATATGATAAATTAAATTCATTTTCAAATGTCAGTTAAAAAATGATCAAAACAACTAAATCTACATGATTCTAAACAATAGGTTATTTTTAAACGGGTAATTTTAGTCCTTCATCCATTGCTCAATCCAGGCAGAATAGTTTTTGCAAGTCCTCAAATTTATACGATCTGTTTTGCTTTGCACTGCGACTAGTTTATTAAACGGGAAAGAATTCTTCACTCATTCATTTTGCAAGCACTTAGGCTAGTTACTAGGTAGGGCACTCGGCAGGGGCCCTGGGGATGGAGGAATTAGACAAGGTTCCTTTTGGCTGAATGCCCACCCTAGCGGTAAGCCTCATGAAGTGGCAGGTGCTGTTAAGTCCTTGGGAGAAAAATAGAGCAAGAAGGGGGGGTGAGCCTGATGGACAGGATGGGAATAATGTTTGTGCTCAAGAAAGATGGCACAGAGGTGGTGGCACTGAAGAAGAACTTTAAAGGTGCAGAGCACAGGTGAGGAAGAAATAAATTTGTGCTAGGAAATAGACTTTCCCTACCTGGAAAAGGGGATTCTAGGCTTGTTGTCCCCCACCGCCCTCCACTCTATGTGCTCTCTCCTTCCCAGAGCCCTGTCCTCCAGGAAGACACACACATACAAGAAGACTGTTAGGAGTTAGTGCGAGTGAGTAGGGCTGCAAGTCTATGAACTGTGTGTGAATGTGTCTGTATTATGAAAGTGTGTGTGTCTATGTGATTGTGTGGCTTTGTCACTGTGTGTCAATATATTGGTGTGCGTAGGACTGTATCCGAGTGTGATTGTGTGACCGACCTGCATGCAAGTGCGTGTCAGTGTATATGTGAGTGATGTGACTATAAATGTGTGCCTGTTTGAGTGTATGTATGAATGTGATCATGTGTGTGAGTATGTCTGGATATGTGTGTGCATTGCGTGTGTGTGTGAATTCACTGTGGACGTGTGAGCGTGAGTGTGTGACCGTGTGAAAGTGACTGTGTGTCACACTGTCAGTGTGTCTCTGTGCTTGGGGGCCCTGCACCTCTCCAGGGTCCCCACCCACTCCCTCTCCTGCTCCCCCCCACCACCACTCCAGCCCGCAGGCAGAGCAATCTCCCGCCCTGGGCGACTGGCTGAGCGAGCGGCTGGTAAAAGTTTGTGCGTCTCAAAGTGACGCAAAAATTCTTCAAGAGCTCTTTGGCGGCGGCTATCTAGAGATCAGACCATGTGAGGGGCCCGAGGGTACAAATACGGCCGCTGGGGCTCCAGCGCCGCACAGGCAGCGGGCGCACCGGGTGCCTCGAGGGCGCGAGGGTCGCCCGGTCCCCGAGAGCCCCGCGAGCAGCCTTCGCACCGCACCGCACCGCACCGCACCGCACCGCGCCGGGCAGGTGGGTCGGCTTCTCCCTCTGGCTTCCAGCTTCTGCTTCTTGGCAGAACTTCGACCCCCTTCCTCCTCCCCCTCTCCAGCTGGTGGGTGGCGGGCTCCGCTCCGGGGCGCTGGGAGAGCGGGGCGAGGGCGGGTCGGTGGCGGGGACGGGTCCGGGGTCCGTCGTCCTCGGGGATTCTGCGGGGAGCGGCGGCAGAGGGACGCCCCGCAGCTGTCCCTGCACCCCGGGGAGAGCTGCTTTAGTCCCTCCCCGCGGCTTGTTGGGGCTTGACTCCTGCCATCGCGTGCAGGAAGCGATCTACAAAGGCACTCCTGCCCGAGAGGTCTGGCTGACATACATGCTCAGATACCTAGAAAAATCTCCGAGTGACACTTCGGTGCCAAGCGCTTCGGTGCGCTTTGTGCCCTCTCACGGCGCAGAGCTGACGCCCGCTCGCAGGACATTCGGAATTTAGGTGAGACGTGAACTCCGACGGGTTGTTTTACTCGGTTCAAGTGGGTAAGCCATCCATTGCTTTCCAAAAAAAATAAAATAATAAATGACTGTCTTCAAATCCAGTTTTAAAAATTGCTCCCCAGAGCTAACCAACAAGACAGAGCGCATTTCCTTTTGTATATTGAATTTCTTTTGCATCTGGGGCTTCCGGAGAAGTTTAGAGTGGGGTGACATTGTTTGAGTTCGACATTACGAAGATTTATTTCTATGATCAATTTTGCCCAGGGGGAAAAAAAAAGGTTGATTTATGAGCCTGCTAGTTCTTATCACAGAAAGACAAGATCAAATATTTAATGTGTATTGCCTTCCGTGACAAGGGAGATGTCAAAGAAGGCAACTTGGGGGCTTGTGTTTAGTGGATGGAGGGGTGTTTGGAGCCTCAGTGGTGTTTGGGTTTTCAGGAGTGGAGGGATGCACTCAGCCACCACTCTGTCCTGACTTACTTGTGAAGACACTGGCACAGGTGACCGCTACCTGAGTGTGAGAGAGGTAGGTTGGTATAAGGGTTTGTGCAAATTAAGCAAGCCCTTTGCAGCATAATCCTCTCCTCTCCCTTCCCCTCTTTCTCCCCTTCTCCTCCCCTTTTCTCCTCCTTTCCCCTCATCTCCCCATCCCCTTGGACTCATCTCTCTTTTCCTCCTCTCCTTTCTTCTCCCTTCCTTTCCTCTCCTCTCCTCCTTTCCCTTACTCAACTCTCCCTTTCCTCTCTTCCCTCTCTTTGCTCTGTCTCCTCTCTCTTCCTTCATCTCCTTTCCTCTTCTCTCTCCCCTCCCATCTCTCCGCTCTTTTCTTCTCTCTCCTCCCCTTTCTCTTCTCCCTCTTCCCACTGAGTCTGAGTAAAATGAATAAAAAGATTCTCACAATCATTCTAAAGTCCCTTCAGCAATGATGACTAGCTCAGGACGTTTCAGGGATGTCACTACCAGCCCAGATTCAAACCCATTTCTTTCTGTCTCCTTATTGAGAAATAGAGATATTAAGGATGATCAGGGGGTGGAGGGCGGGTAATAGAGTGATGGTGAAGATTTAACGAACCCACAAAATCTCCAAATCCTCTAGGAAGAGGGGGGATTTTTAGGGTTCCTGAGTATTTAGATGAAACAGAGAAGTTTCACAAACGCTCGGGGTGAACATATATAGAGGTGCTTGGCAAGGGGTTGAAGCCACTCTGTTTTTTCAGAAGAGAAACGCAGCAAATTCAGTAAAGGACTGTTCCTTCTTTTTCATTCTCATCAAATGCTTTTATTTCAGAGGGTAGGGATGCCAGAAGTTTAATTTTAATTTGACTTTAATGAATCAACAGGATGTGGTCATGACTTGACTTTTCCCCCAACTGTTAAAGATGCCCAAAGGAAAATACTGCAGAAAATACTTAGCCATTCTAGGAGGCTGTCGGGGTCTCGGCCCCTTGATCTAAGATATAGGCTGATACATCATGTATGTTCTATTCCCTCTACCTCTTTCTGTCACTGTTCCCTGGCTTCTGTGTCAAGCAAACTTGACTTGAAATAAAGGAGCAAAATAACAAAGCACCAGGACCCCACTCACTGATGCTCCAAATGTTGCCCATCCAGGTTCTCTGGCATCTCCCCCCATCTCACTCCCCCAACTAGCAATTCTATCTAAGGAAAGTCTTTGGCCACTCTGACATGTGGAGTTCAGGAGCTGCACCTCAGGCATGTGCAAACCATGTAAGGGTCAGTCTCCCCATCTTATTGAGAAACCTAAGTGCTGCTGGTGGAAAAGGCCCCCCCTCAATAGAATATTATAAGCCGGGGATATTATTCCCCCGGACACTGAAATTGTTCCAGTCAGCTGTCACTGTCCAGAAGTTAGTGGGGCATATGGGCTTGTGGGCATGTGGGCAAACAGGGTAATATGAGTTACTAAAATTCAAAGTCTGATGATAGTCATTTCTCCAGAACACACAGGCAGGGATGTCTCACTTCACTTAGAGAGTGGAATTGTTTTCTGAGTTTATTCAGGTCAAGTAGAAAACCCAGAGAAATAGGCAGATTCATTCTTTCTACAAGGGAATCTCGTTGGAATAGTCTTTTAAAAACAGAAGCCCATGAAGGAAAGAAACCTTTCTATTGGTAGAGGGGTGCAGTGCTTTCCGATGAGCAGCACAAGACCCCTCTATTTGTAGGCAGAGCATCAAATACTTTGGGGTTTCACATGCAGAAATTCGATGGCTTAGCCTTAGTCTCTAGTCTGAATTTTGTCAGTACTGGAAAGAGGAGCCACTCAGTGGCTCCTGCTCTGTCATAACCTGTTAACCCCCCTGAAAAAAGAATGTTCTCGCCTATGCCTAAAGGAATAGGGGAGGCAAGAGGCCAGAAAGGAGTAGGTATGAGGCAGCCAGGTTGCCTGGATCTCTCCCCTCTGGTTCTCTGAAACCATAACTCTCTCACTATCACATTGCCCTGGACTTGGGGTAGCTAGGGGGGGACATAGGCCACTGAACTAGAAGGCCCACCCAGAGTTCCAGAAGCCCTTGTGCTGTCCAGCTCTCACTGAGACAAAGCCTGGCCATGCAGAGCTGAGGCGGTGACATCCTGACCAAGTGGCCAAGGTCCTCAGATGCTGACAAGTGGCTAAGTGTGAGGAGAAGATCTGTTGGGATCTGCGACAGTTTTCCCATCATTATTTGTGATTGGGGAGAGAGGTGAGACAAAGCCAAGCATCTGGGAGGGCCACTGCTGGTTGTGAGCTGGGGAAATTGGGTGTCTGAGGCTGGTGGGTGGGCTGGGAGGGGCAGGCCCTTGAGTCCAGCCCTCAGCTGGCGTGTCCCTTCTTGAGTGTTCCTGAGGGGTCTTTCTGAACATTTCAAGGAAAGAAAGAATCTTTTATTTCCTTTGTTAGCGAGCTGCTGAATAGAATAAAAATAAACTGAACTGTAGCCTTTTACCAAGGAATTCCTCAGACTTAGGGAGAGGCAGAGATTTCTGGAAGGATCTGCTCAAGCTGGCCCAAGGGGCAGGGGGTGCCTGAGGATTCAGGCAGGCCTAGAATTTAAGTCTCCTGCCTGGTTTCCCCCTCCCCCGGTGTTGTGCGCTGTTCTTAAAAGACTAATCAAATAAACTGGCTCCTTCCCTTGCTTCAGGCAGAGAGGAGGAGGGGAGAGGAGAGGATATTGGGGCTCCCTTGGCAGCTGGCAGAGATGGCCTGCTGGAGGCTTCTTAGCCTTATCTAAGAGGAGTGCTAAAATTCTTTTCTTCTTTTCTCCTGCCTGTTTTTCTTTTTCAAAAATTTCAATCAAGAACTCAGAGAAAATAAAAAAAGAAAACACAGAGAAATGGTCCAATGAACCCAGATCCATCAGTTTTAACATCTTGCCATATGTGTCACTCGGTATAGGCAGATCACATTCTTGCTTATGTAATACAGATAGCTTGAGTGATTGTATATAATACCTGACATTATACAATAATTATGCACTTTAGAAATGACTATATTTTGTGGAAACTTAGACTTTCTAGACACCCACCTTTCTTATCGCACCTGAAAAACCACATTAGTGAGATATTATTATTATTTTATTATTATTATTTTGGTTTTTGAGTCACACCCAGCATCGCTCAGGGGCTACTCCTGGCTCTACGCTCAGAAATCACCCCCAGCAGGCTCGGGGCACCATATGGGAAGCCGGGATTTGAACCACCGTCCTTCTGTATGCAAGGCAAATGCCTTACCTCCATGCTATCTCTCCAGCCCCTAGTGAGATCTTATAATCAAACATACAGCACAGGGCTGGCTGTGTGCTTGGTTGCACATGGCCAAGCCAGTCCTATACCTAGCATCACATTTAGTCCCTGAACCACACTAGGAGTGATCCCTGAGCACAGAGCCAGGAGTAAGCCCTGAGCATGACCTGATGTGGCCCCCAAACAAAAACAAACATGTAGACATTGTCAAATTTTCCCTAAGTTTGTCACTTCCAGAGTTACTTTCTGAGATGAACAGGCCAGAGATCAAAGATTGCTTATCTCTTGCCCTCATCTCAGTGGATATCTGAGCTCATGACCAACACTTAGAACACAGGACTGATTTTCCATGAGTGCCCAGAGGATGTGTGTAATACGGTAAAGCACATTTCAGAACTTCTTTAAGGAGTTCTGTAAGAAGAGACTCCATCAGTTCAAGCTGCAGCTTCCAAATCACATATATCCTGGGAAGCCCAGGCTTTGTCCACTCTGCTGCTGACCCCATTCTTTTCATTCCCACTTTGGTCTCTCTGCCCAGCTCCTCACCCCCGCTCACCCACCGCCTCCAGAAACAAGCTCTCCTCCCCCTTTCCTTTAATCTCTATCTGATCTCATTCTACTCCAAACTCCTCTCTTCCCTTCTCTCTCATCTCCTCCTCTGCTGCCACAGAAAAATCCGCCCTCATTTCACAACACTGCATCCCTGCTCTGGTTTTCCTCTTACTTCACCCCACTCCCACTCTTGACTCAGTCTGTGGATCTAATCATATCTGGCTTTTTAAAGGGATTTGACTGTGGTGTTTTTGTTGTTGGTTTTCGTTTTTTTTTGGTTTTTGTTTGTTTGTTGCCACACATGGAAGTACTCAGGAGCTACTCCTGACACAGTGCTTGGGGGTTTCACCCAGCAATGCCTGGAGGACAATATCATACAGGAATTGAACCCAGGCCTCTTGCATGAAAGCATATTTTGTTTTGTTGGCACACTTTGCAGTGCTCAAAACTAACTCGCGGCTATGCAATCAGGGCTCTTTTCTGCTGAAGCTTGGGGAACAATATGAGGTGCCAGGGATAAAACCTACATCTGGAATATGCAAGAAAAGCACTACCCACTGTACTCTCTCTTAGGCCCCATATGCAATACATGTGCTCAGCCCACTGAGTTATCTCTTCTGCTCTCAGATATATTTTTATTTTAATTTAATGTTGGGCTTTGGGTCACATATAGCTGTACTAAGGGCTCTCTCTTGACTCTGCGCTCAGGGATCACTCTGAGGTGATGCTCAGGGGTCATAGTGGTACCCCTATGCAAGATGAATGCCAAGGGAGTTAGTACCTACTGTATTATCTCTCCTGTCCTTATATCTGTTTTTAAATAGTCAGTGTCATATCTATAAAATGGAAAAGAAAGTTTGTATCTGGAAATGCTCCAGTTTTTATCTTAATTTTTATGGATGACACACTTTGTGCTATCACAACTGCAGAGTGTTTACAAAGTGTAAGTGATTCTCTAATCTGCTTACAAGTCACTCCTTCAGGTTTCCCAAGTCTCTTTCTCATGAAACATATTCCAGCCATGGAGGGAAAGAAACTTTGTTTGCTGCCAGAAGTTGTAAATTGTGAAGTTAATTCAAGGTAATGAGTCTGAGTCAATGTCTAAAGTTCTTTAAAGGTACCTTGCAAGATACTTCTGCCAAATCTGCACCAGTCTCTTTCCTTCCTTGAACTTCTCTCCTCAAATTAAAATTTTGTCAACAACCGGGATGTTCAATAAATAACCTCCGATCCATTTCACTGTCACCTTGCTTTTGTATTTAAGAAGGCTTGCCCTGCTACTTTCATTTGACATATTTTTCCTATTTTCTTATACAACTCAGATTTTATAAACTGGTTTGGGGTGTTAATAATAATTTATGACATTTACACCTGAGGGTAGAAAATATATTTTAAGTTCCAAACAAACTTTGGAACTCAGACAGACCATGGATGAATCTCTTGCTAGTACTTGTTCAGAGCCTATAAATACATTGCAAGTGCTTCTTTAACCCTAGAACGTCAATTGTCAATGTCAATTTTCCAGTTCCTAATCCAGTAAGAGCTGTGTTGTGGGATCATCACTGAGCACTGCCTGAGATCCTGTCCTAGTGCCCCCTCCCACCAGACAGTGTTATTGTTGTGAGGGCCTCCTGCTGCCCCAAAAGCACTGCAGATCTTCCCAATGGCTGAGGAGAGTGGAGCAGTGGGTCCCTGAGAATGAGGCTCTGAAGAGAAAAGAGTGAAGTCTCTCCTGGGACTCTAGTCTGCCCTCATGCTTAGGAGAACCAGCAGCAGCAACAGAAACTTGAAAAATTCTTTCTTTAGGTCACACCCTGCAGGGCTCAGGGGTTACTCCTGGTTCTGTGCTCAGAAATTGGTCCTGGAAGGCTCAGGAGACCATAGGGGATGCTGGGTATCAAAGCCGGGTCCCAGGTTGGCCTCGTGCAAGGTAAAAGTCCTACTGCTATGCTATTGCTCAGGTCTAGTCTCTGCTATGAGTGGGCAGCAGAGTTTATACATGGATAAGAGACATGATGTCACATGTGGAGAGGCCAATGAGAAGGGAGAAGAGGGAAAGACCCACTCCCACTGCTTTGAGTGGTGATTGCAAGCTAATTAAAGGGACAAAGGTGTAGGATTGTGGTGTATAGTGCTGTTCCTGGTTACCTGGGTGCTTGTTTAAAATACAGTTCCTGCACAGATCACTTGAATTTGCATCTCTGAGGAACCTGGGAACTTACTATTGACAAATTTGCCCGGTGATGCCGAGAGGCCTCTGGTTGAGACGCACAAGCACGTTCATAGGGGGCCAGAGCATCTGGCTCAAGCTGCTCTTCATTGTGCAATAGACTGCAGGTCATTAGCCTTGGAGGCCTCTGTTTCCTTCTCTGACTGAACTGAGGACTAGGAAAACTAGAGTCAATTGCACAGGGGGCCATGGACAGGTCATGATCTCATCTGTTCTACTTCCCATGGCCGCTCACTGAGTTAAACATTTACTTTATTTAATTTTCAGCTTTTAGGGAGGAAGATTGGGGGGTGGGAGGCAAGTGTGTGGAACAGTATTTGGTGGTGCTTGGGGCTCACTACTGGCTCTGTGCTCAGGGGTCGCTTCTAGTGGTGTTTGGGGAGCCTTATGCAGTGTTTGAATCAGAGTTGATTGTGTGCAAGACAAATGCCTTAACCCTGTATTCTCTCTCTGGCCCTAGGAGGATTTTCATGGTTTTCTTTTATATGAGAGGACAAGAAAGCTCAGATGTTAACTGCCAAAGACACATAGCCCGGTTCCCAAGTGGTAGATCTGACATTCCGGTGTGAGTCTACAAGACAAGAGAGCTGTGGGCTGTGGAAAAATGGCAGCTCTTATTGATGACTCAGAAAAAGTGTTAAGTCAAGGCTTGAACATTCTTGTTCACGAGAGGAGGGCTTTTTATGCCTACTCTGCCAAATCCATTTTTAAAAGTCCAATAAACAATTCTACTTTTGCCAGTCTCTGCAGCATCTCAGCCCCATAACTGGCCATCCTTTCTATTTTACACTCTGGTTAGGTTATAGAGAATTTCTGGTGCTCTTCTCCAAAGCAGGGGAGATTCTGGGCAGAAACCCTTTTTTCTTTTCCTAGTGACCGTGAACATTTTTGCCTATTTAATTCTTCTCCAAAAAGTTAAACTGACTCATCCAGGATTTATTTTTCTTTATTGAAGTATCACGGTTTATAAGAACGCTTTGGCATACACCAATGCAGCACCACACCCAGCACTGGAAAGTTAATCGCCCCACCACTGTCCCTGAGAACACACACACACACACACACACACACGCACGCACGCACGCACACGCACACATCCTAGGGATTTTCTGGATAAAGAGCTGGCAGCAAGAATGGGGCTCATTTCTTTCTCATCTCTCCAATCAAACAGGTTTTCTCTCTTCCCTCAATTCAAATCATAGAGCCTCATTTTTTTGTTTGTTTTTGGGCTACACCCTGAAATGCTTACTCCTAACCCTAGGCACAGGGACGTCCCTTGGGACTCAAGGTGCCAGGGATCAAATCCAAATCAGCTGCATGCAAGGCAATCACCTTTGCTGCTGTACTATCTCTCCAATCCTGGAGTCTCAATTTTTGGTGCCAGAGGTGTCTGTAGCTTCCAGTCCCCACCCATAGCTTCACCTTAGAGAAGTCAAGAGCAAAGACAGCCTGCTTTCCCACATAGGACCCCCCCCCCAGCAGCAGGTTGGCATGAGTTTGGGTTCTGGTACAGAAGTTGGCAATAGCAAGAAAAGGAAAACATGTTCTCCTCCAGTCAGCTGTGGAGTGAGGAACATGGGGCTAAACCTGCACATCCAGGGAGCAGTTATCAGTGGGCTCCACTGTTCCCCACCTATCAGGATTTTTCTCAGGCACCAGCTTGATCAAGTGAACTGGGGGAAGGCAGGACTGTGGCTCAGCCAAAGTCTGTCTCTGAGCAGGTGGCACTGAATGAGTGCTGAGTACCTGTGTTTGTGTGAACAGCCTTAGCAGCACCAGGGCACTGTCATTCATGTCATCAAGGTAGGTGCCTAGGGAGCTTTCAACTCTGTGAATAGGAAATGCTCATTGTCACTTGGCTATATGACCTATAATTAATCTTATCTCAATGGTAAATCCATAATCCATGGTGCTACACTTTGACCTACACACACACACACACACACACACACACACACACACACACACACACACACACACACACACACACACCAAAATTTCTATAGGGTTTCTACCTAGATGGAGCTGATTGTTGTCAGAAAAGTTGAATCCTGGGTGTTTCCAAAGGTGGGTGGTTTTATGACTAATCACAGTAATTACATGCTTGTTCATATACTGGTTCCCCTGGCCACCAAAACAGAATTTGAAGAAAGAGGAATGGAGACTTGATCAGGATCTTAAATAGAAACGGATCTTTCTAAGAGGTGGGAGGTGGCATGAACTAGTTACTAGCCAATTCCCAGGCTGGGAAGAAACAGGAGTGTGAAGAGTAAGTGGATTTGGGCCCATTAACCACACACTTGGCCCCACACCAAGTGCGAAAACTTAGGGACAAGGTTTCTGCCCATCACTGAACCACTGCTCCTTGGCACCACCCACAGCCTCTCCCCTGCATAGCCTGGGGCAAGAGCACACAAGAAAGTTCAAAAGAAGGTTCCTGGGCCATTTTCTGGCCCTGGAGAAATCAGTCTGCCTGGGGATAGTCAAAGCTCTAATATTGAACCTTACTATTGTCTTCCTACCCAGGAGGATTAAAAAAACCTCCTAATGGAACAAGGAGGCAACTCAAAGGTCTGGCATTTGGTGTGTGGAAGTTCTGAATTCAATCCCCAACACCACATGGCCCATGAATACATCTGGAGTGACTTTGATACCCCTTACTCTCTCCTCCCCAGCAATAATGCATTGCTGACCTGAGCACTGACACTTCAGGTCCCTGGAGCATTGTTGGAGAGTTACCCTCTCCCTCAATAAAATAAAATACAGTTTTCAGACCAGAGAAATAACTCAAGTAGTAGAGCACAGGCCATGCATGTGAGAGGCTCTGGATTTGGTCCTCTGTACCACAAGCCTCATCCAGCAGGGCTAATCCTCTGATGGACCAGGTGTCCCCAGAAAACCCCTGCCCCAATAACTTCCAGCATAAACATTTAATTGATACTCCTGGGCCAAATGAGACCCTTTTAGAGGACATTTCATCTTTCTCCTTTTTTTTCTGAGTCACACCTGGAGGTGCTCAAGGGTCACTCCCAGGTCTGCGCTCAGAAATCACCCCTGGCAGGCACGGGGGACCATATGGGATGCCAGGGATCGAACCACCGTCTGTCTTGGATTGACTTCATGCAAAACAAACACCCTACTGCTGTGCTATCTCTCCAGCCCCATCCTATTTTCTTTTCTTTTCTTTCATTTCTTCCTTCTTTTCTCCTTTCTTTTCTTCCCTTTATTCCTTCTTTGCTTCCTTCTTTCTTTTCTTTTTTTTTTTTTTGTTGTTCAGTTTTTGGGTCACACTCAGCAGCACTCAGGGACTACTCCTGGCTCTGCTCTCAGAAATCACTCCTGGCAGGCTTGGGGGACCATATGGGATGCTGGGGATAGAACCCCAGTTGGTCCTGGGTCAGCAAGGCAAACACCCTATCGCTGGCCCCATTTTCTTTCTTTTCTTCCTTCCTTCCTTCCTCCCTTCCTTCCTTCCTTCCTTCCTTCCTTCCTTCCTTCCTTCCTTCCTTCCTTCCTTCCTTTCTCTTTCTTTCTTTCTTTCTTTCTTTCTTTCTTCTTTCTTTCTTTCTTCTTCTTTTCTTTTTTTTCTTCTTTCTTTCTTCTTTTTTTCTTTCTTCTTTCTTTCTTCTTTCTTTTTTCTTTCTCTCTTCTCTTTCTTTCTTTCTTTCTTTCTTTTTTTCTTTTTTTTTCTTTTTTTTTTCTTTTCTTTCTTTCTTTCTCTTTTTTTTCTTTCTTTCTCTTTTCTTTCTTTCTTTTCTTTCTTTCTTCTTTCTTTCTTCTTTCTTTCTCTCTCTCTTCTTTCTCTCTCTCTTTCTTTCTTTCTCTCTTTCTCTCTATCTCTCTTTCTCTCTTTTTTTCTTTCTTTCTCTCTTTCTCTCTCTTTCTTCTTTCTTCTTTCTTTCTTTCTTTCTTTTTTCTTTCTTTCTTTCTTTCTTTCTTTCTTTCTTTTTCTCTCTCTTTCTTTCTTTTTCTCTCTCTCTTTCTTTCTTTCTTTCTTTCTTTCTTTTTCTTTCTTTCTTTCTTTCTTTCTTTCTTTCTTTCTTTCTTTCTTTCTTTCTTCATATCCACTGCTTACCACATGTTTAGAGTATTTGGCTCTCTTTTCTCCATACTCCTGGCTCAGTGGTCAGGGATCATTCCTGGTGTGCTCAGAGGACCATACGGGGTGCCAGAGATTGAATTTGGGTAAGCCATGTGCAAGGCAAGAGCCCTACCTGCTCTACTATTACTCTGGCTCCTGTGAAGCTTGGCTGGATGGTGTCAGTGCTTGGAGGTGCTGAAGACCAGCAGGATCACACTCAGTGAGGCTGTAGGGAAGGGACATGGAGTGCAGAGAATCAAACTTGGAACCTTACACCAGTGAGGCATGTGCTCAACGCATCCACTTTCTCTACCTGATCTTTCCGATAAGCTCAGAAATTGGCTCGGGGGCTAGAGAAATAGTACAGGGGTTAGGAAATTTGCACATGACCATGCATATGCCAACCCCAACTCAATCCCCAATTCAAATTATCCTGCCAAGGATGATCCTGAGCACAGAGCCAGGAGATAGCCCTGAAGACCACTGAATGTGCTCCCCAATACACACATACACAATTTTTTTTTTAAGAAATAAATTGTCGTTAGCAACTCTTCCTTCTATAATTGTGGGTCAGCTTGCTCCCAACCATTGTTATCTACTGGTCTCAGGTAGAGTCAGGAAAATTAGGAAGGGTTCTAGGACAGACACATCATATGCTGTAGGCAAATGGGCACCCAGGCTTAGGCCTCTTGCTTTTGGCTGACCTGGAAGGGCTTTCTCTCTGAGAAAGGAGTGAGTTGAAGTAAACAGCTGTGTATCCTGCCTATTTGGGGTTTTAGAGGGATTGTGGTTTCGTGGCTTCACTGTTAACACTCCCTAACTGCTCCTTCTCTATTTGCTATTTGCAATACTATAATTAGGATGGGGACACACTGGGAGAACCCAAGAAAGCAGAGCTGGAGGGACAGATTGAACTCAGTTATCTGCCACAAGATGCTTTTAATAGTTTCCTGGTTTCTTCAGCCTATTGATAAAAATTATCAATAATACAATATATAATAATATTTCAGAGATCCAGTACTTTGTAATGGCTCAGAACCAAAGCAAAGAATCATGATGTATTCTTCCAGTCGCTGCATCTCACAATTGCTAAGAAATAAAAATCAGACCACCCCAGAATCCTGAAGAGCACACATTGCCCCCAAGATGTTTACTAAACAGATCTTCACACATCCACACATCCACTTCCCTTCTCTCTTAAGAATGCCTCATCTAGGGCCCGGAGAGATAGCACAGCGGCATTTGCCTTGCAAGCTGCTGATCCAGGACCAAAGGTGGTTGGTTCGAATCCCGGTGTCCCATATGGTCCCCCGTGCCTGCCAGGAGCTATTTCTGAGCAGACAGCCAGGAGTAACCCCTGAGCACTGCCGGGTGTGACCCAAAAACCAAAAAAAAAAAAAAAAAAAAAAAAAAGAATGCCTCATCTAAAGGATGCCTCAGAGGAGAGAACAAACCCCTGGACTCTGCAGCTCACATCTTGTGGGGATAAGCTTTCTAGAAACTGCAATGGGGCAGGCCCAAGAATCTGGGTGATGCAGGAGATCCCCAGAAGTCCTGTCAGTGAGACAGTGAGAGGAGAGTGTGTCTAAGGACACTTCCTATGTCAAACTGGGAAGGAGGGGAAAGGAAGGTCCTGTGGGGCCCTGGCTGCAGGCAGACTCTATCTGCTGGGTGCCATCTGGCCTGGTGTGATAAAGCTCTTTATCTCTGCCATCTAGTCTTCAAGTTCTTCAGCTTTTAATGTGAGGACTGTGACTGAGGGAAGTGCAGTGGCCTTTTTCAAGTGGCCCAGCCACACACTGCCAAGTTCAGTTTGTGTTGGACAGTGCATTGAAATATATTGACCTCTTCATGTGTGAGACCCCGAGTTTGAACCTGGACCAGATCCCCAAAATAGATAAATATTACTGGCATTGTGTCATCATTTTTCCTCTAAAAAGAAAAAGAATTTGAGAGGGAAGAGTTGAGAAAAAAAACTCTCTGATAAAGAGTGTGGTGTTGGAAAATTGGATGCATGAAATCCTGTCATCAAAAGTATTGGAAATCACTGTGCCTCAAATAAAAATTTGGAAAGAGCTTGAAAATAAATTCCTTGATGGGGTCAGAGAGCTAGCACAGTGGATAGGGTGCTTATCTTGCATGTTGCTGATTCGGATTCAACTTCTAGTGCTCCTTATGGTTCCCCCAAGCCTGCTAGGAGTGATCACTGAGGACAGGGCCATGTAGTAAACCTGAGCATGGTTGGGTGTGGATTCAAAACCAAACCAAAATCAAGAATTCCCAGGACATTGTTCAGTGGCAAGAAGCAGCTGCCTTGCAAGGTGGAGGTTAGAGTTTGGTTCCTGGTGCAGTGCCCAGGGCTGAGTGTGGACCTGACAGAATTACTGTTTGGGATCCGCAGCATCACAACGGAAGGATGTGCAGACAGGAGATCAGAAATGTGACCTCCTACAGATGTATTTGAGCACCACTGCAAGAGCAAACAGGCACACCATGTTTATGTGCAGCAATGTACATCACTGCAACAACACCAGGGAAAGAAGAAGAAATCATTTGGTCTAAAATTTTCCTAGGGAGTAGGGCACAGAAAAACAAGTACAGCTGGTAGGGTGCCTGTCATGCTAGGGCACTTGTCATGCATGTGATCAACCAGCTTCAATCTCTATCACCCCATATGGTCCCTGAGGTCAGAGCCAGGAGTAAGCCTTGAGAACAGCCCGGTGTGTCCCAAAGCCAAAATGAACTAAAAATAAAATAACATTCCCTTGGAAGGGCTGCAGCTGTGACTTGGTAGTAGAGCATATACTTTGCATGTGTGAGGTGCCCTGTGTTATGGGGGCTTGAAAAAGCAACACTTTAGCCTGGTGTTGGTTTTCTTAGTGTAGATGAGAAGACATGTGGTTGCTTTACAAGTCCATAAAGTCTAGGAGCTGGAGAAGTATTATAGGGTTAAGGCACTTGTTTTGTATGTGGCAACCATGGTTTAATCCCTGGCATCACAGGGAGTTGCCCGCAAGCATAGAACGAGAAATACTTCATAAACATTGCTAGGCATGGTTTGGCCCCTTGACCAAAAAAAATTTCATAAATTCTAATTGGAGTTGAAGGAAAGGGGCACCTCAGAGAGAGTCTAAACAATAGAATAAAATAGATCACAATGGAATTTTATCCATTCTTTGTCAGAAAGTCCTCTTCTGTGAGAGTTTTTTGAGATTGGATAGAGTTGGGGTTTGGACCCAATAGAGTAAAACTCAGACCTCTACTTGCCCCTTACACACACACACACACACACACACACACACACACACACTGGATAAAGCTTATATATTTCTCATATAGGATATTCATATTTTAGGAAACAATCAATTTCTTTTAAAAAAAATTTTCGGGGCTGGAGAGATAGCATTGGAGGTAAGGTGTTTGTCTTGCATGCAGAAGGTCGGTGGTTTGAATCCCGGCATCCCATATGGTCCCCTGAGCCTGTCAGGAGTGATTTCTGAGCATAGAGCCAGGAGTAACCCCTGAGCGCTGCCGGGTGTGAACCAAAAACAAAACCAAAAAAAATTAAAATTTTGTTTCTGAGGCCAGAGCAATAGCACAGAGATAGGGCATTTGTCATGCACTCAGCCAACCCTGGATGAACCTGGGTTTGATTCCCGACATCCCATATCGTCCCTCAAGCCTGCCAAGAGCAATTTCTAAGCACAGAGCCCTGAGCACTGCCACATGTGACCCACATTTTCCCCCCACTTTACTGGGATAAAAGAGAGCACTTTAATTATTTGTATCCCCTAGTATTTTGTGGCAAATCCTAGCCAATTATTTTACACACTTGTTGGTGAAAACCTTTAATGTCGTATTCTAAATTGTCTTCACTTTGCCACAAGGCCAGGGAGTTAAGCCATAAGCTAAAATGAAAGCACTGCTAAGTGCTGTTCTGATTTGTTCCCTGCCCGAGGCTGTCCTTCATGACTGCATTTGGAGAGTGAAGACCAACTTTCTCGGGTTGGGATATTAGCTCACCTGCCATCCCTGGGCTTCTTTTCTTAGGCACCATGTGGTCTGAGCTCATCAGAAGCATGCTTTTGCTCCCAAACTATTTCAGGAACTCTAAGAGTTTAGGTCCAGCAGAAATGAAATTAACTGAAAAGTCTTGACTACTTACTAACTTTATGACAAGTCACAGGTAAAAGTCCAAAAGGCTCAGATTTCTAGCCCATGTTTGACTTCTCAGACCTCAGACTTCAATCTGGTCAGACCACAATCCAGATGAGAACAAGCTGAGTTGATTTCTCAGTAGTCCAGGACACGGCAGTGATTTAAAGGCATAAGGCAGCCCACCACCATAAGAGGAACTGGAGACCAAGTCCCTAACAAGGTCAGCACCTGTGACCTCTGTGCTCTTCATCCCATCTTTCTCAGCAAGGATGAGAGGTGACTTTACTCACTCACTTTTGCAGAATGGCAAATGGATTAGCTACTGGAGTGCTGGGGAGGGCACAAGGAATGATGGTGAGTAAGAATCAATGGTGAACAGTAATACTGCTAACGGCCTATTGGAGCTGCAGGACCATAATAGAAATACTGGGCGCTGCTAGAATCTGCTCCAAGATTTCTAAGATCTGGACTGAAGGAAGAATGAAAATTTCCACAGCACAAAAATCTAGGGATGTTTCATAAAAGTTATTCTTTCCCTCTACTTTTTAAAATACTAGCTATCATTCTCTTTAATGACAATGCACTCTCAACCTAAGTGATGGTGAGCACTGGCCTTGTCTACTTGCAGATTTTTTTTTTGGGGGGCCACACCCGGCGTTGCTCAGGGGTTACTCCTGGCTATCTGCTCAGAAATAGCTCCTGGTAGGCACGGGGGACCATATGAGACACCGGGATTCGAACCAACCACCTTTGGTCCTGGATCGGCTGCTTGCAAGGCAAACACCGCTGTGCTATCTCTCCGGGCCCGTCTACTTGCAGATTTAAGCAAGTCCATACTCAGGACAGTGTAAGTTTTCTGGGAAGCTTTACTGAAATTAGTCCTCTTCTTCCATTCTGAATTTTTGGTTATTTCCCAAATGAGAGTCTAGGGTCTTCAAGTGAAGTAAATGCTTTGTTCTGAAATAGACCCTGCACAAAATCTTGATGATTTAGGGTCTATTTGTGGTTGCTTTGTGTATTCTTCCCTTTACAAATTACTTGATTGTGATTTGATACCACGTATCATGGTGGGACCTATGTTGTTAAATTCATTGACTCTCATGCAGATAGGATGCCTCAGTTTTACCGAGAGCTTGTTTAAAAAGTTGAAGATGTCTGATGAGTTAATACCAAAGCCAACTAAGATGCCTCTCTGTGTGTACCTTTTCCACAGAACTGTGACTTCATCGATACCAAACTACAAGGAGCCACACATTTGAGCACCAAGAATTCAATTCTGTCCTCAGCAGATGGGTGTCAGTAGCATCTACTAACCAGCAGGATGGAGACCACGCCCCTAAATGCACAGGCGAAGCCAGCTGCATGCATGGATGGAGGAGATTGTCAGGAGAACGGAGTTCTACAGAAGGACGTCCCTGGACCAGGGGAAAAGGCGGAGATAGGCCAGATCTCCAATGGCTATTCAACAGTTCCCAGCCCCGGAGCTGGAGATGGCATTCAGCACTCCACTACTGCTGCCACCACTGCCTTAGTGGCTGAGGCCCATCCAGGGGAGCGGGAGACGTGGGGCAAGAAGGTGGATTTTCTCCTCTCGGTCATTGGCTACGCCGTGGACCTGGGCAACGTCTGGCGCTTTCCCTACATCTGTTACCAGAATGGAGGGGGTCAGTACCGTGGGTCACAAGGAAAGGTTCTGGCCTAGGGGAGGTCTGTAAATCATTTTGGAAAGTTGGAGGGTAGATGAGTGCAGTCTTGTTTTATGGACACATTTGTGAACACTAGGTATCTAAGGTTCTCTTGGTTCTGAAGCACCTTATCTCCTGTTGGCAGATTCTGCATAGAAGGGTTCAGAAGAGTCAGCTCTACAGAAGGAAAACTAGGAGGCAATTCCAGGGTCGCAGAGTTGGGCTTGGCAAATGGGGCCTTTGGACCTTATGTGCGATCCCAGATAGGCGTCAGCTCAGGTCCAGAGTCTTAAATTACCATCTGGATAGGTTCCAGGGCTGAGCCCAGGCCAATCCCAAACCACTCAGGAATGTATGTTAAATTGTTTACAGCAAGAATATCTGGTTTTTGAGGCCAGAAACTGTGTATGTATGTATATATGTATATGTATGTATATGGTATATATATATATATATATATATATATATATATATATATATATATGAGAGAGAGACATGTACTAAGAATTAACCCCAGGCCTCTTACTTGCCACACATGCCCAGGGATACATCTCTAGCCCTAAGACTGTTTCTTGCTCCCATTTCTACTGCTAATCCCACGAGAGCAGCTGACTCTAGTTATGGGATCCTGAGGGAAAGTGGATCAGGAGATACTGGTGTGGGATCTCTTGTTCATATTGGATTTGCTATCCAAATAAGAAAAGGAAGAAACATGGGAATCAAATCAGTTAACATTCAAAAATAACAGGTGCGCCCACAACTGATTTTGGGGAGCAGTCAAAGGCACATGTGGGAGGCAATCCATTTGTGTCACCCTCTTTTCCCTCTGTAGCTTGCCTCTTTGAAGGCTCTTGTATATTTGAAGGCTCTTGTACCATGTAGCTTTGAGTGTGCCCAGAGCTTGCTTCCTGGAAGTAAAGAAAGTTGGAGGCTCCTTAGTCCTAGCTTTAGCTGAGGGGCTGGGTTCCTATGACATCTCCCCTGCTATATTAATTCCCTGCAGAAAAGTGAGCCAAGTCAGGCATTTTGGGAAAATGCCATCATGAAAACACAAGCCTAGTTCTCTGCTTGGTTGAAGTGAGGCAGGATTATTCTGACGGGCACTGACTTTGGGTTTCTGGATTAGAGCGCTTGGTAGAAGGAAATTAGGCAAAAATCACAGCTGATACACCTTGTCTGTTGTCATTTGGGACCATATCTGGCAGTGCTCAGGGACTCTGCATTCAGGAATCATTCTTGTAATGCTTGAGGGACTATATGGGATGCTGAGCATCAAACCTAAGTTGTCCACATGCAAGACAAGTGCCCTACCCACTCTACTATCTCTCTGGTCCAACAGATGATAATCTTTAAGCTAAAATTTGGGTTGATGAGGAGAAATCCCTAACCTGATGTTTCTGAATTCAGCCTCAACCAGAGCCAGCAGAGTCCTGACTTGATGAAACTCTGGAACTATAACCTATATTAGTGATTAAGTGTCTGGAGCCAGAGCTAACACAGAGAAACAAAGATCTGAGCTCGTGGCTGATAGATTATCTTAGTTGTTGTACAGGAAGACAACAGGATGTTGTTACAGGAAGTCTTCCCAGGTTCCCAAATGTGAGTTCAGGTACTGGGCACAATAGAATCATCTTGGGAGCTGGGAAAGTTGATTTTTATACCCATTTGTGAAGCTTCTGCTTCAGGTATTGCCTGAAGGTGTGTTGTGTGTTTTGAGGGGAGCATCCAAAATGGTGTTGAGGAGTTCCTGGGACTCTACTTTTAATTCTCAGCCAAACAAGCTGTTGGTGCAGTGTAAAGGACAGAGGATGCAATCCCTGCTTGGGTCCTGCAGTGTCGGGGATACCTGGGTCACCCCATCACCTCTGGGGACCTCTTGTGGCTCTTGTCCTGGACTTCCCCAGCAATGATCAGGGGACCATGTGATGCCAGGATCCAAACATGAACCCTAACCACTGTTGTATCTCCCAGCCCAATGGTTTTAAGCTTAGTGGAGATGCTAGAGAAACTCTACTGTCCCCAACTCTGTCATATGAGAGGCTTAGGTTCTTGGGTGGCCCCTGGGGTCCATGTTGGTTTGTTCTGGACATCTGTCCAGCATCTGTAGGCAGGAGTGCAAATGTCTTTCATCTGCCCCAGGTGCCTTCCTCCTCCCCTACACCATCATGGCCATTTTCGGAGGAATTCCACTCTTCTACATGGAGCTTGCACTGGGCCAGTACCATCGAAACGGCTGCATTTCTGTATGGAAGAAAATATGCCCCATTTTCAAAGGTACCTAACAGGCTTGGGAAGGGAGTGGGTTCTCCAAAGCCTGGGAACTAGGACCCTTCTTCTACAGTTACACTGTAGCTTGAGTACTTCCATTTTTGACTCTTCAAATGGTATAGCTTGTTGCAGGAAAATAATAAGCAGGACTTAGAAATAAACAGCAACATATAAAAACATTTATTTATTTATATACGGAGGAACCAGAAACAACACCCACTAATGCTTGGGAGGCTATGTGACAACTGGGGGGTTGATCTTGGTATTCTGGACATGTTGGGAATGGTCATGTGCTCAGTCCTTTGTGGTGTGTTCCTGATCCCTCTGCTCCCCACATTTTTGAAATGTCACAGCTGGCTGTGCTCAGGCCTTACTCCTAGCTTTGTACTCAAAACTTATTCCTGGCAGGGCTCAAAGGACTTTATGGATACCAGGGATCAAACCTGGGCTGGCTGTGTACAAGGAAAACACCCTACCCACTACTGCTCTGGCCCCTGCTTCTCACATTTTTGAAAGCATAAGCATATACACATTTTCCAGAACAGCTTCCACTGTAGACACCTATAGGGAACTTGGTTCCTTGCAACACCTATGTGGCACCTTCCCGTCATTCTCCTCAAACTCTCAGAGTTTTGGGGGAATAGTGGGATTGGCCAAACCATTTCTGCCTGTCACCGGGGCAGCAGTACCTCCCCATCCCCTGGTTTACTGATTCCTCCTTATGCTGAGGGGCAGTCCTTTCAACTAGGTCCCTTCCTATGCACTCCCTCTCCCACGCCCCTAGGCATTGGCTATGCCATCTGCATCATTGCCTTCTACATCGCCTCCTACTACAACACCATCATGGCCTGGGCGCTCTACTACCTCATCTCCTCCTTCACCGACCAGCTGCCTTGGACCAGCTGCCAGAACGCCTGGAACACAGGCAACTGCACCAACTACTTTTCAGAGAACAACGCTACCTGGACACCCCACTCAACGTCACCTGCGGAGGAATTTTACACGTACGTTTGTGCTCACGAAGAAGGGGTAGGACTGCTGGGGCAGTCTATGCCCCTGGGGCGTGGCTTCTTGGAGGGAAGCAGGCCTGGCCCCCAATTTCATGTGCTGAGTTCTCAATCCTCTGGCCTGGCTGTTTCCTCCTCTGTGAAGTGCTGTGCTAGGCTGCCTCAGTGCACACTGGCCAAAATCCCTTCTTAGGCCCTCATGGAAGCAAAGTCCCAATTACTTCAAGACTCTGAACCTTTCTGGTTGTTTCTGGCATGTATGCTCAGCCATCAGGGAAAGAAGAGGCTTGGAGGGGGGTCTATATTTTAATGCTGGAGTTTGGGCTATGGTAGCCTGGAATAGGAGCTATTTGACAAGCAGTTATAGTTTTTGTTGGGGAGGAGTACTTACTTGACAACACGCAGGAGGGCAGGGGTGACTCCTGGTTTTCCTGAGTAGGAATCACTCCTGGCGGTGCTTGGATACCGTAGGAGATGCTAGGGGTTGAAACCAGGTAAACTGTATGCAAAGCAAACACCACATTATACTATTGCTCCTACCCCAGCTATACCAAGTGAAGCAGGGTCCATGACTCACATGTGCAAAACCTTGTAATGCTCAAGGACAGTTATGCTGGTCATGGTTCTGGGCTGGGTTCCAGCCAGGAAAGGAGAGTGAAAGTCCCTGCCTGGGTTGAGGGCCTTTTATGGGCTACCACTGCTTCCTACTGTAGGCTGGGCATGGTCAATCCCACCTTTTCCCAAGACCACATGGTCTTGGCAGTTCTGTGTCCACAGTGGCTTTGGCACCTCAGATAGGAAGTCGTCTCAGGCCACTGTTCATGAGATTTTCTTTGCTTTTACTCCAGGCGCCACGTCCTACAAATCCACCGGTCTAAGGGTCTCCAAGATCTGGGAGGCATCAGCTGGCAGCTTGCCCTCTGCATCATGCTGATCTTCACAGTGATCTACTTCAGCATCTGGAAAGGTGTCAAAACTTCTGGCAAGGTGAGAAGGACTCTAGCTTCTAATCCAGTCCTGCAAAGCAGCCTCAGAGAATTTCAAACACAGAACTCAAAAACCATAGATGGACAAATTATACCCTTCAACACCAAACACATTCCAGGATGCCCAGTCTCTAGACACCAAATCTGTTAGAAAAGTCTAAAAAAAAAATTGGCAAAGAACTGAAAAGAGCACGGAGCCAAGAGTAAGCCCTGATAATGGCCGGGTATATCAAGTCAAAACAAACTGAAACAATGCCCCCACCTCAAATTCTAGGAGTATGCTTAGTGTTTGTAATCAACTGGCCACTTGATTGTCTTCTGCTAGGAATCAACCCACTTTACAATTGCAGTGGGAATTTAGAATAAGCAGTGAGTCAGATAAAGACTATGATCTTTCTGCCTCCTCAGATTATAGGAGTGAATGTGGCAGATCTCTCTTCCTTCTTGGGGGTCTATAAGAAAAAACACAACCTCCACATGGTGACATCCTGCCTCTACTCCCTTCCTTGTAGGTGGTGTGGGTGACAGCCACATTTCCTTACATCATCCTCTCAATCCTGCTGTTGAGGGGTGCCACCCTCCCCGGGGCCTGGAGGGGCGTCCTCTTCTACTTGAAACCTAATTGGCAGAAGCTTCTGGAGACAGGGGTAAGAGAACATGGGGACTGAGGGCACCTATTGATAGAACCAACTGTTAGAATACCAGGCAAAGCAGAGCAGAGGTCACTGGAATTAGTATTTGCCTAAAAGACAAGAAGAGAAATATTGTGTGTATGTACCTGGCCACCCTTTGAGAACTGACTGTTTTGCTTAGAGTCAAGTGGTGGCATGAAGATGCTGGCCTGTTATGCCCCCATCCCATGCTCATTCGCACCTCTGCTCTGTCCTAGGTGTGGGTGGATGCTGCTGCTCAGATCTTCTTCTCTCTTGGTCCTGGCTTCGGGGTTCTCTTGGCTTTTGCGAGCTACAACAAATTCAACAATAATTGTTACCAGTGAGTATCAGGGTTTCCAAGCATATGTGAAAGTTGGGTGAACATAGAATAGCTGGTTTGGAGGAGGAGATTCAGACTGAGGGTCTCAGACTGTCTGGGGTTAGGTTTTGTTGATAATGAGGCCTGAGTTGTCACCAATTTACCTGTAGAAATGCAGATCCCAGGCCCAAACCTCAGGTGTGCCCAGCTGCTCAGCCTGGAGGGGGACTCCAAGCCATGGTTGTTGTGTGAGATTATTCCATGCCAAATTCAGAAACTTTAAAGTCGTTTTACAAAAGTGCTAACACATGAAACATTTAGGTCTGATCTACTCATATATTAAGCAAGAGAATGGTAACATGATGATTTGTTGATGTGTATTTACACAAAAAGTACAGTGCATGAACTATATTGAATAGCATGAATCTGTCATGATTTTGGTAGCAAAAGAATCTCATTTCAGAGATTTTGACAACACAAAGAGTATTATGCTGATTTTGATTAAAGATTCCTAATCATCTTAAGGATCAACTTGGTTATCTTATTCAGTCACCAGTGACTATGCCCAGCAATCTCATTGTGAGATTTATAAAGATCATTATATAATTCTTTTTGTTAAGGCATTTTTATGCACCTAGGCAATGTGGCTCTGTGCTGGGCCTCTGCCTGAGCTACAGGGTGAGTTCTTCTCAAAGTGCCCAGATGTCTCTAGGGTAGTCTCGGAACTTCACCTGCAGTATCATGCCAAAGCCGAAATGCATGAACTCCATAAATGTGAGGCCTCTGGCTCCTCCTAACCTACCTTTCACTGTGATCCCTGCTTCAGTGCAAATATAGTTTGAAACCAGAGATCTCTTTGTGCTCCTTTGCAGAAAAGGTATCCCTCCAAACAGCACCTGAGTTGCTGTGCCTATTGGCTGAGCCAGTGGTGGTCCAGCCAGCCTTGAGGTTAGCAGCTGGGAACAGGGGAGGGAATTCCAACACAGCCTGAAACCTCTTTGAGTACAGCCTGTCTTTCTAATCAAGCTCCTTAGACTCAGGAGCGTGGTCTCAATGCACTGGGTTTTCTACTCCAGAGACGCCCTGGTGACCAGTGCAGTGAACTGCCTGACAAGCTTTGTTTCTGGATTTGTCATTTTCACGGTGCTCGGGTACATGGCTGAAATGAGAAATGAAGACGTATCTGAAGTGGCCAAAGACGCAGGTAGGACATAGGTTCTAATTAGGTCCTTTGCTCCCACTGAGATTTTGCTGTATTTTGGATACAAATGATTTATAATGCCCCTTCTAAAGGTTTGTTTTTGTTAGTTTGTTAGATTTTTTTTAAGTATTGGGAAAGGAGAGGTTTTTTTGTTTGTTTGTTTGTTTGTTTGTTTGTTTTGTTCTTGGGCCATACCTGGTGTTGTTCAGGGCTAACTCCTGGTTCAGCACTTAGAAATCACTCCTGGGTAGGTTGGGGGGCTATACTGGGTGCCGAGGATTGAACCTGGACCAGCTGTGTGCAAGGCAAACACCCTATCCACTATACTATTGCTCTAGCTCTGAAATTTGGGGGATGAGGTGGGTTACAACCTCTGGTGATCAATGCTTACTCCTGGCTCTTTTGTTTTTGGTTTTGGGTCACACTCAGCTGTGCTCAGGCATTACTCCTGGCTCTGAACTCAGAAACCACTCGTGGTGGTGCTAAGGGGACCATATGGGGAGCTGGGGATTGAATTTGGGTTGGCTGCATACAAGGCAAAGGCCCTACTTTCTGTGTTATCACTCTAGCCCCTTACTCCTGGCTCTTTGCTTAGTGATCACTCCTGGCAGTACTCAGGTGACTGGAAGTGATACTGGGGATTAACTACTAAGGTCAGCTGCATGCAAGATAAACACCCTACCTGCTAAAGTACCTGTCTAGTCCTTAAAGATGTTTTAGAGAAACTCTGCCCCTTTTCTCAGAAAGTCAATCTTTTTTTTTTTTAATAAGAATTCCATTCCTAAAGCCATCGATAATCGCCTACACTTTGGGGCCAGCCAGCATTCCAAACCCCTAAATGCAAAGATTAGTGGGGAAGCTAAGGAAGACACCTACACTGGGGGATATGGATAGAAATCCTGGAAAATCTCCAAATCCACCCAAATGCCTGAACCTTATAGATAAGGACCTAAAATCAACACTTAATGGTTTAGCGATGGAAATCAAGGAGTCATTAGCCTGCGAAATTAAGGAATCTATAGATGAACAACTCAACCAACTCAAAGAAGAACTCTTTCAGAAGATAAGAGAATTCATAAAATAGAACAGAAGAAACTAAAAAAACATATTGGCAAGCTATAAAAGTAGAATTACACAGGTGGAGAATCATAGAGACAAACTTGAAGACAAATTACAATACAGCAGTGACAAAGAAGTCAAAAAAGAAAGGAGAGTCCAAAGACTAGAAGAAAATGTAAGGTACTTAATGAACAAAGACAAGAGAAATAATCTCTGTATTATAGGCATACCAGAAGAGGAAGAAAACAGGAAAGGGAGAGAACAAGTAGTGAGGAAGATAATAGCAAAGAACTTCCTCACGCTTGGGAAAAGGGTTTCTCTACAAATCCAAGTGGCAAAAAGAATTCCAAACAAAATAGACCCTAACAGAACACCACCAAGACACTTAGTAGTCCAAATGGCAAAAAACAGAGAGATGGACTTTTTAAAGCAGTAAGGGAGAAGAAAATCCTTAAGTATAAAGGGAAAAAAATCCATAAGAATCAAACTAGACCTTTCATTTGAAACAATCCAGGCAAGAAAAGAGTGGAATGACATATTAAAACTACTGAAAGAAAGAAACTTTCTAACTTAGAGTCCATTACCCAGCAAAACTCTCGTTTACATGGGAGGGAGGATTAAAAATATTCTCAGACAAAAAAAGAACTCACGATATTTGTGCTAACCAAACCGACCCTAAATGAACTACTCAAAGAGCAATTACACAAACCAAATCCCCAACTGTATCAAGTTCAGGTTTAATCCATGGAACTGTATGCTTGAGAGCAAGCACTGCTGGAGTAGCCCTGAGAATCATTGGGTATGACCCAAAACTATTTACACAAATAACATAAAAATAGGACTTAAAAGATAACTTTTAAGGCCAGTGAGTCTGGGCCTGGAAAAAGTCCAAGTCTATATGCAGAGATAGAGATTGCTCATCCTTAGAATTTCTCTGAGCAGAAATTTAAAATGCTCAGACATGGGGCTGAAGCAATAGCACAGTGTTAGGGCGTTTGCCTTGTGCATGACCAACCTGGGACAAACCCAGGTTCAATCCCTGGCATCCCATATGGTCCCCCCGAGCCTGCCAGGGGCTATTTCTGAACACAGACCCAGTAATAATCCCTAAGTGCCACTGGGTGTGGCCCCCCAAAAACCCCAAAGATGCTCAGTCATCTTGACTCATAGAGTCATGTAGAGACATCCATGACATTCCGTGAGGTTATCGAGAAAAAAGGATGCGAGAAGTTGGGATGAAAGTGGAAATCCATAGCAAGATATCCCCATCCCCCCACCCCATCAATGCTGCTTTTGAGTACAAGTATACTAGACAATAAAAGTGATGAGGTAATGCTGCAGACGGGTTAGCATTGCTAAGCAGAACCTTTCGTGGGTTTCGGAATTTTTCATAGGGAAAGAAGCAGGAGCACGAGTGGACGAAATATGAAATATGAAATAAATGAGACCACACAAAAATGCATTGTATGGGGACTCTCGCCCAAGGGATGAGAGACAATTTTACTTTTCAGTTGATGACATTTTATAAGGACAGACTCTGGTATGCAAGGTGTTCTCAAAGAGCAGGAGAGCAGTACAATGGAAAAACAGACCTTAAATTTACATTTTTTAAATATTTTTCTTCAGGCGAGAAAGAACTCTGCCTGAAGGCAGTGAAACCAGAAGTAGAGATGTTTATAGTTTAGCAAAAAGCAGGTTTTTCAAGATATCAGGAGGAGAGAGACAGAGATATTCATGATGTTTAAGTAGTAGCAGCAAAATAGATTTTAGGGGGGACGGAAATAATTGTTTACCATCATAGAGCTAGACTTAGAAAAACAAGCTGTTGGCGCCAGGTTATGCGAACTAGCCAGCAGGGGACTTTTGGTGGGCTTTTGGTAGTGACAGTTCTTTGTCTGTAGGAGAGCTGAGGCTGGATTTCTATAGTGACCAAATAGAGAGAAAAATGTAATGTTACAGCCATGTTGGAATTACCACCAATGATCCACGCAAAGGGTCAAATGATTGACTTCGCTAAGCGGGCCTTTTGGCAAATAATTCTTTTAGAGGAAAGCACTGCACCAGGGAAGGGAAAACCCGCGTCTGGTGCGTGCTTTCCTTAAATGGGAAGTAACAAGGTAAGTCCTGGGCCAGACATGTGGCTCAGACATAGAACAGTTGCCCTACATGTCTGAAGCCTTGTGTTCCAGTTTGATACTGGCACTACAACAGAAAAAGGATCAGCCCTGAAAAAGAGCTGGACAACCTGTCAGGGAAAGTCCCGCTTCTGTCTGCCTCTTTAACAGTCTAGGGATTTTGGTTTCTCCAGGCCTCGTACTAGTCTAGTGTACCACTTGCAGTGTGTGTGTTTCTCCCTCACTGCCTCCCTGACTATCTGGAGGTCAGATAAGGGAGTGCAGGGCCAGCAGCATTTGGTCCATTCACGATAGCATCACATGGATGGCTTGGGGATGAAGAGTAATGATGGATGTGGTGTTTTCCTGCAAATCAGCTTTGACGGGCATATCTCAGCAGCTTTTCCTCCTTCCCTGCTCTCTGACCCAGGACCCAGCCTCCTCTTCATCACGTATGCTGAGGCCATTGCCAACATGCCGGCATCCACATTCTTTGCCATCATCTTTTTTCTGATGCTGATCACACTGGGCCTGGACAGCACAGTGAGTGATGGAGATGGGAGGGATATTGGGCTTGTTCTCTATCAACCTGGCCACCCCCAGTGTTGGCTGCTCCCATGTCATGTCCCCCCAACACAACACAATTTTTAATGAGATAATCAGGGCAAAGTACCTTGCACATGGGGTGGGGAACAGTATGTAGGAACTAGTACTATGCATGGTCCCTTGATCAGATGGTGATCAGATGGCCAAGTGACTCTGGTATCTGGGTTAATCGCTGCTTCAGCTCAGGGCCTTGTCTGTCAGTATGAAACAAGTCTCAACATTGAGGTGACCTCTCTGGTCCAAGCAAAGTATCCTTGAGAAATCTCTCATAGGAACAACAGCCATATGTTTGCTCCCTTCTAGTCCCTCAGTGTCCTTAGAAAGGGGTTTATAAGACATCATATAAAGCAGAAACATTTGTTTGCCATAAGGTCCTGTGAGCTGGGAGAGCTGCTTAGGGTCAGTCTGTCTGGTCCTTCAGTAGTCTGAGCCTCTCTTTCCTGCACAGGGACCCAGAAGGTGACACATGGCTCTAGCCCCCTGGAACTGTTTGTATTTCCTCTCAGTTTGCAGGCTTAGAAGGGGTCATCACCGCTGTGCTTGATGAGTTCCCTCACATCTGGTCCAAGCGTCGGGAGTGGTTTGTACTTGGTGTGGTCATTACCTGCTTCTTTGGATCTCTGGTCACCCTAACTTTTGTAAGTAACTCAATCTCTAAAAGAACCATCTTTGGTGAGCCTATTAGAGTCTAGCAGCTTGGGAGAGGACTCATAGGGCTAGAGAACATGCTTGGTACATGGGTGGAAGTTCCATCCCTCTCATCACATGGGTCCTCAAGCACTACCACAAGTCACTCTGAAGCACCGTACTGGGAGTAAATGCCAACAATGGCCACAGTTGGCCCCAAAAGAAAATCAAATAAAATTTCACAAAGAAAGAGTATAAGAAATGAATACTACCCTTTCTTTCCTCCCCCATGCTACCCTGACTTCAGAGGAAATTAAAAGGAATCATCATATCTGTTTTTAGAGTTTGTCAACAAAAATTACAGGTTCTTTGACAGCTGTAGAATCTGTGCATGGTGACAAGAGGTGCTTAGTTTTTTTTTTCTAGTAGATCCAGCTATCTCTCAGGTTTGAAGAACATCTGAGAGAAACTGAATTGCTTTTCTGGTATAGTTCTGTTCTTCCGGCTGCTTGTCAGGAGGCTATTACTTTAATATACAAATTTGAGGAGAGGCCAGAGTGACAGTACAGGAGGGTAGAAAGCCTACTTTGCATCAGTTTAACTGAACTGGGTTTGAGTCCTGGCATCCCATAAGGTCATCTGAACACTGCCAGGAGTGATCTCTGACTACAGAGCTAGGAGTAAGCCCTGAGCACTGCCAGGTATAGCCCCAAAGCTGAGTAAAGAAAAACAAAAGCAGGTAGTTCAGTTCCAGAGGCCCTTTTGGGTTCTCAGAGAGCCCAGGGGTTAGAGGAGGCGTGGACTGGGAAGCCAATCTCAGAAGGAGGCTCTGAAGATTTATATTAGTTTGAACCAAAGTGGGAATTTTCCAGAATGAGCCTATGTGAACAGGCTTCTGTTGGCCCCTATGGTGAAGAAACAGTGGATTCTCAGAATGTTATCTTTTATCTAGGGAGGGGCATATGTGGTGAAGCTGCTGGAAGAATATGCCACGGGGCCCGGGGTGCTCACCGTCGTGCTGATAGAAGCCATTGCTGTGTTTTGGTTCTATGGTAAGATGCCTCCTTCCTCCATCTTTTCAACATTAGAGACCAGCCTTCCCAACCGCCCTCAGGAGGCTAGAGAAAGGCCAATTTCATAAAAGCAGGTGATATCTCAGGCGGGGCTATGAAATCATCTCAACTGAGTGCCTTCTTCCATACTCTGTACCAGGCTGCCCATAGTCTTGAGAAGCCTCCCCTTCTTGGTTTGGATGTTTACCCAGCAAGGACAGGCTGAAAATGTTTTTGAGAGTTCACCACCACTGATACTTCTGATCCTGCTTTAGCTCTAAGAATTGGACAGATGACAAAGAACTAGTGCCCAGTAAATGTCTCACTATACTCCTCGGTTCAATGTGCTGTAAGTCTGTGGACTAATAGGTTTAGGGTGAGTGGTGCCAAGCTTCAATTTTGTACAAGCTCCTTCCAGAGCCCTGAGTCAGAGGTTAGGAGTTTAATTTTTAGGCAAGAGGGAAGGAAGAAAGTTCCTGTTTGGATTATCTACTCTGGTAAAAAGCCCCAGTTCATCTCTTCTCTCTGGGGTGGAGTCGGAGGAAGGCAAAATTGCTTGGAGTGCAGATTGATTGTAATCTGGATCAGGCCCAGTCACTGGGTGCCAAGAATCCCTGATAGGGGATCAGGGAGGGTGGAGGGCCACAGGGAGGCTGGTTCTCTGTACCCCCTCAGTAAGTAGAAGACAGTAAGTAGAAGTCAGTAAGTATGAGGGGTGTGAACCTGCCCAAGGTAATGCTGGGAGCTCTTGGAAGAAAACACTTTGCCGCTTCCTCATTTCTCATTAAAGTTCAGTTCTTGCTTTTATGCCAGTTAACTTGTTTTTCTTTAATTTTTCTTTTTGAATTTTGGGCTATCCCCAGCAATGCTCTGGTTTAACTTCTGGCTCTTTACTCAAGAGTTACTCCTGGTGGTGCTTGGGGAATGGTATGGAATGTCGGGGATCCAACCCAGGTCAGCTATGTGTGGGGCAAGCTCTTTACCTGCTGTACTATCTCTCTAGCCCCTAGTTACTTGTTTTTCAATATGTGGAATCTCTACTTTAAAATAAGGAATTTGTTGAGGTAACTTTGGCTTCTGAGTGTAAGTGTTTATATGTTTTAGGAGCACCATATTACCACACCATGTTCATGACCAAAGTGCCAATAACCTACCTCTAATGCCCATTGGAACTTCCCATGATACCCCCTCCATCTGGCACCTTATAATCTCATTTCTTTTCCCAGAGTATGAGGATTTGTTTTTAATGACATTTAATCACCTGCACCCTGGGTTTATTGATTTGTTTACCAGCTATGAGTGCCACACAGCATTTGTCTTCTTCTGACTTATTTCACTTCACCTGCCTCCTCTCTATAATTCCATCCATGTTGTAACAAAAAGCATTTTGCATTTTTACTTAAAAGAAATAGTGCTTGGTTTATAATACTATTAACAATGGTTTCTTAGGAACATAATTTCAACACTATACCCATTGGGTGTACCTGTCTCCCTCCCTAAGAAATTAAACCTGGGCCCGGAGAGATAGCACAGCGGCATTTGCCTTGCAAGCAGCCGATCCAGGATCAAAGGTGGTTGGTTCAAATCCCGGTGTCCCATATGGTCCCCCGTGCCTGCCAGGAGCTGTTTCTGAGCAGACAGCCAGGAGTAACCCCTGAGCATCGCCGGGTATGGCCCAAAAACCAAAAAAAAAAAAAAAAAAAAGAAAAGAAATTAAACCTCCTCATTTCGAATAGTTGAATTGTGTTTCCTGGAAAATATAGGACACACATGCCATTACTTTTTATAGAATAGTCCTGACATAAGAACAGGCAATAGTGTGATTTAATTTTCCTCTTCAAAATTCTCAGTAAATGGCTAATCAGTCTCTGTCGAGTGTTCACAATTACCTATACAAAATTCAACTCTCTTTTCTATCGTACCAATAAAGTCAAGTATATGCTGACATCATAGAAAGGCAGAGGGTCAATAGCTCCCCTTTCATCCTCCTTCTCTATGGAGAGAAAACTTAACTTGCTATGAAATGCAGGTTTGGGACGAGTCCCAGTGTCAGACCAGATTGGGCTGCCAGCCCTGCTGTGGAGGAATCCAGAACTGTTGTGTTCCTGATTCATAGCAGAAGGTGGCTGTTTGTTCTCTCTCTGTCTCTCTGTCTCTGTCTCTCTGTCTCTCTCTCACTCTCTCTCAGTTTTGGGGTCACACCCAGCAATACTCAGGGGTTACTCCTGGCTCTATGCTCAGAAATCGCTCCTGGCAGGCTCGGAGGACCATATGGGATGCCAGAATTTGAATCACTGACCTATCTCTCTGGCCCCTTGTCTGTTCTCTCTTGACCAGTTTCCCTCTCAGCGGTGCTCCCTCTGATCAGGTTCCCTCTCAGCTGTGTGCTCTTCTTAGCCACTCACTCTCTTTCTCTCTCTGTTGCCTAGGCCTCACTCAGTTTTGCAGTGACGTGAAGGAAATGCTGGGCTTCAGCCCTGGATGGTTTTGGAGAATTTGCTGGGTCGCCATCAGCCCTCTGTTTCTCTTGGTGAGTGGTGCTTTCCCCTCTCCTCACTTTGGACACAGCCACCTTCCTCATTACCATGGCATCAGTTACTGAAGGGTTACACCTAACAGCCTTAACCAGCCCTGGATTCTGAAGAGAATCTGGGCTGTCCAGGTGTTTTAAAGGGACAGCTGTGCCCTCATCTTCTTTCAAAATAACCCCTGTAGTATTCTAGTATGGATAGAAAATAAATAGGCAGCCATTTATTTTCTCTTGTAATTGTTTCCTTTTTTTTTTCTTTCTTTTTTGGGGGGCACACCCGCAGTGCTCAGGGGTTACTCCTGGCTCTATGCCCAGAAATCGCTCCTGGCAGGCTCAGGGGACCATATGGGATGCAGGGATTTGAACCACCGTCCTTCTGCATGCAAGAGAAACCCCCTACCTCCATGCTATCTCTCCAGCCTCTTGTAATTGTTAATAGGGGCTCACCCAATGGTGCTGGCAGGGCCTTGGTCAATGTTCTGGGGTGGAGGATGGGATGTTTCCTGGGCCAGGAATTCAACTCAGTGCTTTCATGTGCCAGGTATGTATTTTCCCCTTGAGCTGTCTCCCCAGCCTCCAGCCTTTTATTTCTTTTGGGGGCTCTAATCATAGTGTGATTACATAGTTTATTCGTTCTAGCATTCTAGGCTTTGCAGCAGTGTGACTTTCTCAAATTCTTCCTTGACTTCTATTTCCTGCACCCGAGCAATTCCCCAAATCAAAGCCAACCGTTACCTTATCTGTCCAAAAGCCTGGGACTCATGGCTCTGGCACTTGTGTAGAGCTCAAGCATTCCCTTTCCTCTTTACCCAGGGGTTCCTTATTAATTCATGGGTGCTTTTAGGTAACTTCTAAAGCACACTTTTTATGTTGTTTTATTTTGGGGCCACACCTGGTGGCACTCAGGGGTTACTTCTGGCTCTGCACTCAGAAATTACTCCTGACAGGCTCAGAGGAATATATGGAATGCTGGGTACCAAACTCATGTGCAAGGCAAGCATCTTACCCACTGTGATATCACTCTGGCCCTTAAAGCACATGTTTTTAAATCCAGAAGTTTTAGTTATTTTTAATAAAAGATTCAGTCTAAATCTATATTAGTGAAGCAAACGTCCTGCCATAAATGGACTATTTTTAGTTTTATCAGGGCTTCTCCATAATCTACATAAGTTTGTTTTTCAAAGAAAGAAATTACATTGGCTAGGTTTCTGAGGTATACTCAAGTTTCTTTGTTTGTGTCAGTTACACCCCACAGGAGGGAACCATGAGAAACTAAGACTTGCATAAGGCAAGCAAAGCAGAGGTATAAAATTTGAATACCCCAAAGTTAGTTATCTAAACCTGAGTATGGCATTTAGGATAATAGTTCAATAGTTAAATATTTAGTAAAACAAGAATTAAATATGTTCATGAATACAAAAATAAGTCCCCACTGAAAAAAATATCAACAGTTTAAACAAACACAAGACCCTACCCCATTGTAGCTTGTCTTAGTTCACTCACTTCAGTCTGATCTCTTCGATGGGGCAGCTGACTCATCCTCCCGAGGCAGGCTGGGCCCTGGAGATTGTCTCATTTTTTTTGGTTTGTTTTTGGGCCACACCCAGTGGTGCTCAGGGATTACTCCTGGCAGTCTTGGGGAATCATATGGGATGCCGAGAATCGAACCCAGGCCCATCCTGGGTTGGCAGCATGCAAGGCAAATGCCCTACCGCTGTGCTATCTTTCCGCCCCCTGGAGTTTGTCTCTTTAACTGTTGCTTTAAAATACTCTAGTTTGACTGCTGACAACATTGGCATCACTGTCTCTGTTATGCCTGAGCTGCCTCCACCTTGTCCTGGCCCGAGGAGCTCATAGAAATG
Source organism: Suncus etruscus (assembly GCF_024139225.1). Lineage (NCBI taxonomy): Eukaryota > Metazoa > Chordata > Mammalia > Eulipotyphla > Soricidae > Suncus > Suncus etruscus. The sequence goes on along the minus strand of NC_064848.1, from coordinate 167,257,777 downwards.
TCTTCATTTCTATGAACTTCTTGGTTGACTTGCAAAGGGGCTGATCCCGTCAATGAGCTTCTGAGTCTAGCCCATAGCCACATCGCTCACAATCTCTGGTCTGTTTTATTCATTCACTTCCTCTAGAGGCAAGTTTGCTAGTGTGCAAGGAAGTGGAGGGGGGATAGATAAGGGGCTGAGAAGCTGGCTTCCACTTGTGGGTTTCTGGAGCAGATACCCTGCTCTGGGCTTCTAAAGGCTGATAGAGGCTGACCACGAGGACCTCATGGAAAACATTATTTTTCATTGAAGCCAGTTCCTAAAAGAGGAAATCTTGTCTCTGAGCAGAAACATGCTAGGAAGGACTGGGGGGTGGGGGTGGGGTGGGGGGCAGCCTAGAGGCTCTAGTCATGACTCAAGGTCTCCCTGGGAGGCCATGACTTGCTCACACTTGCCATCAAAATGACACAAGGAACCATAGGGATGGCACCTCATCACAATCTCCCTGTCGGTTTTTCAGAATCAGATGGAGGTCAGGATGAGGAGACTGAGGTGAGGCAAAGGTTTGCCTTTGGCCAAACTCCTGTCCCCAAATCCTATTTCTGGAAGTCAGAGCACACTGTTGAGAAAATGAATGCTAGGTTAGCCATTTTCCTTTTTATTACCTACAAAGAAAAAAGAAGATATAAATAGATGTTTAATCACACAAATAATTTACATTACTGTCTTCTTTATGATGATGAAATAATAAAATTAAATTAAATCAAGAGCAATAGCGATTTCAGCACAGTGGTTACTAGGCAAAAACTGATATTTGCACTCGCTCCAGAAACCAAACTGAATAAGAAAACCCATAATCTGAATATTGGGAACAGATTCCGTGGAATTTGGGAGTTGAGATTTTTTCACTGAATTTCGGAAATGAAAGTATAGAAAGATGCTTTTGCCAGTGGTTGCTCCTCACAGTGGATGGGTCTGTGGCAGTGAGATTCGAATGGGTTGAAACCCTAGATTTAAAAACTGTTTTGAGACTGAAGAGATAGCACAATGGGTAGCAGAGTGGATAGGGGCTTGCTTTTTTTGCAAGTGGCCCAGGTGGGTTCTATCCCTCTACTGAGCACCTTCAGGGTTTATCCCTGAATGCAGAGCCAGGAATAAGTCCTGAGCATGCAGGATATGTCCCCTTGCCAAACAAAACAAAACAAAACAAAACATCTGTATACACATAGACCAGAAACATTGGTCTAGAAGCCTGAGGTCTGAGAACTTTGTTATCACTAGTGGACCTTTCATCCAATTCAAACCAGTCATGGTCAAGAAATGCAGAAGAAATGAAAACAAAATTGCAGAGGGCCTACAGGGCCATGGAAAGGTCACTCAGTTTGTTCCTCTGCTGACTGGGAGAGGTCACAGTGCCCCACCCCGACCCCTTCTAAAGCATGTTAGTCCTTCTTTTCCCTGAAGGGGGCTCTGTTTTTTTTCCTAAGGAATAGTCTGAGGCTTTGGGAACTGATGTGGGAGACGGGGAACATCAAGCATTTGTATGTTTTCCTGTAAGTGAGATGCAGAAATCAGTGAATTCTGGCTGGGGAAGTAGCTTAGGGGTAGGACACTGACCTTGGATGTATATCTGAGGCCCTAGATTCAACACTTGGCCCTGCCCAACTCTCTATATTAGTGAGTACTCTGTCTCAGAGTACTATTGAGTACTATTAATCTCCTCAATAAAAATATCTTAGCATTAGCATTTGGAGTTCTTGATATCAGAACTGCCTCTGTCCACATGGTACTGGTAATATTTTCAATGCTTGGGACATTTCTCTTTCAGTTCATCATTTGCAGTTTTTTGATGAGCCCACCACAGCTACGACTTTTCCAATATAATTATCCTCACTGGAGTGTCATCCTGGGCTACTGCATAGGAACCTCTTCTTTCATCTGCATCCCCACGTATATTGTGTACCGGCTAATCACCACTCCAGGGACCTTGAAGGAGGTATGTACATGCTAATGTTTCCAGATGGATCACTGGGGAGAAAAGGGCTCCTTTGTTATTATGCCCTATTCTAAAGACATTAGTTTATCCCTGTGAAATGCACAGAAGTGGCTCAGCCCTATATACGCCTCCTGCTGTCCACCATACTGTAGACCTGCATCCAATGTCCTAAGCCTTCATTAGTAAGGTGAGGGGACCTGGATTTGGGTAACATTCCCCCCAGCCCACTTCCACCCTCCCTTCTCCCATCCGCACTGGATGCAGGATTTAGGCTTTGTGTGTGACAGATAACTACTTTGCCATCTGCAGCTGTTGGATCTGTGATGTCTTGAGTAACACACAAACTTTGATCCAACAAGAGATTACAATGAAAAAATTTCCCTGATCTCTTTCCTTGTTTTTATTTATTTATTTATTTAGTTTTTTTGGGGGGCCACACCCATTTGATGCTCAGAGGTTACTTCTGGCTAAGTGCTCAGAAATTGCCCCTGGCTTGGAGGGACCATATGGGACGCCAGGGGATTGAACAGTGGTCCTTTCCTTGGCTAGCTCTTGCAAGGCAGACACCTTACCTCTAGCACCATCTCGCTGGCCCCTATTTTTTGAACCTCTTTAGCTTTCATGAGTAAAACCAACTATGCCTTAAAGGCTGTACAGTGCCAGGGATCAAGCCCAGGAACAAGTATACCAAGTGTGTGTTCCAGCCCTCAGTAATCTCTTCCTGCTTTCCTGGTCATTTTTCCCTCTTTTTCTATTGTTTTATTTATTTATTTTCCTTTCCTTTCTTGTCTTTTTTTTTAAAATATATTTTTTTAATTGATTGATTGATTGGTTTGGGGGCCACAATCGATGGTACTCAGGGACTACTCCTGGCTCTGCACTCAGAAATAGCCCCATGGCAGGGACCATATGGGATGCTGGGAATTTGAATCGGGTCCCTCCTGAGTCGGCCACATACAAGGCAAATGCCTTACTGCTGTGCTATTTCTCTGGCTCCCATTTTTTTAAATCACACTCATCTTTTCTGTGTTTTATTGCTTATTTATTTTTGTTCAATTTATTTTATTTTTCCAATAACATCTTTATTTAAGCACTATGATTTCAAACATGTTTGTAGATGGGTTTCACTTATAAAAAAAGAATACTCCCCTTCACCAGTGCAAGCTTCCCACCACCAATGCCCCTCATCTCCCTACTCCACCATTCCTTACCTTTACTCAAGACAGGCATTCTATTTCTCTCACTCACTGCCATTGCCATGATAGTTGTTAGTGTAGTTATTTCTCTAACTGCACTCACCACTCTTTTTGATAAACTCCATATCTTGGGCTGGTCCTTCCAACCCTCATCTCTATTGTCTCTGAGTATTATTACAATAATGTCTTTTATTTTTCTTAAATCCCACAGATGTGTCTATCTCTCTCCCTCTTATTTATTTCACTCAGTTTCCATGTCCATTCATGTGTAGGAAAATTTCATGACTTAATTTTTTTCTGATGGCTGCATAGTATTCTATTGTGTATATGTACCACAGATTCTTTAGCCATCATCTGTTATTGGGCATCTGGGTTTGTTTCTAGATTCTGGCACTGCAATGAATATACCGTATTTTCTGGCATATAAGACGACTTTTGAAACGAAAAAAAAAATCAACTGAAAACCGGGGGTCGTCTTATATGCTGAGTATATCCCGAAAAACATTTCCATATGCCGCTAAACGAAAATTGTCTGGATATTGCCACGAAACGAATTTTCCAACTCGATCCTGCACCAATCTCTGCAGGGCTGCTCGGACCGCCTCTCTAACTCAGCCAATCCAAGCAGGCTTTTGATGCATGCAAATTAGACAATGTTCTGTTCCGAATCTACACTGTCAAAAGCCTGCTCAGATCGGCCAGAGTCAGAGAGGACTTCTATTACAGTATAACCTTTGAACCTTTGCTTGTTGTGATTGGCTCACTGTGGTACATACAGTTGCAGCACAGGAACGTTCTGTCTGATACAGCGAATATAGGCCTACACCTATGTTTTAACTGCAAAATTAGGGGGTCGTTTTATACGTAAAATATGGTAGGTGTGCAGAAGGCATTTTTTTTTATTGCATGTTTGTGTTTCTAGGGTATATTTCTAGGAGTGGTATAGCTGAATCATATGGGAGCTCAATTTCCAGTTTTTTACTTTTTTTTAAATTTTTTTGGTTTTGGGGCCACACCTGGCAGTGCCCAGGGGTTACTCTAGTTTTTTGAGGAAACTCCATATTGTTTTCTTTCTCTTTCTTTCTTTCTTTCTTTCTTTCTTTCTTTCTTTCTTTCTTTCTTTCTTTCTTTCTTTCTTTCTTTCTTTCTTTCTTTCTTTCTTTCTTTCTTCTTTCTTTCTTTTCTTTTCTTTCTTTCTTCTTTCTTTCTTCTTTCTTTCTTTCTTTCTTTCTTTCTTTCTTTCTTTCTTTCTTTCTTTCTTTCTTTCTCTTTCTTTCTTTCTTCTTTCTTTCTTTCTTTCTTTCTTTCTTTCTTTCTTTCTTCTTTCTTTCTTTCTTTCTTTTTTCTTTTCTTTCTTTCTCTCTCTCTCTCTCTCTCTCTTTCTTTCTTCTTTCTTTCTTTCTTTCTTTCTTTCTTTCTTTTTCTTTCTTTCTTTCTTTTTTTGCTCTTCTGTTCTCTTCTCTTCTATTCTTCCATGCCTTTTCCTCCACTCCCCTCCTGTCCCCTCCTTTCTCTCCTCCTCCCCCCATCCTTTCCCTCCTCTCCCTTCTCTCCTCACCTTTCCCCTTATCACTTCCCTCCTTCTCCTGTCCCCTTTCCTCCACTCTCCTATCTTTCCCCTCATGACCTCTCCCCTCCTCTTTACTCCCCTTCCCTCTCCCCTCCTCACCTCTCTCCTCCTCATCTCTCTCCTCCGAACTTCTTCCCTTTTCTCCTCTCCCCTCTTCTCCCTTACCCTTCTCTCCTAACCTCTCCTCTCTTTTTTATTTTTTCCTCTTTTCTTCCTCTTTGTCTTTTGGTGGGGAGGGGGGACCACACCCAGCAGTGCTCGAGGCTTACTCCTGGCTTTGTGCTCAGGGATCACTCCTGATGGGGCTTGGGGGACCATATGTGGTGCTGGGGATCAAACCTGGGTCAGCTAAGTTAAGTCCCTGCCAGCTGTACTTTCTCTCCAGCTTACAATATCAATTTTTATCCTGTGTTACTGGAGTTGACAGTTAAAGCCTCTGGATTTCCAGTATTGTTATACTTCATGTTACCAGGGTTGAAAGTGCTCAAGCTTTTTGTTAGTTTGATTGTATTTTTTACTACAGGAAGTCCATGACTATATAAGAAGAACCTGAAAAATGACTTTTAAGTCTTTAGTTAGGGGTGAACCTGCAAGTCTGCCTTTCCCCTATGGTGACTATGACAACCACATGGGATTATTTTAGGAGTGATGACACTGGACATGCTATTTATTTATTTTTGTTTTGGGAGCCAATACCAGCTGCACTCAGATCTTACTCCTGGCTTTGTATATGAAGATTACTCCAGGTGGGCTCAAGGAACCATATGTGATGCGGAGATCAAACCCAGGTTGGCTGTGGGCAAAGCAAGTGCTCGGGTCCCTGAGCATGCCTTTTAAAATTGAGTCATGTATAACTCATCACCCTGTGTGAACTCACAGTACTCTTTGTGAGAGTGATTTATAAAACCATCAACATTCTGATTGTCCCTGGTGGAGGCCCTGTGTACTGTCTGTGGCAGTGGTCCTCAAACTATGGCCCTCGGGCCACATATTGTATTTGTATGTTTTGTTTCTTCATTGCAAAATAAGATATATGCAGTGTGCATAAGAATTCGTTCATAAGTTTTGTTTTTACTATAATCAGACCCTCCAGTGGTCTGAGGGACAGTGAACTGGCCCCCTGTTTAAAAAGTTTGAGGACCCCTTCAAGTTTGTGGTGTTTACACAGGCAATATGCAGGCAATATGGAGCTCAGCTCAACTCAGGGACCAGACTTGTCACTGCATGTGCCTCTCTCCCACCCTGAGTGGCTATGTGAAGCCTTCTTTGTTCAGAAAAAAAAATTACCTTTCTCAGATCATCTAAGGCAGCTGATCAGTCAATAGAGATTTGAATGAAGACTTGTCATTTCTCCCATTTTTCTAATTAACTTGCAGATGCTTCCAGGTCCTGAACGTATCATTTTTTTAAATCTATATTTAACAACTAATAACTGGGGATTCCCTAAAGGAAAGTCAATGAGACTTTTTCAGTGTAGTATATGCTATTCAAATGCTATTTCAATTTTAATATTAGCGTTGAAAGATTTTGGGAAGTACTGGTAAATTACAAAATACATATATATGAAGTAAAAATAATGTTATATTTTCTGTGCTAGAGAGATAGAAGAGGGGACAAGGTGCTTGCCCTGCACTCAGCTGATCTGGGTTCAATCCCCGGTACCACATATAATTGATCCTCAGATGATCCTCAGGACTGATCTCTGATCACCGAGTAAGCTTTGAACACTGAGTGAAGTGCTGAGTGAAGCACCGAGGCAAATATTAAAAGAAAAATCAATAAACAAAAAGAAATATTTTCAAATTGGAGGGATAATACAGTGAGTAGGGCTTATACATGGCTGACCTGGGCTTGATCTCTGGCACTGCCTATGATCTGAGCACCACTGGTCTCCTGAGCCCTGCCATGAGTGACCTGGAGCACAGGACCAGGAGTAAGCCCTGAGCACTGCTGGGGGTGGCCCATAAACTATCCTTCAATATAATAATCTAATGACACTTTATTTCCTTCCCAACAGCGTATTATTAAAAGTATCACTCCAGAAACACCAACAGAAATTCCCTGTGGGGACATCCGCTTGAACACCGTTTGAAAGGTGTTCCAACGTCTCTTTTCCCAGAATCGTCACCTTCTCTCCTTGAAGTTCATGGGTTTCCAACTAAACCCTACAATGGAAGGACCATCCTCACTGAGACACAATTCCCAAAGACTATGGGGCTTAGACTCCTATGGCCTCTAACCCCCTTCTTTCTGTGAAATCTCCTGGACATAATATCACATTAGATTTGTGACAAAGCTGACCTGGTATATTCTGCATATGCAGGAGGGTGTGTGGAGGTTTGAAAACCACCATATAATCCATTAGAATTAGGTTTAGAATCAAGCCTGTGAAAGTCTCCTGTATCATTTCTTGTTATGATCGCTGGTATTTAATCTTTGTGTTGGAAGGTTTCATTGTTCATGAAAGCATAAACTATGTAGAAGAAAACAGGGATGCTTCTTGCTAGCCATATATTTTCCAAGTAGCATAAAATTCTATAGTTGGAATCTACTAGAACCATTTACCCTGTGTGCTGCTGTGGAATCAGGAGAGAAGATATAAGAAAATAAACTGAAAAATAATGTGTACATGTGAGCATGTGTCTGTGTTTATTGTTATTTTAGCATTATCCTGATCTCTCTCCAAATCATTTGGGTGCATTAAAAAGCTGTAGGTTTTTCCTACATGATTTTATCTACTCCAATCTGCATGTTTATTTCTACAAATTTGTAGGGCAGGAGAGATAGCACAGAGGTAGGGAATTTGTCTTGCACACAGCCAATCCAGGATGGATGGTTGTTCAAATCCCGGCATCCCACATGGTCCCCTGTGCCTGCCAGGAGCAATTTCTGAGTGCAGAGCCAGGAGTAACCAACCCCTGAACCTCCCCCCCCCAAAATAAAGTGTTAAGAATTTGCTTTATAAAGATATTCAGATATGGGGCTGGAGAGAGAGCTCAATGGCTGGCACTGCCCTGAGCCCCTCCAAGAGTGACTCCCAACCAGAAGATCTCCTGAGCACCACTAGATATGGCTCAAAAATGAACACTGGGGCTGGAGAGACAGCATGGAGGTAAAGGCATTTGTTTTGCATGCAGAAGGTCAGTGGTTCGAATCCCAGCATCCCATATGATCCCCCGAGCCTGCCAGGAGTGATTTCTGAGTGGAGCACCCTGAGTGCTGCTGGGCATCACCCAAAAAAAAAAAAAAAAAAAAAAAAAAAAAAAAAAAAAAAAAAAAAAAAAGAACAAACAAAAGATATTTGAATATGGATATCGGATTCTCCTCACCCCCACATCCACTTAGGAAACCTTCTTTCAAAGGTATCTTATTTCTAAAGTAACAAACAAAAAACTCAAAAAATAATTAATTTGCTAAACCAGATATTAAGGGAATATATACTTGGAAAAGTTTTCATACTTAACTAGAATTCTGAAAAAAGCTCGAGAGATAATACAGGGATAGTACAGGGTAAAGCGCTTGCTTTAAATGTGGCTAACTTAGTTTCAATCTCCAGCATTGCATGGTCCCCAAACACCACCATGAGTGATCCCTGAGCACAGAGTTAACAGTAAGCCTTGAGTATCACTGGGTGTCACCTCAAAAGAAAAGTAAAATAAAAATAAACACAAGGCTGGAGAGATAGTACAGTGGGTAGGGTGCTTGCCTTTCACACAGCAGACTAAGGTTCTGTTCCCGCCATATCATTTGGTTCTCCAAACCCCGCAGGAATAATCCCTGTGTGAACTAACAGGAATAACCCCTGAGCATCGCTGAGTGTTGTTCAAAAACAATAAAATGACAGCGGTAATTAGAGATGTTTTCATTTTTTTATTTATTTGCACACAGACCTTTGTTTCTGTGTGAGGGAGTTCTGGGGAAGGGTAGTAGTTTCTCAGTGAAGCTTGATACTACAATGTCATTTCTATGAGGAATGATATAAAAAAAAAAGGCCAAAACTGTCCTACAATAAGCAGGAAGACATTATTACAATAAGCAGGAAGACATTATTACACTTTAAAGATAGTGTGCTTGCTCACTAGGCCTAGCTTCAATTACTGTCTGGCATTTAGCAACACATCTAAATTGCAAGAAGAGGGGACTGGAGTAATAGTGCAGAAATTGAGGTGCATACTTGCATACTAGCCAACCCCAGTTTAATTCCTGGCATCGCAGTTACCTGAGCATCATCAGCTGCACCACTGGAGGCTCCCTGAGCATCAATGGAGTGTCTGGGCAATCTGTAGAACACAGGGTTCTGGCAACACTGCTTGGCATTGAATCACCAGCCAGTTGACCCAGAATCACTGCAAGAAACTCCTGGGTCTCCTGAGAGTCACTCATAGGCTTCCCACCCCACTCACCTCTCCTCCCAAATGCAAAAAGAGTTACACAAAAGGCTCCTAAACTAGGAAAATGAGCCTAAAAAGTGCTTGAGTGAAAAGCATGTTTGAGAATGAAATAGATTAATTCAAAGATGGAGGCAAATTGTGAGTTATTTACAATTTGTGCTATCGCTCAAGTCCCCAATTTTTCGTTTTCTGCTTAAAAATGTTCTGTTTTAGTTTTTGGTTTTTTGTTTGTTTGGTTTAGGTTTTTGGGTCACACCTGGCATCGCTCAGGGTTACTTTTGGCTCTATGCTCAGAAATCGCTTCTGGCAGGCTTGGGGGACCTTATGGGATGCCGGGATTCAAACCATCATCCTTGTGCATGCAAGGCAAATGCTTTACCTCCATGCTATCTCTACGGCCCCATTAAAAAATGTTTTTATGATGGTCATATTCAGGAGTCGTTAGATGCCAGGTATGGAACCCAGAGTCTCCCATAGGCTAAATATGTCCTCTACCACTCTACCACTTGAGCTACCTCCTTGGTCAGTCATCTCATCTTTAAGCAAAACAAACTTAAACACATGAGAGCATTTGATAATTTAAGAAAAAAAACTGGAATGGGCTGAAGAGCTAAAGGAATAATACAAGCATTAATTATATGTGTTGGACCCATTATTCTCTTAGCATCACATCTGACACCCATAATTGCCAGGAATGACTTCTAGACTGAGTCAGGAAAAGCTTCTCAGCACTACCGAGTATAGCTCTAAACCTCCCCAAACCCAAAATGGTATTTTCAAAGAATATTCTTATTTAAATGCTAATACTGAGGTATCTTTATCTTAAGGAAATTTGATCTATAAAATTACATATTCTGGTGGCTGGAGAGATAGTTCAGCAAGATGCTTGCTTTGCTTGAAGCCAAACTGCATTTGATCCCCCACACCACATATGATGCTCCAAGCCAGGAGTGGTCCCTAAGCACAGAGCTAGTACAGTTGAGTGTGGCTCAAAAACAAAACAAAAATTGGAAGATAAAATTAGGAACTTTATTCTTTTGGGGCTACACCTGATAGTGAATAGGGCTTACACTGGCTCTGTGCTTGGAATCATTCCTGGCAGGCTTGGTTTATCATATGATGTGCTGGTGATTGAACCCAGGTCAATTTTGTGCAAAGTGAGTGCTGTACCATTTCTCTGGCTTCCATAATTCGGTACTTTGTTTTGTTTGGGAACCACACTTAGTGTACAGTGCTTACTGCTGGTTCTGTACTCAGGGGGGTCATATGTGGTGCTGGTGGTTGATTTTGGGTCAGTTCTGTGCAAGGCAAGTGCCTTAGCCATTGTACTATCACTCCCATTCCAGTGCCTTCTTTTAAATGCACAGTGCCCCTGTATTTATACAGTATTTATTTTAAATTATTTTAAATAATTAAATTAATAATTAAATAAATATTTTATTATTTTAAATGCACAGTGCCCCTGTATTTATACAGTAACTTGTTCCAAGTTAGATTGAGACATATGTAAATACTTTTTTTTTTTTTTTTGATTTTTGGGCCACACCCGTTTGACGCTCAGGGGTTACTCCTGGCTATGCGCTCAGAAATCGCTCCTGGCTTGGGGGGACCATATGGGACACCGGGGGATCGAACCGCGGTCCGTCCTACGCTAGCGCTTGCAAGGCAGACACCTTAACTCTAGCGCCACCTTCCCGGCCCCATGTAAATACTTTTGTGTGTGGGTTTTTTTTTTTTTTTTTTTTGTGGTTTTTGGTTCACACCCGGCAGTGCTCAGGGGTTATTCCTGGCTCCAGGCTCAGAAATTGCTCCTGGCAGGCATGGGGGACCATATGGGGCGCCGGGATTCGAACCGATGACCTCCTGCGTGAAAGGCAAACCCCTTACCTCCATGCTATCTCTCCATCCCCATATGTAAATACTTTTGTAAATTGTTAATGTAGTAGTGTTAAAATCAGCAGAAAGGCTTTCTTCTCATAAAAAAAAATAGCCAAGATCCAAACTGAAGATTAAACTAAAAATTCTAACAATAGGGTCAGGTATGTGAGTGGAATCTTGGAGCACATGCCAAGCTGTGTGAGGCCCCAAGTTCTATGCCTGGCACCATGCTGTCAACTGAGCAACAGCAGGTAGAGCCCTGGTGGTCGCTGAGCACTGCCAGAAACCTGCAAGAAACAAATTACACACTTGCAAAACCTCAGTCTCTCTCCTTCCATGGCCACTGGAAGTATCTCTGACTTTACCTTGACATTTAGTTAGTTAGTTAGTTAGCTAGTTAGTTAGTTAGTTTTTGGGCCACACCTAGCGGAGCTCAGGGGTTACTCCTGACTATGCACTCAGAAATTGCTCCAGGTTTGGGAGACCATATGGGATTCTGGGATGGAACCCACGTCTGTCCTGGGTCATCCATGTGCAAGGCAAATGCCCTACCACTGTGCTACCAATTCGGCCTGGCCTAGGTACTTTTTGACAGATAGCATAGGAAGAATGCTTTTCTGCCTCACTGTCTGCTGTTAGGTAGAGCATGGTGTGATTTGTCCCCATAAACTGGTAATGTCAACATCAAAACATTTAAGATAATGGTGTCTGCTAGGCTTTCCTCTGAAACTGTATAAATAACCTGTTCTCAGTTAAATTTTATTTTTAATTTCTCAGTGCTCAGGGATCACTCCTGATGGGCTAGGGGAACACACGTGGTGCCTGGGATCAAACCCAGACGGGCTGTGTCCAAGACAAGAGCCTTATCCACTACTCACAATCTCCTTATACAAATTTTAGTGAATTCATTTTTTTCCATTTCATTGCAGAAGCTTTATAAAAGTGATAAATCCAGAGCAAGATAAAGCAGGCAAATTAACAATTTCTGAAATTGTAGAGCTTAATCTTACTTCCCTCAGAATTGTAAAAGGGCAAAAGAACATAGCACAAATTTTTTTCCCACCACCACTTTTATTTATTTATTTATTTTTTAGAGATCAGAATTCATTTCTTAGTGCCCCACCAATCTCAAAACTTTTATATAGGGCTGGAATGACAGCACAGCGGTAGGGTGTTTGCCTTGCTTGTGGCCAACCCTGAACAGACCCTCGTTCAATTCCTGACATCCCATATGGTCCCCCAAGCCTGCCAAGAGCAATTTCTGAGCACTGCTGGGTGTGACACACACACACACACACGCACACACAAATAAAAAACTCGCAAAACTTTTATATATACATGGGTAGGTAATAAAAAATATTTTTAAAAAGGGAGGCAGAGCAGTGGCGCAAGCAGTAGGGCATCTGCCTCGCATGCGCTAGCCTAGGACGAACCGAGGTTCAATCTCTGGCGTCCCTTATGGTCCCCAAGCCAGGAGTGATTTCCAAGTGCATAACCTGGAGTAACTACTGCGTGTCATTGGGTGTGGCCCCCAAACCAAAAAATTTAAATAAAAAAGCAAGTAAATTTAAGCAAGGAAATAATTATTACAAAAGTCCAAATAGTATTTGTGGCGGGAGAGGTACATACAAGTCTGCAGAGGCAGTATTCTCTTTCTTGATCTGGTTGCTAGTTCACTATTCCCTGGCATAAAAAAAGAATTCTGGCAGGAGATTGCACCTAACAACTGAACACATGGTTGGCATAAAGGAAGCCTGGGTTCAATTCCTGGCACCATGTGATCACTAGACTCCAGAGTAGCCCAAACCAACAATATTTTATATATCCCATTTGTATTTTTGTATGTGTGTTTTGTTTTGGGGTCACACTTGGAGTTACAGAAATCGCTCCTGGCTTGGGGGACCATATAGGATACCAGGAATCAAACCGAGGTCTGTCCTGAGTCAGCTGCATGCAAGGCAAACACCATACTACTGGCTATTGCTCCAGCACCACCATTTGTATTACTTGATACATGAATAAGGTTGGTCTTTTCTACAGAAGAATCTTGCTGATTAATGTACACAGTACAGCAGGGATTTTTTTGACAGTTATTTGGGCCATTATGATTAAAGGATTCCAGAAACTTGCAGCTAGATATATGGGACCCAGTTGATTCTCTCTCCTTTTACTAAATTGTGTTTGGGAAAATTTTTTTCTTATATGTAGGATATAAAGAAAACAGAAATATAGCAACAAATGGCCAGTCATCAGAATTAGAGGGCCAGAGAGATAGTACAAGTAAGGTGCTTGGCTTGCATGCAATCAACCTGAGTTCAATCTCCTTATCCCATGTGATTCCCAAGTATTACCAGGAGAGATTTCTACTCTTCGTCAGATGTGACCAAAAACTAAAAAACAGTTGGAGATTTTTGTCTTTCGAATTGAGTTTTTGTGGGAGTAGGGATGGCTGGGAGGGGTCTTGGGACACTGATGGGGGGAAGTGATAGGTATTGTGTTGAAGTATGCATGTATAATGTTAAGTACCTCAAAAGTGGTATAATGATATATGTGTATATACATTTATATATTTATATTTATATGAGTTCTGGGGCCAGAAAATACATGTGTTTAGGTACTAGTCTTAAATATAGCCAACTCTGGTTTTATTCCCAGCAATGCATATGTTCCCCCTGAGCACTGCTACGAGTGAACACAGATCAAGGAGTAATAAACCCTGAGCATAGCTGGGTATAGTCCTAATTTCACCTCTATATCCCCCAGGCTGTGCAGATAGTACAGTGGTTACAGTACTTGTATCACATGCACCTAAGTGTCCAAATATAACTATGGAGGCCATATGGTACCCATATCATATGTCCTCATATATAAATCATGTGCTATCAATGGAGCCATCTCTTTCTACTAGCATAGACTTTATAATATTGAGTTGAAATTGAAGTTATTGTTATAACTTCAAGTTTAGTTTCTAGAAAAGAGAACTAAATGCAAATGTGCATGTGCATCCAGATTTCTATCCACTGAAAACGGGATCAGAAACATCCCCAAAGCAATGAACAAACATGTTCTTTACTAAAAAGGAGCCAAGTTTTCTGGAGAAATAGCCTTGACAGAGAAAGTACAAGGTGTTTCTGAGACATCTATTCCAGAGATTAAATGATGTTATAAAGGGGCCAGAGCTGTAGTATATAGCTATATGGTAAGGCATTTGCCTTGCTCCCAGCTGACCTGGGTCAAACCTAGGTTCTATCCCCAATATCCTATATGGTTCCCTGAGCCTGCCAGGAGCAATTTCTGAGCACAGAGCCGGGAATAACCCCTGAGCACCCATGGGTATGTCCCCCCCCCCCCCCAAAATAAATGTTACAAAAATGATGGAGCATGTCAAGAGAGCAAAACCATCTGAAGACTCGCTGACTAAATTTGGGCTACTGTGAACATCAAAATAAGTAATGGCTTTTAATTCATCAAATAAGAACCTATAAAAATGAATTCACTAGGGGCCTGAGAGATAGCACAGTGGTGGGGCGTTTACCTTGTATGTGGCCGACCCAACAGGGACCCTGTTCGATTCCTGGCATTCCTTATAGGCCCCCAGCCTGCCAGGGGCGATTTCTGAGTGCAGAGCCAGGAGTAACTCCTGAGTGTCATCGGGTGTAGCCCAAAAACCAAATTCATCAAATAAGAACCTATAAAAATGAATTCACTAGGGGCCTGAGAGATAGCACAGTGGTGGGGCGTTTACCTTGTATGTGGCCGACCCAACAGGGACCCTGTTCGATTCCTGGCATTCCTTATAGGCCCCCAGCCTGCCAGGGGCGATTTCTGAGTGCAGAGCCAGGAGTAACTCCTGAGTGTCAGCGGGTGTAGCCCAAAAACCAATCAATCAGGTTTTTTTTTTGGGGGGGGGCCACACCCGGTGACGCTCAGGGGTTACTCCTGGCTATGCGCTCAGAAGTCGCTCCTGGCTTGGGGGACCATATGGGACACTGGGGGATCGAACCGCGGTCCGTCTCCTAGGCTAGCGCAGGTAAGGCAGGCACCTTACCTCGAGCGCCACCGCCCGGCCCCTCAAGTTTTTTTTTTTTAAATGAATTTGTTCCGGTGCCTTGATCCTGGAGGCCAGCTCTTCCCAGGTATGGGGTTAGGGGACACCCATGCCAGAGGCATTCTCCCTAGCTTGAAGGGTGCTGAGAGGCTTGGCAGGCCTCCAGCCATTCCCCTATTTCCCCCTGGACTCTAGGCCTGGCCTGAGTACCACCTCGGGTGGCCTGCTGTTGGGTTCCAGGTGGACTCTATTAGGGGTCCCCAGGCTTCCCTCCTCCCTACTCTAGGGGGGGGGGACAAAGGGAGGGGTAGGGCAGATAGCTGGCTTTCAGTGCCTTGATCCTGGAAGCCAGCTCTTCCCAGGTATGGGATTAGGGGACACCCCATGCCGGAGGCATTCTCTCTAGCTTAGGGGATGCTGGGAGGCTTGGCAAGCTTCCAGCCATTCCCCTATTTCCCCCCTACTCCAGGCCTTCCCTGGTTGCCGGCCCAGGTGGACTCTATCATGATCCTCAGGCTTTCCCCCATTTCTCTCCTGATACTAAGGGTAGGGGGGACACATGGGGTGGATCGCCATCCACCCAATGCAGCACTGGTGTATGTTGGGACATTACCTTATGACATTCATTGATATTTTTTTTTCTCATTGGTCTCCATTTTAAAAACCACGCAGGGGTATCATATATATTTAAAATAAAAATGGGAGGATGGACTCTCAGGTTCGGAAGAGACCAGTTCGGGTGGGGGTACCATATATTTTCAAAATAAAAATGAGAGAATGGTCTCTCAGGCTGGGAAGAGGCCAGTACTCTTTACCTACTTTACTCTCAGCAGCCTCTTGGCCTCTTCCTTCTTTCATTGTGTAATTGTGGTTGCTACCATATTAGGTTTCTGGTTAGTTCCCATAAACAATGACAATTGAGTCCACTGTCTTAAGTTAGTTTATTTTCCCCACTTTGTATCTTTTTTTCTCTTTGTGAAATGTTCAATAAGGAATTTTGGTGAAAGAGTCCCTCAGTTTAATGCTTATGTTTGAACCAGGTCATGGGGATTGTTGGACTTGTTCTTGTGGCCCCCCCATATGCGCTGAACATTGACATGATGACCTGGCATAGACCTCAAAGGTTTGGGCATTTTCCAGTCACCCCTGAACCAGGGAAGCCATCTATGAAACATCCAAAGTTGTCTATGACATCACCTGGAAGCAATCCTCTACCAGGGAAGACCCTACTGCTGCTCTGACATCGATTTACTCAAGAGTCTTCCCTTAACACTAAGATTTAAACAATAACGATCTACGTACTTGATAGGGATTTCTGCATTGCCCTTTGTGAGTTGAAATTAGATGCCGCTCTGCACCATCCTGACTTCAATGTAGGATATACAGATTCCAGGATTTTCAATACAGAAACATGGTATCAACAACAGAGACTGTGAAAAATAAAACTGTATGGGCACTACAGACAATGACCTGGATTGGACAAACTAGTTTGCCTGGAGCCTAGAAACGGTCTTATGTCAGGAAACTTCAGGGGAAGGGTCTCCTTGTACTTTAAAGTTTTTTCTTTCCATGACCCTCATACTTTGGTGGGCGCACGCAAACGATAATTGCCACTCTAGCATTGTTTTTACAGTGCTCCTTTGACTCTAAACCTTTAAGAAACCACTAGTAAAAATATCTGGAACAGCAAAAAGAATGGTTTACATTAGTGTTAACATATTCTCTTTTAGTTACACTAGCATTCTGGGGGATAAAGGAGGAAGATAAGGGATATATGCTTGGGAACAGGGATGAAGGGAGGACAACACTGGTGGTGGAAAGGCACTCATTTACTGTCACTGTGTACCTTAAATATCACTTTATAAGATTTGTAATTCACTTTGGCCACAATAAAAATAAAAATAAAAAAAAAAGAGTAAACCATGGTGGATTCTATCTTCCTTGCAAATTTTATTATGCAAAATGCAACTTCCCATTCTTTAATTATTTCATATCCATCAAACCACTGTTTCTGTGAGTAATAAAATGAATTCAATCAACTTACTAAAGAACATAGTAGGCAACCTAAAAACCACAATAGAGGACTTCAGTAGCAGAATGAGAAATGTACTCAAAGATAAAATGTATTACATTGCAGGGCTAGAGTGGGTAGGGCGTTGCCTTGCATGTGCTGACCCATGTTCGGTCCCCAATATCCCAGATGGTCCCCCCTAAGCATTGCCAGAAGTAATTCCTGATCACAGAGCCAGGACTAACCCTGAGCACCACCAGGTGTGGCCCAAAAAACAAAACAAAACAAAATCGCTAGGAAGACCAGAAGGGGAAAATAAAGAAAAATGACCAAAACCTCAGGAATTTATGGAACAATCTCAAAAAAATTAACATTTTTCCATTAAGAAAAGAGAATGGGGGGCCGGAGAGATAGCATGGAGGTAAGGCATTTGCCTTGCATGCAGAGGGACAGTGGTTCAAATCCTGGTATCCCACGTGGTCCGAGCCTGCCAGGTGCGATTTCTGAGTGTAAAGCCAGGAGGAACCCCTGAGCGCTGCCAGGTGTGACCTAAAAACCAAAAAAAAAAAAAAAAAAAAGAGACTGGGGAAGAACTGTTTAAATTCATTGTAACTGAGAATTTTCTTGGTTTTTGGTCCACACCTGGTGATGCTCAGGGATTATTCCTGGCTATGCACTCAGAAATGGCTCCTGGCTTGGGGGATGCCGGGGATCAAACCCAAGTCTGTCCTGGGCAGCTGTATGCAAGGCAAACGCCCTACTGCTGTGCTATTGCTCCAGCCCTGTAACTGAGAACTTTCCTTTTGAGGACTAGTCATACACTCCTACTGAAGCTGAATTTCAAATAAAATAAACCCCAATAGAAGAACAGCAAGATATAAGTGACATAAGCCAAAGATATAGAATCTTGGCAGCAGCAAAAGAAAAAAAATATATGAGAAACCTCAGGACTTACCTCAGACTTAAGAGGGATTCATATGATATAATCAAAAACACTGTATGAGACAGACAAATAAATAAAAAAATCCTCTAGTTAGCAATGGCACAAAGCTTTAAAAACAACAGCTAAATATGTGTATAGTAATCAAATTTTGTTCTACCAAAATGTATCATAATAGGAAAAGAAACCCGACTTAAAAGGGTTTCTACTTATAGGGCTGGAGCAATAGCAGAGTGGTAGGACGTTGCCTCGCATGCGGCTGACCTGGGACAAAACCAGGTTTGATTCTCGGCATTCCATATGGTTCCTGGAGCCTGCCAGGAGTGATTTCTGAGCGCAGAGCTAGGAGCACAGAAGTGACCCGAGAATTCCAGGTGTGGCACCAAAACCAAAACCAAAACCAAAAAAAAAAAAAAAAAAAAAAGAACTATTTATAGGGGCTGCATTGATAGCACAGCAAGTAGAGCATTTGCCTTGCATACAGCTGACCTGGGTTCAATCCCCGGCATTCTATATGGTACCCTGTCCTGCCAGGAGTAACTTATTTTATTTTTGGGTCACATCCGGCAGTGCTCAGGGGCTACTCCTGGCTCTATGCTCAGAAATCGCTCCTGGCAGGCTCAGGGGACAATATGGGATGCTGGGATTCAAACCACAGTCCTGCATGCAAGGCAAATGCCCTACCTCCATGCTATCTCTCCGGCCCCCAGGAGTAACTTCTGAGTGCAGAGTCATGAGTAATCCCCAAATGCTCCTGGGTGTGGCCCCAAAATAAAACAAACAAAAAATCAAACCAACAACCCCCAAACAACAACAATAAACTACCTATACTTAAAACAAAATGCAGGGAAGGAGAGTAATAATAGATTGCATAATGAATTGAGGCTCACTTGCTTTGAATTTAAGAGAGGATAGAACATCAGAGGTAATTTGCATCGTATTTTCAAGAAAACTTACTTAGATGACACAAGAGACAAATGGAAACTGTACACATTAAAAAGAAAAAAGTACCAGAAAATAGAGTATCACAAGTATCCAAAATTCACATTACAAAAATGCCAATAAATTAACTTTATTTCAATACTATCACTTTACATGAATGGCCTCAACTCATTGATTTAAAAGGCAGAAGGACTGGTAGGATCTGAAAATTAAACCAAATTGTCCATTTAGGGGAGGCATACCTAAACTGTTATAAGTAGAAAATAGATCACATGGCAGTTTTTGGTTTTGGTCCACACCAAGGTATCCAGAGATCAATTCTGGTGGGCTATGTAATTATGAGGTACCAGGGATTGAATCCTAGTTGGCCCCATGCAAGGTAAGTGCTGTACTATCTCTCTGTTTTGTTTTTTTTTTGTTTTTTTTTTTGGGCCACACACGTTTGACACTCAGGGTTTATTCCTGGCTATGTGCTCAGAAATCGCCCCTGGCTTGGGGGGACCATATGGGCTGCCAGGGGATCGAATCGCGGTCAGTCCTAAGCTAGCACTTGCAAGGCAGACACCTTACCTCTAGCGACACCTTCCCGGCCCCTCTCTCTGGTTTCTTTAATATTTTCTAATCCCATCACTGCACAAGGTCACCTATGGACTTTAAGGATATTCCCTGAGCATATGAGTCAAATAGTCTCACCCAAAGATTGTAACAAATTTAGTTATCTCAGTCAAGAGATATGGATACTAGTTTCCTTTTTCTTTCTGGGTTGAGGGCTAACCTAGTGGTGCTTAGGGGATACTTCTGGCTTTATGCTAAGTGGTGACTCCCAGCAGTGCTCAGAGTATCATGAAGACCTAGAAATTGAACCCAGACACTGAAGGTCAAAGCAGCACTCAATCCAGTAAGCTATCTCTCCAGCCCCTACTTTTTGGTTATAAAAAGTACAGTAAAATGATTTTTGAATGTTGAATATATCTTTAACAATGTTTATTCTAAAAGTCAACATTCTTATTAAAGAAACCTTATAGAAATAAAATGTCTAACTATTCATGACAAAATATGATATCTACATAATACTTTCTTAATGGGAAAACCTATTAGAGATCTATTCTCTATACCGTGTCCTTTATTGCATAAATTATTTATATAGTAAATTCCAAAAGCTTAGTATAGAAATTCTAACTTTGGGCCCGGAGAGATAGCACAGCGGCATTTGCCTTGCAAGCAGCCGATCCAGGACCAAAGGTGGTTGGTTCGAATCCCGGTGTCCCATATGGTCCCCTGGGCCTGCTAGGAGCTATTTCTGAGCAGACAGCCAGGAGTAACCCCTGAGCACCGCTGGGTGTGGCCCAAAAACCAAAAAAAAAAAAAAAAAAAGAAATTCTACTTTTGACACAATGAAATCTGTACAAGCTATACTACCTCATCTTGAGAGTGCACCAAACAATACACGATCATAAACAAGTTAACTAGATTTATAAATTTAAGTTAAATAGTTCATCATTTGCTCAGCTAAAATAAATTATGTACATAATAAACTAAATTTTCAAAACTAAAATGATTTTTAATAAAAATCATACTATAGCTATTTTTAATATTTAAGAATGATGGACCAGAAACATAGTGGGTAGTGGGTAGGATGCCTGCCACACATGGCTGCTCTGATTAGATCCCTGGCATCTCTTAAAGTTTCCTGAGTTCAACAGTAGTGACCCCTGTGATTCCTGAGCAGAGAGCCAGGAGTAAGCCCTGAATAATATGGGGTGTGGGTGTGGTCCCAAAACAAAACACTTAAGAATGAGTATACCCAAAAGAGTATGTACAAAGCACAATTTTATTTTTTAGGGGATTGTTGGGTCAAACCCGGTAGCGTTCAGGTTACCGTAAGTGGAGTTGGGGATGAAAGTCAGCTGTGTACACGGCAAGTACCTTAATGCTGTATAATCTCTGCAGACCACTATTTTCATTTTATTTGTCAAATATACTGCAAACTAGAAAGTTACTTTGACAACATATTTGACCCATATTTACATTTTATACAAATTTCAGAAATAAAGTGCAGTAATAATCTCTATTATTCAATCCATACATTTTTATGGGAAAAAAATACTAACACAATGAACAGATCCTTGCACAAATGATTATCACTGTTTCATATCTGTAGCAGATCTAGTTTCCTCATCAACTTCCTGGACTTAGCACTCTTTGTTGTTTAGTGGGCCACACCTGGCTGTGTTCAGGATCTTCACAGAAAAATACTCCTGGCAGGCTCCCGATACCCTATGTGATAAAGAGGATCAAACCGAGACTGCTGCTTGCAAGGCAAATGCCCTATCTGCTGTGTATTGCTCCTGCCCCGATTTTGCACACTCTTAAAGTTACTTGATCCAACAATATTGTATTGTAAATATACCATCAATTTAGGCAATCACATAAGATAAAGAATTGACTTTCCAAAATTGACTTAAACCAAAATGAATTTTGAAAATAAAAATTTAAGATTCTCCTCAGGGGGGCATGGGGGAGAAAAAAAAAGATTCTCCTTCAACTACTACTAAAAACACTCTTTTATGCATTCATACATGTGTCCTGACTTATTAATCTGTGCTTCTGCAGATCTTCCTATAGAAAGTCATCAATCTTCTTCCTTCTCAATATATGTCTTTGCATTAACTCGTGCCATTTGCCTGGCCAAGTATCTGTCTCTAGCTGAAATTACAGTTTCTTCATTGTTCCGCTTTGCAAACTTGTTCACTGCTTCGTGGGTTGTTGCATGTTCTTTGTC
This sequence comes from Suncus etruscus, assembly GCF_024139225.1. Classification (NCBI taxonomy): domain Eukaryota; kingdom Metazoa; phylum Chordata; class Mammalia; order Eulipotyphla; family Soricidae; genus Suncus; species Suncus etruscus. Next base: position 167,236,044 of record NC_064848.1, on the reverse strand, counting down.
AGTCTCTTTGTTTTCCTCTGTGATTTTGTGTTTAGCTCCCAGTGATATTTCAGAAATAGATGGTTTCTCTAGGTGTTTTTCTTTGTCCTTTTCCATGTGTCTCATTTTATCATTTCTTTCCTGGTCAGAAAATTTATCTTTTGCCCTGTGATTCAGTTTGCTCTCCTTTTCGTCTTGATTTTTTTCTGAAAATTGAATACTTACTTCTCGTTTTTCTCTGTTTCTATATTTATCACTGTTTTCATATGCATCTTTCCTTGCTTTCATATGTTCTTCCTTTTCTCTGACTTTTTCTTCCTTCTCTGCTTGCACTCTGTGTCGGTCATGGTCATTTCGTTGTCTATCTCTTTCCTGTTCTCTTGAGGTATACTTCTCTCTGTCTTTTTCCTTTTTCCATTCTCTGTCACTTCGTTCTCTATATCTTCCCTTTAATCTATCTTCTTGTTCATGCCGTTTCCAGTGGGAATCTCTATGACTGACTTCTCGGTGCTTATGGGAATCCTTCTTTTCCTTTCGGTGTTCGTGGTCGGCATAATAGTTCTCCTGGTCCCTGGATTGGTATTGACTTTCCCTTTTCTCATGTCCTTTTGACTTGGAACTTTTGGAGTGGTGCCAGGTAGTATGCTCTCTTTCTTCACTAGATGACTGTGAATGGACTTGATTTCTGTGATGCTTGGCCACTTTCTTGATGGTTTCAGTACCCCTTTCCCTGCAGCAGTTCACTTCATTATTTTTTCTCATTTCATTATCCTCACTGCTTTTATCATCAAAGTCACTGTCTGCATCTGGGTTATTCTCTACTTTCAAAACAGTCTGCAGATTGTTTTTCTCATGTGGAATTCTGTTCTCTGAAAGTACTTCATCAGAATAACCCTTTAATTTCTCTTCCTTTATCTCAGGCCTTAAAAAATTTAAAAAATAAGTTATCAATTGTAACATAAAAATAAAATGCTCGTATATTTTTCAACATTTAAATAAACCAGATTTGCATATAATTCCCAATTATTCAAATGTATAAGAGTATCAATCTTTACTTATCTTGTAGATGCCTACAAATTATTTTCTTATCATTCAAAACATTTCAATGTTGGAAATAAAACAAAAAATACGAGCCCTTCTATATTTAGAATGAGATCAAAAAATAATTGGGAAAGGTAAGCTATATTCTAGACTTAAATACTATTTTCATAGCAGGAAGCTCAAGTTTGGTCTCTTCATTGGAACTTTTCTTTCTTTCTTCCTTTTTTTTTTGCTTTTTTGGGACACACCCCCTGATGCTCAGAGGTTACTCCTGGCTATGTACTCAGAAATCACTCCTGGGTTGGGGTACCATATGAGATGTCGGTCCTAAGCTAGTGTAGGCAAGGCAGATGCCTTACCCCTTGCGCCACCGCTCCAGCCCCTTACTTTTTTTTTAAATACAGAGTCCTGAATTCTATGAAGATTTCCCTCCCACCACAGCAAAATGGTGGCAAAATCTAATTCTACTTTTTTTGCTTTATTTTGTGCCATACCCAGCTGTGCTCAGGGTTATTCCTGGATCTGCACTGAGGGATTACACCTGGTAGACTTGGGGAACTATATAGTGTAATCTTGATCTCTTGCATGTAAGCCATGAGTGAGATTTATCAGTGAATCACCAGTTTTAACTCACTTAAAACCACTCAGTTTTTTTGGGGCCGAAGAGATAGCAGCACAGCGGTAGGGTGTTTGCCTTGCACATGGTAGACCCAAGACGAACGGACTTGGGTTCAATTCCCAGCATCCCTTATGGTCCCCCGAGCCAGGAGCGACTTCTGAGTGCATAGCCAGAGTAACCCCTGAGAGTCATTGGGTGTGGCTCCAAAATAAAAAGAAACAAACAAAACCACTTAGGTTTTTTTTTTTTTTGGATACACCCGGTGGTGCTCAGGGGTAACTCCTGGCTCTATGCTCAGAAATCACTCCTGCAGGCATGGGGGACCATATGGGATGGCAGGATTCGAACCACCATCTGTCCTGGACTGGCTGTGTGCAAGATAAATACCCTACTGCTGAGGTATCTCTCCAGCCCCATAAAACCACTCAGTCTTAACTCTTTCTTTTTTTCTTTTTGGGTCACACCCAGCAGCACTCAGGGGTTACTCCTGGCTCTACACTCAGAATCATTCCTGGCTGGCTCGGGGGACCATATAGGATGCCAAGATTCAAACCACCATCCTTCTGCATGCCAGGCAAACACCCTACCTTCATGCTATCTCTCCGGCCCTCACTTTTCCTTTTTGACTATTACCTATGCACCTGAGACTTACGTTTAAATTGTTCTGGATGAAATCTATAGGTTTTTAAAATAAAAATAAAACACACATAAATCCCTATCCTTTATCTAATCAGCTCATGTTTGGCTGACATTACAAAATGCAATCTTGCAATTCTGTTTCAGAGGTTAAATAGATTAGATCAGAGATTATCAACAATATCTTATAACTATTCATATGCCATGTCTCACCTAGCTTCACGAAAGCTGCATGAAGGCACTTCTTCTTCACCAACCGCTTGATTTAACAGATGCCTATAAAACCCACTGAGATCTTTCTGCTTGGTTACATCCAAGCGAGCTGAGAAGGAAAAAAAGAGCAATTTATTAAACAAGGCACACTGCAGTTTAATTAAGAGTATCTAACTGTTTTTTTTTTTCCCATTACTGTTCTACATTAATACTGCTTTGTGGAAATTTTTGCCAGATTGCAAAAGTTACTGCCACTTACCACATGAAAGTCTGGATTATGTAGCAGTGCCATTATGTATTTTAATACATATTCTTATTAAATTTATATAATCATATTATTGCAATGCAAAATTTCAGCAACAAAGCAAATAGTTAAATACAGGGCAGGATTCTGCTTTTATTTCCTTCTACCCTTTCTTCCTATCCCATAGTCACCTTCAAGTGCAGCAGCCCTCTTTTCTCTTTCTTCCTCTTCAGCTCTCTCCTGCAGTTTTTTCTTATAAGCAGATGTCACAAATGCCTCTTTATCATCAAACTCTCCCTTCTCCATTTCTCGCTCTCTCTGTATTTTCTTTTCCATTCTTTTCTCCTGTTCTTTTTTTCTGATCTCAACTGCTTTTAGCAAGTTGTGAATATACTTGGGCTAGGGGGTAAAAAAATAAGATCATTAAGAAAGAGGTTTCCAAACTTATTTGAGTTACCACTCCCTTTTCAACAAAACAAGAATACACTTAATATTCGCCCCCTGATCCCCAAACTACCTCTTTAATATGAATAAACAAAGTGTCCTCCAACCATATCCAAGGCTATTTCTAACCTGTATTGTATCAGCATGCTCTGTAGGACTATAGCACCTACTGTGGGGAAAAAATTTAGAAAGGGGCATATTGGTCACTTTCTGGGGGTGGGGGGGGTGTTTTAGAACCATACCCCAGAATGAACTACTTCTACAGTGAACTTCTTCTACTGCATGAAAGGCAAGTGCCTTACCCCTAAACTATCTCTCCAGCCGTTAGAAACCATAAATTTGATTATAACTAACTAGTCCAATTATCTTCTCAAAACTGACTAGATCATTAAAACTAAGATTGTCTATTAAATTTTCATGTATAGGGCCCGGAGAGATAGCACAGCGGTGTTTGCCTTGCAAGCAGCGGATCCAGGACCAAAGGTGGTTAGTTCGAATCCCAGTGTCCCATATGGTCCCCCGTGTCTGCCAGGAGCTAGTTCTGAGCAGACAGCCAGGAGTAACCCCTGAGCACTGCAGGGTGTGGCCCAAAAACCAAAAAAAAAAAAAAAAAAAAAATTCATGTATAAAGCTAGAAATTAACTATTTTACTTTTCCTAATCTTAAACTAAGTATGTTGTGTGTTTTTCTTACTTTTAAATTTATACTGCCTAATTAACACTTCTTCAAGGTATCTGTGAATCAGAAAGGTTGCAACTAGTTTTTCACCTTAATTAAAATATATTTAAAATGGTTTGCTATAATTTTATAGCACTAGCTACTAGACAAGGTAAAATGTCAAACTCCTTAAAAATTAATGCTTGTTAAAGAACAATCTCTGCTCAATGTTTTCTAAACCAAACCAGGATCATGGTATGTAATGAGTATTTATCCTTATCCTAGTTATCAGCTAGGAAGCAGTAAAAAATAAGATAGCAAAATATCAATAAACATCAATGTGAATTTTTCTCTAAAAAAAAAAAAACTTTAAAAAGCAAACTATAAAATATAGAAAATAATTTGCCTGCTTGTTAGGACAGTATGTGGTTTGGGTTCTAAATCAAATCTACAATATTTGAAATTCTGAGCTTTTTACAATTGTGAAAACTTAAAAGCTCAGCTCATTCCCATATATCAAGATCATAAAATGTAGGTCAAGCTCAAGAAGTTTCTATTTTTAGTTACAAACCTTCCGGTCTTTTCCCAAAAGTAATTTGGGATTATTTTCTTCTTTCTTCTTTTGTAAATCATCATAAATACTGTCATACTCATACACAGTAGCATCTTCAGCAAGGGCCTTCTGGATTTCCAGCTTGGTCTTTCAAAAAAAAAAAGTTTCAAAAGTACAAGTCAGCTAACAAATACCAGAAAAAGCCGTAATGTTTTAATGAAACAGAAATCAAAACTGTGTCATTAACCATATTATCATATTTTAGACAAAAATATTAACATCAATTCTGAAATCTGACAGCCTGGGTTTAAAATATCATGTTTCATATATATGAGCTACTTTGGACAAGTTTTACTCTTTTTGTATCTCAGTTTTCCTCATCTGAAAAAAGATAATTTATTGTATTTATCTTCCAAATTTGTTGTGATAAGTAGCTTAATAAACTAAACCTCTCAGAACAAATAAAAAAATGAATGTTAAATATACTTTATCAATATATTTTTCAATATATTTTAATACAGTAATGATTATATATTCATTTGTACATAACAGAATTATTCAAATCATGAAGTCCTAGGGTGATTCAGAAGCAGCTAACGATTTTTATGTTTTACTTACTGGGCTAAAGCCAGTAGGACTCAGGAGCTTTTTCTGGCTCTGCACTTAAGGGTCACTGGGTAATGATGGTTGGGGGACCACAGTGAAGGAGACCAAATTCACATTTCCTGTGAATAAATTCACAGCCCAATAAATTCCCAATCCAAAACTTAGATAATGTATGGGTCTTTGAAAAATCAAACCCAGGATCTCATACATATGAAACATGTATTTTACCACTGAGTTATCTACCCCCCATTTTTATATATCTAGATCATATCATAAATTAAAATTTCATGTTATTCTTAGTAAGCTGAATTAAGAAGTAAAATGATGTTTTCAGGGGCAGAGACATAGTATGGGGGTAACAGTACAAAGTACTTGCCTTGAATGTGTCAACCCTAGTTCAATCCCTGGCATAACATATTTGCAAGTCATGTAAATTTAGATTTGGGACTTATTTAAGTAAGTACACAAAGAAAAATACATAAATGTCAAAAGAACACTAAAACATATAACACCTGCTAATCTTGGAAAAATTACTAGAATCTCTGGTGCTTATTTTCCCATATACAGTGAAATTAAACTTGACCAACGCTCTCAAAAACATTCAGCATTTAAATTTAAAAAAAATCAGTCTTTTGATTCAATAATTTGCAGCTGTGGAGTTTTATCTCATGATAAAACTATTATTAAAAAATAACCTAAATACATACTATAACTCCCAGGGAAACAGTTAAATGGTGTGTGAGCTGGGCTTATTTCCCTGTCTGAGTTTTAATACAATTCCATTCATTTATTATAGAAGTCACACAACAAAAATCCTATTTGCCCTCATTGCTGTAACTACAACTACAAAATGGAACAAAAACTCAAATAAGGGTCTAGAGCGATAGTATAGCGGGTACTTACTTTATACACAGCTGACCAATTTCTGACACCCCATAGTATCCTCCCCATCCCCATCCTGCCCACCAGATCGAGTTTTGAGCAACCCTTGAACAGAGCACATCAGGGTGTGTCTCCAAAATGAAGTAAATAAGCCTCCATTCCAACCCTCCTGGCACAAGTAAAAGCATCTACCTTACAAGACTATTACATAAAGATAAGTTTTAGAAAGTAACTATCATATGTCCAGACATTTCAGAAGCACCTAGTAAATTTATCCTTATGTTAGGGTCTAATTGACAAGAAAGAAATTTCTAGAAGTGTTTGCCTTGCAAGCCTTCTCTGGTTTGGTTCCTGGCATCCCACATGGGCCCCCAAGCCCTCAGGATTGATTCCTGAGTACAAAGCCAGGAGTAATCCCTGAGCACAGCTCAGTGTGTCCCAAAAACAAAGCAAAAAAATCATTTTTTTTTTTAATATGGAGGGAGTTAGAAGATAACTCAAGGGGCCGGAGCGATAGCATGGAAGTAAGGTATTTGCCTTGCATGCAGAAGGACTGTGGTTCAAATCCTGGCATCCCATATGGTCCCCTGAGCCTTCCAGGAGCAATTTCTAAGCATAGAGCCATTAGAAACCCCTGAGCATTGCCAGGTGTGACCCCCACCCCTCAAAAAAAGAAGATAACTCAAGGGGCTGGAGCATATATGCTTGTATTCCGAGTTTGAACCTTCACATTGTGACCCCTAGACAAACTGATGACAATGACTCAAGCATTAATAGGTTTGCTCCCTCCTCAAATAATACATGGAGGGAAAAATAAAATTAAAATAATGTACCTTGCATTATTTTATTTTATTTTTTAGTTTTTGGGCCACACTCGGCGATGCTCAGGGGTTACTCCTGGATGTCTGCTCAGAAATAGCTCCTGCATATGGGATGTCGGGATTCAAACCAACCTTGCAAGGCAAACGCTGCTGTGCTATCTCTCCGGGCCCATACCTTGGATTATTAAATCTGTTCTGTAACTAACTGTGTGATCACAAGAAATAATGTTCTCTTTTTAAATTTTCAAGAGGTATTTGTGATAATACACAGAGACAATTGAGATGAGGGTTCATTGAAGCTGGGCCTCCTGAAGGCACAGAATGTATTTCACCTCTCTGAGTTAGTTCCTCAGCTCCAAAACAACAGACTTCTTAATTGGTTAATTGGTTCTTTTATCTTTATTTAAGCACCGTGCTAACAAACATGTGTGTAATTGGATTTCAGTTATAAAAAAGGACATCACCCTTCACCATTTAAATATTCCCACCACGAGTGCTCCCCACTTCCCTCCTCCACCACGCCCCTGCCTGTATTCGAGACAGGCATTCTATTTCTCTCACTCACTACCATTGTCATGATAGTTGTTAGTGTAGTTATTTCTCTAACTGAACTTACCACTCTTTGTGGTAAGCTTCATATTGTGGGCTGGTCCTTCCATCCCTCATCTCAATTGTCTCTGTGTATTATCACAAAGTTAATTGGTTCTTAATTTAAAAAGAGTTATGAGAGGGCCTGGAGAGAGATAGCACAGTGGTGTTTGCCTGGCAAGCAGCCGATCCAGGATCTAAGGTGATTGGTTCGAATCCTGGTGTCCCATATGGTCCCCCGTGCCTGCCAGGAGCTATTTCTGAGCAGACAGTCAGGAGTAACCTTTGAGCACCGCCAGGTGTGGCCCAAAAACCAAAAACCAAAAAAAAAAAAAAAAAAAAAAAAAAAAAAAGTTATGAGAATTATTAAGATAATGTATGTTAAAAAAATAACTTGGGCGAGACAGTACAGCAGGTAAGGTGTTTATCTTGCACTGGCCAATGTAATTTGCATAGATAGTCTCCAAACCCACCGGAAGTGATTCCTGAGTGTAGAGTTAGGAATAAGCCCTGAGCACAGTCAGATGTAGTCCCAAAACAAAAACCTTGGAAATAGTATACAGTATTTATATACTTGGTACTTTCTGTGGTATCTATAATATCTGAAAAACCATGATACTGTTTTTTTGGTAGACAATTTCAAATATTTATAAAATTATTAAATCAGTTTAGTTTGACCTTTTCTTTGCAAGGGAAGAGTCTCCAAATGGTTAGGAGCCTAGAAATTATTAAACTAATAATCTACTGTCAAACTATTTACTGAGGTTATCTTGTAACAGACATGGGTTTAATCTATAGATAGAAATGAAGAACCAATTCTTTACTTACGAACATGTATGTAGTTGGATTTCAGTTATTCCCACCACCAATGACCCCCATTTTAAAATTTATACAGAATGGAGGCTAGAGAGATAATACAGCCTGTAAAATGCTAGTCATACATACAACTTTGGTTAGCTTTCCTACAATGCATATGGTACCCTGAGCACTACCATTAGATATCCTTAAGTGCCAAGCCAGGAGTGAAATCGTAGAACTGCTTGGTGTGACCCAAAAACCAAAACCAAAACTAAACCAAAATACCACAAAAAACTCATACAGGATGATGAAGGGAAGAAGTAGGCACTCAGTTAGTTGGTAAGCATCATGTTTGAGAGATATACAACTGTACTGTAAATTATGGTATATCAATATAAATGGTGAAGAAAAAAATTTATACAGAAAATCTGAAATCTAACATAATTCAGACTAGCCCAGAGGCCAGTATAGAAGCATAGTAGCTTAACAGTGCCTGTTCTTGAAGCTGGAAAGACAATAAAGAGGTTATGGTCTCCTCTCCTACTGACCCAATTTTAATTCCCAGTACAGTATATGTTCCCGAGACCTCCTGGAGTGTTCTCTAAGAACAACCAAGTAAGGCCCCAAAATAGATAAAAAGGAGTGCCTGCCCTGCAAGCATATGGTCATGAATTCAAATCCCCAATATTCCACATGTGAAGATGCAACCATAGCAACTATGCTAATAATTCCAGTGCCACAATTTCTAGCTGCACAGCAGTCAGGTATGTGTAAGCACCAAAAAATAGGTATGACTCCTAGTAAGCACAATGCAAGCACCATAACCAGAGAGTACAACTAAAAGTACAAAACTTGGTGAACACTGTGGCAGAGCATATGAGTGCTGTAACTTAATGTGTAACCCCTTGTTGAACACCATACCTAGTTAGAAACAGCAACAATAAAGGGAAGGGGGAACATGGAGTGAATAAAATATAAAACACCTTTCAAAAGGGTCAAAATAGATTTAATTCTTTTAGGCTGAAGAGAGACTATCAGTGCTTGCATTTCATGTGGCTAGCTCCCCAAAATGGCCCTGGGCACAGAGACAGAAATAGCCTTTATATACTACTGGCTGGGGGACCTCCTTCCCACCAAATAAACAAAGACAGAATTACTTTAACACACCCAATCAGTAACTGGACACTAAAAAACGTACTTTAAAATATATGAGCTGACATATTCATGAAATAGTATTTCACGAAGTGAGTTTAACACTTTCTTCTTCTTACCTGTTTCATTGCTTGCTTCTTAGCAGCTTCCCTCTGAAGGCTTTCACTCACGGAGGTCTACAAACAGAAAAATGTCATTGTTTAGACAGATTAAATCAGGGGTTTCCGGCCCTGCCCTAGAGGAATCTTTTTTCGTTTTGCTTTGTTTTAGTTGTTTGGGTCACACCCCCCAATATTCAAGGCTTACTACTGACTTTGCACTCAAGGATCACCCCGACTTTGCCTCCTGCGGCCCGGAGGTAAATTGAGTTTGAGCCCCTGGATTAAATATTCCTTTCCCAATATTCTGACTGGCAACTGGTTCCTTCTTAATAAAAAAAAAAAAAGAAAAAAAAAAAGAAAAATTTTATGAACATATTTTCATTTCCAAAATCTATCCTCTAAACTTCATGAAATAAATGTATTTCATTGCTAATATCAGAGTAGGCAATAAAATATTAGAGAAAATAGAATGGTCCAAGAAAAAAAATCAATTTCTTGTTACTGGTCAATAACTTATTCAATCCTTTATAAATTTCAATTTGTTTTGTGTGTACATGATGTCCAGTGGGATCCTTATATTTCAGATTCCTTTCAACACTGAAATAAACATTAAGTCTCATCAACAAAAGGATATATTTTAGTAGTCACCATTTACTAACTTGAACTTCTATATGCTTAAGACTATAGGCAACTACCCAGTACTATTAGTAATTATAATCTTTGGGGCAGGGGGGTTTGGGCGGTGACTACAGTTACATCAGCAGTGCTCAGAGTTTATTCCTGACTCTGTGGTGAGTGATCAACCGAACTGAGTGCTCACCTATGTAGTGCTGAGTCAAACAAGGGTTGAAGAGCTGCATGCAAGGCAAATGCCTCAAATTTTATAATATTTTTCCCGACTGATAATAACTTTTCAATAAGTATTTACTATTAGCATTAACTGGAATGGAGAGACAGTATAGTGGATAAGGCATTTGCCTTATTGCTGGATGAAAGAAGTTAAAAGAAAAAAAATTCCCGGATACATGTAAGAATGGAGAGATAAATATCAGAATTTATGGAACACAAGGCTGTACCAAGAGGAAGATTATAGTACTATGGTCATCCATGAAGAAACAAGAATTGGTGTTAATCAACAGTCTAACTTCACACCCCAAGAAACAAAAGAATACATTAAGGAAGCCCAAAATAAGTAGTAGAAAGGAATAAATAATAAGTAGTAGAAGTAATAAGTGTAGAAAGTAAATAATAAAAATCCAAGCATAAATTAATCAGGAAACAAAAAGCACAATAAAGAGTATCAATAAGACCAAGTTCTAGTTTTATGAAATAATCTAAAATATATAAAACTGATGATCAGAGTAACGAAGAGAAAAGATCCAGATAAATCTGATTACAAATAAAGATAGTTCAAAAACACCAAAGATTGTATGAGGCCTGGAACAGTAGTATATCAAGTAAGGCACACAGTCTTGTACAATCAACCTGCTGTCAATCCCTGGCACATATGGTCTCTGAGCAGAGTAAGGAGTAAGAATGGAACACTATTTGATGTGGCCCAAAAATAAATAAATGAAAGATAATATGAAACAGTGATTAAATCATTGCCACTAAAAAGTTGAAAAATGTACAAGAAATGGAAAACTTTCTAAAAATCATATAATCTCCTTAAACTGGGGAGGAAGTAGAAAATCCGTACTATTACTATGGCTGAACCAGAGAGTTATATAAAATCTTTTCCCAAGAATAAAAGTTCCAGGAGAGATAGGTTCATTAATAACTTTTAACAAATCTTAAACAAGGACCTTTGACCTGTCTCAAAGGGCATCACTCTTCCAGGAAGTAAATAAGAGAGGAATCCTCCAAGAGTTTCTATGAGGCCAATATTACCTTGGTACTCAATGCCAACAGACACATCACTAAAAAGAGTTCAGGCCAATATCCCTAATGAACAAAGACATATTGCCAATAAAATTCATGAATCATTTTATTTCTTGGAGCACATCTGGTCATGCAATGTTCAGGGGACATATGCAATGCCAGGGATAAGAATGGGGGTTTGGGGTTGGAGCAGTGGCAAAGGCAGTAGGGCGTCTGCCTTGCACGTACTAACCTTGGACAGACTACTGTTTGATTCCCTGAGTTCCATATGGTCCCCCAAGCCAGGAGCAAGTTTCAACCTGAGTGTCACCAGGCATGGCCCAAAAACAAAAACAAAAACAAAAAAATACAAACAGAAATTGGGGATTGCCACATGCGAGTCTATCTTATCCTTGGGCTATCTCTCCAGCCCCTGGTTTAGTCCTTAAATGTGGAAGATAAAAGGGGCAGAAGAGTTAGTAAAGTGGGTAAGTGCATGCCTTGCATGCAAGCCAGCCCAGTTTAATTCCTGGGATCTGATATGGTCCTCCTGCATCACCAACATCCCACCTCTGAGTGCAGAGCCAGGAGTACAGTAAGCCCTGAGCACAGGTTGGTGTGATCCCAAAATAAAATAAAACAAGTGAGAAAAATAAATTCCTGTGTGAATTCCTATATAAAAAGTGCCCTGTGGGGGCCAGAGAGATAGCAGTGGTAGGGTTTTTCGCCTTGCACGCGGCCTAGGCAGGACGAACCTGGGTTTGATTCCCAGCATCCCATATGGTCCCCCAAGCCTGCCAGGAGTAACCCAAGCTCTGCCAGCTGTGACCCAAAAACAAAACAAAACAAAATAAAGTGCCCCCCATATCAGGAATACGAAGCATTCTTATCACTAGAGATGGGGAGTGAAGGTAGAAAATAATACAAACACATATTAAAATAACTTTTATTTTTAAAGAGCAGTGGAATCAAAGTTAAAAAAAAAAAAAAAAAAAACAAAAGCAGAAACAAATGGGGCCAAAGTGATAGCTCAGCAAGGCGTTTGCCTTGCACGGCCAACCAAGGACAGACCCAGGCTCAATCCCCGGAATCCCACATGAACCCACAAGCCTGCCAGGAGAGATTTCTGAGCACAGAGCCAGAAGTAACCCGAGTGCTGCTGGGTGTGGCAAAAAACAAAAATCAAACGAACAAATACCAAAAGCATAAATATATGGGGGCTAGTTCCTTTAGTCTACTTCAATTATCTACTTTGCTCTTCCAAAATTGCTTTCTTTATTTAACCCAGTATATAAGCAGTTAGGTTATTCACTTTTGGTCTTCTACTTTTCTCACTTACTATTTATTAGTGAACTTCATGTACTTCTGTGAATCTGTGTCAGTCTCTGTTGGAGTCCCCAGGAAGTTGGAGAAGTAGTTTATACCCATAAAGTATAGCCCTAAAGGATACTGATTTGTTTCTTTTTAGGTATCACCCAACAGAGCTCAGGAGTCCATATAGTGCAGGTGATTGGACCCAGACTTCCCCTATGAAAAACATGTGCTCAGTTCAATGAATTTTGTCTCTAGCACATGATACTGTTTAATTTTATCTGATCTGAACTTCGCATATGTATTTTTAAAAATAAACAAATTGAAGAGCAAGGAGATAACACAGTGGGAGAAAACATGGGAGGCCCTGAATTTATCTTCCAGATCTCATCCCCTCTTCCCTCCAGCACTGATGGGGACAAGCACTGAAGTGTCAGAATGGTGAGGATTGACTTTATTTAAAAAAAAAAAAAAGTGACACATAAGTCAGAGAAATAAAATCCAAAGGTACAATTTCCCAAGTGGCAGCCCATTGCAGGTCCCAAGGACCAGAAGTGGGACTAAATCTAAAGGAGCCAACAGACTAAATGTTCCTCAGAGCAGCAATGATCAAAAGCAAGGTTTTCCATGAGACTACAAAATAATCTTTCACCCTCCATAAAGCTCCCACAGAGACCTCCCTGAAAATGAGGAAGACTCTAATAGTGAAATGAAAGATGTATCTCCAGACCATGAAAGGAACCAAGGTAAAGTAACATTGAACTCCACTCCAGATAGTGGGCAAAGACTACAATCCTGAAGACTCAATATAGCTAATAACTCCCCTATATAATCTCTCTTAAAAGAACTCCAGAGTACAAATGCTTGTTTTTTTTTAACAAGCTCAAAACAAAACAAAACAAAACTTCAAAACAACAATGGACCAGACTACCAATAAAATGTAAGATATGGGGCCGGGCGGTGGCGCTGGAGGTAAGGTGCCTGCCTTGCCTGCGCTAGCCTAGGACGGACCGCGGTTCGATCCCCTGGCGTCCCATATGGTCCCCCAAGAAGCCAGGAGCAACTTCTGAGCGCATAGCCAGGAGTAACCCCTGAGCCTCACAGGGTGTGGCCCCCCCCCAAAAAAATGTAAGATATGAGAGAAATGAGGAATGTGCAAACCAAAATGAGAGAAGTGGAAAACTTGGTAGGTGAAATGAAAAACTCACTCTATGGCTTCGCTAGAGGAGTGACAAGTGATGAGAACAGAATCAATAAGCTTGGAAATGAGGTCCAGAAAACCTTCAGACAACAAAAGATAAAAACATACTCTAACAAATGACAAGGGAACTTTAGGATAAATTCATAAGGAAAATATAAAAGTCATTTGGATCCAGAGGGTCACGAGGATAAACAACATCTCAGGAGTTTTATAGGCTCAAAACCACCTTTACAAAAATAACTAAAGGGGCTATTTTATGACAGACAAATCCCACAAATATACCAAACTTCTACAAAAAATGGTACAAAACGCCATGACAATGATCTCTGTCAATGTCAATGAAATAAATGTACCAATGAAGAGACATAAGAGTGGCAGGATGCACCCCACCCCCACCACCATCACCACCCCCACCCAAAAAAGGGAAAAAAAATGAGTGACACAATGGATTAGAAAACTGAACCCAAGATTCTGCTGTCTGCAAAAAAAAAAAAAAAAAAAAGATCTGAATAGTCAAAGTGAACAGACTCAAAGATTGAAGGATAATGCATCAAGCAAATCACCCCTGCAAAAAGGCTAGGGTGGCTGTTCTAATATCAGATAATATAGTCTTCAGGCTCAAAAAGGTTGTAATAGACAGCGAGGCTCATTTCTTAATGATCAATCTATACCAGGAAGAATGCATACTCCTAAATTTATATGCAACTCAAATGAAGGAACAGCAAAATACTCAAAAACTGCTAACAGACTTTAAAAAAGACATTGATAGCAACAAATAGTAGTAGGAGACTTTAACAATACTCTATCACTTCTTGATAGACCAATTACACTAAAGCTTAGTAAGAAAATACTTGCTGGGGCCAGTGCAATATAGTCCAGTGGGTGGGTATTTGCCTTGTACGTAGCTGAACTGGGTTAGATCCCTGGCATCTCAAATGGTCCTCTGTGCCCTCCAAGAGTGATTCCTAAGAGCCAGGAGTAACCACTGAGCACTGCTGGGTGTGGCCCACAAACAAAAAACCAAAAACTTGTTTTGAAGAAATGGAAGAGAGGGGTTTTATATTTGTATATTGTTGTTTATTATAAATTAATGAGTCCTAGAGTTGATGTGGGAATAGCGAGGTCTTTCTCAGCTCTGCTCAGCCTGGCTCCTGCTGCCCCTATGGCCTGGTGGGTCTGAAGGTTGCAGGTGATGATGGAGAAATTCACAAAGCAGTCAGATGAAGTTCCAAAAGTCAGCAAGCTTTATTTCACACTCCTAAACACCATGTACGTTTCTTCACATGGCTTTTATGCTAATCCTTTTCCAAGCAACTACTTCTTTGCTCCTTCTCTGACTCTCTCTGCCTCTGTCTCCCTTTCAGATGCTCTCAAGGCTTCCTTGCTGAATGACTTTGCTGACTCTCCTTCTTATTCCCTCTCTCCCCCCAGACAGACTCTTCAACCTGACCACTCCAAATATGGGCAGTTCTGATCATTCAGGTGAGATAAACAAGAAGTTGGGGGAGGGAATACCCAACACACGCATGTATGCGTGTGTGTCTTGTCATCCACCAAACACGAAATATACATTCTTTTCTAATGTATCTGGGACATCTTTCAGGAAAGATTACATGCTGTAACACAAAACATGTCATCACAAAAATCAAGAGGATAAAACTCATAGCAACTATCTTCTTAGATCACAATGCACTGAAAATAGAAGTTAATCACAAACAGAAATGGAAAAACAATTCAAAACTAGCTTGTTACTGAACAATTAGTTGGTCAGGGAGGAAATTAAAAGATTTCTGGGAAAATGAGAACAAAGACACAAGCTACCAGAATTTGTGCACAGCAAAAGCAGTGTTAAGAGGAAAGCTTATAGTATAGTTTATATGTAAGCATCATGAGGAAGCACTGGCTCACATAAACAGTTGACTGCACAACCTATCTCTTTCAAAGAAATTGATAAGGTAATCAAAAGCCTACCCCCAAACAAAAGCCCAGGCCCAGATGGATTCATTAGTAAGTTATTTCAAACCTTTAAAGAAGACCTACTGCTAACTTTTTTCAGGCCCTTCCAAGAAATTAAAAACATTTCTAGTTTCTACGAAGCAATTACCCAGATACTAAAAGTAGATAGAGACGCCATTAAAAAAAGTTACAGGGGGCCGGTGAGGTGGCGCTAGAGGTAAGGTGTCGGCCTTGCAAGCACTAGCCAAGGAAGGACTGCGGTTTGATCCCCCAGCGTCCCATATGGTCCCCCAAGCCAGGGGCAATTTCTGAGCCGTTAGCCAGGAGTAACCCCTGAGCATCAAATGGGTGTGGCCCAAAAAAGATAAGAAAAAAAAAGTTACAGGCTGATATCTCTGATGAACACAGATGCAAAGATTCCCAATAAAATACTAGCAAATAGAATCCAAAACTTATTAAAAAGATCACACACCATATAACGAGTGGGATTAAACCCAGGGATACAAGGACGGTTAACTTATACAAGTCAATCAACGCAAGACACCATATAATAGAAAAATAAAACCATATGATCATATTGATAGATGAGAAATCATGAAAAGACTCAGCACCCATTCATGATAAAAAAAAAAATCTCAGCAAATGAGAATTGAAGAACTTTCCAGAACATAGACAGAGCCATTTACCACGGCAAACATTGACAAAATTAAATTTGTGCCTTTCCTCTAAGATCAGGCACAAGACAAGGTTGCCCACTCTCACCACTTCTATTCAATACAGTACTGTAAGTACTTGCCATAACAATTAGGCAAAAGATATATCTATTGGGTTACACCCAGCCATGCTCAGGGGTTACTCCCGGCTCTGCACTCAGAAATCGTTCCAGGCAGGTACGGGAGACCATATGTGATGCCGGGATTCAAATCACTGTCCATCCTGGATCAGCTGCTTGCAAGGCAAATGCCCTACCACTGTGCTATCTCTCTGGCCCCTAGGCAAAAGATACTTAGGGCATCCAGAAAGAAAAGGAAGAGGTGAAAAATCTATTTACAGATGACATGATACTATATTTTAAAAATCCTAATAACTAAACATGAATACAAAAATGACTGACATTTTTTCAAAGAAAATTTTCCAAGATTCTGAAACTCATAAGGAAAAGTAACATCCTATCCCACAACCTGACTGCTAAAGCAGTCCTCAGGGAAAGAGGGTGGCATCATTTTTCCAACTTCAAACCATACTATAAAGCAGGAAGTAATTAAAACATCATGGCACTGTAATAAAAATAAACCTTCAGAACAAAGGAATAGAGTTGAATATTGAGTACACCTTCAAGTACATGATTAGTCAATTCTCTATAAAGGAACAAAATAAAAAGTGGAGCATGGAAAGCCTCTTCAACAAGAGGATCAGGAGGAACCGGAGAGATAGCACGGAGGTAAGGCATTTGCCTTGCATGCAGAAAGACAGTGGTTCAAATCCCAGCAACCCATATAGTCCCCTGTGCCAGCCAGGAGCAGAGAGCCAGGAGTAACACCTGAGCGCTGCCAGGTATGATCCAAAAAAGAAAAACCAAACCAAACCAAACGGAAAACAAGAGGATCAGGGAACATGGTCAGCTACATGCAAAATTTGAGTTCATCTTCAATTCAGACTTCTTCCTAATGCCACACACAAAAGTCAAAATGGATTCCAGACCTGGATACTAAACCTGCAACCACAAGGTACAATGAGAAAATGTAAACAGTACTCATGGTAACACTGAAGCTAAAGCAGTGGTTTTCAAATAGTGGGGCTCAAGGCTCCATAAAGGGGGATGCGTTTGACCTCGGCAAACACTGTCATAACAAGCTAAACCCCATGTTTATGTTTTTGTATGTCTCTGGAGCTGAGAGTTGCTGTGTCCTGCTTCAAACCCCACTTCGAAAAGCTATGCATTGCAAAACATGCTCATGGTAGCTATTAATCCAGACATCACCTCTGATGAAAAAAAAATCAGCTCAAATTATTTTATATATTTTTGTTTTGCAGGGCACAGTTTTTTTTTTAAATAAAGATACTATTTACAGTTACACGAGGGGGGTGAAAAATGTTTTCTTCTTCCTAGGAGGGCATGACAAAAAATAATTGAGAAGCACTGAGCTAATGGCATTTTCAAGGATGAAATAACATTAATCGGGGCCGGACAGTGGCGCAAGCATTAAGGTCTGCCTTGCCCGAACTAGCCTAGTTCGATCCCCTGGTGTACCATATGGTTCCCCAAGCCAGGAGCGATTTCTGACTGCATATCCAGGAGTAAACCCCGAGCGTCACCGGGTATGACCCAAAAACCGGAAAAAAAAAAAAAAAACCCACCGACCACTAATCATGTAAAAGTGAAAGCAAAGATAAACAAATGGGACTACATCAAATTATGAAGTTTTGGCACCTCAAAGAAAGCAATGAGATGTATTATTTGCCCCACTATTCATCTTTTTGATAAGGGGTTAATTTTGAACACATGGCACTAATAGAATTTTATAAAGAAACATACGGCACTGATAGAATTTTATAAGGAAAAACACTCAATTATAAAAAAATGGGAAGAGATTAAAAAACATCCTCACAAAGGAGATATGTGGGAATATAAAGAAACATAATGGCGGAATAATGAATACCCAAAGACAATGACAACAAAGAACTTGAGAATCCTTGTTGAATAGGAAAAAGCTCCTTGTAAAGGCTGGAAGATAGGACAGGGGTGGGATATCTATGGTAGAGGAAAGCTTTAACCAGGAGAAGATGTTATATATGAAACCCTATCAGTAATAGTACTGCAAACCATAGTGCACAAATTTATATATTAAAAAAAGAAGACATCCAAATGGCCAAAAACTACACAAAAAATGCTATGCATCACTAATTATCAGAGAAATGCAAATCAAAACAATGAGATATCATCTCACACCAGTGATATCATATCTGGCCATAGGAAAGGCAAATTATGACACAACATGTATAAACAAGACTGTGACAAGTTTAAAGAGTATGATTCAGTCTTCTGAACTCCTATGTTCATTGTAGCACTATTTACAATAGCCAGAATCTGGAAGCAACCAAGGTGGGTGGGGGGAAGGAGAGATGTGGAGGGGAGGGGAGAGAGAAGAGGGGGAAGGTATGGAAGAGTCTTGAACTCTGGATGATCCTTGTTTTTATTTTTTTTGGGGGGGGGGGGCCACACCCGGTGACACTCAGGAGATACTCCTGGCTCTGCACTCAGAAATCGCTCCTGGCGTGGGGGACCATATGGAACGCCGGCGATCGAACCCAGGTCTGTCCTAGGTCAGCTACGTGCAAGGTAAACACTCTACTGCTGTGCTATCTCTCCAGCCCCAATTTTCTTTTCTTTGTTTTGGGAGGTAGATTTTGTTTAATTCAACTTTCTATGTACTATCTGCCATATTTACACTATGTCTATCACGTTTTTGGTGATCAAATAATTATGGCTAACTATGAACAAGAAAATTACTTACTGTTCTTGGCTTTACTGCAATTTTCAGACAAAGCCCTTTTTAAAAAAATAAACAGGTTTATGGCAACAATGACTATGTCAAGTGATTCTATCAGTGCTAGTTTTCAAACAATGTGTGCATACTTCAAGAGTCATACTTCAAGTCACATTATCTCCTATATATAATCTGTTGTATATTTCTGTCAACATTATAGTGTAAATGCAAACTTTATAGGTACTAGAACACTAAAAATATTCATGTAGAGCTTGAGGGATACTATAGCAGATTGGGTGCTTGCTTGTATGTGGCCAATCTGGGTTCAACCCCTAGCGTCTCAGACGGTCTCCTAAGATCAACAGGAGTGATCCTGGAGTGCAGAGGCAGGAGTAAGCGCTGAGCACAGCTGATGTGGCCTGAATACAACCAAAAAACCCAAAAAGTTCACGCAATTCATGTTATGGCCATGGTCTGGAATTCACGCTACATTATCTCCCAGGAATTCTGTGATAAAAGTCTAAATATAATTTAAAAAGTAAATTTGTGGCAGTATAAAAATTCATGCAATTAAAAAAATAGGGCACTGGAAAATGGAATTGTCCCACTGGAAATGGGACAGGATTTAAGGCACATGCCTTGCAAGTACCCAATCCCACCTAGTCTCCATAGCATACTGAGTATATAGTCCTGGCAACCCAAGCAGAGGCTGGTCAGGTAGTCCCCCAAAGTACAAGTCCTTCACAGTACTGGAGCATCCTCTGCCTTTGCACTGAATTATTTTGCCCAGTTGGCTGATAATCAACAAAAGTGGCCCATGAACCATAAGCATTAGTTGGGAGATCCTTAACTACCATACAAAAATTCAAATATTGAAACTTTTTTTATTGTTTATGTTTTTGGACCACTCAACAGTATTAAGGGCTTAATCCTGACTACATTCAGGGATCACTCCTAGCGGTACTCAGGGGACCATTATGAGATGCTAAGGATCAAACCTGAGTTGGTCACATAGCAGGCAAGTGCCTACCTACTGTTCTATCATTCCAGCCCCCAATCACTGATTTTTGTTTTGTTTTTGGGCTATACCTGGTGGTGCTCAGAGCTTACTTCTGGCTTTGCATTCAGGGATCACACCTGGAAGGCTCAGGGGATGATATAGGGTCTAGAGAGCCAACGTAAGTGCCCTATCTATTGTACTATTGCTCTGAGCCCCAAAATTGAAATTCTTGATAGAACAGTGAGCCAGGCTCCCTCCCTCTAAAAACATTCTACAAAGTGGTCAGACATGAGAAACAAAAATCAAAAATTGAGATTTTCGAGGGAAAACAAAGTCTGGTTTAATTATCAAGAGGGAGGGAATAACAACCCAGAGCTAAAGATAAGAGAATATACACTCAGAGATTTAATGATGGGAGCTTCCCTGAAATGTTTTCTCTTTCTAGGCAAAAAAGAATAAAGATCTGGTATTGGGGAGATAACTCTGAGGTGCATGCCTTGCAATGCAGGTTCAATTCCTGGCACTACATGACATTTCATCCCAAACCAGCTCTCCCAGAAATACCTAGCATAATCCTGGAAGACCTCTAAGGATAGCTGGCATGTCACACCAGCATTGCTGGGTAGTTCAACATCATAGTAAGTGCTGGACACCCTGACATCTAAATGTAAGACTCCCATGACCCACAATCTTCACCTCAATAAAGAGACAATTTGGGGCCAAAGTGATAACACAGGGGATAGGGAACTTGCTTTTGCATGCAGCTGACCAAGGTCTGATGCCGGGTACCAAATATGGTCCCCAGAACAACACCAGAAATGAACCCTGAGCACAGAATCAAAAGTAAATCCTGAATACCACTGAATGCAGCTGCCCAATTTTTCTCTTTTTTTGGTTTTTGGGTCACATCTGGCGGTGCTCACAGGTTACTCCTGGCTGGTTTTGCACTCAGGGTAAGTCATTTAATACAAATTAAAAAATAATTTAAAATAACAGGCATGAAAAAAAGTAAAAGCACTGAGATGAGTGAATGGGTTTACAACTAAGATATTCCTGCAGGCCCAAAAAAGATTACAATGAAGGAATCTAGGATTTATTTTCTGTCATTGCGTGTTCCTAACTACAACTAAAAGTGAACCTTCAAGCACTGTGCTGGAGTACTACTAGTCTCTTGAGCACTACTGGGGATGGCAACTCCAATAAACAAAAAAGGACAGATATGGAGCCAGAGTGATAGTGCCTTACACGTGGCTGATCCAGGTATAATCTCTGGCATCTCATATGGTTCCCAGGCCTCCCAGAAATAATTTCCACGCACAGAGCCAAGAGTAACTCTGAGCACCATTGGATGTGGCCCAAAAACAAAAACAAATACAAATTAAAAAAGGACAGATACGGAAGACAGCAGGATTAATACCTGTAAAAAATAGAAGACACAATAGATAAACTGAAGAGATTCAAAAAGTATCTAAGTGACTGAGAATTTATTTAGAAATTGAGTCTGACAGGAGTGATTCCTAAGTGCAGAGCCAGAAAGAATCCCTGAGAACTGCTGGGGTGCCCCCACCCCAAAGCAGATTTTGTATATCAAAGAATATAAAGTATAAAAACAAAATATAAAGTATAAAAAACAAAAACATAGTATGGTAATAATGCCCAAAGATAATAGAAACAAAGGTGAGGGGAGGGAGGGAGAAAAGAGAGGAGAGAGAGAGAGGAGAGAGAGAGAGAGAGAGAGAGAGAGAGAGAGAGAGAGAGAGAGAGAAAGAGAGAGAGAGAGAGAGAGAGAGAGAGAGAGAGAGAGAGAAAATAAAAATGTAAAGGAAAAAAAGAAGTGTCTGCCAGAGGCAAGGGTGGCATGGATGGCAGGAAAACTGAGACACTGCTCTGGCAGAAAATGTACACTGGAAAAAAAAAAAAGAAAATATACACTGATGAAGAGATGGGTATTAGAACATTGTATGATAGAAACTCGTCATGAGCAATTTTGGAACTTCATTTCATGATGATTAGATTAATAAAACTTTTTTTGAAAATTACATAATACATCCTGTCACATTATAATGTGTTACAACATCAGACATAAGGAAAATTCTAACGCTTTTTCTAAAGCTCCTTAAAGAATAAAAATTAGAATAATATCTGTCATCTCACCAGCAATACAAGAATTAAGAGTATTTCTTAAAATTACTGGGTAGTAGGGCCAGAACAATAGTTCAGTGGGTAGGGCATTTGCCTTGCACATGGCCAACCCAGGTTCAATCTCCAGCATCTAATGTCCCCCAAGTATCATCAGGAGTAATTTTGAATTGCAAAGCCAAAAGTAACTCCTGAGCATTGCTGGATGTGGCTCAAAAAATAGAAACAAAATTACTGGGCAACGCAGATGGAATGAACTAAGAATCAAAAGATTGCATCAAATAAACTATCATCAAAGATATTATAATCAAAATTTCAGATTTACTACATGAAAGATCTTTGAAAACATTCTAGTTCAAAGAAACAATAGCAAAAGAATTATTTCCAACATAGAATGATGCTGTAAACAACATGAAAAGCAAACTACAAGGGTCTAAAAGCAGTTCAACAGGTTGAAGCATATGCTTTGCATAGAAGATGCAAGAAACACACAAAATTTAGTAAAACTTAACTGAAACACAAGTGAGCACGACCAGAAATTCATTACATGTTTGATTTTGAATTGTTGAACATTCAAAATCCTTCCACTTTTGCTAGCTTTTTGTGAACTGCCCCCTCACTCAATTACAGCTTAAGAAACTGGAGTTCATAGACTTGTATAAATTTCAGGAATACTGTTTCACATCTCTGTATGAGTCAAGTCAACTATCATCAAAGTTCAATTATCATTCTCATTATCACACTGATCAGTTTCTCCCCCAGTCCCTTCCACAGTGATTAACACCATGTTTTTCAGTCAAGTTATTGCTATAGCATTTAGTTTGTTTGCTTTGATTATACACGAAAGAAAATCAGCAGCTGTCCTTTATTTTCTACCTTATTCTGAACACTTGACATATGTGCTCATACTTTTTGGTTAGTGGTCACCACGAGTCATACAGACTTAACTATAGTGCTTGCTAGGGTTCACATGCTTTAGTTGCAGTGTGCTAGTCTGCTATGTTGAGGTGTACAACAGATCAGAAGCTGCAGTGCTGTTGGATGGCAATTATCATGCAATGTATTGTCAAGGACTGAACTTGAAGTCTCACACTTGCAAGGCAGAAGGTCTATTATTAAGTCCCCCACTCCAGTCCCTATTACTTCATCTTAAATAGCTGAATAGTATTTCACTGAGTAGAAAGCACAACTTCCGGGGTCAGAGAGAGAGCACAGTGGTAGGGCGTGTGCAGCTGAACCAGGACGGACAGTGGTTCAAATCCTGCCATCCCATATTGTCCCCCAAGCCTGCCAGGAGCAATTTCTGAGTGCAGAGCCAGGAGTAACTCCTGAGCACCAGTGGGTGTGACCCAAAACCAAAAAAAAAAAGAAAAAGAAAAGAAACACAACTTCTTTTATCAAGTCATTCATGGGTGGGTAGTTAGGTGTTTTGATTATGAATAAATGCTGCTTGAACACAGGAGTGCTAATATCTTTGAATTAGAGCTCATATTCTTCAAAACTCATTATTTAACTTCAAGTTTAAATTTAATTTTTTTTTTTTTTTGGTTTTTGGGCCACACCCGGTAACGCTCAGGGGTTACTCCTGGCTATGTGCTCAGAAGTTGCTCCTGGCTTGGGGGACCATATGGGACACCGGGGATCGAACCGCGGTCTGCCCAAGGCTAGCGCAGGCAAGGCAGGCACCTTACCTTTAGCGCCACCGCCCGGCCCCAAGTTTAAATTTAAATAGTTTCTATGACTAGTGGCTTCCACATACAGACCAACATCACAGACCAGCAAATTTTCTTTTTAAAGACTAGATGATGAATATTTTAAGTCTGAAGTTAGAAACCTCTATTAAAACTACTCAACTGTTAGTCTTACAAATTCAGTTATAGTAAATGGCAAGGCTGCATTTCAATAAACTATACAAAGGTTGCCAAAGGATTTGGGATAAAACTCAATGGGTCAGAGCTCATGGTATACAAAAGGCCTGGGTTTGATCCCTGGTACTTGCACGTTCTCTGAGCACAACTCACAGCAATCTCTGAGCACTGAGTCAGGGCAGCTCCAGAGCACTGAGCAGGTTGTGGCACAAAAACTAAAAGTTGCAGACATACTCCATAGCTTGCTACTACTCCATCTACATGATATAGAAATGTTTGAAAAGATTTTCATGCAAGAACACTTTCCTGAGTAATTTACAATCCAAGGTGTGGCTCTAAGGAACAACTATTCATTTCTGAACTTAATGACCTTTTCCCTCCCTTTACACTTACTCACTGTTTAAGTTACTAAGATAAGGGTACACAGAATTTGTGAGAGCTGTGGAGGGTAGGACTTCCAGCTGCTTCGTGACCTTATTGTGATCTTGAATTAAGTTCATATCCAAGGAAATATGAAAACAATTTGACTTATATTTGGGACATTGGTGGTGGGAATATTGCACCGGTGAAGGGGGGTGCTCTTTACATGACTAAAATCATACAACTACAATCATATTTGTAAGTACGGTGTTTAAATAAAGATAATTAAAATTTGAAGAAAAAAAAGCAGAGTTGCAATGATCAAGATGTCCACTGGCCAGAAGAACCAGTTCAACTATTTGATCTATCATACTATATACTTCTATCACAGGATATCCCCTATATCTAAACTTTTTATGCCTTTTTGGGCCCTCACAGAGGACATCTGTTTCCTTTACTATCCAACTCTGAGGGGTAACGGTGTGCCTAACTGCCAACACACTTTCCCCTATACTAAGCCTGTAACATATCTAATGCCAGATTGCATTATTTTCTTTAGGGTTCAATTATGTTTCTTGTTCTGAAATTTTCTTCAGTCAAAGCTATCAACTTAAAAAAGTAGAAAGACTGACATAAATATTTTTCTTGTGTCATTCGTTTTGGAGAAGAGAATTTCCAGTTATCTAAGAGATGTGTATTCACATGTATACCTGCTTGCCTTCTACAAATATACTTGTGTAACCTATATTTGCTGCCAGAAATTTGGTGCTGCCAAATAGGAATATTTGGTTTTATTCTTTTTTTTTTTTTTTTTTTTGGTTTTTGGGCCACACCCGGCATTGCTCAGGGGTTACTCCTGGCTGTCTGCTCAGAAATAGCTCCTGGCAGGCACGAGGGACCATATGGGACACCGGGATTCAAACCAACCACCTTTGGTCCTGCATCAGCTGCTTGCAAGGCAAACACCGCTGTGCTATCTCTCCGGGCCCTGGTTTTATTCTTAAATTAAACATTCTGTGCTACACAATTCTACCTCAAGATATATCTGAAATGAAATTTAAAAGTTAGACAAAATAATAAAGGTAGCAATCAAAGAAGCATTAGACTTTTATTTGATTTGGGGACCATACCTAGCTACGCCCAGGAATAAGCTATGCTTATTCCTAACTCTGTTTTCAGGGATTATTTCTGGCAGGACATGGAAGACCATATGCAGGGCCAGTTGTTGGCTGCATACAAAACAGCTACACTACTCATTATACTATTATAGACAGTTGAGTTTTAAACTAAACTCAAACAACCTAAAATTTTTCCATTTCCTGCAAGATTGGAAGCCTCACAAACCCCAACAGTAGACAATTTAACCATGAAAATCCAACTAGAATCCATAATCAAAGAAATGAGAACAGTTGTTTTAAAATACAAACTGAAAAAATCTCTTTTGACTTTTAGTGTTAACTGGGAATGAAGGTTAGGGAAAGAATGAAGAAAAATGCATTCTATGAAAAATGTCCAAGAACAGAGGGATAAAAAGAAATATTCTGAGTTGGTGAAAGGATGAAAGACTAAAAATTTAAGTGAAGAGAAAATAACAGAACAAAGTTGAAGGATCTTATTAAACCAAAGAGGAGCGTTTATGTTAAGGAAGCTTAGTGGGGGCGTGCCTTTTAAAAGAAACTCTGGTCAAATTAAATCTAATCAAATAAACTGCTGTTTCTGGTAGGATAAATGAACCAGACCCAAACTCTGACTCTTTTCTTTTTTGATTTGGTTTTTGGGCTATACCTGACAATGCTCAGGGGTCACTCCTGGCATTGTGCTGCTCAGAAATCACTCTTGGGAGTGCTCAGGGAACCATAATAAATACCAAGGATCAAACACAAGTTAGCTGTGTGCAAGAAGGCAAGTGCCTTATAGCTGCACTCTTTCCAGTCTAGTGTCTTTGTTCTATACCCTACAACTAGACCCACAAATGCTCCAGGTAGCTGCACTGACAAATACTTGGTCATTCTGAAACTCAGCACATACACTGCTCAACAAAATGAGGGTTCTAATAGCAGACACTTGCAGAGGCCACTAAGGCTGGATGGCTTTTTGCTTTCTTGTTTTGTTTCTTGCTTGCTTGCTTGCTTGCTCTCTGAGGTAAACTGACTGGGACTATTTGTTTAGTAGGTTTTATCCTTGGAAGTTGAAGAACTCCAAAGAACAAATCTAGCAGGCCCTAGTGCTGCATCCCTACATCCCTGCAACACAGGAACATCAATACTTTATATAAACAATCTGAACTCTATTTTGGATCTAACAGAGCAAGAAGAAAAATTAAATTATGTAAGACGAGTAAACACAAATTGATAAATCTGCATACTACAGAAATGCACTTGTTAAAAAATATACTTGTTTTTCAAAATACACAAGAATTTACATAAACAATAAGCCATCTGCTTACAAATGAAATTCTATCAAATAACTCTACATAATCCATCCCTTTTTAGTAGTATTGCCCTCTCTATGTCAATTGAGCCACTTCTATAACATTAAAAATTTAGATACATTTTGAAAAAATAAAGATCTCATTTGTGAACATAAATTTTGAAAATTTGAACTATTAGTGAATTGACTCATTAAGTATTTTTAAAATAATACAACCAATGGGAAATTGTTTAGATATAAACAAAAAATCCCAGAATAATTTAAAATTTAATAAACCTCCTTCATTGTTAACTATCTTACCAGATTTGGAAAATGCATTGGCTAGAAGTTTAATATCTATACTTCATTTATCAGTAAGGAAAATAGGAAATTTACTATATACTTAAAGTCAATAAATAATAGCAAACTTAATGGAAGAACTTCAAAAGCATTCTATTAAGATACACAGAATGTTCACTGAGATGTTCTTCAAAATACTATAGCTAATATAATAAAATGAGGAGGAAGGAGGTAAAAAAAATAATTAGAAGATGAGGTACATGTTATAGATACCTGAACTCAGTAAATGAGTTGAGAAAGACTGCCAGATACAAAATGATGTTATAAACTCAATAGCTCTGCTTATACCAGAACAGTAAAATGGAAAATACTCTTGAAAACACCATTCACAATAGTAATTAAAATCTATACTATTTAGGAATTAACCCCTAAATGAAAAACAGCTCTAACCAGGGTAAAAAAAATAAATTCATTAAAAAGTCTAAATGAGAGGCTTAAGAGATGGCACAGAGGGCAGGCAATTGCTTGCACGTGGTTGACCTAGATTCGATCCCTGACACTTAATATGGTCCCAAAGCACCATCAAGGAGAGATCCCGAGCAGAGCCAGGATTAAGTCCTAAGCACAGCTGGGTATGGTCCTAAAATAACAACTCCCCCCAATCTATATGAATAAAGAACATTTTATATACATATACATATGTAATTCCCCTAAAGATGTATGTATGTATGTATGTATGTATGTATGTATGTATGTATGTATGTATGTATGTATGTATGTGTATATATGGGCACTTCCCCTAAGGACTAATTCAAGGTAACCTCAATACAATGAGGAATTTTGTTTAGTTTTCAAGAATTTTGCAGATGAATTCTAAAATTTCTAAGTAAGAAAAAGTCTACGAATTAGTCAAGTCTGAAAGAGAAGTATACATTAATCAGCCTACTGAATAGTAAGAGCGAGTCACAGTAATGAAAAAAGTATTAATAGCTAAAGCAGAAAAGGCCAAAAGTGATAGTACAGTGGGGTAAGGCTCTTGCCTTGCATGCTGCCAACCCAGTTTGATCCTTTGCATTCCATATGGTCGCCCAAGCACCCAAGCACTGCTAGGAGTAATTCCTAAGAGTACAGAGCTAGGAGTAACCCGTGAGCTTCACTGGGTGTGGCAAAAACAACAACAACAAAAAAAACACCCACACAACCCAAAAACTGAATTTATTTTTTAAAAAGAAAATATGAAAACCTGATTTCATGATGAATAAAAAGTAGAAAAAGCATAATTGTTCATAAAATGGGAAAATAGATTCTAAGGCAAATAACATTGGAACAGTACATCATGATAATTACTAAACTGAACTTGACATGTATTACTTATATTTAAAAGATATTATAAATAGGAAATTCAATTTTTAGCAAGTAAAAGAAATAATAATGACTATGTTTAAGCATAGCCATTCTTTCAGAGATGTCAGATCTAGACAGACAAGTACATAAGAATTGTATGTGTATATACATATATAGGCAGATGGAGGATATGTCACAAAGGACGCAGTTCTGGAATATGTAATAATGTCTTTATAATCAGAAGAAAAAAGTAGAAAAAGTACAAAAAGGAAGATAATTTTAAATCACCCATATAGAAATAAGATATAAAAGACCAGAACATAGTTCTCAATATTCACAGGCAAAAGTCAAAGACTGTTGGAAAACAAGGCTGGATAGTTACTACAGTGGACAGATTGTTTGCCTTTCATGTAGTAAGCCAAGGTTTGATACCCAACACTCTATATGGTCCTAATCCCTGTATCTCTGAGCAGAGAAAGCTGAGTACTACTAGGTATGGCCACCAAATTGTTAACAATACCTTTTCCAAGTATTGCTTAATTTATCAATTAAATTTTTTATTCTGCTTAGAAAAAAAGGTATTATAGTACAAAGGTACATAACTAACCATTCTAGTATTAGCTAGAACAATTATAATCATCAAAATACTTGTACTCTTCCCCACAAGGTCAAGATTTAATGAAATACACTTGGTAATGTATTTTTCCCCCAAAAGATAAACAGTTTGGTACCTAATACATAATTATAATACCAAGTCAGGTGTGTAGGATTCTCAGTATATTTTATTAGAGTTCAGTTATAAACACAATCTCTTGACACTGAAGATGTAGTTCTAGGAGATAAAGCCCAAAGGCAGGAAATGAATCTCTCTCCCAATGCTGCTTCTTATCTTTAAACTAACCTCAAATTATTACTAAACCAATAAAGTAATTTTGTTTCAGAAAGTGATCTGATCTACTTTATTTCAGCTTTTGATAAATTCAAGAATGAGCTGGGGGATTATTGCTTTTGACTCACATGTATACTGAAACAACATAAAAATAAAGTAAAACTTTTTTTAAAAAACATTTTTAAGATATAACAAAAATGCGCCAGCATCAAAGTCTATAAGTACATGAGGAAAATATGTATGGTTCTGGAAAAGTAAAGCTAATTTTTTAATTTAGTAGCAAATTTTGAAGTAAAGCTTTTACAATCTAATTAGAAATTGTTAAATAAATAGGTTGAGTAAAAAGAATACAATGAGTTATTACACCCAATGAAATAATAAAAATGCAAAACAGAAGACTGCCTTCTTTATGAGATTTTGCTAATAAAATTATTACAATTTTTTTGTTTTTGTTTTTTTGGGCCACACCTGGTGATGCTCAGGGGTTATTCCTGGCTATGCACTCAGAAATGGGAGACTGAACTGCTGTCTGTCTTGGATCAGCTGTGTACAAAGCAAACACCCTACTGCTGCACCACCTCTCCAGCTCCTATTCTTACAATTTGTCCTTACAAATTATTCTTACGATCCAAACTACAGATCAAAACTATCAAAAGAACCAGAGAATATAGGAGAATCAGTAGTATACCCATATTTGATCCCTGACACCGCATACACCCAAGCCCTGACAAGAGTGATCCCTAAGAACAAAACTAGTAGAAAGCTCTGAGCATTGCCAGGTATAGCCTCCCGCCCCCCCAAAAAATAGGAAACTGAGACTAAGAGATTAGACCAGAAAAAATTTTAGGTTTAACTGGAAATTAATATATAGCCTCCCTCTATTCCAGCCGTTGAACAACAGGGGAAAAAAATCCATAATCACCTTTTAAAAGGGGGGGGGCGTAACTTAAATATATTGAAAACTTGAGGAGGAACCCAAGTCCTCAAAGTAAAAGTTTACCAAATGCTGAGTAATAATATCACACAATAAAATATAATTTTTATAATGGCTACACCTGGCAATGCTCAGGACTTTCTCCTGGCTCTATGCCAGGGATCACTCCAGAAGGTAAAAAGGACATTTGCCTTCAATCTCCAACATCCCATATGGTCCCCTGAGCATCACCATCCTTGACTGCAGAGACACGAGCAACCCAAGCCATAGAGGTGTGGTGTCCCTCCCCCCCAAAAAAATCTTTTTTTAAAGTATAAGATTAAGTAAAGGTGCTTGCCACACATGGCCAACCCAGCCAGGTTTGATTTCTAGCATCCCAGATGGTCCCCCAGCACCACCAGAAGAGATCCTTAAGCACAAGGCCAAGAATAAACCCTGAGCACAAGTGGCTGTGGCCCAGAAACAATAGCAAGAGTAGGAAAGAAAAAAAAAAGATCAGCAAAACCACAATGGAAATTTTAATCTAGGACCGGTGAGATAGGAGTTAAATTGTTTGCCTTGCATGCAAAACCCCAGTCAATCCCAAGCACTAGAAATTGTTTCCTGAGCATACCATGATCCAATGGTCCCCAAATGCACACAAAATGTATGGTCAGAAAATTGGTATGGTAGGTAGGTTGGTTGGTCTGAATGTGGCCCAACTGGGTTTGAATTCCAGTACCCTATGATTCCCAGACCCACCTGTAGTGATCCCTGAGTGCAGAGCAAAAAGAATGCACTGAACATTACTGGGTATGGCCCCCAAAACAAAACACTTGCAAAACCTATTATATCTATGAAACAAAAAATAGATAAATTGGGAAAATTAACAATAGACATGAGACAAAGCATGAACAAGCTAAAAGGGAACACAATACTGAAGAGAAGTCAATAGAGAAAAGAAACTATCTTTTAGCGATAGACAGGCAGGAGTAATGTCTCTAGCACCAAGTGGCAATAGCCACTGAGCAATATCAGGTATAGCTCCAAACAAGAAAAATTGTCACTCAGGCATTAGAGATGATGCACCGTATGAAAGTTTTAAGTGACACTTTCTGGCAACATCAAGATAACAACATCAAAGCACCACAGATTTGACAAAATAATAGCATATCTATATGAAAAAAAGCACATAACAGCTTATAATTCCTAATGTATAATCAGTAACAGTTTTGTTAATTCTTTTTCTTACTATATATAAACAGATTATAAGTAGAATACTTAGAATATTGTAACTGAACTGGAGATTAAAACCAATGACACAGAACAAGTATTCCAGAAAAAAAAAGAGCAATCTGGGGCCAGAGTGATAGCACAGCAGTAGGGCATTTTCCTTGCACAGGCTGACCCAAGATGAATCAGGGTTTGATCCCCGGTATCCCCTATGGTTCCCTGAGCCTGCCAGGAGCAATTTCTGAGTAACAAGGAGTAACCTCTGAGCACCACTGGGTGCGCCTCCCAAAAAGGAGCAATCTATTGGTCTTGCCTTGCATATGGCCACCCCAGTTTGATTCTCCCTATTAGATCCTAAGCGTTGTGTATTGTTCCCTGAGCATCACCACCAGCTGAGCACCCAAGGACAAAGTCAGTAGTAGTTGCTGAGTAACACAAGACATGGCCCAAACACCTCCCTCCAACCAAAAAAGACCCTCTTCATTATAGGAATTTAATATATCATAAAATTTTAAATCACCAGAGAAGACACATAATAGTACTTTGGGAGGAAAGGTGGAAGGGGGGGCTTACTCCTGGCTTTGCACTTAAGAGATCACTCCCGGTGGAACTCAAGGGACCATAACGGATGCTAGAGATAGAACCCAACTCAACTGCATATAAAGCAAGCAGCCTATCTACTGTACTATAGCTCCAATCCCAGAATGGTACTTTTTAATCCCATCATACACAATGTCCTTTTTCTACAGAAATGTTTATATCCCTTATCTATATATAAACAAAATACACAAACACCAAACTTTCTACATACAAGCTTAAAATTATGTATTTCTGGGCCCGGAGAGATAGCACAGCGGCGTTTGCCTTGCAAGCAGCCGATCCAGGACCAAAGGTGGTTGGTTCGAATCCCGGTGTCCCATATGGTCCCCCATGCCTGCCAGGAGCTATTTCTGAGCAGACAGCCAGGAGTAACCCCTGAGCACCGCCGGGTGTGGCCCCCCCCCAAAAAAATTATGTATTTCTTCTTTCTATTTTGAATACATAAAGACATCCTTAGAGCTATACTGAATGAAGGAAAAGTCACTTGAAATAGAATAAAATTCACTTGAAATAGAATAAAATACACTTTTTAAATGTTTTAGTTTGTTTGGGGGCACACCTGGTCCAATGTTCAGGGGTTATTCCTGGCTCTATACTCAGGAATTACTCCTGCTGGAGCTCAGCGAACCATATGAAGATGCAGGGATTGAACCCTAGTTGGCTACGTGCAAGGCAGCCACAATACCGGCTGTACTATCGGCCCAGCCCCACCAAATACTCCTTTTAAAATATATAAATACATCTTTAGATTAAAAGCCAGCAGACTGTAAAATGCTCTATTATGCAGAATCATCATAACCACCATTAAAACTACACAAAAAAAATCAGTGAAAAATTTGTGACTTAAATAAAAGTGACAGATGAGAACCGATTTGAATTTTCTCAAATGTTAAAGCTCTAAACAAACAAGATGTAATCTTTTATTATCCTATACATTAACCATACCATTCTTTTTTTGAGGGTGTGTGGGGATATGACACATCTACAGTATTCAGGGCTTACTATTCCTGACAGGCTTAGAGATTATATGGGGTTTGAACTTGGGCGAACAAACTGCAAAACAAGCACCCTAATCACAGTGATATGGCCACACAATAGTTACACCCGTTACAAAATGCTTCCCATCAAAAGCACAAAATACCTCATATCACTGGGTAAGAGTGAGTAGGAAAGGAAAACACTCAGCCTAATCCCAGAGAGCTCCCACAAGAGTAAATTATAAAGATTCACTTTAAGAGGCACAGCAGAGCATTGCTAGGTATGGCCCCAAAACCATAAATACAAATTTAAAAAATCATGTGTAATTTTTATCACCTCTCATTATGTGGCATAAAAAGAAACACAGTAAGATATAACAAACACTGTAAGAGATGCCAAAGGCATCAGAATTGGAATATCTGTCTACAGAAATGAGTTTAAAGGGATAAGGGACATCAGTGGAGAAGCTGGCACTCTGGTGGTAGGTGTGATGTTATCAAATATATGAATAAAACTATCATTAACAGTACTGTAAACCACAGTACCTCAAATAAAACTGAGAAAAAAACAAAACTAAAATGTGATTTTTTTTTTCTATTTTTCACCTCTTCTCTCCTAATGAGAAAGTCCCACAAAGAGAAAGGTGTTTTTTATTTCACTGACTGTTGATGTCTGACAGCTGGATCTGGATACGACTCTGTCATGTTGGGTATAAAAGGGAAAACTTGGAAGGGTGGTGCAGGATAGTGATCAGTGCAGTGCCTGCTTGCAGGGGACCAAAGATAAAAAAGCATCAATGAAATACTGCCTGCTTTATATCTATCCCTCTTTAATATCTTTCTTGAATCCAGACCTTTCCCCGCCACCTGTGGCAGGTGAATCTCTCCACTCCACCCCCAAACCCCTGAGAGGCAGTGTCAGGCCTCAGACTCCAGGAGGAATAAAAAAGATACTTGGTTTCTCTCCATCTCTTTCTCTCAGTCCTAGGGCAGACGATGAGTACAAATTAAAGTCCCTGGGTGAGCAAGAAGCCTTGCAGCAGCTCAGCAGCAGGTAGACTTGCAGCTTACCACAGTAACTGCAGTGAGTGATTCTACAACTAACTTAAAAAAAAAAAAAGCAATTTCACATTAGTAGATGCTAAAATATTAACATGCACTTTAGGAAAAAAATCTTGGCCAACAAAAAATAATAGCAATCATAAAATTTTATAAGTAAATCCTATTAAAACTCAGTATCATGTTATTCAGTATAAGTAACATTGCTTCAATTGATCTCTATACTGTTTTAAGATAGTGCAGTAGTACTCGGATATATAAGGAAAAGAAGAAATTTGGGATTAAGACAGATAACTCACCAGCATTATCACATATTTTGCGTGCAAGAAGCCAGGCATAAAAATATCCCCAGGAGTAAGCCCTATCCTTGAGCACCATGAATGCAGCCCCAAAGCAAATAGGGGAGAGCTTATATTTTAAAAGAGCTGAAAATATACAAAATCACGCTGTTTGCAGACAATATGGTTATTTACAAGTGATGTCCAAAAATATCACGAGACAACTGTTACAACTATACAGCATGCTAGAATTAAATAATAAAAGCACTCATGTAACTAGGAACTATTACATGTTGAGATTTTATGAAATGATAAAACTGTACTAAAAATAAAAATACCAGAACAAATAAACATGCCATTTATAAAGTAAAACTAAAATAATAAATTATTTCTAAATTAACTTATAAATTCAAAGGCACTCCAATAAAAATATCAGTTTATTTTTTTTAAGTAATGAACTGAAGATGAAACTAAAATCTACCTAATCATCTAATACAATTCAATAAACAGGGCAGGACACTCAAGTAAATAAAGAAAAGGCTAAAAAAAAAAAAAAAAGACTATGCCTGACTTTGTATTATAATCTTTATTCATAGAGCACTTGGAAATCAACTGGAATTTTAAAACCAGTAAGCCAACTCTGTCTGATATGTCAAAAAAGTTTTAAAAGATAGCCTGAGAAGTCACTGGAAATTTTAATGTGGAAATTTTTAGTGTGAAAAATTCTCTTAAAAAAGCATAGAAACACTGGCCAAAAGTCAGAATCAGCTTTTGTAGAACTTTCAGTTACCAAAGGTTTATAACAGTTTAGAGGCACTTAACAACAGTTAAATCTCAGCAAGAGTTTTTGTGATATTTTAACTTGACCTATTTCCATCATGCCATATTCAGGTCTCCATAACTAAAAACAAACCCACAATCATGGTAAAACTAGCTGTTTGGCAGCCATAGGAAAGGGCAAAATAGTTCTAAAGCTTTTTTATTTTATTTTATTTTTTATTGCTTTTTGGGTCACAGCCAGCAGTGCTCAGGGGTTACTCCTGGCTATATTCTCAGAAATCATACCTGGCAGGCTCGGGGACCATATTTGATGCCGGAATTTGAACCATCGTCCTTCTGCGTCTAAGGCAAACGCCTTACCTCTGTGCTATCTCTCTGCCCCCCTAAAGCTTTTTTAAACCCCATTCTCAAACCCCATTATTATTGGACTAGTGTAGTGTTCCTAAAAAGGCACTTAATAGAGTCAGAGCAATATAGCACAGTGGGTAGGGTGTTTGCCTTGTATTTGGAGGACCCGGGTTTGATCCCTGGTCCCCATATGGTTCCCAGAGCCTGCCAGGAGTAACTTCTGAGTGCAGAGCCAGGAGTAATCCCTGAACACTGCTGGGTGTGCTCACCCCAAAATAAAAAAAATAAAAAAGACACTTTTCACAAGTTTTTATCCGTCTGTACAGAGCAGTTAGTTTTTACACTTGAGGAATTAGTCAACAACAATATAACTCTCAAATACCAGGACTACTTGGGACAAGTGGATGAAAGTTAATAGCTGACAACTAATAATAAGCTTACCACAGAGCTTATTAAGAATGGAATATTAAGAAAAGGATTGACCATAGGGAATTCTGGAAGAGCCAATCTACTCCTGGGTTATAAAGGTCACAAATATGACCTGGAGAAGATCTGAAAAGGTCCTAAGCTCTCACTGACTGACTTTAGATGTCTGGATGCAAGTTAAGATTCAAAGTTATAAATTTCTTGGTTATACACCGAAGGTATCCATGACATGTAATTTAAGATTCAATTAGTTGCTTAAGAAAATTTATCACATCTTTACCTATTAAGCTAACCAAGCAGAACTCAATGGGCACACATGAGAGAAAGGTTACTAAAAAAAAACAAACAAAAAAAACAACAACAAAAAAAAAAAACCAACACTATAAACCCTAGGAAGAGGGAAGGGTTTTTTTCCTCTTCTCTAAACACATACATATAGGGGAAAAAAAGTATAGTTTATATACAGAACAAATGTGAACAAATATGTTCAAAGAACTAAAGAAAATCTCATCTAGCAAACTAAAGTATGAAAATAGTCTCACCAACTAGAAAAATACAGAAATCTTGGGGCCAGAGTGATAGCGCAGCAGTAGGGCGTTTGCTATGGACGAGGCTAACCCAGGATGGACCTCAGTTAGATCCCTGGCATTCCATATGGTCCCCCAAGCCAGGAGCGATTTCTGAGCACATAACCAGGAGTAACCCCTGAACGTCACCAGGTATGGCTCAAAAACCAAAGAAAACAAAAACAAAAACACAGAAATCTTTTTCTTTGTAATGTGAACCCAGAAATAAAGAAAAAACATTTAAAAAAATCCTTGAAATAAGTGTTTTCAAAACAACAACCACCCAAAATATCTTACTGCTTTGTTCATTTTATTTCAGACTGAAAGGGATCTTGCCGAAGAGACTGGATATTAGCATACAACCGATTCAGGTTCAATTCCTGGCACCACAAAGTCCAGAAACATAGACCCAAGAATACTGTTGGGTCTGGCCTCAAACCACCATAGTAATTCTTCGCCCATGTGCAAACTAAGTAAAGTTTGTTAAAAACAATGATTTAAAAAGATACACACAGGGGCCAGGTAGGGCACTTGTCTTGAAGGCAGCCAATCCAATGTCGACCCCAGCATCCCATATAGTTCCCCAAACACTGCAGGAGTATTTCCAAGTGCAAAGCCAGAAGTAACCCTGAGCATTGTCAGATGTGCCTACCTTACAAAACACACAAACAGATATACAGAACAACTTTACATATCCCTGAGGTTATGATTAATAGCATTTTCTTCCTAGAAAAAAATATTCCACATTACTTCATTTTTACAATATGAATTGTCTCAGTTCCATAATTCTCTTATCCTACTAGGAGACAAAAAAAAAAAAAAAAAAAGACAGGAAAAAAAAACCCAAACCCAGGATCCTTCTTGTTATTTCTCTCAATTCTAACAGAACCATCACTAACTATCCTTTTCTCTCTTGCATTTTTTGTTTCTTCTCAGAGAGAAAGTGAAAAAATAAATATTAAGCATAAAACTGCAGAATTAAATACCTCATTGTCAATACTGCTACTGAGAAATAGCAGTATTTTTTTCCACTAGGAATTCAGTTTAATCACATACAAAAACAGTATTTTAAAATATCCTAAATTTCCTGCCATTTGCACATATACTGTTATGTCCATACAAAAATGTAATTTTGAGGGTCAGAGAAATCATACAGGGGTGAAGGCACTTGCTTTGCATGTAACCAACTCTGGCACCACATATAGTCCTTTGACCATGAGTGATCGCTGAGCATACACCAAGAAATAAACCCTGAGCACAACCAGGTGTGACCCAGAAACACTACAAAAAGAAACTAATTTTATCTGAACTATACCAGGTTATATGCGTAAGAATAGAAATTAGATTATAACTAATGAAAGGCACATTTATTGATTCAGATGTACTGTAATATTAAGACAGATTAAAATTTTAACTTTTTCATTCAGTTAGAAAAGTAAGTCAAACCAGCTTCCACATAAAATAGCATTTGTTTTTCATTAGGGAAAACTGACATTTGAAAATTGTTTCAAGAAAATGTTTTTAAAAAATTAAAGTAGAACAAAACAGTGAGTGAAAGGAATGGAATTATATCACATATTCTTTCTAGTAAATTACTAATGTTTTAATGCTATTATGACTTGTTTTAGAACTTTCAAGTCTTTTTATTCTTCACTGCAATCAAAATAAAATCTGTGGGAAA
This sequence comes from Suncus etruscus, assembly GCF_024139225.1. Classification (NCBI taxonomy): domain Eukaryota; kingdom Metazoa; phylum Chordata; class Mammalia; order Eulipotyphla; family Soricidae; genus Suncus; species Suncus etruscus. The sequence goes on along the minus strand of NC_064848.1, from coordinate 167,197,724 downwards.
AAAACCTTATAGTATTACCTCAAAATAAGCAGTTTTGATTATTATCTATTACTTGTATGGTCTTGTATAATCATTCCAATACTACTTTGTATGGTGCTTAGTTTATGTTTTTTAAATTATTTCTCATATACACATTCACTTTTTGTCTTGTTTTTTGTTTTTGGGCCTCCTAGCTCCCTGTCCTGGCAGGCACAGGGGACCATATGGGATGCCAAGATTCGAATCACCATTGGTCCTGGGTCAGCTTCTTGAAGGCAAACACCCTACCACTGTGCTATATCTCCGGCCCCCTACATATTCACTTTTGAGGATGCTTGGGCCACACCCAATGATGCCAAGAGGTATTCCTGACTCAGGGTTTGCAGAACTATACAATATCTAGGACCCAGACCTCCTGATCACAAAACATGAGCTCCAGTTCACTGACCTATTTAACCCCTCACTCACTCTTACATTATACCTTCCTTTAAATGAAATTTATTAAGTTTTCAGTATATATTAATTAGCTGTTCTTTCAAGAGACCTCACAGAGAATTCTGGTTTTTGGTCTGTTGATATTTTTTCTTTTGAGTCACAACTGGCTATGTTTAGAACTTACTCCTGGGTTTGTGGTCTGAGGTTCACTTCTCATGATACATAAAGGGCCATATGCACTGTTAGGGATGAAACTAAAGTTGGCAACATGCAAGGCCTTATCTGCTATCTTATCTTTTTATCCCATGTTTTGTTGATGTTGCTCCTATTTTTTATATTTCACCCAGGCACATAAACCAAGTTATTTGTATACCTCACCATGGTATATGAATTAGGTCACAAAATTGGATCTCAAATATCAGTCTCAAAATAAGCATTTTTGACGTGTTATGCAACATTTTAGACATTAACCATTAGACATTTATGAAAAATAAAATATTAGTTGCCATAGTATTTCTGAAATTATGCAGATAAGAGGCTAGCAAGCTAGTCTATAGAACAAATTCATCCATTCCTTCTGTCCCCCTTTAAAATTACTTTTGGGCCAATTGGGGTAGTGGATGGGGGTTGCTCTCTGGAGTGGCTCTCGGTGGTACGTGGGGGACTAGTGGTACTGGGGATGGAAACATGTCTCTAACACTTTGACCATCTTCCTAGACCCATTCCTACTTTTTTAAAAGATAGGTTTTTTTTTTTTTCCATAATACTTAGGCTCATGTATTTATATATTAACTAATGAGTACTTTTACATTAATGAGAAAAATTTAATTAGGTTGCTGGCGAAGCCTGAAAACAACTATATGATACTTTGTAATATACATAGGCAAATAAATAAATATTTCTCCTAATTCATGGAGTTCATACTCTTTTTTAGTTACATGTCTTATATATGAGTAACAAGTCAATGATAAGCTATTAAAAAATTAAGTACTTTGTCCTCTACTGAGTTCCTCTTTACATGGGGAGCTACTTTCCTTTCTCCTCTACTAGCCAATAAATTTTTCTACCTTCTTAAACAAAACAAAAAAATCTAAATGCTTTAACACAGTTCCAGGAGGCTACAAAGATAGTACAGTGAGTAAAGTACTTGCTTGCATTTCGTAAACCCAGGTTCAATGCCAGAAGTGATCCCTGAGTGCAGAACCAGTAGTAGGTCCCAGAACATAACCAGGTTTGGCCCCAAAACAAAACAAAAGCAAGTTTGCAATGAAGGCAACTGTGAAGGAATAAACTTTTGGATTGAGTTCAAAAAGGTGACAATAACTTGGATATACAAGATGAGGAGAGTCACAGTATTATTGAAGAAAAGAAAATTTATAAAAAGACTACAAAAATGAACATATATTCTTTGCAAGGAGCACATAGATAGTAGAAAACATCAAAAAAATTCAAACCAAAGCAAAGGCTTTCAATGTTAGAATTAACAGCTTAAATTGATTTTATTTCTTATTTTTTGGTTTTTGGTCCACATCGTATTGTGCTCAGGGACTGTCCTGGGAAGAGGGGATTGAGAGTATCCATACTCTCAATTGAAGTCAGGCCTCAGCACACACTATATACACTACCCTTTGAACTCTCTCTCCAGAAAGGAACTCTCTTTCACTGCTGGTGGGAATGCCATCTAGTCCAACCCTTATGGAAAACAATATGGAGATTCCTCAAAAAACTGGAAATTGAGCTCCCATGTGATCCAGCTATACCACTCCTAGGGATATACCCAAGGAACACAAAAGTGCAATACAAAAACCCCTTCCTCACACCTATATTCACTGCAGCACTATTTACTATAGCAAGACTCTGGAAACAACCAAGATGCCCTTCAACAGAAGAATGGCTAATAAAACTGAGATACATATAAACAATGGAATATTATGAAGCTGTCAGGAGAGATGAAGTCATGAAATTTTCCTCTACATGGATGAACATGGAAACGATTATGCTAAGTGAAATAAGTCAGAGGGAGAGAGACACAGAACAGCCTCGTTTATCTATGGGTTTTAAGAAAAATAAAAGACATTATTGTAATAATGCCCAGAGATGAGAGCCGGTAGGTCCAGCTCACGATATGAAGCTCACCTCAAAGTGGGGTGAGTGCAGTTAGAGAAATAACACACTAGCAACTACCAAGACAATGTGAATGAGAGAAGTAGAATGCCTGTTTTGTATACAGGCAGGGGCTGTGGGAATAGAGAGATGGGAGCATTGGCGGTGGGAATGTTGCACTGGTGAAGGAGAGTGTTCTTTTTGTAACTGAAACCCAACTACAGTCATGTTTGTAGTCACAGTGTTTAAACTAACTGGAAACAACTATTTATTAAAATATTCATTTACTAGGGCCCCCTCTGCTGGACCACTAGAGGTATAATCATAAATTTGGGCTAAAATGCTAAAAATGATAGGTGGCTTTGTTTCATGTTTCTTTCCAAGTAGATCAAATGTTCTTCTTATGGAGAAAAACCACAAAAACTTTCTCTATGTTTTCCAAACTGTAAACACCTAAAGTTCTTTGATAGAAAGAGGCAAGGAAGTAGTAAATGTTCCATTATTTACCTTGTCATTATATAATTAGAATTGTAAGAGAAATTATCTGCCCAGCAAAGAAATTGTCAAGTTTATTAATGTAAAGACCTTTCAGAAATAGAGAAAACAACTGAAATTTAGGTCAGAATACATTGAAGTTGTTTGTACTATAACTGAGTTTCACAGACTACTTTTGGATGCTGATGAAATATTAGATGTTATAATCATAGTATTATAAATGTTAACTTTAGGCACTACCATAATAATGACATTTTTACACAATAAACACCAAAAGTCATCTCATACAAAATTAATCTGCATAATTTAAAATTTCTAAGTAACCGGTGACATTTAATCAGTCTCCAGGGATTCTAACAATTTTGTTACATCAGGACTTTGTGTAACTGAAGTACATAATTGGGGGAATGTAAGTTATTCACTTATCACAAAAAAATGGTGCTATTAATATTACTTCTTTTAATAACTTTATTGTTATAAATAATATGCTGTACTAACAAATAACTTTAAGACAACTCTAATTCGACTTTTAAAAACAACTTTATATTCCTTTAATGCATTAGGAAAAAAGTTCCCTTACCTCAGCATCATCATCAGAATCATCCCCAAACACTGATGGCTTTTGTAAAACGCGATGTAACTGCTGTGCTTTCTTTGGCAAAATAAGCCCATACCTGCATTTGTTTTTGAAATAGAAATTACACCATTATATATATTAAGAAGTAACACACCCACTTCCTCTTCCAGATGAAGCTGCCGGGAAAACATGTCAATTCGCCTATACACAAGACTTTCAAGTGATCTCTCAAGTGGATTCTAGTTACCATAAGTGATTATTTGTGAACATGGCCAAACTTCAAAATAGAACTCTGGCCAAGGAAGACAAGTCACTGAAGAGTTCAGAAATGGCTGTTCTGAGACGATTTAAAACAAAAAAACAAAAACGGGGTTAGAAAACTCAGCTCAAGCCCTCTAAAATAAAATTCAAAAACGCTCTCAATTCATTTTGTGGTCTAAAAGAAGCCAATAAATTGGCTAGATTCCCCCCCCAACACACGCTGAGTATTTAGTTTCTAATTAGGAGATGTCACCCATACAAACTTTATTTATTTTTTTTAAAAATCGTTAACCCAGAAACCCAAAGTAGCCGTGGGTCAAAAATCCCATTCGATTGGCTGTAAATTCACTCGCTTTGTCTTGGAGCCTCCCATCAGACCCCAATTCATTCTGCACCTCACATTTGCAAAGCTTAAGATGCAGAGGTAAGGGCAAGCTTGCAAGTGGCGAGGTCTCTCAGGAGACGACGGATCCCCCCAGTTTCCTAGGTGCATTCCCCCTACCCTTTCCTGAACTTCTGAGCACCACAGTCCTAACCCGAGCAGGCAAGGAGGGCGGGCGGGCGGGAGTCGGGGCCTGGAGGCGCCAAGGGGCAAGATCGAGTCCCTTAGTCTAAGCAAGCCGGGGAGGGGGCCCCTCTTTCTCCCTCTCTCAAAAGCATCCACCGGGGGAGAAACTCAAGCGCGGGGTAGGCAGCAAGACTGAGGGGCCTCAGACCGAGCTTTTGGGAAATAGAAAAGTCTCGCTCTCTGCCCCTCAGCCTCACTTCCTTTCTTTCCTCACACGTTTCTCCCTCAAACTTCGGGCATCCAGCCTAGAAAATGGGGGTGGGGAAGGAGGGGAAATATGTCGTTCAGGAGTCCTCCGTTTCCCCCGTCCTTATTCCCTGACGACACAAGCCCCGTCATTTCCAGCGCTTTATTTACTTATTTATTTATTTTTTAACTCGTTGGCTAAAGACACAGTCGCCAGCCTGACCCTAACTCCCAGCTCACTCACTGCCTGCCCGGGATCGCCGCCATCTTGCTCCCGGCTCCGCTAAGCGTGGCCGACGTCGGCGTGCGTCATGCGTGATGACGCATCGCAAACCAAATCGCGTGAATTCTCGCAAGACTTGAGCCTCCGGAGCCCCGCCCCCCGGGGGTTTTCACTCTTCAGGAATTCTTTGGAGCCTGGCCCACCCAGTCTCTTGAAGTCTGTGGGGAAGGTGGCACTACCGAATTCTAGGCTTATTTCTCTGATTCTCACAGCATTTATTTGTTGTTTGTTAGTTCGTTTGGGTTTTTGGGGGAAGGCACACCCGGCTTCAATCAGGGGTTCCTCCTGGTTCTACACTCAGAAATCACTCCAGGTAGACTCTGGTACTATATGGGATGCTGGGATTCCAATCAACATCCTTCTGCATGCAAGGCAAACGCCCTACCCATTGTGTTACCGCTTCGCTCCCCCCCCCAACAATTTTACTTATTTATTATTATTATTATTATTTTAAATATACAGGAAGGGTTGTAGAGAGTACAAGCACTGCAGCTCATGCCTTGCTCCTCAAGCCAAGCATCTTCTTAAGCCCCAGTACTCAGGGATGTAGCTCTGGAGACTACCCTAAGATCAAATCATTTGACCCAATGGGCCCCAGCTCCTGAGTCCATAGCTTAAGAATAACTTTCCTCTTTTTAAAAAAGTAAATGACTAGAGTAATTTTTTGTTTTAATTATCTTTCAAAAATATTTTTAAATAAAATATTATTTACCCACATTTTTTTCTGGTCCCTATATATATATCTATAGATCCCAACTTTAGCTGATATTATCACTTTTGGAAACAATTCTATTGAGATATAATTAATTCACTCTCTTAAGGTGTACAATTTAATTTTTTTATATTCAGAGGTGAACTATGATAAATATAACAGTACCCAAAAAAGAAACTATAAATCCATCAGTGAATCCCTTTTTCCCCCCAAACCAATCAATTCTAAGTAACCATTAATCTACTTTTGTCCCTATTAGCTTGCAGTTTTATCAAATGTATGTTTAAAGATTATGATGTCTTAATTAATTGGCCTCTTATCATTTTGAAATGACCTTTTTATAAGGATAATATTCTTTAATCTGAAATCTACATTCTAGTGATAACATAACCACACTAATGCTTTTATTTTTTTGACATTGACTCCAGAGAAAGTAAAAAAAAAATGTTCAAGAAAATAATTTTTTTCTAAATGATTTAGCACCGAACAGCATACATAGTAATGATAATGTTAATGCTAAATACCAATCTGTTCTGACCGTGGTTACAATATAAAAAAGAATAGAGGGAGAGGAAGCTTGTGTACATCCTAGGGATGCACATGCCAAGGAGAAAGCTAACTCTTTGTATTGCATTTTCGGACAATAATATTAGCTAAGTCAGAAAAAAAGTTGTCAATGGCTTGTTAGAAATACGGAGGCACATAAAAAAAAAAGAAATATGGAGGCTTTTAAGAAACATGAAAAACATTCTTGCAATAATAATTTTCAGACACAAAAGAGAAAAGAGCTGGAAGTTACAGCTCACCTCAGGAAGCTCACCACAAAGAGTGATGAGTTTAGTTAGAGAAATAACTACATTTTGAACTGTCCTAATAATGAGAATGTATGAGGGAAATGGAAAGCCTGTCTAGAGTACAGGCGGGGGTTGGGTGGGGAGGAGGGAGACTTGGGACATTGGTGATGGGAATGTTGCACTGGTGATGGGTGGTGTTCTTTACATGACTGAAACCCAAACACAATTATGTATGTAATCAAGGTGTTTAAATAAAATATAAAAAAAAATATGGAGGCACATGTCAAAAATACAGTGACAAAGGCCAGGAAAATGACTCAAAGAACTGAAGCGCATATTTTGCATGTGGGAGCCCAGATTTAATGCCAGACATGGCATGACCTGAAGCACTGTCTGGTTTTCCCCATGCCTCCACCCCCTGTACTGTAAATGCAATGAAAATAAAGGTTGGGAAATTGTTTTATTTGGGGGGGGTGTTAACATCTATTGTTAACCCAAAACTTAGTCCTGACCTTTACAAATTTGTCTTGGCAGTCCTCAGGGGACTTTAGAGGGTAGCAGGAACTGAACCCAGGTAGGCTGCATGCATGAAAGGCAAATGCTCTACCTGCTGTATTATCTCTAGACCCCAGGGTTAGCAAACATTTTATGCAAAAGATTCTATAATAAATATTTAGATGTTGGACTGAGATGTGATTCAAACTGGTAAAGCTCATGTCTTGCATAAACGAGGACCCTGTGTTTGATCCAGGCCCTCTCCAAGCATGACCAGGTGTAGTCCTGGTGGTTTCTGATCACCTCTGGGCATGGCCACCACACTAAAAATAACTTTTAAATTTAATTTTAGCCTATTTTAAAATTAAATTAAAATTTAATTTATTTTGGATTGTGGATTATCTGGTAGTGATCAGAACTTATTCCTGACTCAGATCATGGCCACACCTACTGAGTTCAGGTGGAACCTTTTATGGTGCTGAGATTTGAATTTTAGTTGACCATGTGCAAAGCAAGTGACTTACTTGCTTTATCATATCTCTGGTTCATGATTTTTTTCAAAGAGGAGAAATGTTTAGACTTCTTTGGTCTTGGGTGTTAGTTGCAATAACTCAACTCTGCCTCTTGGTATGTAAGTAGTCCTGGAACATTTATTGGTATGATTTGCCCAATAAAACTTTATTATAGCAGAAAACAGGCCAGATTTAGCTCCATGAGCTACTCATTAACACCAGACTAAAAGAACCAAAAGTAGTTGACTCAGAAGCAAAGAGAAGAAAGCTGTGACAGGATTGATTGAGAAATGCTCTGGACTTTACAGATCTCATACAACTGAATGACTCTTTAAATGGTGAGCAGTTGTTATAAATTAATGTGTGCTCATGTGCACCTGGGTGTATTTTTTTAATGTGTGTGCTGTTCTAAATTAAACCTAGGGCCTCGTATTTGCATGGCATATGCTTTACTAATGTGTTACATTTCTAGCTCCTAAACTTTGCTACCTTTTAGACACTACAAGTTCACAAAAGTTGTAGATAAAAAGTGTGGAGAATGTGTTCTTCCTGAGTAAGTGTGAGATGGTAATGGCTGTGAATGATTCCCAAGATGGAATGCACTCCACTTGCTTTCACAAATTTGGTTTTATATGACTATCATAAGATGCCTCACCAGTTGAGGTCTGTTGGCAAGAGAAGTGTAAGCCCAGACAATAGATAGAGAAGAGGTAAAATATGGTTAATGACTAGAAGTAAGAATACAAGAAAGGGGCCAGAGAGATAGCATGGAAACAAGACATTTGCCTTTTATGCAGAAGGACAGTGGTTTGAATCCCATCATCCCATATGGTCCCCCGTACCTGCCAGGAGCAATTTCTGAGCGTGGAGCCAGGAGTGACCCAAAAACCCACACACACACACAAAAAAAAAGAATATAAGAGAGTATAATTACTGTGTCTAAAGACAAAGCAGTAGGGCTGAGTGAAGCTGAGTGAAGTGAGAGTATTTTATTTTCTACAGGGGTGCTGGAAAAGTGCTAACATTGATGTAATGACTGAGCTGTATTGTACAGTGGATAGGGCAAGTTTGCCTTTCAAGTAGCCAACCCAGGTTTAATCCTCAGCACCCTAGATGGTCTCCTGATCACTGCCAGGAGTGATCCCTGAGTACAGAGCAGGAATAAACCTTGAAAATTGCCAAGTGTAGAGACCGGAGAGATAGCACAGTGGTAGGGTGTTTGCTTTGCACACAGCTGACCCAGGATGGACCTAGTTTTGATTCCTGGCATCCCAGATGGTCCCCTGAGCCTGCCAGGAGCAATTTCTGAGCACAAAGCCAGAAGTAACCCCTGAGTGCAGCCACCGCCACTGGGTGTGGCCTAAAAGCCCCCCCCCCAAATGCCAGGTGTTTCCCATAAACTAAAATAATAAATCAGTAATTAAAAAATAAAATTGATGTAATAGTTGCACAATTTTTGTGGTTATACTAAAAATTCTTTTTTTGTTTTTTTTTTGGGTCACACCCGGCGGTGCTCAGAGGTTACTTCTGGCTGTCTGCTCAGAAATAGCTCCTGGCAGGCACGGGGGACCATATGGGACACCGGGATTCGAACCAACCACCTTTGGTCCTGGATCGGCTGTTTGCAAGGCAAATGCCACTGTGCTATCTCTCTGGGCCCTATAGTAAAAATTCTTAAAGCTTATGTTTTCAAGTAGGTAAATTGACTAGTTGGAAGTTAAAGTTCAATAAAATTTAAAGAAGTCAATAGGGGCTTTCCTGAAAATTCAATTCTGAAATGTTATGTTGTTTCTGAACCATGAAAGTCATAGTTATAAAGGAAAATGGCTGGATGCATCATCCTATCACTGTTACCTATAAACTATGGGCAAAGAATCAACAACAACAACAAAAACAACAAAACAATGAAGTTGGAACTTATGGATTATATTGCAAAATAATTAAACCAATAAATGCTCAAATACATAAGATCCTTACATAATTTTTGCCAGGTGTAAACAACATTCTCCACTAAAAGAGCAAATTTTAGGAGCTAAGGTATATGGTTAGATAAGTTAAATCAATCTGTCTTGTTAATTGCTAGTTCCATGTGGGTCCCACTCAGTGGTACTCAGGGGTTACCTTTGGCTCTGTATTAAGGTGTGACCCCTGGCAGTACCCAGGAAATCATATGTGATGCAGATTTAAATCAGGGTTGCAGCCGACATAACAACATGCAAGGTAAGTGCCTTACCTCTTATACTATCTCTTTACTCCTTGGTTGCTAATTATCATTATTATTATTATTATTATTATTATTTGGTTTTTGGGCCACACCTGGTGATACTCAGAAATAGCTCCTGGCTTGGGATGCTGGGTTATCAAACCGCGGTCCATCTTAGGTCAGTTGGGTGCAAGGCAAACACCCTATCACTGCACCACTGCTCCGGCCTCAAGTTGCTAATTATTTTTAAACTTATGTACTTATTAATTTATTGATTGGTTATTGGGCCACACCCAGCAGTGCTCAGGGGTTACTCCTAAATCTGCACTCAGAAATCGCCCCTGGAAGTCTGGGGGACCATATGGGATGCCGGGAATTGAACTGGTTCCCTCCAGAGTTAGCTGCATTCAAGCATACTGCTGTGCTATCTCTCCGACCCCTTTTGGTTGTTAATTTTACATTTGTTTCCAAGAGACCAATAGTATAGTTATGGCTCATCTTCTTGAAAAGGGAGATGTTTGGAATAAGGGCAGTAGAAATTAGAACACATGGGCACTAAGAACCCCTTGACTCTTACTAGCCCTTGTGACCTGGGTAAATAACTCTTACTCTGAAAATCTGTTTTCTCCTTTATAAGATGAAGATAATGGTATTGAGACTGGCTACTCTACGGGTTTATTACAAGAGTCAAGTAAGATAGTCGGTATAAACAATTCAACCAAATTAAAGCACCATTGCAAATAAATGATACTAATTACCCTTAATTTAGATGCTATTCAGTTAGCTTACTTTTCACTTTAAACATGTTTTAAAAAGTAGCTTTCTGCAGTTTTCTCCTCCTTGGTGCCTACAGTATCATTTGTATTCACAAGCAAATGCTTTATTAGTTTGTTCTGAAGCCACCAAGATATATAGCTATCAGTTTAATATCTTCAAGAACATTTTTTCCTAGAAATGTGACTGCAAATGCCCTGAAAAGTCCACTTCCAAATATGAAACTGGCTTATAGGTTAAAACTGGGCCTGAGATCATGAGTGATGAGGACTGTTAATAATACTGCCATCTTATCAGAAAAGGTTAAAAGGGACCTCAAGTCTCAAATTATAAGATGTTTGGAACACATCACATTTTGTCACCCAAATAAAGAAAATGAAGTTTAATTTCCCAAAATTTTATTAAAAATGAACTCTGTCATCAGATAGCTTATTGCAAAGATGAAATCTCAGAAAAGAGCAGTAAAGTTTGCTGTAATAACAAGCTTTAAACAAATATAAATTCTTTTTTTGCAGTTCTTGAACTTAAGAGACTTTAGTCATACAAAAAGTGTTGTACACACACACACACACACACACACACACACACACACACACACAGCCAAGATCTGGACATTTTCTCACAAGACTTTCTGTTCATTGAGATGAACTTTAAGTTGTTAAGGCAAGTGGAGGATGGGATACAGGAGAAGAAAAGGAATTCATTTAAGTCTTTGAAAATTAGAAAAACTATCTGCCCATTCTTTTTTTTTTTTTTTTTTTTTTTTGTTTTTTTTTTGTTTTTTTTTTTTGTTTTTTTTGTTTTGTTTTTTGGGCCACACCCGGTAACGCTCAGGGGTTACTCCTGGCTATGCGCTCAGAAGTCGCTCCTGCCTTGGGGGACCATATGGGACGCCGGGGGATCGAACCGCGGTCCGTCTCCTAGGCTAGCGCAGGTAAGGCAGGCACCTTACCTTTAGCGCCACCGCCCGGCCCCCCATTCTTTTTTAAAATCTTTATTACATGGTATCTTTTTGATGTAAAAACTTCCCAATCCCTAGCCTTGTCTTTATTTTTACTTTAAAAGAATGAAACTCACTCTACCTAATCAAACATAACAAGTCTTATGATATATATGAAGCTAATACTAAAAGAAAAACTTAAAAATATAGTTTATAACAGTCATATGGTTATGACTACCTAAACTGTATATTTTTTCAGATCAAATTTCTCTGTAGGTAACATTTTTCATTTTAGAAAGTGCTGAGGTTAAAGTCTAGGAGCTGAATATGTTTATGTGGCACTTCCTTATAATTGAAAATATTTTATAGTTAAACAGAACCGAGCATGACAAAAGTATTCTAAATATAGTTCCAACTCCATTAACATGTTATTGAATTTTAATGAAAGGAGGGAGTTTGGGTCTCCTCCAGTGGTTCTAGGGATGGCTCCGGGTTCTGAAGTTCAAATATGTTATCAGATTTTGAATCAGGGTTTGGATTCTCACTGCTGGCAGGCATCACACTAACGGAAGGGATCACAATGTTGTCATGATCATCCAAGAGACTTTTCTTATCTTCTGCCTCACTTCTCCTGTATGTTCTTGGCATTTTGGCATACATAGAAGAATCAGTCTTGGAGGGCAATGGGGGTACAAAAGCATTATTTACATTGTCCTTTAGCACCATGAGAGCTACACAGATGTGTATCCAGTGGTATAGGTCCTCAATGATAATATTGCCAAATCTCCAGACTTCAGACCTAGAATGAACTGTAGCAACAACAACAACAATGACAACAAAAATGTTAGTGTGAATAGTTTTCTATTGTATAACTAAAACCTAAATTTTAACAAATGTTTATTAGTTCTGTTTGAGTCAGAATTATAGCAGGGATGGAGAGATAGCATGGAGGTATGGCTTTGCCTTGCATATAGAAGGACGGTGGTTTGAATCCCGGCATCCCATATGGTCTCCCGAGCCTGCCAGGAGCGATTTCTGAGCGCAGGGCCAGGAGTAACCCCTGAGCGCTGCCACCGGTGTGACCCAAAAACCGAAAACAAAAAACAAAAATAAAGAATTTTAGCAGTCTTATTGAGATCTGTTGTTACAGGGCCAGGGTTGTGGGTCAGTGGGAGTGTGCATGAAGGTTTGATACTTAGCATAAAAATGTAAGTAAGTCATTTCTTAAAAAGTAAATTAAGGTCCCGGAGAGATAGCACAGCAGTGTTTGCCTTGCAAGCAGCCGATCCAGGACCAAAGGTGGTTGGTTCGAATCCCAGTGTCCCAGTGCCTGCCAGGAGCTATTTGTGAGCAGACACCCAGGAGTAACCCCTGAGCAACGCCCCCAAAAACAAAAAAAAAAAAAAAAAAGAAAAGTAAATTAAAAGTAGGATTTTAACAAATAAATATTGGAGCCAGAGACATAGCTCAACAGGATGAGTGCATGTGGCATGTGACAGGCATGGGTCCAATTCCTGGAAGTGCATGTTTACTTGAGCATAACCAAAAGTAATCCCAAAGTACCCCACTGGATTAGTGTTTTTTTTTTTCCATAAAAGAAAAAGAAATAGGGGCTGGAGTGGTGGCGTGAGTGGCAAGGCCTGCACGTGCTAGCCTAGGATGGACCACAGTTTGATCCCCCGGCTTCCCATATGGTCCCCCAAGTCAGGAGCAATTTCTGAGCACATAGCCAGGAGTAACCCCTGAGCATCACTAGGTGTGACCCCCCCCAAAAAGTGAATTCATAGTTTCAGGAAAATGTCAAATTAATTTTGGTATATTCATATAAACTACAGTATTTTAAAGAGTTGGAAATATATACACATATGTCAATATATACAATTATGGGTAAATCTCAAAAACATGTTGAGCCCCAAAAGTCATTTTTAGAATACTCTCTACATTAGGGTACAATTAAAAAGCAGTTGAAAGACAGGGCTAGAGAGATAGCATGGAGGTAAGGCATTTGCCTTGCATGCAGAAGGACAGTGGTTCAAATCCCGGCATCTCATATGGTCCCCTGAGCCTGCAGGAGCAACTTCTGAGCACAGAGCTAGGAGTAACCCCTGAGCACTGCCGGGTGTGACCCAAAAAACAAAAAAACAAACAAACAAAAAGCAGTTGAAAGAGTTGTATTTCACTTTGGTCACAATAAAAATTATTAAAATAAATAAATAAATAAATAAATAAAATCAAAAGCAGTTGAGGGACGCAGATAGTAGAGCACAGGCCTAGCAAGTGTGAGGTCCTGAATTCTATCTCTGTTACTACATGACCCCCAAAACTCTGATGATTGTGGACCTGGGTGAGCATCATGAGAATTAGCTCCAGGTCTCCTGAATACCACAGGAAGTAGCTCCTTATTAAAAATAATTAGACCTACAAAAAACATTGTATTGTGGATCAAGGGTATTGCCTTACATATGTGACACCTGAGCTTGATTTATTCCTAGCACTGCCATCCCCACAAACACTGCTCTGGATTCATACATCTGAAGTAAGGAAATAAATTATGTGGGGCCGGAGAGATAGCACAGCGGCATTTGTCTTACAAGCAGCCGACCCAGGACCTAAGGTGGTTGGTTCAAATCCCGGCGTCCCATATGGTCCCCCATGCCTTCCAGGAGCTATTTCTGAGCAGATAGCCAGGAGTAAGCCCTGAGCACCGCCAGGTGTGGCCCCAAAACCAAAAACCAAAAAAAAAAAAAAGAAAAGAAAAGAAAGAAATTATGCATAGAACAGATAAATGCCAAATTCATAATATTTCTCTAGGGAGGAAAGGAAACAATGGGGTCAGTATCAATTGTGTTTCAATAATCCTTAATTTGATCCTTCACAGTACATAGTCCTCTGAGAATTACCAGAAATGACCATTAAACAAATAGTCAGGAGTGGTACCTGAGTACTATCAGTTGTGGCCCTGCCCTGAAAACATTAAAAAATATTTAATAACTATACACTATTATGATTGTTTGGTTAATTTCAAACTATTTAACTGCCATTCATAAGTATTTTTCCCAGAGGTAAAATTTAATATTCAAATAGGATGGTCCAATGGAAAGAAAGTATACATTATAGAATTTAATTGACTGGAGTTCGAATCCTGGCTATTTGAACCTTGAACAGGTCATTTAATTGCTCTGTTTCTCAGTTTCTTTTTCCCTAAAATAGGGATAACACCTCAGAATTGTATTTTGATTGGTGAGGAAAGATATGAAAAAAATATACCATAACTCAGAAAACTATTTCCTGGGGCTGGAGCAGTGGTGCAGAACGGTAAGACATTTGCCTTGCCGGTGCTAGCCTAGGACGAATGGAGATTCAATTCCCCAGCATCCCATATGGTCTCCCAAGCCAAGAGCGATTTCTGAGTGTATAGCCAGGAGTAACCCCTGAGTGTCACCAGGTGTGGACCCCCAAAAAGAAAGAAATCTATTTTCTTTCTTCTTCCACCCCAGGTCTATTTTTAATGCATGTATGCTATCTCTTATGTCTTATAATACAATAAATGTTTGCTGAGTTGAATAAACTATTAAATGACATCTATGATATATTATTATGGGCCCAATTGGCAGTGCTCAGGATTACTCCTAGTTCTGCAATCAAGGATTACTCCTGATAGGGGTTAGAGAGCCATATAGGATGCCAGGGGTCGAACCAAGGTTGGCTGTATGCAAGACAAGAGCCTTAACCATTGTACTATACCCTGGTCCTAACACATAAAATTTAATAAGAGATTTGGGGGCTGGGGGAATAATTATACAAGATCAGTGATATTGTGATCAGAGGAGGGCCACACCTGATAGTGTGATTAGTGTATAAGTGTGTGGGTTAATTGTGGTGGAACTCAGGGGACCATGTGGGGATGGATTATAGGCTCCCACACGTGAAGCATGAACTCCAACAATTTGAGGTACAGCTATTACCATTGTCCCTAAACAAAAGGTCTAAAATAACAAACTTTCTATTAACTAGCTAATTAAGGTATTCACCAATATCTATTTGCTTTGTTTTTGTTTTGGGGCCACACCTGGCAGCACTCAGAGTTTACTCCTGGCTCTGTGCTCAGAAATTGCTCCTGGTAGGCACAGGTGGGGTGGGGTGGGGTAATATATGGGAAGCCAGGAGTTGAACCACTGTCAGTCCTGGATTGACTGCTTGCAAGGCAAACACCCTACTGATGTGCTCTTGCTCCAGCCCCATCATCAATATCTATTTGAATGTCAAGCATAATTATAAATATTTTAATTTAACTTGGGGGATTGGGGTTACATCTGGTGGTGTTCAGGCTTAGTCTTGGCTCTGCACTCAGGGAGCACAATTTCTAGCCCAGTGGACCATCTGGGTGCCAGAGACTGAACTTGAGTCAGATGCCTACAAGGTAACCACCTAACCTGCTGTACTATTGCTACATCCCCTAAACGAAAGGATTTTCCTCTAGTCTACCAACACAAAGGAACAAATTTCCTTGAATTAGCTAGGCATATCACTACATCAGAAGATACAATATGGGATAAGAAAAGCATATAAGATGAGGAAAATGTTCACAATACTAATATTTTTTTGGTGTTTGGGCCACACTCAGTAACACTCGAGGGGGGAGTTACTCCTGGCTATGCTCTTAGAAATCACTTCTGGCTCAGGGGACCATATGGAACTCAGGGTATCGAACTGTCTGTCCTGGGTCATCCACATGCAAGGCAAATGCCCTACCTCTGTACTATCACTCCCGCCCCACTAAATTTTTATTTTAGACTTACAACATGTAGGAACAATTTTCTAAAATTTCTATTTCAACAAATGCAGAGATAGTCTTCTCAGTTGTGAGTGTTCAATAAAAGTGGAAGCAAAGCAATAATACGTGGAAAAATTAAGTTAGGTTTTACAAATACTAAAATATTTTCAGATTACACCTTAGTAACACTAGTAATGATTATGAATTTAAACGAAAATTAGATGTTTAGTTATGAGAGCACATTAAAAACAGCTAATCTGACTCATGTCATGGGTAATGTTGAACCAAACACATACATTTAAAATGTTTAGCTGCTTTTGTTATCATTCTGATTCCTTTTTGCATTAATTATCTTCCTGGAATGTTTTCAAGTTAATTCAATTGGTTGCAAAAATTACTTTGCTTATCTTAATGTTCCAATGTTATAAATCTAAACTAGTATTCACCATAGAACACTCCAAAAATCATATCTAACCAATTTTCTAAAATATAACAACTCAGCTGCTCCTCACAGCTTTTATTCTGTCTTTTCCAAAACCCCATTAAGAACTCTGTTCCATCAATAGCTGCCACAGTGTTCTTATCTGAACAACCAAATGAACAGACCCCTATCTGCAGCCATTATTAAGCTGCATTAGCCTGCCATCTCCATGGTAATTCAAGGACAGGAGAATGGGGAGCAAGGTTGCTCCCTTTCACAAGGCCCTGTTGCTTATTTCCTGTCTTTATTGTTACTGCAGATAGACGTTCTGAACCTGTGTGCGTGGTAGTTCTTGTTTGCCTGCCCTTTCCAACAAGAGATGGATGCTTCAGCAAGTGGCTCTAATGATTCCTCTAATGAAGGCTCCATCCCTCCTTTGGCTTTGCATTAACAATGGTTGAGTGCTGCTGCTCTCTTGTGGAGAAAGCTCAGATCTTTGCAGCTTTGCAGATGAGAAGTTTGCACAGTGCGTTTGCACAGAATTTAGAATCCTCCCACGCAGATATAATATACTTATTTTCTTCCTAACAATAGGAAACTATGCTTTTGGTGGTGCCTTGTAACCATAAAGGTTATAGTAAACTATCAGATGTTGGAGCTCTAAAGAAACAGGTCAAGTCATGGATAAATATATCCCTTATATTTGAGGCCCTGAGTTCAGTCCCTGAACATTTGTCTCTATCACTCCTCCCTACCCCAATCCCCCCAAATAGAATAGACCGGGCCCGGAGAGATAGCACAGCGGCGTTTGCCTTGCAAGCAGCCAATCCAGGACCAAAGGTGGTTGGTTCGAATCCTGGTGTCCCATATGGTCCCCCGTGCCTGCCAGGAGCTATTTCTGAGCAGACAGCCAGGAGTAACCCCTGAGCACCGTCGGGTGTGACCCCCCCCCCCCAAAAAAAAATAGAATAGACCAACCTTTGAATGTGTTTACAATATTATTTATTTAGAAGACCTTCCAAGTGTTTTTCTAGGTTCTAGTTTAATTAAGCTTTTAATAAATGGAGAATTGATTTATTATGCTGAAAACATGGGGATAGAATATGCTATTTCTACAGTGAAATGCCATTTATAGATCCTGCTTTAGCACTGCTTTAGTTAAGTCTATTGGGAGTTATGGTTAAATAAAAAAATGAGCAAATCCCAAATCAAAAGAAAACAAAACTAGGAGTTAAGCACTTAAGCTTCAAGTACAAATATTAAAGTAGGACTGGAGAGATAGTGGCACTGATAAGGTGCTAGCTTTGCATGTGACTGAGCATTGCTGGGATGCTCCCTGAGCACAGAGCCAGGACTAGAGGAAGGAAGGGAGGGAGGGAGGGAGGGAGGAAGGGAGGAAGGGAGGGAGGGAGGAAGGGAGGAAGGAAGGAAGGAAGGAAGAGAGGGAGGGAGGGAGGGAGGGAGGGAGGGAGGAAGGAAGGAAGGAAGGAAGGAAGGAAGGAAGGAAAGAAGGAAGGAAGGAAGGAAGGAAGGAAGGAAGGAAGGAAGGAAGGAAGGAAGGAAGGAAGGAAGGAAGGAAGGAAGGAAGGAAGGAAGGAAGGAAGGAAGGGAGGGAAGGAGGGAGGGCCCAAGAACAAATGAGTGGCTAAAGAAACTGTGTTGGATCTACACAATAAAATATTATGCAGCTATTAGGAAAAATAAAGTCATGAAACTTGCTTATACATGGATAGATAAGGAAATTATTATGCTGAATGAAATTACTCAGAGGGAGAGGAATAGACATAGAATAAGCTCACTCATTTGTGGGTAGAAGATAAAAGATAGTATGATAATAATATCCAGAAACAATAGAGATGAGGGTCAAGAGGACCAGTCCATGGTAGGAAGCTTGCCAGAAATAGAGGATCAGTGCAGTTAGGGCAGAGAAAGGACTATTAAGACGATGAAAATTGGAACTGATTACTCTTGACAAAAATAGGGATAAAGTGATATGCATGATGCATACAACTGCATTAACAGTAGTGCAAGCCACAGTGTCAAAAAGAGAGAATAGGGGCCGGAGAGATAGCATGGAGGTAAGGCGTTTGCCTTTCATGCAGAAGGACAGTGATTCAAATCCCGGCATCCCATATGGTCCCCTGTGCCTGCCAGGGGCGATTTCTGAGCATAGAGCCAGGAGTAACCCCTGAGCGCTGCTGGGTGTGACCCAAAAAACCGAGAGGGGGGAAGGGAGAGAGAGAGGAAAGAGAGGAGAGAGAGAGGAAAGAGAGGAGAGAGAGAGAGAGAGAGAGAGAGAGAGAGAGAGAGAGAGAGAGAGAGAGAGAGAGAGAGAGAGAGAGAGAGAGAGAGAGAGAGAGAGACGGGGGAAGGTGGGATGGAAACTGTGGCATTGGTTATTGGTGGTGGGAAATGTGCATTAGTGAAGGGTGGTGTACATTGTATGACTGAAACTCATAAATATTTTTTGTAACCATGTTGCTTAAATAACCATTTTTTTAATTAAAATGGTGTGTAAATGTAGGGTGCATTGATTTAAAATAAACAAGTCTCACATTTGTGAGGCAGGAGCTTTATGCACTAAGCTCTTGTCTTTTTTGGGTCACATCTAGTGATGCTCAGGGGTTACTCCGGGACTTTGCACTCAGAAATTACTCTGGCAATGCTTGAGGAACCATATGGGATGCCAAGAATTTAACCTAGGTCGGTCGCATGCAAGACAAGTGCCCTACTACCGAACTTGCTCTGGCCCCAAGAGAGCTCTGCATCTCAGTAACTGCCTTCCTTCCTTCCTCCTTCATCATTAATTCTCATGGATTTTGTTCTCATTTCTATGGTTTTACAAACCATGTCTTTAACCTCACTGCAATGTGCAAAGAGTTGAATATGCAACATTATTCATCCATTTTTTAAATAGGCAGGAGGAGCCAGAGAGATAGTACAGTGGGTAGGGTGCTTGTCTTGCAAATAGCTCACTCCAATTTAATCCCTACATCCCCTCTCCCCCACATGCCAGGAGTAATCTATGAGCACAGAATCAGCAGTAACCTATGAGCATTGCTAGGTGTGCTCACTCCCCCAAAAAAGTAGCAGAAGAACTCATATTTGTCATACAGTTTATATTTAATATGTCGATTTAAGGTGGTTTCAAAGGCACTGTAGAGTGCAGCTTATCAGAAATCAATATTTAATGAAGAAGTAAAAAGTGCATTTTTTGTTTTGGCTTTTGGGCCACTACCAGAAGTACTCAGGGCTTATTCCTGACTCGGTGATCAGGGGTCACTCCTGGCTATATTTGGGGACTATATGTGATTACAGGTATCAAAGTGCCTTAATATGTCTCTAACCCTAGAAATGCTATTTTTTTCTGCAGTGGAGAAGTTAAGATATATTAAGTGCCTTAATATATCTCTCTAACTTGGGGCTGGAATGATAGCACAACAGTAGGACATTTGCCTTGCACATAGCTAATCCGGGACAGACCTGAGTTCGATCCCCAGCATCCCATGTGGTACCCTGAGCCAGGAGCGATTTCTGAGTGCATAGCCAGGGGTAATCCATGAGCATCACTGTGTGAGGCCCATCCCTCTCCCACAAATACCAAAGAAAAAGAAGCAACAGGATTTTTTTTTAAATTATCTTTGGGCCAGGGAGATGACTCAAAGGACTGGTGTGCACATGGAAGCCCCATGCAGAACATGGTCCCATAATCACCCCCTAAGTACTGAATTGGCTATGTCCAAACTCCTGCCCAATTATCACAGATAATTCAAGAGAAATGTCTTTCAAGAGAAAAGGTAGTGAATTTAGAAAAGCATTAACAAGAAGATAATAATTAGAAACAACAGTAAAAGTTCCAACTCCTAAAACATGCAGAAACAAAAAATTTAATAGGAATATACTTTGAGATAAGGTTGAGGCCATAGACTTATTTAACTTTTTTTTTTTAATATGAATGCTTCACGAATATGTGTGTCATCCTTGCGCAGGGACCATGCTAAACTTCTCTGTATCGTTCCAATTTTAGCATATGTGCTGCCAAAGTGAGCACTCATTTAACTCTTGAAAGAGAGGCTCTTTCAAGACTTGACAAACTCAGGAACATAGCAATCTTGCAGCTGATTGTACCGGACCCTTCAGAGGGTCCTTACAAACAACTGCTGCTTTTGCCATATGAGCTCATCAGCCCAGCCCCACAGATCCTCAAATTTTTATTACACAGCCAGGTGACACACCCATAATTTTAATATTGATTTCCAGTAGGAGTACACCAAATTTAATGTGCATGTATTAGTTACACCTATGCAGAAATGGTTGTGGAGTGGTCATATAAAATACACAACAGAGGTCTAGAAACCTTGATATATAGAGTCTCTTTTTACAGAGATTAGAAAATTGGTAGAAAGAAGAGAGAAACAGGTTTAGAAAGGTTCTACAGAGTCATTTTTCCCAATTAATAATTTTTTAAATAAACAAAGAAGAAACATACTTAAAATTAATATTTTCCACCCTCATATATACCACCAGAGGTCTCTAGTGAAGCATTAGACACTAAGAAGCACAATGTGGCTCAAACATGGCCAATTATTTTAATTAAACAAACTAAAATGTTTTGGGTGGCCATTGGTGGACTTTATTTTATCCAAGAAAGCCAAATAAAGTGGCAGCTGAATCCTTCTCTCTGGTTTATTATAAACAACTCTTATTATTGTTAAAAACAAACTAAACCTTCGATCCAAATTTGCCACTGGGTATCTGGCTTCTGCCTTTTTTTCACTGAGTCTTATCTATCCTATTATTTTAGCCTCACTTCCTAACCCCAACCTGCTGAGTAATAGGTCACCATAACTTTGGGTCTTGAATTCTTCCAGGCCACTCTGAGCTACTATTGTGCAAATAGGCCATTCTTCCCTGGTTTTCCTATTGCCCAGTTTTTACTAAACTTGCACTTCATCATGGCCACAGAGCTAGGTGCAAAGTATATGATTAATCTTATGTAAATATTTTTTAAAACTTTTAAAATTATAGTTTGGGTACTTTTTTTGTTTTTGTTTTTGGGCCATATCTGGCTGCACTCAGTGCTACTCCTGATTCTGCATTCAGAAATCGCTCCTGGCTTGGGGGACCATATGGGATGCCAGGGATCAAAGCCGGGCCCATCCTGGGTCAGCCTCATGCAAGGAAACTGCCCTACCACTGTGCTGCCACTCTGGCCCCGAGGTCAGGTACCTTTTTCTCTGAATGCAGTCCCACAGTTAGGATTACACCCTAGAGGGCTCAGAGGCCATTCCTAACTTTATGCTCAGGAGTGAAGCCTGGCAATAGTTAGGGAATGATATGTGCCACCAGGGATTGAACCAGGGTTAACCATCTACAAAGCAAGCACCTTACCTGTTGTACCAACTCTTTGGTCACATGTGGTCAATTTTTTGTAATCAAAGAGCTGATCCAAACTGGCTATCTAGTTGATCTAGGTTCTTGCCAAATCTTTCCTACCAAAAATCCTACAATGACTAATTAAAGGTTCTTGATCTGTTTGTTTCTTTAGTTCACATTAAAACTGTAGCCTTTTTGTTGTTGTTGTTGTTTTGTTTTTGTTTTTGTTTTTAGCCACACCCAGTGACACTCAGGGTTATTTCTGGCTCTATGCTCAGGAATCACTCCTGGAAGGCTCCAAGGATCGTGGAATGCCAGGGAATCCAACCTGAGTCAGGTGTGTAAGGCAAAAGTTCTACCTTCTGTGCTATTACTTGGTCCCTAAAATTCTAGCCTTTTGGCATAATGTGTTTGTTTCCTGCTCTCACTACAACTTTTTGTTTTTGTTTTTGTTTTTTTGTGGGGCAGGGTCACACAGCAGTGCTCAGGGCCTTTACCTGGCTCTTTGTTCAGGGACCATGCTCAGGACTCAAGAAACTATATGTTATGCCAGGGATCAAAGCTGAGTCAACTGCCTGTAAGGCAGGTCCCCTGCCCACTGTACTATCTCTTTAGAACCTGCTTTTGTTTTCTAATGAAAGCACATGAGTGGGAGTTTAATGTGCTTCTGAATTCT
This sequence comes from Suncus etruscus, assembly GCF_024139225.1. NCBI lineage: Eukaryota > Metazoa > Chordata > Mammalia > Eulipotyphla > Soricidae > Suncus > Suncus etruscus. The sequence goes on along the minus strand of NC_064848.1, from coordinate 167,175,160 downwards.
ACTTGTGGTTCAGATAGTCACTGGGAAAATGCTGTCAGCATGGAGACAGTATATCACTTCTTTTTAGAGGACATAAAATCAAAACTACTTTTTGTCCAAACATTAACTTTATGAACCATATGATTTTTTGCTAATAAAATATTATGAAATTTCAAAATTTCTGAAAATTCAAAACTAGGATTTGTTTTTGCTGGTACATATTTAGATTACTAATAAAAATGTACCTCCAATGTATTCATCAATGAGTTGTAAATTAATTTCCTGATGCTCAGCAGTTGGATCAAAGGAACAAATTTTCTCAATTAATAGTCTGTTAAGATGCTATGGACAAAGAACAAGTCATAAAATTACTAGCAAGTACAAGGAGAGGGCCCAGTTAATCAGTTTACAAAATTCCATTTATATACATTCTAAAACAGTTTGTAAAACCTATCTCTGTATAGAAGGCAGGATTCTGGTTACCATTTGGGTCAGAATTTGGGTATGTGGATGAAGAGAAATGATTGAAGAGAGTACTATAGAGGGGCTTTAGGGATACACTAAATGATATTTATCAATATGGGATGTTGATTTTTAATATTCATTCTGTAAAATTTCTTGCATTTGTGCACTTTGACTTGTACAGTTATGATTTATATATCTCATATGTTTTATGGGTCAACATATAGTTTGTCCTGGAGAATGACCCATGTGCATTAGAGAAAAATGTGTGTTCAGTGTTCTGGGGATTGAGAGCCATATATATGATTGAGGACATATATATATATATCTATATAGATATATATCTATTGTGATTAGGATGTGTTTTGGGGTGCTTTCTTTGGATCTCTTTTGGCTGGTACTCTTTGGGCATGTAGGATTTGGTTGCATATACTTATTTAGGTCTGGGAGTGTCTCTGCAATGATGTCTGTGACTGCTGATGCTTCATAGAAATTTCCTTTCAGTGATTCTTTTATTTCTGTGGAATTTATCAAAATCTTCTATTTTTGTCTGTTCACATTCACATTTAAGGACTTTTTCCATTGTCTGATCTTTTGTGTGTGTGTGTGTGTGTGTTGGTTGTTTGTTTGGGTTTTTTTGGGTGGGGGTTAGGCCACACCCAGTGACACTCAGGGGTTACTCCTGTCTATGCGTTCAGAAATCACTCCTGGTTTAGGGGACCATACAGGACATAGGAGGATTGAACCGTGGTCTCATCTTCCAGCTCACTGATTCTGTCTTCAGCTGCTGTTACTCTGTTGGGAGAGGCTTCCCAGTGAGATTTTCATTTTGTCAACAAAGCTTCTCAGTCCTGTTATTTCAGTTTGAGGTTTTCTCATTTCTACTTTCATTTTCTCTTTATTCTTATTTGTATTTCATTCAATTCATTCCCTACTTTCTTTGAGTTCTATGAGCATGCTCCATATTTCTTCTCTAAAGTCCTTATCTGAGAGGTTCAATTGGTATTTTGGTACTTTTTTTGGTCATTAGAGCTACCTTCTTCATTCTTTAAACATTTTGAAGGCCTGTGTTGTTTCCACATTGTCATGGTTGCAGTGTGTTATTTTATATGGCCTGTGCTGAGTTCATTCACTAGGAGAAGTGCATGACCACAGAGCAGAGTAGAGTTGTAGTGCTCCGCTGGCTCTGTCCTTGATGGTGAGAGTCTGCTTACTGGCGACACTTTCAAGGCACCACCAAGCAGATTCCCCTTTCAGCCACAGTCCTTGGAGGTGGGGTCACTCACTTGGTGGTGCTTTCTGGGAACTGCCAAACAGATTCCCTTTTCTGCCTCACTCCTTGATGACTGCATGAATTATTCATTAATAAAAGAACATTAAACAAAAACTTACCAGTTTACATCTTTCCCAATTTGTTGTGTCCAACTTAGGATAAAAGAACAAAAGAACTGCAGTTAAGATGTCACAGACTAGCTTTGTTTCCTCTTCCACGTCTTGGGATGTTCTAATTGGCATTGTTGGAGGATTAGTGTCATAGAGAAACAGGGAGACGAAATCCAAAAAGGGAACTTGCTGGAGACCTTCCCGTATCTCTTGCAGCATGATTCGGAAGAAAAGAACTCCTGCCCTCTGGACTTCTCCTTTACACTCAATCTCTGGAATAATAGAATGTTAGTCCCCTACATATTACTTCTTTAAAATTAAGACTCTGGGTATACTATAGTAATAAAAAGAATTTTAGGAATAAAGAAATCCTCACCAAAATTTTTTTTGTTTTTGTTTATTGTTGTTGGTTTTTGGGGGGTCACATCCAGCAGTGCTCAGGGGTTACTCCTGTCTCTGTGCTCAGAAATCAATCCTGGCAGACTTGGGGGACTATATGGGATGTTGGAATATAAAACAGCATTTGTCCTGGATTGGCTGCGAGCAAGGCAAACACCCTACTGCTGTGCTATTGCTCCAGCCCCTCTCACCTAAGAATTTTAAACAATCTTAGTCTTTTGGAGCTGTAGAGATAGTACAAGTTTCAATTTGCCTTGTAAACAAAAATACATTTTTGATTTCCTGATACCATAATATCTCTGGGTCCAGCCAGGAGTGATAACTGCGGGGAAGGAAAGAAGGAAGGAAGGAAGGGAGGGAGGGAGGGAGGGAGGGAGGGAGGAAGGAAGGAAGGAAGGAAGGAAGGAAGGAAGGAAGGAAGGAAGGAAGGAAGGAAGGAAGGGAGGGAGGGAGAGAGGGAGGGAGGGAGAGAGGGAGGGAGGGAAGGAGGGAGGGAGGGAGAGAAGGAGGGAGAGAAGGAGGGAGGGAGGAAAGAAGAAAGGAAGGAAGGGAGGGAGGGAGAGAAGGAGGGAGGGAGGGAGGAAGAAAAAGTGAAAGAAAAGAGCAAAAATATAAAGGAAAGAAGAAAAGAAGGAAGGAAAAAGGAAAGAAGAGAAAAAGAGAAATAAAAATAAAAATAGAAATGAAAGAAGAGGGGCCGGAGAGATAGCATGAAGGTAAGGTGTTTGTCTTGCATACAGAAGGACAGTGGTTTGAATCCCAGCATCCCATATGGTCCCCTGAGCCTGCCAAGGGTGATTTCTGAGCATAGAGCCAGGAGTAACCCAGGAAGGAAAAGAAAGGAAAAGGAAAGAAGAAAGTACAAAGAAAGAAGAAAAGAAAAGAACAAAAATTAAAGGGAAAGAGAAAGAAAGGAGAAAAAGAAAGAAAAAGAAAGAAAGAAAGAAAGAAAGAAAGAAAGAAAGGAAGGAAGGAAGGAAGGAAGGAAGGAAGGAAGGAAGGAAGGAAGGAAGGAAGGAAAGAGAGATAAAGAAAGAAAGAAAGAAAGAAAGAAAAAGAAAGAAAGAGAAAGAAAGAAAGAAAGAGAAAGAAAGAAAGAAAGGAAGGAAGGAAGGAAGGAAGGAAGGAAGGAAAGAGAGATAAGAAGAAAGAAAGAAAGAAAGAAAGAAAGAAAGAAAGAGAAAGAAAGAAAGAGAAAGAAAGAAAGAAGAAAGAAAGAAAGAAAGAAAGAAGAAAGAAAGAAAGAAAGAAAGAAAGAAAGAAAGAAAGAAAGAAAGAAAGAAAGAAAGAAAGGAAAGAAGGAAGGAAGGAAGGAAGGAAGGAAGGAAGGAAGGAAGGAAGGAAGGAAGGAAGGAAGGAAGGAAGGAAGGAAGGAAGGAAGGAAGGAAGGAAAGAAAGAAAGGGAGGCCGGGTGGGAAATAAAAGAAAAAGAAAGAAAGACCTTAGCTCTTCAGTCATGAAATCAAACTAGAAGTTATACTTGGTGAAGAAACAAAATTAGATATGATGAAGCTCACATGAAGAGAATTTGAAGAAAGGTAAAAACTTAGGTTTTGGAGCTAAACTTTAATCTGAATACCTATTTTCTACTGCCTCTCTAAACCTTTTCTTATAATCCTTAGTTCTCTGGTGAACAGTGGGAATTTAATAAAAATGACCTGTGTAAAGTGCTTATGCATGCTTGTAGAGCCAAGGCCTTATACATATTGGACTCTTATAAATACTTCTTTCCTTTTTATTCTTTTTTTTTCCCAGTGCAGGTGATTGAATCTAGGGTCTCAGACATGCAAAGAAAGTGCTCTATTACTCCATCCCTGGCTTTTCTTTTATGGGGGGGGGGGGTGAGATGGGGGTTGGGGCCATACCTTGTGGTTGTCAAGGCATACTACTAGCTCTATACTCAGGAATTATCCCTGATGATGGTGGTGGTGGGATCAAATGTATGCCAGGGACTGAACCGTGGTTGGTCACATGTAATGCAAGCACATTACCCACTGTATTCATTTGCCAAAACCTATAATGTCATTTTTGTATCCCATTCATTCCATGGCAGGTAGCCAGATTTTCATGCTTCCTTAACTTCTGTCCCAATGGATTTGCTTGTTTGTTTTCTGGCCACATCCAATGATGCTCAGGGGTTACTCCTGGTTATGCACTCAGAAATTGTTCCTGGCTTAGGGGATTATATGGGACACTGAGGAATCGAACGGCTGTCCATCCTAGGCTAGAACGAACAAGGCCTTACGGCTTGCGCCACCACTCCAGCCCCAGCCCAACAAATTTTATATTATGCTGATGAAATAAGTCAGAGGGATATAGACACAGAATAGTCTCACTCATTTATGAGTTTTAAGAAAAATAAAAGACATTATTGTAATAATGCCCAGAGACAAAATAGAGATGATGGCTGGAAGGACCAGCTCACGATATAAAGCTTACCACAAAAAGTGGTGAATGCATTTAGAGAAATTACTACACTAACAACTATCATGACAATGTTAATGAGTGAGAGAAGTAGAATGCCTGTCTTGAATACAGGCAGGGGGTGGGAAAGGAGGGAGATGGGGGGAATGTTGCACTGGTGAAGGGGGTGTGTTCTTTATTTGACTGAAACCCAACTACAATCTTGTTTGTAATCATGGTGCTTAAATAAAGATATTATTGGGAAAAAAAGAGTAGACTAGTGGATAGAGGATCACTAGAGAGGTATAGTGTTGGCTTTACCACTAGATTTACTTTGCTTTTATTTTATGGACTTTAGCTTGAGATGAGATTGAGATTGAGATGCCCCAATAAATTATCACTGTGTAATATACCCACAAGAGCACCTTTCACTGAGGGACAAAACCAGACTTCACAATTTGTTAACTCTGTGATTTGGGTGATTTTGTTTCCCTTCACTTTACTTTACTCACCCATAGAGTCATCACTTACTATAATATAGACATGAACTAATTGAAAGAATATATTTTATTTATTTTTTTTGGGGGTCACACCCGGCAGTGCTCAGGGGTTACTCCTGGCTTCATGCTCAGAAATTGCTCCTGGCAGGCACGGGGGACCATATGGGATGCCGGGATTTGAACCGATGACCTTCTGCATGAAAGGTAAATGCCTTACCTTCATGCTATCTCTCTGGCCCCAAGAATATATTTTAAAGGGGGGGCCAAGGAGATGATTCAAAGGTTTGAAGTACATGCTTTGCATGCAGAGTGCCTGAGTTCTGTCGTCAGCACTGCATGATCCCCCGAGCACTGCCAGAAAAAATGGACCTGTGTGGTACATCACACAGGTACCTTTCGGTCACTAGTGTGACCAAAGACGTTTTTGAGGAATATATTTAAAGTAGTTGATTATATACCAAGGCATTTAATAAATGCAAGTTCTCTATTGCCTTTACAAGTCCTTGTAGCTCTAAAACCAAATGATTCTAGCTAAGAAAATGCTTTTTGTTTTGTTTTGCACCATACCTGGCATCCTCCTGCCTTGGCATCAGGAATCACTCTTGGTGGGCTTGAGGATGCCAGGAATCAAACATAAGTCAGCCATGTAAAAAGCAAGTGCCCTATTTTCTGTATTATCACAACAGCCCAAGAAAATGTGATTTACTAATTTTTTAAAATAATTTGTACAACATACTCATCAGCCCAAGACTGAATAACTTCTTTCACTTGGAAAGATGTGCATATTGTTGATAATTTTATTTTAATTATTTATTATTTATTTTTATGGTTTGGGGACCACACTTAGCCAGTGATCAGGATATTCTTGACTCTGTGCTCAGGAAGCTCCTGGTAGTGTTTAGGGAGATGATATATGGTACCACAGATTGAAACAAGATCGATTACATGTAAAGCCAGAGCCTTACTTCCTGTACTGTCTCTCTGGTACAGATCATGATAGAACACTCATTTTAAAAAATGCATTCTTCATTGCATTGTCATTCCCCAAAATGAATGAAAACCATGCATCTAGAGTTTTTGCATTCATAGTACCTAAGATATTCTTTTTCTTTATCTCTCCAGCAAACTCGCCCAGTATTTCATTGCAGGCAGCTTGGATCACCTTTATCATTTTCTGTATATCTTTAAAATCTTGATAGAGCACCATCTTAATCCTGCCAAAATTAAAGTCCAAGACTCCCAAAACCTCTCCTGTTAACTCACGAAGTGGAACTGACATGTGGGTTTCTCCACAGGGAGAGGTCAAAATGACTTCTGAAGTGTCTACACACTTAAAGAGGAAATCTCTGAAATCAAAAGCAAGAAAAGCAAAAAAGATACAAGACACAAGTCAGTTCATTATACTCTCCCCACATATAATAATCCCTCTTTTTAGTTCCTATTATATTTATTTATTTATTTATTTATTTTTGTTTTTGGTTCACACTCGGCAGCACTCAGGGGCTACTCCTGGCTCTATGCTCAGTTATCACCCCTGGCAGGCACGGGGGACCATATGGGATGCCGGGATTTGAACCACTGTCCTTCTGCATAAAAGATAAATGCCTTACCTCCATGCTATCTCTCCGGAAATATTATATTTCAACCACATAAACCCTAGTTATTTTTCATTTAGCTGGACCACTCTATCTCCTGATTTCACTAGGCTTTCTCCCCACAGCTCACTCATCTCACAGAGATACCTTCTGTTTCACTGAGAAGCAGTTCCTGACTCCATCTGATACTGACACTTATATGAAAATATTTGTTTTTTTGATTCTATGTTGCCCAACAAGATTAGTTAAAATGTTACTTAAAAAATAGTTAAAATTTCGGGGCCGGGGCGGTGGCGCTAAAGGTAAGGTGCCTGCCTTGCCTGCGCTAGCCTTGGACGGACCGCGGTTCGATCCCCCGGTGTCCCATATGGTCCCCCGAGCCAGGAGCAACTTCTGAGCACATAGCCAGGAGTAACCCCTGAGCGTTACCGGGTGTGGCCCAAAAACCAAAAAAAAAAAAAAATAGTTAAAATTTCTTAAGTGTATTAGAGAAGGCTCCCAAGAAAAGGAGCCTGAGATAGGAATGCTTATACAACATTCTGGGAGTCAGGGATATAACTCCGTAGGAGAGCACTTGTTTTCCACTTATAAGACTCTTGCTTTGATATCCAACAGTAAACAAAATATTTTTTAATTCTTTTTAAAAACCATTACAAAGTTATTCATACAAAGTTATTATTACAAAGTTAAACATACAATGTTTTAGGATCAGTCCCTCTACCCATGTTTCCAGAGTCCATTCCATGCTACCACCATCCCCACTCTAGCCTGCCAGCATAACAGTTTGGTTGTTATGGGTTTGGGTTTCATGATTTCACTGTTGTTGACTCTTACTTTTGTCCTTTCTTAACACCACCAATGCACTTGAAACCCCTTGATCACTGTCCCCCATTCTTTCATATTTGTCTTTCCCCTCCTCCATTCAATTTTTTCCCTTCTTGCTGTACCCTAACTTTTAAAAATTCATTAAAAATAATCTTCTCAGAACCAGAGAAATAGTACAATGGGTAGAGAACTTGCCTTGCATATGGCATGACAACCTGGGTTTGATCCCCAGCACACCAAAAGATCTCCTGAGCCCCTCCAGGAATGATCTCTGGAGTATAGAGCCAGGTGTAAGCCATAACACAGCCAGAAATACCCCCCAAAACAATAAAACAAAAACAACATTCTCTACCCAAAGTCTTACCAAAGTTTGGTCTAGTCTATCTTCTTTAAATATAAAGCCCATATTCATAGGCTTACTAACATGGTTATGATGAGTTCTGAGAAATAATGTGGATTTTTTTTTTTTTTTTTGGCTTTTGGGCTACTCTGGGTGACAATCAGGGATTACGCCTGACTCTGCACTCAGAAATTATTCCTGGTGGGCTCAGGAACCATAAGGGATGCTGGGGATCAAACCTAGGTTAGTCATGTGCAAGACAAATGTCCTACCCACTGTGCTATCATTCTGGCCCCAATGTTATTTTTTTATTTTTTACTTTTGGGGCCCAAACCCTATTATGCTCAGGGCTTACCCCTGGCTCTATGCTTAAGCATCATTTCTGAAGAGCTCAGAGGATCAGATGCAGTGATGGGGATTTAGCCTGGGTCATCCGCATGCAAGGCAGGTTCCTTCCTACTGTACTATCTCTCTGGCCCCTCAATGTATTTTTCATAAACATAGTTGATTGTTGTTGAACTCCATGTTTATAAGAAGAACACAGGAAATAAAGTATTAGTGTGATAAAATGCAAGTTTAATATAAACTACCAATCAATTGAAACTGTTTTCCTAAGCTTATTTTTGGTTTGGGGCCCACATACTCAGGGCTCAAACCTAGTGAGGATTGGGAGACTATATCACATTCTGGGGGATTGAACTCAAGCCAGCCACATGGCCACTGTGCTATCTCACAATTTTAGAAACTTAAAAAAAAATATTATGTTACATTCAGTAGTGCTCAAAACTTACTCCTAGCTCTGGGCTCAGGAATTACTCCTGGTGGACTCTGGGGGCCATATGGGATGCTAAATATTGAACTTGGGCCATCTGCATGCAAGGTAAACACACTACCTGTTTGTACTATCACTCTGGTCCCTGGAAACATTTTTTTGGGGGTCACACCCGGCAGCACTCAGGGGTTACTCCTGCTCTATGCTCAGAAACTGCTCCTGGCAGGCTCGGGGGAGCATATGGAATGCCGGGATTCAAACCACCGTCCTTCTGCATGCAAGGCAAATGCCCTACCTCCATGCTATCTCTCCACTCCACCCCCTGGAAACTATTTTTAAAGGAATCTGTAGGGAAAGAAGTTAATATGTTCTCTGTAGACAAGAATTTTATTTTTCACAACTTCAATCAGAATGAGAGTCACTGTATACAAATAATGTAACAAGAATCTGTGTTACTCCACAATCTGCTGTCACACTGGGGTTGAGTTAGGGGGCAATGAGTGAAAGGCTGGGTTTTGAAAAGTTAAAACAGATGTGAGCTGTATCTCTTACCTGAAGATGCATGCTTTCCTGAAGATGACAGGGGGATTCTTATAGATATCTGTTAGACCCTTGTCCCCTGTAGTCATCAGATTGCGTAGGACATAGTCTGAGTCCTTTACAAAGGAGATTTGATTACAGAGAAGAATTATTAGACATGATACTCCAGTTGGTTTGGGGGATGAAGAAAAGAAAAACAAAAACTTATATGACCTCCATCTTTATGCTGGTATTTAACTTATTTAGAATAATAAAGAACGATATTTACACAAGTTCATTTTTTGAATTGTGATAAACATGAATCTGACATGAATCTGATCTTTTTTTTTTTTTTTTTTTTTTTTTTGGTTTTTGGGCCACACCCGGTAACGCTCAGGGGTTACTCCTGGCTATGCGCTCAGAAGTCGCTCCTGCCTTGGGGGACCATATGGGACGCCGGGGGATCGAACCGCGGTCCGTCTCCTAGGCTAGCGCAGGTAAGGCAGGCACCTTACCTCCAGCGCCACCGCCCGGCCCCATGAATCTGATCTTAACAGCACATCATAGTCTATCTAGGAAACACAGAAAATCCTGAACACAATAAATACAATAAAAATGACTCTCCAGTGAGGCTTTTGTCCTCACCACTTTACCAAAACTAGTTTTGCCCAGGATATCTGTGATTCTCATCATCAAGGAAATTTTCTCTTTGACCTTTTTATACCCAATTTCTCTATTTCTTGACTGCATATGATACGGTAAACACTTCGTTTTTGTTTGTTTGTTTTGGGGTCATTTCCAGTGGTCCTCTGGGCTAACTCTTGGTGGGGCTCAGAGATGTTAGAAGGTGTCAAAGATCAAACCCGTACTAGACATTTGCAAGGCAAGCACCCTACCTGCTGTCTGCTGGTCCTCGCACTTCCTCTTTTATAAATCCCCCATTTATATTGTGGTTGTTGCCAAGTCCAGGGGGCACACACTTTTATCACTTGGCTGCAGTGTCCACCAGGGCCAGAGACAGTGCTCAGGGGCTACTCCCAGCTTGGTGCTTGGGGTTGCTCCTAGCAGTGCTGGCGATTGATCCCTACACTTCTGACTGTGCAGCATGTATACTAGCCCTGAAAGCTTTCTCCTGACCCTTTAATGTCCTTTTATAAAAATAACAACAGCTTTATTGAAGTTTAACTGACCTGTGAAGTATATTATATTTAGATACTTATTTATACTATTTATATAAGTTAAAGTTTAACTATTATTCTAGACATTTATGCTATTTATATAATAATAATAATTTATACTATGAAGTATGATAAAAATGAAGTCTTAAAAGATAAATACTTCTGCTGTTAGACCAGAAACATAACATAGAAAATAAGGGACTCTAATAATAATGTCTGAAAATGAGTTTATTTCTCATGTTATCTTACTTAGTCTAATAAACTACAAATTCAGTATCTCAGCAATAATCAGTAATGCAATAATTGCTCCAAGTAAAATTTTCCTAGAAAATTTCTGGGAAAAGAGCTGCATTTCTATTTTACCCTATTTTCTTTCTTCTGTCAACATAGTCCAGCCACTAAGAAAGGAACACTAGGACTTAGCAGACAGAAAGGAAACCCTAAAGGAAGGAAGCAGCCAAAGGACCTGGAAACAACCCAGGTGCTGTTATGGCATAGAGCCAACTCCCAGGCAACATGAGAATTGTTCAGCCTTGTAAAAGGTAGACACCATTTCATCTATTACTGTCATCCCAAACATGCTAACATTAAAACAACTGTAGGAACTAGAAAGATAGTATAGAAGTTAAGGTAATCAGCCTTGAATATGGAAGAATCAGGTTTGCTCCTGGCACACAAATGGTCCTTCAGGTACTTCCAGGAGTGATCCCTGAGCAGAGAGCCAAGAGTAAGCTCTATATATTGCTGAGTATATCCAAAATATTCAAAAATTAATCAAATAAGTGTAAAATAAACAAAAGCAGGCCAGGATCTCCCAGAAGTGAGGGCTGCATATTGTATACCCCATTCTGATTCAATACCTTTGACTGCACTATCCTCTGAGAATTTCTGAATGTAGCTCTGGAGGTCCCCAGCAACACTGGATTTAAGTGGCCCTGGCAACCCAAAAATCATGAGTCTGACCAGCATCTAATGGGCAAGTATATCTGAAAGAGACCCCTAGGCTCCCATAACACACTTGAGAGGCCTACAAGCCCCTAAAAAAGCAAAGCAAACATTTAGCAGAAACTTTTCACTTTATAGTTGTGGAAATTTTTTAAATTGGAGTGATGTAACATGTCCTAAAACAATAATGTCCTTCACACTTCATTCCTAGGAACCTGGGTTGGTCCTAGTCACTGCAAACTTCCTGCCCTGGCCACAAAGGTTTATATTAAGCTATATTAAAAAGGGTTTTCTTGTGGGGTTTTCCAAATAGAAAGAGAAAAAGAAATATTTTTTCTAGTTACTAAGCATCTGGCTTGCCTGTAGGAAAAAAATATCTTGAGCTAGAAGGACAAAGCCAAACCTGAAAACTGGGGAGAAAGAACACAGGGAGAAAGATCCCTGATGGCATTGTAAACCTGGATCTATTCATTCTGGAAGCCAGCCTGATGCCTGCCCATTATTTGTCCTGGTCACATGAACAGAGATCAATTTACCCCTGTGTATAGGACAGTTTGATATGGTTTCCTGTCACTCCCCACTAAGGTGGGAGTCATGGGAATAGAAGAATTAATCTATAAGCTAAATATATATATATAGTTTTAGGCTACTAGGAAAGTAATATCATCAAGAAAATGTTATTCTGCATAAGTCCAACACCACTCAGCCATGCCTACCTTTGCTGGACTGGGCTCAACAAAATATGTAGCAATAGAGCTGATGTTGACTGTGGTATTATAGAGCCAACCAATGCCAGTGATCACAATATGCAGAATGTGCTCCCTGCTGTGGACATAGTGATAGGCAGTACTAAAGACATTGGTAACCCCCTGTAGAAACAGAAAATGTAAATACCACCTTCTTAAAAAATAGAAAAATTAGGGCCTCAGAAATAAAATACAGCAGGCAAAGCACTTGCCTTGTATGTGCTTGACTAGAGTTCAATTCCTGGCACCACATATGATCCTGAGTAATGCAGGAGTGATCCCTGAGCACAGAGTCAAGAGAAGCCCAGAGCACGGCTAAGATGGATTTTTTTTTGTTTTAAAAGAATTCAAAATTAATTTTAAAAATGAATAGCAAATCATTAATTAGTGGAAATCTGTTTCCTACAAATTATCAGTTCTCACAAGGTAGTATTACAGAAGGATCCTCAAGAAATCAAAAGTGAAATCTTTGTAATATTTGAATAATTGTTTCTGATAATCATCCAATGAAATTGTGATATGTATTGTCATCAGAGAAAAGTGACAGAATAAGATAAACTCTGTTTTTGGGAGCTGGAGAGATAGCACAGCAGCAGGGCATTTATCTTGCATGTGATGGACCAAGGACGGACCTGGATTCGATTCCCAGCATCCCATATGGTCCCCCATGCCTGCCAGGAGTAATTTCTGAGTGCAGAGCCAGGAGTAACCACCAAGCGACACCACCACCCCTCCAAAACCTGTCTTTTTTTGTTTGTTTGTTTGTTTGTTTTTGGGCCATACCTGGCGGTGCTCAGGAGTTACTCCTGGCTTGTGATCAGAAATCAATCCTGGCAGACTCAGGGGACTATATGGGATGATGGGAATCAAACCTGGGTGGGCTGCATGCAAGTCAAATGCTCTACCTGCTGTGCTATTGCAGAATAGCCCCAGAATACAATAAATTCTGAACTGAGAAAAAAGATAAGAACTAAAATCAGGCTTGAGAAGATGGCTAGGAGTTTCCCTGCTGTAATGCAATATTATTATTATTTGCATCTTTATATAACTGCTGTTGTAAAATCAGCAGTGTAGGATGTGCTTAGTTCTAGGACTGCAAACATGCTAATTTAAAGTCTTCTTACATTTGGAAAAAGAGTTTGTCTAACACAAGGTTAGACATCCTTAGAACTTACATGTGGTCTTGTAAGGAAACTGTAAGATCCAAAACTTCAAAATCATATGCATCATGTATTGTAACTCAAGTATTTTCTTTTATAAGATTACTATTGTTGTTGTTGTTATTATTATTATTATTATTATTATTATTATTATTATTTTGACTTAGGAGCCACACCTAGTAGTGCTTGTTGTATCTTACTCCTTCCTACTGCTTAAAGATCACTCCTGCTGTTAGTTGGATGACCATATGTGGTACCAGGGAATTTACTGAAGTGAGTTATGTAACAGGTAAGCAACCTGTCCTATCTCTCTGGCTCCAAACTCAAAGTATCTTAAAAGTTATTAGTTTCTGAGAGTCAATTTATAATTCATTTTGATGTGTTCACTAATAAGCCTACATGTAGTTCACCAATTGTTAACTACATATGCCACCATTTTGCTTCTTAATATCTCTGTATTATTCTTTTCAGATGAGAATGAATATTCTTATTTAAAAGATTCCCAAAGAACAAATTTTACCACTTGCTTTCTTTAATTATACATTAAGTAAATGGGGAGATATTTGAGTAATGGCTAATAAAGTGTCAGGGACTTTTAAAGGGTTAAAAAAAAGAATTTAGTATGTTCTTCATTGGTTCTACACTTGAGTTCAGTGTCTCTGTAAAGACTTTCACTTATCCTCCTTTATTTTTCTATTCATAAAATACAATTAAAATACTTGTAGAAATAATCCAGTTATTTTATAATTATAAAAGTACCTACCCAGGGTGTCAGAAAGATAGTAAGAGTTAAGGTACTTATCTGGCACACGGCTGGCCCTGGTTTGATCCCTAGCACCAAATTTGGTCTCCTGAGCATCATCAGGAATGATTCCTTAGCACAGGTCTAGGAATAGTCCTGAGTACCCTGAATGTGGCCTCCATACAAGACAAAATAAAATTATGTTCTTTTGTGTGATCTAATTTGAGAGACATTTTGACTTTTTCTTTCATTTTTCATCTTAAAAACTTGTAGCACAGAATTAAGAGCTATGGAGAGGCACATTATATGTATCAGTATTTTTGGAAAGAGAAAATATTTTTAGGTGCACAGTTAATAAAACATAAATACGATATGTTCCTCTGAAAGTTAATTTCTACATTGTGGGTCTTAGTTGTTCTAACAGTTAGATTTCAGTTCTATAAAATAAAATACCATTTCTATGATTTAGGCAATAGAATGCAGGATCCAGAGACTTAAGATGGTTCAGAAATTGAAAAGGGGATTGTTTCTTTGTTAAATCTCCCCAAAGACTGACACATGCATACATATACACAGGGAGCAGAGACCAGCAAGATTACAAGTTATTGAATAAAATTCTGTTCTCATCTGGTTTCAGGTGTTACTTTATTAATTAAAAAAATAGTTGCTTATTTATTTTGGTTTGGAGGCCACACCCAGCAATTTTCCGGGGTTATTCCTAGCTCTGCACTCAAGAATCGCTCTTTTTGGTGCTCAGGGAATATACAGGATGCTGGAGATCAAACCTAAGTTAGCCATGGACAAGGCAAATGCCCCTGAACTCACTCTAACCCAGTATTGCTTTTTATTTTTAAAGTTTCCTAAGAATTCTTCTGTTACTTACTTGATAGAAACAAATCTCATGATGTAGAAAGATGTTTATTTTCTGAGGATCTCTTAAGGTGTCAATAGCCAGGACCCCAAAAATTCTCAGATATGCATCTTGAAGAGGTAGAGCTAGGAAGGACCCATTATGATCACTCTCAGTATCATTCCAAAACATTATATTTCCGTGGTACTGAACTTGGGGGACATGTATTGGCTTTCCTTCATCTATAACTGTAAAGCTGAGAAACAGGAATGTAAGCACAGGAGAAAGGCACAGGAGGAAGATTTGAATTAAACCCTGCAGAAAATGACATCAATCCTCTTTTTATGATTATGTCATCATATATGCTAGAGAAGTAGATTAAGATAAAACAATCAATTTAGAGGGTCTGACTTTTTTTGGGGGGGGCACACCCGGCGGTGCTCAGGGGTTACTCCTGGCTATCTGCTCAGGAATAGCTCCTGGAAGGCACGGGGGACCATATGGGACGCCGGGATTTGAACCAACCACCTTTGGTCCTGGGACGGCTGCTTTCAAGGTAAACGCCACTGTGCTATCTCTCCGGCCCCTGAGGGTCTGACTTTTAAAGATTGGGAAAAATATAAGCTTAGGCAGAGACAGAGAACATAAAAATTGAGTTCAGAAAACATAACTTACAGGCAAGTAGAAATAACTGAATTGGGGCCCTGAGAGATAGCACAGTGGCGTTTGCCTTGCAAGCAGCCGATCCAGGACCAAAGGTGGTTGGTTCGAATCCCGGTGGCCCATATGGTCCCCCGTGCCTGCCAGGAGCTATTTCTGAGCAGATAGCCAGGAGTAGCCCCTGAGCACTGCCGGGTGTGGCCCAAAAACCAAAAAAAGAAATAACTGAATTGATCTTTTTGAGAAGAATCCTGACCTTCTGGTTCTAAAACTAAGCTGAGAAACAATCAAGTAAATAACTGGTGATGTAAGACATTTTTTTCCAGAAAACTCAAAAATATTTCAATGTTAATTTAATTCAGAAAGGAAAAATAATTCTTAGAAGAGTAAAACCAATTTCAAGAAATTCTTACCTGGGGCAGGTGAGGTGGCGCTAGAGGTAAGATGTCTGCCTTGCAAGCGCTAGCAAAGGAAGGACCGCAGTTCGATCCCGGTGATTCATATGGTCCCCCCAAGCCGGGGGCAATTTCTGAGTGCTTAGCCAGGAGTAACCCCTGAGCATCAAACAGGTGTGGCCAAAAAAGCCAAAAAAAAAAAAAAAAGAAATTCTTACCTGATCCCCTTCATGTCCCTGTACAGAACTTTGTTCAGGACAAATGGTGCGTCATCCAATGTACAAGCCACATTTCTTAATAGAACATTCCCTCGATCTGGTAGTTTTTTGTTTTCTTCTAAGAGGGAAATGTGGGCACTTATGGTCTTGTTCCCATGGGCTTCAGCGTCCTATGGTAGATATTTTGTAGTGTGTTTTTACCACTAACCAGAAAGGCATATTCTTAATCATGTCTCCCTTAGCCAATTAGTCAATGTGTTCTTATTACCATACTGATTTCCTTTTCCTGAACGAAGGAGGCAGATATTTGCATCATGGACAGTGAAGGAAAGGCTGGTACAACAACAGTTCCCCAATCCAGAATTTTGGTAAATAGAATATATTCACTTTATGTTAAGTAAACTTGTTTACTCAAACATAGAAGAGGAGAAAGGAGGAGGAGGTGGAGGAAAGGAAGAAGGGGGGATGTGGAGGAAGAGAAGGAAGCAGAGAAAAATGATAAAGACAAAGGAGGAGAAGTAGTAGTAGTAATAGTAGAAGAAGAAGAAGGAGGAGGAGGAGGAGGAGGAGGAGGAGGAGGAGGAAATGGAGAAGAAGGGGAGGAGGGGCAGGGGAAGAGGGAATGAAGAAAGGAAGGGGGAGGAGGAGAAAAGAAGAGGAGGAGAAGGAAGAGGAGGGGAGGAGAAGAAAGAGGAGGAAGAGGAGGGGAGAAGAAGAGAAAGGGAAAGAAGGGAAAGAAATGGGGAAGAAGAAGGAAAAGGGAAAGCAGGAAGAAGAGGAGGAGGAGAAGGGGGGAGGAAGAGCTGTTAAGCCCATCTAGGTTTATAACTCTAAAACTTGGATCTCATTGAACTATAGCCATGATGATACTGTCTGGATTTCAGTTAAAATTATAGAACTTGACCGACTCAGATTTAATCCCTCAGACCCCATAAGGTGTAAACTAAGCAATACCAGGAGTGATCTCTGAACAATCCTGAACACAGTCAGGATTAAGTCCTGAGCATCACTGACTATGCCCCCCCCCCAAAAGTATTTCTTTTAGATAATAGGCACAAAAATGACTATTTAATTTTAATTTTTTGTCATCTACTAGGATGTAAATGTGAAAAATTTTGTCTAAGGAATTTAATCAAGGCATTTAATTGATGTTATTTTAGGAAAGGGTTTCTTTCTATGTAAATGATCTATAGAGAGACCAAGAGATTGCTCAGTGGACAGGAGTGCATGATATGCATGTACAGGGACTAAATTCTATCCATGGCACTGCATGCCCAACTCAGGTGTGATCCTAGAGACTCCCAGAACCTCAGACCAGGCAGCACTGTGTCACTGGCATGAACATTAAACTGCCCAGTTTGACTGATTGAAGAGTGGCTCCTAAACCCCCAGGTCCCAAAACCCCAAGTATGGTTCACAAGTACCTCCTCCAAAAATATTTTTTAATTCTGCAGATTATTTAAAAAATGTAAATGGGTCAGAGCAATAGTACAATCCCTGGCACCACATATGGTCTCCAGAGCACTGGGGTGATCCCTGAGTGCAAAGCCAGAAGTAAGCCTTGAATACGAACACCATTGGCTATGGCACACAAATAAAAGCCAACAACAACAAAAAATCCTAACAAAAAATGTACTGAGACTTTTTTTTAGGGCAATACAAATATCTGAAGTAGGTTTTCTGAATAAGTATCCTATTTCTGGACATATACTTTTCAGGATATGATGCCAATTATCAATCGCTGCTCAAATATTGGGGTATCTCTCTGGCTCATCTCTTTAATTTTATTAATTACTTTTTATTGAAATAGTAGTTTACGATACTATTGAAGTCATCGTTTTACAGTTGAAGAATTGCACCAATTCTTCCATCAGTGTTTAAAATCCACCATCAGAAGATGTGTGATGAATGACATTGTGTCCTAGATAAATGTAATATGTGATATATGTAGAAGACAGCCATGCTGTTTCTGCCAAGGGGAAAACAAGTAAGGAGTCTGGTGTGATGGCAAAGCAGTGGGCAATGGTCCATCATTACATATGCTTTCATTGACAGAATGCTGCAATAAGTTCAGGTTGTTTCTAGGCAATGCTCTACAAGTTAATGACTTTTGAATTATAATTTATAATCACTTTGTGACTTAAAATAGATTTTTAAAATTCAATCACAAAATATCATGCAAAGAGATTATACTACTTGTGCATTTCCTTCCTGGTATTTCCCCCATATAAATTGAGTGTCTATTCTGGGCTTACTTAACTTTCAGCATAAGTGAACTTAAAAACCCCAACACATAATTCTGATATTTATACTTTCCTCTCTGCTTTTACCTTGCCAACCTGCAATCATTCTGGTTACATCTTTTCTAAACTTTTGGTTATGTAATGTATTGAGATGGATAAAACATCTATAAGGGTCTGAGGTACATTGAATAGAGTGCTTACTTTGTACCTAAGGTTTGGTCCCAGGCTCCACTGAGCACTGCCAGAAATGATTTCCCAAGCACAGGGGCAGGAATAAGTTCTGAGCACAGATAAACATGGCCCCATATCCATACATAAAGTAAATAATAAAATACATCTAGAGAAGTATACAGTGAGGGGCTGAAACAATATGACTGGTACTTGCCTTGCAGGTGGCCTACTAAGGTTCAATCTCTAGCACCACACATGGTCCCTTGAGTCCTTCAAGAGTGATCCCTGAGCACATAGACAGGAATAAGCCTGGAGCACCACAGGATGTGACTACCCCTCCAAAGAAGTACGCAATAATATTTCAAGAGAATTTAGTTGTGCACTTCCTCTGACCACTGACCATCATCTCTCTTCTGAGAAAGCTTTTCCTCTTATATATCATGGTAGGAAACATACCTGGGTAAGGGCCTTAAAGGTCTGATTATAAACTGGCTCCATGGATACCCCACTTGTCTCAGCCGCAAGTTGGATTTTGTGCTGCCACTTTCGTCTGGCCTGATTCCTCAGATTCTCAACATGTGTTCTTTGCAAAGCATTCATCAGAAAATCCACAATACTTTCCAGAACAAGATCTTCATTACCCTGGAGCTCAGACACAACCAATTCTAAGTATTTATGAAAATGTTTTGAAGATAACTTCACTTCTTGACCAGAGCATGGTTTTGGAAATGTGATGTGTTGTTTAGCTAAAATGCAGAAACACAAAATCAAGAACTAACCAAATGTTTATTCAACTGTGGAAGAAAATTTCTTTTACTTATTGCAAACAGAATCTATGACAATAGCATCTAATAGAAAAACTAGTCTCTAATGTCAGGTGAAGCCCAGCGGTCAATTTTGACTGCTTCCTGTCTTTTACTTAATCCTATCCTTTTCTATTAGTCTTTAGCATTTTATCTTGTGATACAACTTTTTTATTTTTCTACTTCCTTAATTCCAAACTAGTATTCATTATTTTTTAAATTGGATTACAAGGGGTCAGTGAAATAGTATAGGTGTTCAGGCACTTGCTTTGTATATGGCTGATATGAATTGCATCCTGGAACCACATACAATTCTCTAAGCACTACTAGGAATGATCAAAGAGCACAGAGCCAGGAGAAAACCGTGACCACAAACTGGTGTACCCCAAAATCAAAACAACCCCCCAAAATAAACAAAAATGACATTACTAATAGACTCTACATATTTATATTAAACTGAACCACAAGTTGCAATGTGAAATTCTGCAGTCCAAAGTCATACTGAATATTTGAGTCCATTCCATATTTTCAATAATATCCTTCATAATACTAGATAAAAATTATTTTCTCTGCTATATCCAATTCTACTCATAATCCTTGTACATGATTTGCACACTGTTGCACCCACATAGCTCTTTAAATGTTTGTGGGTGAAAAAAGTCTGGAGAATAGAACAGTGGGTAAGGTGCTGGCTGTGCCTATGGCCAACCAGGTTTGATTTTCTGCATCTCTTAGTCCCCCAAGCACTGTCACAAGTAATTCCTGAGTGTAGCATCAGGAATAACCCCTGAGCATTGCTAGATTGCCCCTCAAAGTTTTTTTGATGGGGGAACTTACCTGGAAGTGCTCAGGGGCTATTCCCAGCTCTGTGCTCTGGGTGTTGATTCCTGTGGTGCTCAGGAGAACATTCAGTACAGGGGACTGAACCCCAACCTCCCATTGCAAAACATGGGCTCAAACTATTGGGCTATTTCTCTGGACATCTCTTTAATTTTTTATTAATTACTTTTTATTAAGGTATCAGTTTACAATATTATTGGTCATTGTTTTACAGTTGAAGAATTGCTGCATCAATTCTTCCATCAGTGTTTTTTTTTCTTTTTTTGGAGGGGGGCACACCCAGTGGCATTCAGGGTTTACTCCTGGCTCTGTGCTCAGAAATCACTCCTGGCTCCAGGGACTATATGGGATGCCAGGGATCAAATCCGTATCAGTCCTGGTTCAGTCCTGAGCAAGGCAAACACCCTACCACTGTGCTACCACTCCGGCCCCTCATCAGAGTTAAAAATCTATCATTATCCCACAGATTCTTCTCCTACCCTCTTTCCTAATCTCCTTTATTTCCAGTTTTATTGATCATGTGTCAGAATTTGTTTACATTGGATATTATCTAATCCTTTTCTTTGTTTCTTTTTATTCCATATATGAAATGAAATAATCTGGTATTAGGTTATATTTATTTTTTGAGGGAGTTAATACCTGGTAGTGTTCAGAGTTTACTCTTGGCTCTGTGCTGATATATCTGCCCAATATAATTTTATTATCCAGAGATTTGTAAGAGGATTCAAGAACACAATATTGCTTATATGATAGCCCTGATAACAATTAATAGTGTGGGGACTGAAGAGATAGTACAGTGGTTAAGACACTTGCCTTGCTTCCAACTGACCCTAGTCTAGTCCCCAGTACTGTATATTGGTCCTCTGAGCTGCAACAGAAGTATCCCTGCCTGAGTACAGGACCAGGAGTAGCCCCTGAGTATGGCCCTAATCCCCCCTCACTCTCTAATTAATAACTTGAATTTAATCACAAGTAAAATGGCAAATGTAAAAGAAGAACATACTACATTCAGTTTGTATTCTTTAAGTATTAAAGTCATAGAAATCAAGAAAAGACTAAGGAGTTTCTTTAAGATTCTTGAAGAGTAAAGAAATAGCATTTAATTTATATCTACCTATCCAATCTTTGTTTCATTAGAAAACACACTGTGAAACAATACAAAGAATCAGTGAAACCAGGAGCTTTTTTTTGAAAGAATAAAAAAGATAGACAAATTGTTGGTAAG
This sequence comes from Suncus etruscus, assembly GCF_024139225.1. Lineage (NCBI taxonomy): Eukaryota > Metazoa > Chordata > Mammalia > Eulipotyphla > Soricidae > Suncus > Suncus etruscus. Next base: position 167,153,807 of record NC_064848.1, on the reverse strand, counting down.
ACTCACAGAAAAAAAAAAAAAAAAAAAAAAAAACCAAAAAAAGGCTTCAATAAATTGGATCAGAAATGTAAGAGGGTGGGGGCTGGAGAGATAGCATGGAGGTAAGGCGTTTGCCTTTCATGCAAGAGGTCATCGGTTCGAATCCCAGCGTCCCATATGGTCCCCCGTGCCTGCCAGGAGCACTTTCTGAGCATGGAGCCAGGAGTAACCCCTGAGCACTGCCGGGTGTGACCCAAAAACCACAAAAAAAAAGAAATGTAAGAGGGTAACCTGTCGGCTTTGTGTGTTTCTCTTCTCTTCTGTCTTCTGAAGCTCTCCTGAGAGGGCCAGAAAGAGCCCAGCAAAAACTGTCTCCTGGAGGTTCCCAGGCCAAAAGGCCAAAAAAAGAGTGAGTGAAAACTGGCTACCAGAGGCGCCAGGCACAGAGGTGGCTCCTTTGTTTGTGAATGCGGGAGGGGTCTTCCCCTGCTGTAGATTGGCGAATGGGAGAGAGTGAGGGGATCTGTTGGCTTTGTGAGTTTCTCTTCTCTTCTGTATCCTGAAGCTCTTCTGAGAAGGCCAAAAAGACCCAGCAAAAATTGTCTCCTAGAGGCTCCAGAAGAGCATGGCTGCTTCACTTCACTTTGTGGCCACACGCTCTTTCTAACTAACTAATGAACCCCACCAAAACACACAGAAAAAAAAATCAAACTACAAATATGACAATGGGGAAATCTCACAGGCAAACACCATGCACAGAGAATGAAGATGATAGCTGTGATGACCAAAAAAAAAATACCAACCATCTGATTAATTTCTCAGATAAAGAGTTTAGAATAGAAATATGGAAGATCTTCATGGAAATCAAAGAAAACATAGTTCTAGCTGAACAGAACACAAAGACAGAAATCCGAAAACTCCAAACTAAAAATAACAGATCTGAAAAATATGGTAGCTGTACTGAAAAACTCAGTGGAAAGACCCTCCAACAAGGTGACAGCAGCCAAGGACAGAATCAGTGAACTGGAAGATCAAATGCAGAACAACTCCATACAGCAGAAGAGATTGGAAAAGAACCTTAAGACAAACAATCAGACAATGGAAAAAGTACTCAATGAATGTGAACAGATGAAAATAGAAGTCTTTGATAAACTCAACAGAAACAACATACAAATCATTGGAGTCCCAGAAGTCCAGGAAGGAGATCCTCAGGAAGAATTAACAGTCAAAGGCATTATTACAGAGAAACTCCCAGAGCTAAAGATCGCATGAAATCAAATCCTGCATGCCCAAAGAGTACCAGCTAAGAGACCTGAAAAAAAAAACACCCCAAGACACATCCTAGTCACAATGATGAATCCCACAGATATAGAATACTGAAAGCAGCAAGAACAAGAAGGGAAATTACATTCAAAGGAGCATCCTTAAGATTTACAGCAGACATGACACAAGAAACTCTCAAGGCCAGAAGACAGTAGCGGAAGATTGTAACAAAAATGAATGAAATGGGGGCCGGAGAGATAGCATGTAGGTAAGGCATTTGCCTTGCAATCAGAAGGTCGGTGGTTCTAATCCCAGCATCCCATATGGTCTCCCCGAGCCTTCCAGGAGCGATTTCTGAGCATAGAGCCAGGAGTAACTCCTGAGCGCTGCCGGGTGTGACCCAAAAACCAAAAAAAAAAAAAAAAAAAAAAAAAGAATGAATGAAATGGATGCTTCACCTAAAATACTGCACCTAGCCTGACTCACATTCAGGTTTGAAAGAAGAATACATAGTTTAACTAATAAGCAACAGATCAGAAACTTTACAGATGCAAAACCAGCCTTAAAGGAAAAACTGAAAGGTCTACTTTAAAACAAGACAGACCAACAGATACACCAAACTTATACATAAAGATGACATTAAATTTCATGACAATCATCTTCCTCAATGTCAATGAACTAAATGCACCAATTAAGAGACACAAGAGTAGCTAAATGGATCAAAAAGAGGAATCCAACCTTCTGCTGCCTACAGAAAACAACCTGAATAGTCAGAACAAACATAGACTCAAAATCAAAGGCTGGAAGAAAATCATCAAGCAAATAACACTTAAAAAGCTGGGGTGGCCATATTAATATCAGATGACACAAACTTTAGACTCAGAAAGGTTGTAAGAGACAAAGATGACTCCCCTAAAATCGAAAAGATCAATGAAAGCAGAAGTTGGTTCTTCGAAAAAAAAAAATAAACAAGATGGCTAGACCATTGGCAAAACTCACAAAGAAAGAGAGAAATTGATAACCCGTATCAGAAATGAAAAGAGGGAGATCACTTCAGAGACTATTTTGAGAAACTCTATGCCACTAAACATGAGAACCTGGAAGAAATGGATAAATTCTTGGACTCCTATAACCTTCCATGGTTGAATAAAGAGGACATAGCACATCTAAACATTCCCTTCACTATTAAGGACATTAAAATGGTAATCAAATGTCTGCCCAAAAAACAAAAGCCTGGGCTCAGATGGATTCACTAATGAATTCTTTCAAACCTTTCAAGAGGAACTACTACCAATCCTGGATAGGCTCGTTCATGAAATAGAAAAAACAGGAACAATTCCAAATAGCTTTTATGAAGCCAACATCACCTTGATACCAAAACCAGACAGAGATGTTGCCAAAAAAGAAAATTACAAACCAATATTGCTGATGAACATGATGAACACGGATGCAAAGATCCTCAACAAAATCTTGGCAAATTGAATCTATTGCCTCATCAAGAAGATCATTCAGGGCCGGCGAGGTGGTGCTAGAGGTAAGGTGTCTGCCTTGCAAGTGCTAGCCAAGGAAAGATCAAGACAGCGGTTCGATCCCCCAGCATCCCATATGGTCCCCCCAAGCCAGGGGCAATTTCTGAGCACTTAGGCAGGAGTAACTCCCGAGCATCAAACTAGTGTGGCCTGAAAAAACAAACAAACAAAAAAAAACATTCACTATGATCAAGTAGGTTTCATCCCAGGAATGCAAAGATGGTTAGCATCCGTAAATCTATCAACATAATACATAACATCAACAACAAGAAAAATAAAAATCACATGGTCATATCAATAGATGCAGAGAAAGCATTTGATAAGGTCCAACACCCATTCTTGATCAAAACTCTCAGCAAGATGGGAATGAAAGGAACATTTCTCAATATAGTTAAAGCCATCTACCACAAGCCAATGGCAAATATTATCCTCAATGGAAGAAAAACTAAGAGCCTTTCCTCTAAATTCTGGTACAAGACAAGGCTGTCCTCTCTCACCACTCCTATTCAACATAGTACTGGAAGTACTTGCATAGCAATCAGGCAAGAAAAAGATATCAAGGGAATCCAAATAGGAAAAATAGAAGTCAAGCTTTCACTGTTTGCAGATGATGATACTCTACTTAGAAAACCCTAAAGACTCTATTAAAAAGCTTCTAGAAAGAATAGATTCATATAGCAATATGGCAGGCTACAAAATTAACACAGAAATCAATGGCCTTTTTATACATCAATAATGATAGAGAAGAAATGGACATTAAGAAAACAACCCCCATTCACATTAGTATCACACAAATATGTTAGAGTCAACTTGACCAAAGATGTGAAGGATCTATACAAAGAAAACTATAAAACCCTGCTCCAAGAAATAAGAGAGGACACACAGAAATGGAAACACATACCCTGCTCATGGATTGGCAGGATCAACATCATTAAAATGGCAATACTCCCAAAAGCATTGTACTGATTTAATGTGATCCCTCTAAAGATACGCATGACAGTATTCAAAGAAGTGGATCAAACACTTCTGAAATTTATTTGGAACAATAAACACCCTCGAATAGCTAAAGCAATCCTTGGGAAAAGGAATATGGGAAGCAATACATTCCCCAACTTTAAACTGTATTACAAAGCAGTGATTACCAAAACAGCATGGTATTGGAATAAAGACAGACCCTCAGATCAGTGGAATAGTCTTTAGTACTCAGAGAATGTTCCCCAGACATAAAATCACCTAATTTTGATAAAGGAGCAAGAAGTCCTGAATAGAGCAAGGAAAGCCTCTTCAACAAGTGGTATTGGCACAACTGGTTAGCCACTTGCAAAAAAAGCGAACTCAGACCCCCAGCTAACATCATGTACAAAGGTAAAATCCAAATGGATTAAAGACCTTGATATCAGACCTGAAACCAAAATGTATATAGAACAACATGTACGTAAAACACTCCATGACTTTGAGACTAAAGGCATGTTCAAGGAGGAAATTGTACTCTCCAAACAAGTGGAAGCAGAGATAAACAGATAGGAATATGTTAAGCTGAGAAGCTTCTGCATCTCAAAGGAAATAGTGCTCAGGATACAAGAGCCACCCACTGAGTGGGAGAAACTATTTACCCAATACCCATCAGATAAGGGGCTAATATCCAACATATACAAGGCACTGACGGAACTTTACAAGAAAATAACATCTAATTTCATCAAAAAATGGGAGAATAAATGAACAGACACTTCCTCAAAGAAGAAATACAAATGGCCAAAAGGCACATAAAAAATGCTCCACATCACTAATCATCAGGGAGATGCAAATCAAAAACAACAATGAGGTATCATCTCACACCACAAAGACTGGCACACATTACAAAGAACAAGAACTATCTGTGCTGGTTAGGATGTGGGGAGAAAGGAACTCTCATTCACTGCTGGTGGGAATGCCATCTAGTCCAGCCCTTATGGAAAACAATATGGAGATTCCTCCAAAAACTGGAAATTGAGCTGATCCAGCTATACCACTCCTAGGGATATACCCTAGGAACACACACACACACAAAAAAAAATACAAAAATGCTTTCTGCACACCTATATTCATTGCAGCACTATTTACAATAGCCAGAATCTGGAAACAACCAAACAAGATGCCCTTCAACAGATAAATGGCTAAAGAAACTGTGGTACCTATATTCCATTGTGTAATGGAATAATTATGCAGCCATCAGTAGAGATGAAGTCATAAAATTTTTCTATACATGGATGTACATGGAATCTATTAATGCTGATTGAAATAAGCCAGAGGAAGAGAAATAGACGCAGGATAGTCTCACTCATCTATGGGTTTTAAGAAAAATAAAAGACATTCTTGCAATAATTATCAGAGACAAAAGAGAGGAGGGCTGGAAAGTCCAGCTCATGACATGAAACTCATCACAAAGTGATGAGTACAGTTAGAGAAATTACTACATTGAGAACTATCACAACAAAGTGAATAAATAGGGAAGTAGAACGCCTGTCTAGAGTGCAGGCGGGGGTGGGGTGGGGAGGAGGGAAATTCGGAACATTGGTGATGGGAATGTTGCACTGGTGAAAGGGGGTGTTCTTTACATGACTGAACCCCAACTACAATCATATTTGTAATCAAGGTGTTTAAATAAAAATATTAAAAAAAGAAAATGTGACATATATAATGCAACAATATTACCACATTCTCTTTATATATAATGTATTTGGTAGTGCATTGCTCAACATGAGAAAGAAACATGGATCAATGAAGGTGTATGCTGTTATGCTAAATAAAATAAGTGAAAAATAAGTACTGTCTTATCACTTATATGTGGATAATTCTTTTAAAAAAACTAAATTTGTGGGGGCCGGAGAGACAACATGGAGGTAGAACATTTGCCTTGTATGCGGAAGGATGGTAGTTCGAATTCCAGCATCCCATATGGTCCCATGAGCCTGCTAGGAGTGATTTCTGAGCATAGAGCCAGGAGTAACCCCTGAGCGCTGCCAAGTGAGATCCAAAAACAAAAACAAAAAAGTCAAATTTGTAGAAACAGTAGAATGGTGATTGACTGGGGCTGGGAGGGGGGTATGGGGAGACGTTCAAAATGTACAAACTTCCCTGTAAGATAGATATGTCTCATGAATCTTACTCTATAGTATGGGGGCAGGGGTATTACTCAATAGTAGAGCATTTGCCTTGCATGTATGAGACCCTGTTAGATTCCCAGCACTGCCAAACAAACAAACAAAAACCCGCCAAAATAAAAAAAAACATGTGATTATAACATGTGATTACAAATAACAATATTATATTATATACTTGGAAGTTGCTAATAGCATATCTTACATTTTCACACCATGAAAAGAAAATAATTATCTGGGGTGATGGAGTTCACTAACATTATTATGGTGATCATCTGACAGTTTGTAAATGCATCAGAGCACAATTTAAATTTAAATAATGTTATATGTCAACTGTATCTAATTGCATCTAATTAATAAACAAAAAAGTCATAGCCTTGTTAATAGATTGTAAGGTGGTATATCATGGCTTTAAATCAGTGTTTTAACTGTGTGTCACCCTAATGGAAAACTTAAAGCCCAATGTTACTGTAACTTGGGTAAGAAAATTGTTATTTTTACCCCTTTTCATAGATTCTTTTTCCATTCCTTCTTTGTATTTATACAAGAGTTCATCAACTTCATCCAGATTCAGGAAGCCTGAGGCATTACTATCCCATTTCTGAAAGAGGGCTTCTAAAAGAAGTTTCCGTACAATTTTGGAAGTCTTTTGTTTAGCCTAGAATATAAGAGAATAACAAAACAGAACATTGTTCATTGTGCTTTCAGGCATCCTCTACTTATGTCCCCTAAAATCAGCACTTTTAATAAAAACACAGTGATTTTACTTTGAGAATAAGAGTAATATTAACAGAAATATAAAATAGTCATCCCTCCAAATATAAATATTTGTTTCAACTCTAAACCAAAAAGTTGAAGTAAAACTCACTAAAAATGGTTTACATTACACTTAATCTTTTATTCAATTTTATTTTACTGAAACAGTTATAACCAACAGAATCATTCATAGTTGAATTTGAGATATACAATGAGTCAGAGCCCTTCCCACCACCAGTGTCAACCTCCCTCCACCAGTGTTCCCAGAGTGCATCTGATATCATCACCATTTGCCCCTTGGCTGTCAGTATAACAGGCCTCTTTAAGTTTAGATTGTTTAAGTTTAGGTCCCTTGATTCTATTATCATTGACTTTGGTATAGATATTTAGTTCTGTACTTATTTCCCTGCCAATGCATCCGAGACCACTTGGCTCCTGGAGCCCAGTCTTTCTTCTATCCTTTCTTCTTAGTTTCATAGAAAAAGGAGAAAATATGTGGTAAAATAAAGTAATCCATGTCCAAAGGTTCTATGTAAAAGACAGGGGCCTCAATTTTAAAAATAAAAAATTTAAAATATCCAATTAGAAAAAAGGGTGTGTGTGTGGCAGGTTATTTTTGTTTGTTCGTTTGTTTTGCATAGGCACAGCAAAATATGGGGGAAATATAAAAGAAAAACCTTTGGCCTAAAAACAGGGAGACCTTACCCACGAAGCATCATAAGACCAAGTACCGGCTCTAGGTATACTAAATTGTCTAACCTCAAAGTCTTTTTCTGTGGTCCCAGTAAAACTTCTTCACAATCATTGTTGTCATGGTCAGATTTCTAAAGAGGTCTTGGCTTTTATTCAGAACCTATGTTGAAGTCAGGGTGACACAGAGCACCTTATGATTTTATCTCATCTTTAGATGGCAATGCAGGGAGCCCAGCCATAGAGCAAGTTGTGGCTGTTACCAAGTCTTCAGGGTGTCATATGAATCCACTCTGGAGTAAGTCAGTGACAGGGCAGCACAAGGGCTGTCCCTGGTAGAAGACCGATTCCTGGTGCTGGTGTAGAAAATCATGCTAGTTTTATGGATGGGATCCAAGGTTCAAGGGTGAATGGCCAATGTCTGATCTCCTGGAGCCTAAGTCTAGTCCCTATGACAAGTGTTGAGGGTGTAAGGCCTCACTGAAATATAACATTTATGTGTTCCTTTCCCTATTAGACTAGAACTTGTTTCCACATGTAACATTTCTCCATTTTAATGTGCCTATGCAAAAATTAACAATGCCGCGTAGTACTATTGGTGCATATGGGGTAAAAATAACAAGTTAAACAGTCGCAATATCCTTCTTCTAACATGAGCTTGGAGCACAAAAGGAACTTACCTACTAGAATTTTCTACTAAATAGATCCAAATAAAGGAATGGGGAAAACTGCCTCTACATAAAAAGATAGACCATAAAAATTAAAGCTTTTAAGGAGATATGTCTAAAGAAATATTCAAAGGTGGGGCCGGAGAGATAGCACAGTGGTGTTTGCCTTGCAAGCAGCTGATCCAGGACCCAAGGTGGTTGGTTCGAATCCCGGTGTCCCATATGGTCCCCCTGTGCCTGCCAGGAGCTATTTCTGAGCAGATAATCAGGAGTAAATTTTTAAAAGAAAAAAAAAAAGGAAAAAAATATTTGAAGGAGATATACATATCCCTTTAAGTCTTTTGAAATAGTCTAAAGTCTAGGGATGGGGTACACTTAATAATTTTAATAATTTTCTACTTGTTCCTTTCCCTGCCTTATTGTATAGAAAAAGAATATACTCTTTGACAACTTGTTTCATTGCTTGGTGAACATGCAGGGATGTTCAAACAATGAAAAATTACTAAGTAAAATTTTTTTTAAATATCTTTATTTAAGCACCATGAAAACAAACATGATTGTAGTTGGGTTTCAGTCATAAAAAGCACATCCCCTTCACCAATGCACATTCCCACCGCTGATGCTCCCCATCTCCCTCCTCCCCCATCTCCTGTCTGTATTCAAGACAGGCATCCTACTTCTCTCACTCATTAACAATGTCATGATAGTTGTTAGTGTGGTTATTTCTCTAATTGCACTCACCACTTTTTGTGGTGAGTTTCATATCATGAGCCAGTCCTTCTGGCTCTCATCTCTATTGTCTCTGGGCATTATTACAATAATGTAATATTTTTTTCTTAAAACCTATAGATGACTTAGACTATTCTGTATCTCTCTCCCTCTGACTTATTTCACTCAGCATAATAGTTTTGATGTCCATTCATCCTTGTATAGAAAAATTTCATGACTTCATCTCTCCTGACAGTTACATAATATTTAATTGTGTATATGTACTAGTTTCTTTAACCATTCAACTGTTGAAGGGCATCTTGGTTGTTTCCAGATTCTGACAATGAATATAGGTGTGCAGAAAGCATGTTTGTATTTTGTTTTTGTGTTCCTAGGATATATCCCTAGGAGTGGTATAGCTGGATCATATGGGAGCTCAATTTCCAGTTTTTGGAGGAATCTCCATATTGTTTTCCATAAGGGCTGGGTTTTATGGCATTCTCACCAGCAGTGAATGAAAGTTCCTTTCTCCCCACATCCCTGCCAGCACAGATTGTTCTTATTCTTTGTAATGTATGCCATTACATCTCTGTGGCATGAGATGGTACCTCATAGTTGTTTTGATTTGCATCTCCCTGATGATTAGTGATGTGGAGCATTTTTTTCACGTGCCTTTTGGTCATTTGTATTTCTTCTTTGAGGAAGTATCTGTTCATTTCTTCTCCCCATTTTTTGATGGGGTTAGATTTTTTTCCTGTTAAGTTCTGTCAGTACCTTGTATATCTTAGATATTAGCCCCTTATCTAATGAGTATTGGGTAAATAATTTCTTCCATTCTGTGGGTGGCTTTTGTATCCTAGTCACAGTTTCCTTTGAGGTGCAGAAGCTTCTCAGCTTAATATAGTCCCATCTGTTTATCTCTGCTTCCACTTGTTTGGAGAGTGATGTTTCCTCCTGAAAGATGCCTTTAGTCTCAATGTCATGGGGTGTCTTGCCTACATGTTGTTCTATATACCTTATGGTTTCAGGTCTGAAATGGAGTTTTTTTTTTTTTGTTTTGTTTTTTTGGTTTTTTGATCACACCCGGCAGCACTCAGGAGTTACTCCTGGCTCTACACTCAGAAATCGCTCCTGGCAGGCTCAGGGGACCATGTGGGATGCTGGGATTTGAACCACCACCCTTCTGCATGCAAGGCAAACACCCTACCTCCATCCCCTCTCTCCAGCCCCTGATACAGAGGTCTTTAATCCATTTGGATTTGACCTTTGTGCATGGTGTTAGATGGAGGTCTTAGTTTGCTTTTTTGCATGTGGCAAAACATGCAGTTGTGCCAACACCACTTGTTGAAGAAGTTTTCCTTGCTCCATTTTGCATTTCTTGCACCTTTATCAAAGATTGATTGTATGTATGGGAAGTGAAAATTCTTTTTTTTTTGTTTGTTTGTTTTGTTTTTGTTTTTGGGCTATACCCAGAAGTGTTCAGGAGTTACTCCCGGCTTTGCACTCAGAAATTGCTCCTGGCTTGGGGGAACCATATGGGATGCCAGGGATTGAATCTGTGTCAGTCCAAGGTCAGCTCTGTGCAAGGCAAATGCTCTACCACTGGGTTAACATTCCAGCCCCCAAAATTACTTTTTATATTGAATGTTAACCTTGTTGGCACTGATTCTATTTGCCTTGTTACTGTATAAATACTATCAAATAACACAATTTATATTTAGATGGATTTAATTGCCAAAAGACAATGAATCCATTTAGTTATATAAAAGAAATTGCAGATAAAGAAGTAAAATGCTACAAACTCTAGAATGAGGTCAAGAACAACATACATTTGGTGGGATTATTGTTTTGTCTTGATTTTGAGCCACACCCAGTGGCACTTCTTAGAGGTTCCTCCTGGCTCTGCTCAGAAATTACTCCTGGCAGCCCAGGAAACAAAAACTGAGTTGGAGACTGAGTGTTCCACATGCAAGGCATTAAATGTCCTATCCACTGTGATAACACTGGCACCTGATGGAATTATTTAATATGCCTGATGAATCTTGTTTATGTCTTTCATACGAGAGAATATACATTATCTAAATGTGTGAATATATTTATCACCCAAGTAAGTAATAAGTTCTTAGGAAGCATAGACTACCTGAGTAAAAAATAACATATTCAAAAGAAATAGATTTGTGCATTTGTAAATGCAATCACACAGCAGAGAACCAGTGTATACACACAGCTTGGCACTAACTAAGATTCATGCCTCAGTATCTGCTCTTTATTTTTCTGATGAAGAAAACAAAGCTGTGTGATAGATAATCCATCACTCACACCAACAATTATTAGGAAAATATATCTAATGCATATTCTTTTTTTTTGTTTGTTTGTTTTTGGGCCACACCCGGCGGTGCTCAGGGGTCACTCCTGGCTGTCTGCTCAGAAATAGCTCCTGGCAGGCACGGGGGACCATATGGGACACTGGGATTCGAACCAACCACCTTTGGTCCTGGATCGGCTGCTTGCAAGGCAAACGCCGCTGTGTTATCTCTCGGGGCCCCTGATGCATATTCTTAAAACACTTGTCAATAAGATAAATTTTAATGAACAACCAGAGAGATAGTACCAGAAGTAAGGAATTTTCCTCATGTGTGGCTGATTCGGGTTTAGCCCTCAGCACTACACATGGTCCCTGAATACCACCAGTGGTTACTCCTGAGTTCAAAGCTAAAAATAGTCCTTGAGCACAGCTGGATATGGTTTTTCCCCTTGCCCAACTATAACATTTTAATTAACTTTCTCATTGAAATATTTTTGGTATTTTAAGACAAGCCATACTAGGGACAACTGACTTTGATTTATTTAAAATAGTGATCTCAGGAGCTGGAGCAATAGCACAGCAGTAGGGCATTTGCCTTGCACACAGCTGACCCAGGATGGACTTGGGTTCGTTCCCCAGCGTCCCATATAGTCCCCAAGGGCAGGAGCGATTTCTGAGCGAATAGCCAGGAGTTACCCGAGCATCACTGGGTATGACCCAAAAACCAAAAAAAAAAAAAAAAAAAAAAAAAAAAGGAAAGTGATCTCCCTTATACTTTGTTAGTAATATTACTCACCTCTTCTAAATTACTCATTTTCTCTTCTTCTGTTTCAGCATAGCTCATCTTAAAGAAGGAGACAAGATTCTCACTGACACTCAAGAGGGTATCTTCACCAACAAATGTCTCCAGGAGTTGCACAAATTGGATTAAGTTGAGAGAAATTCTGCTGAAAATGCTCCTATTTTTTATGTTCCTGAAAGACTGAATGTTTCTGATAATTGGATGTAGATCTATCAAGCAGAAAACATGCACCAGCCAGTAAAGTGAGCAATTCCTTACAGTATAGAGAAGCATTTGAATACTTTATTGTGATATATTATTTTTCTGACATTTTTTTCCTGCTAGGAAAATATGCTTTCTCAATGAGGATGATACCTCTTTTATTTGGTAAAACATCTCTCTCATTGTCAATTTAGGTAAGTCAGGTGGTACTCAGCACCCCTCCCTAATTGTCCCACATCTGGCCGCATGTATCGATCTGACCAGTGATGAGGATATGACATCCTACACACTGGTCAATGAGAAACTGAGACACTCTGGAAGAAGCAGTCTTCCTAAGATGCAGAATAACTGTGACCTGCTGCTGATGATGTTAGATTTTCTTGGATCTTTGCAATCTTGCAAAAATAAATAATTATGCTGGGGCTGGAGAGAAAGCTCAGCACTAGGACATTCCCCTCACAAACAGCCGACTGAGGATGGACCCGGCTCCATCCCCAGCATCCTATATGGTCTCCTGAGCCTTCCAGGAGCAATTTCTGAGCACAGTCAGGAGTAGCCCCTGAGCGCTGCTGGGTGTGGTCAAACAAAAACAAAACAACATGCTCAGGGGTTATTCCTGGAGGTGGCAATTCCAAGGAGGCAATTTCAATTATAGGGAACTGAAGGGCTATCAGCTGCATTCAAGCCAAGTGCCTTAATCCCTCTACTATCTCTTTTGTTCTGCAATTTTTCCTATTTTTTATTTTTTTGGTTTTTGGTTCACACCAGGTGATGCTCAGGGGTCACTCCTGGCTTTGCACTCAGAAATCGTTCCTGGCTTGGGGGACCATATGGGACCGTGGGGGATCGAAGCGCTGTCCATCCTAGGTTAGTGCGGGCAAGGCAGACAACTTACCACGGTGCCACGGCTCCAGCCCTTTGTTCTGCAACTTTTTTAAAGGTAAGGAAAATATCAAAATAAAAAATGAAAGACTAGAGAAGTTTATTTGGGGGCCATTCTTGAAGAGTAAAATTATAAAATAACATTGTAGTAATATATGACCACTTGGGAACAATCGTTAAAAACATATAGTTTATTTGAGAGTAAAACTACTCTTTACTCTGTATTAATTGGATGTTTTGTAAAATCAGTCTTGTGGTGTTTTTTTTTTGTTTGTTTGTTTGTTTTGTTTTTGGGTCACATCCGGCAGCACTCAGGGGTTCCTCCTGGCTCTATGCTCAGAAATCGCTCCTGGCAGGCTCAGGGGACCATATGGGATGCCAGAATTCGAACCACCGTCCTTCTGCATGCAAGGCAAATGCCCTACCTTCATGCTATCTCTCCAGCCCCCTAAAATAAGTGTTTGTTGTTGTTGTTGTTGGTTTTTTGTTTGTTTGTTTTTGGTTTTGGTTTTGGTTTTTGGGCCACACCTGGCGGTGCTCAGGGGTTACTCCTGGCTGTCTGCTCAGAAATAGCTCCTGGCAGGCACGGGGGACCATATGGGACACCGGTATTCAAACCAACCACCTTCGGTCCTGGATCGGCTGCTTGCAAGGCAAACGCCGCTGTGCTATCTCTCCGGGCCCTAAAATAAGTTTTTTAATGTGTTTTTTGTTTGTTTGTTTGTTTGTTTGTTTTGGGAGGCCACGGTCAACTTCTGGCTCTGCATTTATGGATCAGTAATAGTGGACTTAGGGGGTCATATGGGATGCCGAGGATGACCTGGGGTTGACTGCATGCAAGGTAAATACCCTACCCATTCTGCTATCACTCTGGCTCCATGGAAAGTAATTTTTACTTAAAGAAATATGGTGACAGGGGCTGGAGCGATAGCACAGCGAGTAGGGCATTTGGTGTTCACACTGCCAATCCATTTGATCCCTAGCATCCCATATAGTCCCCAACCCTGCCAAGGAGCAATTTCTGAATCAAGAGCTAGGAGTAACCCCTGAGCACAGCCAGGTGCGGGTGACCAAAAAAAGAAATATGGTGTGTGAGGGGGAGGGAGAGAGGTGAGAGGGATTGAGAGTACACATCTCACATTAAAATGTAGGTGACTGTCCAAGGTATAGAATGTAATTTTTTTTTTTTGGTTTTTTGGGCCACACCCATTTGATGCTCAGGGGATACTCCTGGCTAAGCACTCAGAAATTGCCCCTGGGTTGGGGGGTCTATATGGGATGCCGGGGATCGAACTGTGGTCTTTCCTTGGCTAGCGCTTGCAAGACAGACAACTTACCTCTAGCGCCACCTCGCCGGCCCCTAGAATGTAATTTTTACTCAATATTTCTTTATAGGTATTTTAAAAACAATATAGATTCTCACCTGTCTTACATGTCTAAATGTGAAACCACCTGCAAGAAGATTATCTGGGGGCTGGACAAACAATGCAGCAGGTAAGGTGCTTGCCTTACATACAACTGACTGGGTTCAAGCCCCTGCACCAGATATGGTCCCCCTGAGCAGGGATTCCTGAGTGTAGAACCAGGAATCAGTGTAGAACTGAGCACTGCAACTCCCCCTGCTCCCCTCAAAAACCAGAAAAAGTGAAAAATAGTTGGAATCATTTGTGTTGAGATATAATATTTTATAACCTTTGGGGTTAAAGATCACTCCTGGCAGTGCTTGGGTGCCCATCTGAGATGCCAGGGACTGAACGAAGGATTGCAAGGCAAATGGCCTACCCACTGTGCTATTGCTCCAACCCCAATAATAGTACTTAAAACTAATAAAACTAATGAATATATATATTTTTGGGGGGGTCACACCCGGCAGCGCTCAGAAATTGCTCCTGGCAGGCTCGGGGGACCATATGGGATGCCGGGATTCAAACAAATGACCTTCTGCATGAAAGGCAAACTGAATATATTTTAAAACAAAATAGTAAGTATTAATTTCACGTGTATACTATTGCCAAACACATTAATATGTGTGTTTAGATCATCATTTTAGGGACAAAATATTGCAACAATCAGTCTTCCATTATGTGTTGGCTAAGTCCTGTCTTTAGCATGGGGTACATAACAGTAACTTAAATTAATCATATTTTTATATATGTTAGTTTTGTTGTTAACACATACCTGCAAAGTTGGAATTTTTGTAGATTAAATTTGCCTCTTCCTCCTCTTCATCTTTGGCAAACTTTGTCTTCCAGTTATAAGTCCAGAGTTCCCCTATAAAATATACACTTTGTAACATAGTGGACTTAACTTAATACTAACTCTGTTTTTATTCCAAAATATAAATGAAAAGACAATTAATGAGGAGTTGTGGGTATGCCCTCCCCAACTTCTTATTTAGCCCACCTGAATGTTCAGAACTGCCCACACCTTGGGCTAGAGAGATAGCATGGAGGTAAGGCATTTGCTTTGCATGCAGAAGGATGGTGGTTCGAATCCTGGCATCCCATATGGTCTCCTGAGCCTGCCAGGAGCTATTTCTGAGTGTCGAGCCAGGAGTAACCCCTGAGCACTGCTGGGTGTGACCCAAAAACCAAAAACAAACAAACAAACAAAACTGCCCACACCTGAAATGGGCGAGTAAAGGAGGCTGACTTGGGGAAGAAGGGAATTAAGAAGGGGAGTTAGAGGCAGATGCAAGGCAGAAGCAAGAATAGGCAAAAGTGAGAATCAACAGCAAGATTCAACAGAGAGATTCAGCATCAGATTCAGCACCAGCAAAGCAGCAGCAGCAAAGCAGCAGCAGCAGTAACAGCAGCAAGAAGTAATCTGGAAAAAAGCCTGGAAAAAGCAGCTGAAAAGGAGACAGACTGAGAAAGCCAGCAGTATAGAAGTAGCTGCTAGGAAAAGGCTCAGCATAGAAGCCATGGGAGGAAATGTATATGTTAGGTTAGGACTGTGAAATAAAGTTGGCTGACTCCTGGAACTCCATCTGACTGCTTTGTGAGTTTCTCTGCTGTTACCCTGCAGCTTTCAGACCCTTGGGCATAAGGGGCAGCAGGAGCCGTATCGAATCGAGAAAGGTCTCACCATTCCCACTCCAACACTAGGACTCTTTAATTTAAATTAAAACAACAACGAGTCACCTTCCCATATTTTTCCTTCAATTTCCAGGGACTTGGGTTCACAGGATTTGTCATTTTTAACATTCTCTTTTACACTCTCTTTTTCTAGAAGGAAAAAAAAAAAGCGTATTAATTCAACTATATACATGTTTTATAGTTAATGAATAGCTGAATAGCATGCATAGTGAACTCCAAAAATGTCCTTAATTTAAGTTCCTATAAATGTGTGCCATATCAACCACGAAGAAATCACTTGATCACTTTGTTGTGAATAGCTCTGTGATAAAAGATATTCTGTACCCCAAATTGGCTATACAAAAATGAAGACTACATTGCCTAGCCTTCTTCACAACCAGGAATTCCTAGTTGTGTAGGTTCTGATCAATTCTGAAATGTAAAAAGAAGTGGATTTGATAGCTCTCCCTTCTTTCTCTTTATTTGCTTTTCAGAATATAATTATATATCATCAGGGCTTTTTTTAGAGTGAGTGAGAGCACCTTCCACATACACATCCTCATTCTTCCAGGAGTCCTGGCAGCTGAAAATACACCCCACAAAAGCCACAATATCAGTAACAGAGTTTTGAATTCCTGGTCAATTTTATTTGATGTTGTCATCCCTCTAGGAACACATTGATTTAGATGTCAATGGACAGCTAACAACAAGAGCTTACTACACCTTCTGCCACTGTCTGAATTTAATAACTTCATTGGAGATAAAATAATTTTTACAAATTTGCTTGCCACTGTATTTCTTTTTATTTTTTCTTTCTTTCTTACTTTTTAAATTTTTTCTTTCATTTTTTTAAAAAGATTCTGCTCTCTTACAAATGAAATTATTATAGTTCTGTATCTAAAATTCTAGGTAATTTGACAGTAGAAACACTCTGGTTTGCATGCAACTGGTTATTTAAGATCTATGCTCAAAAATCAGAAACAAAATATATCTGGAATTTACATACTGATGTGCCAAAAAGAACTTGACTGAAATATTAATCCCATAATAATATATGGGCACAAATGTATTTCCTAATAACCTCATCGGAGATAAAATAATTTTCACAAATGTGCTTGTACACTGTACATTTTAATTATTTTTTCATTTTCTTTTTCCTCTTCCTTTTTCCTTTTTTCTATTCTTCTTTTTTTTTTTTTTTTTTTTGTGGTTTTTGGGTTACACCCGGCAGTGCTCAGGGGTTATTCCTGGCTCCAGGCTCAGAAATTGCTCCTGGCAGGCACAGGGGACCATATGGGGCGCCGGGATTCGAACCGATGACCTCCTGCATGAAAGGCAAACGCCTTACCTCCATGCTATCTCTCCGGCCCCATTTTCTATTCTTTTTTATTTAACAATTGTGCTCTTACTTATCTGGAAACAATCGTTTTATGGTCAATGATATGATGCATTTTCTTTAAATAAAGTTAAAAAAAAAAAGAATGTGGTCATACTGATGAGCCAAACAAATTAGATCATATGATTAGAGGAGTCACAAGAAAGAAAGTACTTGAGTCACTGAGGATTTTATAGGGCTAAGAAGTTTCAAAACATTCTGAATTTTGCTTGGAAAAGAAAGAAGAAACCTCTACTTAGAAATATTTTATTTTGTTTTTGCTTATAGTTTGTTTTTATAGACAATGTAATTTTGGATCCCAGTTATACCTAGCAAAAATTAAGTCCTTACTAATCTAATGTCTGAATAACTTCTGTAATTTTTTAAAAAATCTTTCTATAGACAACCAAAATTAGTAAACTTAATTTGCAGAGAAATAAACATAATGCTAATATATTAAAATATTTCATATTAGTTAATCATAGAATCTATCATACAGGTTGAGAGATTTTTAAATAATAATTTTTTATTGGGGGACTGTAGTGATAGTCCAGTGGATAGGACACTTGCCTTGACCCAGTTTGATATCGGGATCCCTTATGGTCCCCAGAGGACCACCATGAGTGATTCCTGGCTATAGGGGCCATAGCCGTGGTGCAGCGGTAGAATATCTTGCATGTGGCTGACTCAGGACAGACCGTGGTTTGATTCCCCGGCATCCCATATGGTTCCCCAAGCCAGGAACAATTTCTGAGCACATAGCCAGTAACCTGAGCGTCATCAGGTGTGGCCCAAAACCAAACAACAACAACAACAATAACAACAAAAAGTCAGGAATAACCTGAACACAGTGGGGTATGGCTCAAAAAAACAGAAAGAAAAAATAATTTTTTGTTGAGACTGTGAACTTTAGAAAATATTATATCAAACAAAGATCTTGAGAGAACTTAAATTATCTTTAAAAAAGATTAGACTTTTTTTGGGGGCTTGGGTCACACCCATTTGATGCTCAGGGGTTACTCCTGGCTAAGGGCTCAGAAATCGCCCCTGGCTTGGGGGGACCATATGGGACGCTGAGGGATAAAACCGCGGTCCTTCCTTGGCTAGTGCTTGCAAGGCAGACATCTTACCTCTAGTGCCACCTCACCTGCCCCAAGATTAGACTTTTTTAAACAAAAGAGCTTAAGTTAGCACAAGCAATTCAGACAAAAAGTCATCTACCAAGTAACTAGTTAATATACAGGATATTTCTGTCTTAAACCTGGTTTTCAGAGCCAGAGTGATTATACAAGGGTGAAGGTGCTTGTTGGCCTACGGATAACTTGGCAGCACAAATGGTCCCTAAGCACTTCTAGGAGTGACCCCTGAGTACAGAGCCAAAAGTAAGTCCTGCACATATATAAAAAACATACATATTCATAGAAATAATTATAATAGTTAAATTAATAAATGACTTTTAGAGGCTTTTTGGAAATATTTATGTGTGAAAAAGCAGGATCCTTTAAAAATTGAAACAAAAGAAGGAATTTACAGTAGCTTTAATACCAGGCTCTACATTTATTTGGTTATTTATTTTTATATTAAAAATCCATAGTTTTGGGCCACACTTCATAGTACTCAGGAGCTACTCCTGGATCTAGGGTCACTCCCAGTGGTGCTGGGGAAACCATATAGTCCTGGGGAATGAAACTGGGCTTCTTATATGCAGAGTATACCTTTAGTCTGCTGAGCTATCTCTCTGATCTCCCCATTTAAAGTAGATAGACTTTTTTGGATTTTTCAGAGATCTAGTGAATATTTCAATATGTTACATGATCAAATGTCTTTCTTAAAAATGAACTTAACCTATATAGTTCTGTACCCAAAATTCTAGATAATTTAACAATGGAAACATTCTGGTTTGCATGCAACTGGTTGTTTAAGATCTAGGCTCAATATCAGAAGCAAAATATATCTGAGATTTACATAAACTGATGTGCCAAAAAGATCCCAACTGAAATAAATATTTTCTGGTAAGATTTTAAAAAAAACCATGGAGGGGTGCCTGCTGATAGCACAGGGGTAGGGTGTTTGCCTTGCATGGTGCTGACCTGGGACAGACCCGGCTTTGATCCCACTGTCCCATATGCTCACCCAAGCCCACCAGGAGCGATTTCTGAGTGCAGAGCCAGGAGTAACCCAGAGCACCACCGGGTGTAGCCCCAAACCGAAAACAAATATAAATAAATAAAACCAGCGAAGTTGGGCTGTAGAATTACTTTACCACCTGAGCGATGCTCCTTTCAACTTGCTATTGGAACATCCTCTTTTCGCTAAGAATTCATTTCTAACTCCCTTTCACATATTTGAGTTCCCATTTTCTGTGGAGAGATTTCATTGAATTTGTAGAGTAGCTTTCTCAGGTTAATAATTATCCTCACCTGAGACACCATGTTTTATTGAAGACAAATATGAGTCTATGTCCTGGTCTAATTTTTGAAGGACCTTAATATATGATTCTTGTATTATCATTGACTTTGTGCTTGATACTTGTTTGCCGTTTAATTCTATGTTTGTTTCTAGTTCTGTGGTTGTCTCTTTCATTTCACTGAGTGCTGCTTTTAATTCTCTTTCTTCTTCAATTGATTCTTGGTGGATTTCTTGTTCCAGCATTGATCTTTTGTTTTCTATTAATTGTTCAGAAGATCTGTTTCCTATTATTGACTCTCTTTGTAATTCTTTTTCTGTATGTTGGAATATTTTGTTTATTTGTAAATTTTGGTTGGATTTTTGATCCAGTGACTGCCCACCATCTTCATCTTGGTCACTTAAATCTCCATATAGTTCATGTTCTACACTTATCTCTTTCTGCTGTTCTGATAAGCTTGGTGCTAGATCCTCATATTTGTATTTATTTTCTGGATTGTCTAATATATTTATCTCATCATTGAATTTTTGAGAATATAATGTTTTCATGTCTAAGAACAGTTCATCAAAGTCTTCATAAATGTGTTTCTGACTGTCCATGTCTCCCCAAAACTCAGACAGGCTTATCTCTTCAAATTCAACAAATGGCCCTAATGCAGAAAACAAAACCAAAATGTCTAAATAATTCATCTTATAATGCATAATTAGTGGTAGAAAATAAGTGCAAAACTTTTATTCATCTTTTTTTCCTGCTGATCACATTCATATCCCAACAGGGAATCTACAGGGAATTTAATTCCTTTCCTTTCCTTTTAGGGATACCCTTGAATCTCTCCCCTCTGGAAAAACTCCCTTGAACATCCCTTTTTCCCCATGTCATATTCCATAAGTAAAATTACTTTACTTCATTAAAAAAATACTCAAAATCATATTGAGCATGGTGTTTAATATATCCCTTCTGATTTTTTTTTTATTCTACAGGACTCAACACTGTAAGGTGGTCAGAACTGAGGCACATGGACACTGACCATCCTCAAGATCTTATCTCACTGACAGGAGAACTGCCAGGATTGACTTAGCAAGTAGCATCAGAGTTTGAACTCATGACCAGATATACACCTTGAGCCAAAGAGCCATCTTTCAGGTTTACTAGATGGATCAATTTAAAGATTAATGATTACTTTTTTACAAAACATAATAAAGAACAAAACATTTACAAAGGAAGCTAAAAGGTAGTGATAGCTATAAATTAGAAATCATCTACTCTTTTTTTTTTTTTTTTTGTGGTTTTTGGGTCACACCTGGCAGTGCTCAGGGATTATTCCTGGCTCCAGGCTCAGAAATTGTTCCTGGCAGGCACGGGGGACCATATGGGATGCCGGGATTCGAACCGATGACCTCCTGCATGAAAGGCAAACGCCTTACCTCCATGCTATCTCTCCGGCCCCGAGAAATCATCTACTCTTAAAAATGTCTTTCATTTTTCTTAAAGCCCATAGATGAGTGAAACCATTCTGTGTCTTTCTCTCTCCCTCTGACTTACTTCACTCAGCATAATAGATTCCATGTACATCCATGTATAGGAAAATTTCATGACTTCATCTCTCCTGATGGCTGCATAGTATTCAATTGTGTATATGTACACATTTAAGAAAAATGAAAGACATTTTTAACAGTATCTCAGAGACAAGAGAGATGAGGGCTGGTAGGTGCAGCTCATCACATAGAGTGATGAGTGCAGTTGGAGAGATGACTACACTGAAAACTATCATAACAATGTGAATGAATGAGGGAAGTAGAAAGCCTGTCTCGAGTACAAGTGTAGGGGGGTGGGGAGGAGGGAGATCTGGGAAATTGGTGGTGGGAATGTTGCACTGGTGAAGTGGGGTGTTCTTTACATGACTGTAATCATACAACTATAATCATGTTTGTAATCACGGTGTTTAAATAAAGATAATTATATTTAAAAAAAAAAGAAATCATCTACTCTAGGAGGCAGAGAGATAACACAGCGGTAGGGCATTTGCCTTAGACACAAGACAGTGGTTTGAATCCCAGCATCCCTTATGGTCCCCCAAGCCTGCCAGGAGCTATTTCTGAGTGAAGAGTCAGGAGTAACCCCTGGCCACTGCCAGGTGTGACCCCAAAAACAACAACAACCACAACAACAAAACCAAACAAATAAACAAAAAAGAAATAATCTACTCTAAAATGTAAAAAAATATAAAAATTTTTGTGAAATTTTATAATTCTTCTTTTGTTGCTTGGAGACTTGCTTTGATCATATTAAATACAAATAGAATTTATTCTTTACTTTTGGTCCCCATATTAAGCATAGCATAAGATGAGGAAGAAGACATGTTTTTTTGCCTCAAAAAACATTTTCGATATCTTCAATAGCAAAATAAAATCAAGTCTCTATCCATGATAGTCTTTCTTTCCCTGGCTTTGCTTTTTGCAATTATCACTTCTCTCCCTTCCTCCCTCCTTCCTTCTCTTTCTATTTTCTTTCTCAATCCTTTTCCTCCGCAACTGGTTCAGACATCTGATTCAAAATTCTAGAAAAAGAGTTGAAGAGATAGTATAGAGATTAAAGCACTTTCTTATTTTTTTTAATTAAATCATCAAGAGTTACACAGCTACAAAGTTGTTCATGATTGAGTACAGTAGTGCATTGTTCAAACATCCATCACTGCACCAATGATCTGTTTCCCTTTGATAACTCCTCCCCCCGGAACCCCTCTATGGCAGATGCTTCTCTTTTTTTCTTTTTTCCTTTTAGGCACTGTGGTTTATACAATTATTGAAAGGTATCATGCATATTACTTTACCTCCTTCAGCACGCAGTTCTTGCTCAGAGTGATCATTTTCCACTATCATTGTCACAGTGGTCTCTTCTTTGTCCTAACCCCCCCCACACACACACACACCTATTCTTTCACCTTGTGGCAAGCTTCCTACCATGGACCAGTCTTCCTAGTCTTTTTTTTTTTTTTCTATTGTCTTTGGGTATTATTCTTATGCTATTTTTTTATATTTTGCAAATGAATGCAATCATATGTCTTTCCCTCTCCCTCTAATTCATTTATTTCACTCAGCATAATACTATAGAGACATAATCATGTTTAATGACATAATTTTTTCTAACATTAAAGAACTTTCTTGCGTTTATCCAACACCAGCTCAATCCCACCCAACACTATGTAGGATTCCCTGAGCACTGCAAGGAGTGATTCCTGAGCACAGAGCCAGAAGTAGCCCCTGAGCACTACAGGTATGGCCCAAATTCACTCCCCAACACCCCCCAAAATAAAAGAAACCTTATATTCATTACTAAAAATTGGGACTCATACTACAAGACTGAGTCCTCTCTCTAAAACCATTAGCTAGGCTGTAAAACTGTTAGGATATTTACAATTTAGTAATATTCTGTGTACATCTTCCACATACTTTTAAGTATCTATATAATGTACTTTAATACAGAACTAAAATATTGACATACTTTGGAAATCTCTCCATTCAAAGGCTTTATCTTTAAAATATTAAGAAGAATAGGGAGGGGCCAAAGAGATAGTATAGTATAACACTTGTCTTGCATGCAGTTAACCCTGGCTCAATCCCCAGCATTCAATACGGTCCCCCGCACCCTACAAGGAATGACTCCTGATCTCAGAGACAGGAGTAATCCTTGAGTGTTGCTGAAATAAATACAAAAATAATAATAAAACAAACTTTAAAAAGAAGCATGCCTTGCAAGCAGCCAATCACAATTTGATTCCCTGCACCACGTGGTCTCTTTCAAATATTGCTGGTTCAGCAAGTAACACCAGTGTGGCCTGGGTAATACCCAGCATTGCAAGAACCTAGCAGCACTACATCCTCAGGCCCTAGCATTGAACCACCACTGCCCTCGTCAGGAATTACCAGGAGTGGTACCTGAGCCTCCAAACACTGCTTGGGAACCAAACCAAACTAAACAAACCCCACACACAATTCTATTTGTTTTGATAGAAAATTTAATAAAGATATATTTGACTAAGTACTTTAAAAATATACAAGTAAAAATTCTTGGGAGAAGAAAATAATTTGTTTTAGAAATCTTAAAATTCTAAGTTGGTCATTAAAACTGGAATGACAGGAGCCTGGAAATGTCTCAGTGTTGTAAAATTTTGACTTTAAATCCTGGTCGTAGAGTGTGATGGGAGGGGATGTGTGAGACAAGTTCATCTTAGTGGGGAGGTCGTAAAGAAAGGAATTACCGAATGTGAAGATGGAATGAGCCTGATAACCTACCAAGACCAAAGGTAATCATCTCAACTCCTGCCCTACCCTGACTACTGTTCAGCATAATTGCGTACTTGAAACCCAGTGAAAAGTTCTCATCCACCCCCTCCTTAAAAAAATATATAATGTTTCCGTTTCTTCTGGAATCTGCTTAAGAGAACACTCCCACGCTGTGGGAGTTTCCTGACCTTTGCTCCATCCTTCTAACCTTTTAAACAAAATCTCTTCTGAATTCATCCACAAGTACAGTCTCTTGCTTCCACTTTTGAGTGCTTATAGACAAGAGCCTTAGCAGACTGAAGCATTACCTGCCCATGCACTGGGGTGATCCCAAGACTGTTGCTGTGAGGGGATGCCCAGAAGATGACTCCGTGGTTTGCAAAACATCAAGGACAAGAATGAGGGCCATAGGGACCAGGCTCATAGTAAAAAGCTGGGTAGGGTGTTTGCCTTACATGCACCCCAACCTTGGAGTAATCCTGAGTTCCCCTGAGCACTACTGTTATGGCACAAAAACAAAAAGAATGAGGTCCTGTGTTTAATCCCCAGGGCCAAGACCAGATATCTTTGATCTTGGGTTTCTGGCAAGAGAAAATACAAAGACAAAACACCTGGAATTACCACCTGCCAACTTATTTCGAAACCAGTCAGAGTGTCACTCAAACATCTCTTCATCTGAATTAATTGAAAATTGAGTTCTGATTTGACCACTTTCAGTACTGCAGTATATGAAAAATACATTTAGTTGCAATGAAAAGTGAATCTGGTGGGAAATAACTAGATTAAAACAAATATAACCTCAGAAAGAAATTAGTTTGGTTTGGGGAACATACCTAGTGGTTCTCAGGACTCAATATTGGCTCTACACTGAAGGATCATTCCTTGGAGGGCCTCGGGGACTATAATAGAGTGCTTAGGATCAAAACTGGATCAACCTTGTACAAGGCAAGTGCCTTAACCTCACTACTATCCCTCCAACTTTAGGGAGACAGACATTATGGGAAGGATTTCTAGAGATAGGCTGTGCATGCACTCCCTGAATTTTGGCTTTTTTGTGGGTTTTGTGGAGCCAGACCCAGTCATGTTTCCCTTGAACAGCACTTACATTGTCTTGGGTTTCGGAGTAAACTTCTAACTAGTTTTGGACTTTGGTCATAGAATATTTCCAGCAAGGCCAACGTCCTCTGCCGATCCAAAAACCCCACCTAAAAAAATGTTGTAATTAATTGTTACAAAGATTTTAGATTTTTAAATAACTAGAATACTGCTTTTGAGGGTTTTTTTTTTTTATCATCACTCCCACCACCACCACCACCATAATAAAAATAAAAGCTACTTCTTACCTGTAGTGTTTATCATATGCTTAACAAATGTTTATTACTGATTTAATTACTAAATATAATAGGAAATTTTCAATTATTTTTGTTTTCTTGGTTTGGGGTAGCATCTAAAGCAGGGGTCTCAAACTCTTGGCCTGCGGGCCATTTGCGGCCCTCCATACAACATTTTGTGGGAATGTAAGTAACACAGGAATAGAGTACTCCAATGTCATGTGTAGAGCCTTGGGTTCAAGCCCCAGCACTTGGGGGAGCAAGGGGAGAAGTACACATCTATAAAATCTCCAGTGGAAGCTTTACCAAAACCTGCAAACATTGTTTTTTAATTGTTTTTGTTTATTTGTTTGTTTGGGGGCCACACCCAGTAACGCTCAGGGGTTATTCCTGGCTCTGCACTCAGATATAGCTCCTGGCTTTGAGGAACCTATATGGGAAGCCGGGGATCAAACCCACATCTGTTCTGGGTCAGCCGCAAGCAAGGCAAATGCCCTAACACTGAGCTATCACTCCAGTCCCGACATTGTTTTTTTAATATCTGCACAAAACTATAACAAAATTTAGATTTTCCCTTGGTAGCATCTGCCAGTGAGATTCCCCAGGGCAAATATAATCCTGGTCAAGACAGCAATCAAGTGCGAGAAAAGGAGTGAGTGAGCTTCCCTGACTTGGCAGCAACAAAAACAAAGGGAAGGAAAATCTGTAATGTAGGGGCAGAGGATGTGCTTCAGGTTGCTGAGCATATGTCTTGCATGTGAAGTCACGGTTCAATCCCTCAACATCCCATTACTCCTCAGCCCCAGGACTACCCGGTATAACCTCTTCCCATGGTAAAATTTCTTTAGAGATTCATAAATTAGGTATAATAAATGATTGACAATAATAACTGATAATAAAATAGAACAATTACAACAATATACTGTAACAAAAAATTAGATGAATGTGGTCTCTCTCTCTCTAGTTCTCTTTCAAAATATCTTACTGCTGTAATAGTGGCTGACCACAGGAAGTGAAACAGCAGAGAATGAAACCAGAGAACACCATGTCTTCAACTGCTGCATTATTTTCTGATATGGAAACATTATAAATTTTGAAAACTTCCCTCTGTGATGGACATTAGAGTAATTCTAATGTTTTATATGTATGGCCTGAGCTCCAGATTTCAGCACTGCACCCAAAATATTCCCTATCTCTTTACCTAAGCCTAGGGGGATGTGGGGTCACAGTGGGGCCTCTAGATTTGGCTTGGGTCAAATCTAGATGGTCACCCCAACAGAGCAGAGCCCTCCAGTTCCCTGAAGTAGTGGTGTCTGAAATCAGTTGAATCTGAGTCCCTATCCCATCAGTTGGGACTGCTTTGCTTCATGGTCAAGTGTTCCCTAAGACTTCCTAATTTTGTCTTCCATGACTAAGTCTCTGATAAGATTGGAACTTATATTTCTCCATTAATAAGGAGGCCATCAGATTTTTGGGGATGTTTCTCAGTAAGGAAAATCACTCGCCTCGGTATCATTTACTGATTTCTTCTTTCTCATTGATGATATTGCTATCTGTAAAATTCTAAACTCTTTTTTGTTGTTGTTGTTTTGTTTTTTTTTTGGTCACAACAGCAATGCTCTGGGGTTATTCCTGTCTCTGCACACAGGAATCAGTCTTAGTGGGCTTGGGGGACAAATATGGAATGTCAGGGATTGAGTCTGAGTCAACTACATAAAAGACAAGTACCCTATTCTCAACCCTCAAATACTAAATTCTTCTCCATTCATGTTTGTATGCCAAGTCCATTTAACATTCTGTTAACATAAATTTATAAGTGTTTTACTCAACTTAGTTTTTAAAACATGTTTTACAATATTTGTTTTTGCTTAACTTTTCCATACAATTATATTTGGTTTCACTTAGATTTTCCATACAATTAAAGAAAAACAAAAAAATTCATTTAAGGGGTCAGAGAAATAGCACAGCAGTAGGGCATTTGTCTGTACACTGCTGACCACGACTAACTTTTAGATTTGATCCCCAGCATCCCATGTGGTCCCCTGAACCTGCAAGAGGCAATTTCTGAGTGCAGAGCCAGGAGTAACCCCTAGTGCCACTGGGTGTGGTCCCAAATATAAGCCCCCCCCAATCTAATTCAAAAGAACATTCATGTTCATTGTAATACTTCATAAAAGAGCCAGCACCCCAAATGTTCAATAGAAGATGAATGAATAAAGTATGTACTTCATTCATATGTGCAGACAATGGTATATTATTCAGCTATAAGAAAATATGAGCTCTTTTAGTTCACAGAAATATGCATAGAACCTGAGTGTATCATAATAAATAAGTCCAGAGGGATGAGACCAGAAAGATAGAATAGCAGGTAAAGTTCTTGCCTTAAACACAGACCCACAGCTATCATCATGCTCAACAGAGACTAACTGAAAATTTTCTGATACGGTCAAACTCAAGACAAGTATGTCCACGTCACTACTATTTTTTAATATAGTATGGGGAGTTCTAGCCACAGTAATTGGGCAAGAATGGGGAATTATAAGGAATCACATGAAAAAAAAAGCTATGAAGTTATCACTATTTTCAGTTTATAAAGAGTGATAGTTGGACTCTACCCTGACATAAGAACTCAACAATAAACAATGAACAATGAATGATATCTAAAGTATCAGATTATAAAATCAACACACAGAAATGTTGTACTTTGACATAAAAATAATGATATAGGAAAGAAATAAGTTGTTTATTCTTTTTTTATTTTGGGCCACAATTAACCATCCTCTGGGGCTACTCCTGGCTCTAGACTCAGGAATCTCTCACAGCAATGCTTGGGGGGACCATATAGGATACTGGGGTCTGAATCCCAGATAGTACAAAGCTAGTGCAACATCTGTTGTACTATAACTCTGGTCCCCAAAACAAAAGAAATGGAAAAAAATGTATGATTGTGTTCCAAGTATCGAGTTCCTGACTTGTGATGGTTCTTGTCTCCCATTCTCCAATTCACCTTGTTTTCCCACAGCATCTATTGCTTCTTCCAGCTCGTCAAGGCCAATGCCTAGATAACAGAAGTCTTTAAGGTAGTGGGTCTGCAGGGATTCTGTGGTATGTAAACACAATCATAATATCTTCAGACTAGATTAGGATGAAAAGAATGAGTGATGCCTTCATTGGTATCATAGAAGTGAAAGTTCACTCCTGTTCCTACAAGGTGACATCAAACTTCTGATGGTGCTTATAAACTGTTCCAGAGAAATCACTATTTGACAGACAAATAGCTATCAATGGGGAAGTGGTGGTGGTGGCAGCAATTTGGTCTAATAAAATTACCATATCTTTACATAGCAGATGTGAATAAAATCGTGGTATTCTATACTCTTCCAGATCTGTTTATCTTTTGCATAAGCAAAATAAGGTAATTTGATAATAATGTAGTAAAGTTACTTATTCTGAGTTCTTAATTATTAATAATATTATATGTTATAATATATGTTAGATATATATATGAGGGGTTTGAGGGTCATACCTAGTAGTGCTCAGAAGTTATTCCTGGTTGTATGTTCAGGAATCAATACTTGGCTGGGCTCAGGGAACAATATGGGATGCCAGGGATTGAACCCATATTGACCATATGCCAGGCAGAACCCATACTTGTATTATCATTCCATTCTTAACATTCACACATATTTTTATTACAACAATGTCTTTTATTTTTCTTAAAATCCATAATTGAGGGCCCGGAGAGATAGCACAGCGGCATTTGCCTTGCAAGCAGCCGATCCAGGACCAAAGGTGGTTGGTTCGAATCCCGGTGTCCCATATGGTCCTCCATGCCTGCCAGGAGCTATCTCTGAGCAGACAGCCAGGAGTAACCCCTGAGCACCGCCGGGTGTGGCCCAAAAACCAAAAAAAAACAAAAACAAAAACAAAACATAATTGAGTAAGAATATTCTGTGTGTGTCTCTCTCCCTCTGACTTATTTCATTCAACATAATACTTTCCATGTCCATCCATGTATAGGAAAATTTCATGGCTTCATCTCTTCTGATGGCTGCATAGTATTTATTCCATTACATAGATGTACCAGTTTCTTTAGCCACTCATCTGTTGTCAGGCATCTGGATTGTTTCCAGATTCTGGCTATTGCAAATAGTGCTGCAATGAATATAGGTGTGCAGAAGGCATTTTTGTATTATTTTTTTGTGTTCCTAGGGTATGTCCCTAGGAGTGGTATAGCTGGATCATATGGGAGCTCAATTTTCAGTTTTTTGAGGAATCTCCACATTGTTTTAATCCCATTTCCACTTGTTTGGAGAGTGCTGTTTCCTCTTTGAAGATGCCTTTAATCTAAATGTCATGGAGTGTTTTACCTACATGTTATTCTATATACCTTATGGACTCAGGTCTGATATCAAGGTCTTTAATCCATTTGGATTTGACATATTTGCATGATGTTAGATGAAGGTCTGATTTTGCTTTTTTGCATGTGGCTGACCAGTTGTCCCAGTACCATTGTTGAAAGGCTTTTCTTGTTCTATATTTCATTTCTTGCCCCTTTATCAAAGATTAATTGATTATATGTCTGGGGAACATTTTCTAAATATTCCATTGATCTTGAGGTTCTGTCTTTATTTCAATACCATGCTGTTTTAATTACTATTGCTTTGCAATACAATTTAAAGTTTGGGAAAGTGATGCCTCCCTTTTTTCTTTTACCTAAGGGTTGCTCTAGCTATTCATGGATGTTTATTGTTCCAAATGAATTTCAGGAGTATTTGATCCACTTCTTTGAAGAATGCCATGGGGTATACTTAGAGGGATTGCATTAAATCTGTTCAATGCTTTGGGGAGTATTGCCATTTTAATGATGTTAAGTCTTGTAATCATGAACAGGGTATATGCTCCATTTCATTGTGTCCTCCTTTATTTCTTGAAGCAGGGTTTTGTAGTTTTCTTCTAGAGGCCCTTCACCTCTTTACTTAAGTTAACTCCAAGGTATTTGAGTTTGTGTGGCACTAATGTGAATGGAATTGTTTTTTAAATGTCCATTTCTTTTCTAGAAGACCATTGATTTTTGCATGTTAATTTTGTAGCCTGCTACTATGCTATATGTGTCTATTGTTTCTAGAAGCCTTTTGGTAGAGAATTTAGGGTTTTCTAAATATAGTATGTCATCTGCAAACACATATATTTTTAATATCCAATCTCTAAGGAAATTTTGGGTTACTTATTGGGTTTTTTGTTTTGTGTTATTTTTTTCCTCCTCTTTCCCTTCCTTGTGGCAATAAGTGAGGGTCTACACATTCCTGGGTGTGGCGCTCCTGCATGTAGCTATGGTGCTTAATCAGGACTGAATGCATATCAGTTTATAGTATTCCAACAATCGGTTGTGGTCCTCTCTAAGGTCCTCTCTAAAGTTGCCCTCCTTTAGTTGCTGTGCTGACACATGAACTCACAGGGTGGGGGCGGCTCTCTTTATTTGAAGTAAACACATTTTGGCTATAGTGTTCGCCAGGGGAAATAGGGGCCATACTTTCAGATGGTGGTGCTTACACATCTCTTTTAGTTGGGGTGCCTGTGGGGGCTGAAACTCTGCTTCAGTGCTTACTCCTACTTGGCTATGGTGAAGCCAGAAACTGCTCATGGAGTTTGGAATCACAGCTAGCAGATGTGAGAAGTACATGTGGCTGCACCAGGGATTGAACTCAGGAATGTAAGGCAGGCATTCTAAGACACTCTTTCATTCCCCTTGTTTTGTTTTGTACCATTCAGGCAAAAAAGTTCAGGAGTTGGGGCCGGAGAGATAGCATGGAGGTAGGGCATTTGCCTTGCATGCAGAAAGATGGTGGTTCAAATCCCGGCATCCCATATGGACCACTGAGCCTACCAGAAGCAATTTTTGAGTGTAGAATCAGAAGTAACCCCTAAGTGCTGCCAGGTGTGACGCCCCCCCCCCAAAAAAAGTTCAGGAGTTTCTATTGGTGTTTTCTCCATTATAGTCTTTTGTGCAATTTGTGATTATTAATCTACTAGCTGCTGAATATTGTACATTCCAATTATTTATTTAGGAACCAGAAATATAGATAAATCCACAGATTAATTGGCCTATGATATAACCTTTGGTCAAAATAGCATTTGTCATATGACATATATCAGTATGTCTTAACTTTGACCACTGGTTCATTGGGGTATTTGGGGATCTTAGGGAATATTTCTATCTCGCAATCAATCATAATATCTGAAAGTCTGGGATATTTTCCTTTCCCCAGTGCATAGTTAATTTTGTAAAATGCTATATATAGGCTATTTGAGTAAGGGTTGGGGAAAGAGCTGAACATATGTTCGTGGCAATCTGAAAGAAGTCTTTTCTTCTCAAGAGAATCTCAGGGTAAAAAAATAGCACAATGAACAGATAATATTTTATTTGAACACTATTGATTCAGATTCTAACCCCAGCACCATGTACAGTTCCCTAAGCACCACCAGGAGTGTGAACCCTAAGTACAGAGTCAAGAGTTAACTTTGAGCACTGCCAGATGTGGCTTAAAAAACAAAAGAAAAGGGGGTGGGGAGGGGAGTTAGTGCTTCTTTCAGAATTTTGGGTGTGTAAATTGCCTTAAATCTGGGAATTAGATGAGTAACTGATTTTCTATTGTGGTATCTCAATTCTGCCCACAAAGCAGTATTTATAGAAATAGTTCTAGCTATAATTTATTAATATCCTATCTATTTAGTTCCTAAGAATGCTATGATCACTACAGAAAATCTATGTGGTCAGAACATTCAGATGGCCACTTTAGTTCCTATTATTCATGTGGTAATCTTTATTACATATTCAGGTAGTGGCTAAATCACCCAGATAAAATAGATCTATTGTAATACAGCTTTACACCATGAACAGAGTCAAAGTACTATTTATCTGAGCACTTACAACTTTTACCAATAAGCTTTAGCTTTCATAGTTACCACTAGTAGGTAGGTGTTGCCACTTACTCTGGAATCCTGTAAATTCCTTGAAATAGAAAGCCCAGTTCAATGGCTCTATCTCCCACACTCTCAGATTCAGTCATGAGGATGCTCTGAGAACCACTGGGTATGAGCCAAAAGCAATTAAAAAACAAAGGAAAAAAAGATATTGGCTATATATGAGTAAACAATGGCAACTGGGGAGTATCTTCCTCTTTGATAAGCCGAAAGGGTTGGAGTCTCAATCTCATTGAGCTTTCTATTGTTTTGAGGGAAGTTAAGGATCATATCCAGGACCTCACACTTGCAAGTGCTCTACTGCAAAGCCACTTTCTTCAAGATCTTTAAAAGAGGGTCATGGCCAGCTCAAGCTTTCAGTTAAACAACCAAATGAATAATGTCCAAATGTCCAAACAAATCTTCTCACTATAATCTTAGTAAATTGGGATTACCTCAAAGTTACAACTATCTTCATAAATTAAAAAAAGTATCTAGGGGGCGAGATGGCACTAGAGGTAAGCGCTAGCCAAGGAAGAACCGAGGTTCGATCCCCTGGCGTCCCATATGGTCCCCCCAAGCCAGGGGCGATTTCTGAGCGCTTAGCCAGGAGTAACCCTGAGCATCAAATGGGTGTGGCCCGAAAAACCAAAAAAATAAATAAATAAATAACCTAAAAAAAAAGTATCTAATCAATTTCCACTATAAATTAGCCAAAAAGAAAAAAAAAACTGCTATTATTTTGAAATTTCAAGATTCACCTCTCAGTAGGGATTTAATCAGTCTTCCAGTGCATGCTGAAACCATATTTCTGTTTTGTGTCCAAAATTTTGGGCCAATGATTGTTATACAAGAGAACCTGGAGGAAAATAGGCATCTAATTTCCCGTTAGTTGCCATAAGTAAATTTATGGAAGGGTCTCTAAGGAAAGCACAGTTTCAACTAGAATTATGAGTAAAGGTATTTTGGCTGATGCCAAGGAAAGCTTGGGAAAATTTTTGAGACAAGTCTTAACTTCATCAAAATATGTATATAGTTTGAATGCCATGCCCAGTGATGCTCAGGGCTTACTCCTGGTTCTTCAGTTAGGAATTACTCCTGGCAGTGCTCAGGGGACCATATAGGATGCTCAAAATCAAAAGCAAGTCAACTACATGCCAAGCAAGCACCTGACTATCAGTCTGGCCTCTAGATTGTATTTTTGTGTTTTCTTTTCTCCCTTAGTAATTTATTTTTAGTCCATAACATAACATACTAGAAAGTCAAATTATCATTACTATCAACAATCACCATCTAAAATTGGATCTTTTGCAAGGCACAATTTGAGAAATGCTGCTTTTTGGAGCATGTCCTACCTTCCCATGATCACAATACATGAATAGTTCAGCAAATTTCTGCCTTTGCATATCAGTTTTTATGACTTTCCGGAACTCATCTGCATAGTAGCAAAAGTGTTTCAGCAGTTCCTGAAATATTTCAGTTGTAAGGTCTGTTGTTTGTGAAGAGACAAACTACAAGGGGAAAAGAAAATCAATGAGTCATTTAAAACAATAACAAACAATAACTTTTAAGATGTATTTTAGGTTTCTTCTATATCTTCCCCCTCCCACTTGACAGGAACCTTTATTTCTGAGTTTGGTTGTTAAAATTTGGGTTCCCAGAATTTTTTTATATGTGCCATTCTCTCTGCTATCACATGATATTTCATGTCATCTTGACTTGTATTTCTCTAGTAATAAGTGATGATTGCTTGTTGGCCATCTATTGATCTTGCTCAGAGAAGTGTTTGCTCATTTCCTCTCTCCATTTTTGGGATAAAATTTTAGGGATATTTTTGGTTAATATTTGTGAGTATTTTATATTTCTTTAAGAATGTATTTTATTTTAGACACCATGATTTATAATACTATTAGTGGTATGCTTTTCTGCGTTAAACCAGAGGTCTCAAACTCGTGGCCCGTGGGCCATTTGAGGTCTCCCGTACAACATTTTGTGGCCCTGCCCTAGAGGAATCTTTTTTTGTTTTGTTTTGTTTTAGTTGTTTGGGTCACAACCTCCAATGTTCAAGGATTACTACTGACTTTGCACTCAAGGATCACCCCGACTTTGCCTCCTGTAGTCCCCAGGTAAATTGAGTTTGAGACCCCTAAAAAACACTCCAGCATCTCACCCTCTACCAATGTGTCTGCTTCTCTCCACCATTGCCTCATGTAAAAATCAGGATTTTGTTTTGGCTTGGCTTTGGGGCCTTATCCAACAATGTTCAAGACTTTCTCCTGTCCCTGCTCAGGCATCATTTTTGGTGGTACTTAATGCAAATAAATTATGATTTGCATATATCAGAATGTATGGTATGTGAAAATCATAAATTTTTCAAAAATAATTTTAATCCTGGGTAGCTGAAAGGGCAGAGAATAAACTTTGCTAATGAAGAAGCCCCTCATTCAATTCCTGGCCTATATGATTTCCTGAGCACCACCAGAAGTAATGAACTTTAATGCTTTTTCTTTGCCTGCTTCTGCATTTTTATTAAAACACTGCAAACTCAGTGCACTTTGTTGTTGTTGTTGTTGTTGTTGTATGGCTGTGCTTAGGGCTTACTCCTGGTTCTGTGCTCAGAGATCACTTCTGGCAGTGCTGGGATGCAGGATGCAGGGTGCAGGATGAAATCAAGATAGACCACATGCAAGGCAAGCACCTTTCTCCTTGTACTATCTCTTTAGCCCAACACTTCTGTGATAAGTGCTAAAATAGGTGTTCTTTCTTGTTTTAGTCAGTCATTTGCAATCCACAAAGAAACAGACATATCCTGTGTTGCAGGCTGAAAGATAGGGTAGTCCTGGTAATGAGCTTTAAGAAGGAACTGGCCCACCAAGAACTAGTCCAAAAGCCTCCCTTTTGAAATTAAACTCTTTTTTTTTGTTTTTGGGATTTCAGAGGATACTCCTGGCTCTGCTCTCAGAATTACTCCTGCAGGCTTTGGGGACCATATGGGATGCTAGGGATAGAACTCAGGTTAGAATACCTGCTGTATTATCTCTCTACACTCTAGAGATGCAATTCTTTGGAGATAAAGACACTGAGACTCTGCCCAGAGAAGCATAAACTTCCTTAGTTTCCCTTCGAGGGGAAAACTACAAAAAAATCTAAAGATCCTTGAGCCGGTGGGATAGCAAAGCGGTGAGGCGTTTGCCTTACACATGGCCGACCCGGGACGGACTCAGGTTTGATTCCCAGCATCCAACATGGTCCCCGGATCCTGCCAGAAGCGATTTATGAGCACAGAGGCAGGAGTAACCCGAGCACCTGTAGGTGTGACCCAAAAACCTAAATAAATAAATGAGAATCTAAAGATTTTGATTGGGGCTGGAGTGGTGGTGCAGTGCTTTTGCCTTGCACATGGCTGACTTAGGACCGACCTCTGTTCCATCTCCAATGTTCCATATGGTCCCCCAAGCCAGAAGCAATTTCTGGGCACAGAGCCAGGACACCGCACAAAAACCAAAACACAAAAGGATCATCCAGAGTCCAAGACTTTCCCTATGACAACATTCAAAGTTAATTTTACATAGGCAGAGAATTCCAGGTCAAGACAATTTGGAAAAATAGTATAAAACTGTCTCCAAAAAGCCATTCTATGCTTTTTCAACTCAAGAGAAGACTGTCTTCTCTTGAACAAGTATGATTCTATTTCTTAATCTTAATTTATTTA
This sequence comes from Suncus etruscus, assembly GCF_024139225.1. Classification (NCBI taxonomy): domain Eukaryota; kingdom Metazoa; phylum Chordata; class Mammalia; order Eulipotyphla; family Soricidae; genus Suncus; species Suncus etruscus. The sequence goes on along the minus strand of NC_064848.1, from coordinate 167,117,739 downwards.
TATGAAGTAGAAATCATATAAATTTTCATATTCTGAAAAATTTCACAAGACCATTAATTGGCAAAAATTTAGAATATATTGAATAAAACTCCCATGACGTAAAAGTTAAAAAAAATTTTTTTTTCAGATAAAGGCAAAAGCCTTTTGTCTTTTATACCTTTTTAACAAAGGGAGGTGAGGGGTGAACAAACATTTCTTTATAATGTTCCAATAACATGGGCTATTAAAAGAGGAGAAGGGATAGTGCCCCAGAATGCTAGTACAGTGGTTAAATGCCTGGCACACTAATCCAAAATTAGTCTTCAGTATCCCACGTGGTGCCCTGAGCCTTGCCTAGGGTAATCCCTGAGCTCAGATCCAGGAGTAAGTTTTGAGTACTGTTGGGAGTGGCCCTTAAACAAAATTGTAATACAAAAAAGGGGAGAGAATTCTGATACAGTTATCATTGGTGTCTGGTCATCCAGGTTATCAGGCACCATCACTACCTGTGATTCTCTTTAGGGCCATATCATTCATTTCACCCTGTCTGTTCCCCTTTTGTCTGTACCACTAAGAAAATCATTCTCTATATATGGATTCATTATATTAATCATAATGTCGATCTTTAATAGGAAGGTTTTGTAATCTAGAAAGCTTTTCAGCCATCTAAAATTTAAGAATTAGTAATCACTCACTGTAGTTTCTGGAGTTTTCATGAGTGTTGTGTAAAGCAGTTAATAAATATTTAACATCTAGTAAGAATAAAGAATAATACTGATACTAATTAATAATAATACTAAATTGTCTTTATCTTTTAAAGGCTTTATTTACTTGGTGCCAGTTTCAAACCTGATTTTGATACTCTACCATTGATTTGAAACTACCACATAGATGAGACTTCTCTAGATTTCTGTATGTATACTACATAATCAACCCAAATGGCTCTGTGCTTGGGAATCATACTTAGAGATCATACTTCTGCTGTGCTTATGATAAAACCAGTATGAGACATATGCAACATACACACCCTGACCCCTGTTCTAATTCTCTAGAGATCTATTGTGATTCTTTTTTTTTTTTTAATCTCTCTGGGTTTTGGGGCTACATCCAGCGGTGCTCAGAGTTTACTCCTGGGTCTTTACTCAGAAACTGCTCCTGGCAGGCTTGGGGGACCATATCGGATGCCAGAAATCAAACCCGGGTTCATTCAGGGTCAGCTCATGCAAGGTAAATACCCTACTGCCCTGGCCCCTCTACTGTGATTCTTATGGAAGTTCCTTGTATAGGAGTTATTTCTTTGATCTTGTTGCTTTCAATATTCTGTCTGCCTTTGGCTTTCATCAAGATTATAATGTGTCTTGGAATTCTTCTATTTGGGTCTATTTTCACTGGAACTTTCAGGACTTTTAGATTTGGGTGCACACACTCCTCAATGCTGGGAAGTTCTTTTCTATTGTTTCTCTGACTAGTGTTTTTTCTTGCATGCAGCTGACCCTGGTTTGATCCCCAATACTGTATATGGTCCCCTGAGCAGTAATAGGAAGCTGGGATTGAACTCGTGAGCCAGTCACATGCCAGGCAAACACTCTACCTGTCTACCATTGCTTTGGCCCCTAAAATTATGAACATCTTGGCAACTAAAGATAAATTTTGCCTGGAGCTGTATTAAGAAACATTTAGAAGGCCGGAATGCTAGCGTTCTAACCATCCTCAACTGCTAGCAAGGCAAGGACACTATGTGCTCTTTACTATGGTTCTGGCCTTTGTTTTCAGTTCTTAGGCTATTGGGGCTAGAACATAGCACTGCGAGTAGGGTACTTGTCTTGCAAGCAACTGTCTGGGTTCGATCCCTGAAACCCCCTATGGTCTCCTGATCTACACCAGGAATTACAACCAAGCACAGAGCTGAAAAGCCCTGCACACAGCCAGGTATGCCTCTCCTTCCCCCCAGTTTTTTTCTTCTTCCTTATATATCCTATCTTTAATTTCTTTTTCTTTTTTTTTGGGGGGGGGTCACACCCGGCATCGCTCAGGGGTTACTCCTGGCTCCACGCTCAGAAATCGCTCCTGGCAGGCTCAGGGGACCATATGGGAGGCCGGGATTTGAACGAATGACCTTCTGCATGAAAGGCAAACGCCTTACCTCCATGCTATCTCTCCGGCTCCCTATCTTTAATTTTCTAAAATGAATATAATGCTTTCTTATTTAGATATATATATAATTAAGAAAATTATATATTACTTTTATAAAGTAAGACAATTTTCTAAATTGTCAAACTAGTATAAGACAAAAACATCAAGTGAATGAGGTTGGAGTGATTGTACATGGCAGGACATTTGCCTTACATGAGACTGGCCTGGGTTAGATCCCTGGCATCACATTGGATACCCCAAACCTCCCAGGAATGATCCCTTAACTCAGAGCCCAGTGTAAGCCTTGAACACAGCAGGGTATGGCCAACACCAAAAATATCAAGTGACTATGCACTTAGATCATAAATGTCAATACCTTGTAAGCACATTACCTTAATTTAAAAAAAAAATCAAGTGGCACCTATAATGAGGGCCTTCCAAAAGAAATATACATTATGTTCTTTACTATATTAAAGTGATAAATTCTTGATTTTTTTCTGAATTATTTTAACATGATGGTTCTCTCTTCTACAAATTATCTTTTGAATAACTTATTTCTTTCCTATTTTTAGGGTTCTAAGTTATGGACATAACTGGCAACTTCGAAAGGCACCAGCATCATTGAAAGGAAATCTTTTATTACCACAGTTTCCAGAAGAGAACAATGCTCCACATCAAAGCACAGAGGAAGCAGAAGCAGAGCAAAAGGTGGAGGCTTTAATTGGGGTTTCCTCAGGAAAAAAATAGGCACGGTAGGGCAAACAATTCCAAACAGGCTAGTTTGAATTATTTGGATCTCTGGGGGATAGGGACTTTTCCTAGTTTTATGGAAGCTGACCCTGGGTTAATTTAGGGTAGAGAAAAAAACTGCCTGAGAAATAAGGTTTAGGGAAAATGTTTCAAGTGATAACTTTGAATTGTTGTCAGTAATGTCATGGCCAAACTAATATCAAGGTTAGTGTAAAGTTGTTAAAATTTCTCCTACATTAGTTCTGTACTACAGTGAATAGATAGTAAATGGAAAAATTTTAATCTAGAAAAGCTAAGATAACAATTTTTCTGAATTATTTTCTAACTAGTAATTATTTCAAAAGGAATTCTAAAAATCATTGCTATAGAAGCTCTGAATTAGGGGCCGGAGAGATAGCATAGAGGTAAGGCGTTTGCCTTTCATGCAGAAGGTCATCGGTTCGAATCCCGGCGTCCCATATGGTCCCCTGTGCCTGCCAGGAGCAATTTCTGAGCATGGAGCCAGGAGTAACCCCTGAGCACTGCCGGGTGTGACCCAAAAGCCAGAAGGAAAAAAAAAAAAAAGAAGCTCTGAATTAGATATAATGCAATCATTACCACCAATGAAGTAGAGTCTCAGATTCATTAGAAAAACATTATAGGAATTAGGGAAAATATATGAAAATATAAATGCAGGCCATAAAGACTTAGGGCTCTGGTATCATTAAGTTATCTATTTTGTTTACTTCATTACAACAGAAGCACATGCGACTGGAAATTTTGAAAACAAAATGCCTAAACACAAATTTCAAAGAGTGCTTCTTCATAAAAATTATTTTATAAGCTGTAAATCTCAGTATTATTTCTATAACCACATTATATTTAACATAAAAATCTGAGTTATGAGACTGAAGCAATACTACAGTTCTTGCCTTGCATGCAGCTAAGCCAAGTTTGATCCCCAGCTTCTCAAATAGTCCCGAGAGCTACCCGGAGTAATAATTCTTAAGTGCAGATCCCCTGAGCACTGCTAGGTGTGCCCTCCAAAGGAAAAAAAAACCATGTCATTTTCTTTTACCCAAAAATGTCAATGGTGGGGCTAGAGAGATGGTACAGCAGGTAGAGCACTTGCCTTGCACTCTGCCAACCCGAGTTCGATTCCTCACGTCCCATATAGTGCCCCAAGCACTACTAGTAGTGACCCCTGAGCACTGCCTTGTGTGGACCAAAACCAAAACAAACAAACCCCCACATATTAATGGAACTTTTTCTTTTTCTTTTTTTTGGGGGGGTTTTGGCCACACCCGGTGACGCCAGGGTTACTCCTCGCTATTAGCTCAGAAATTGCTCCTGGCTTAGAGGACCATATGGGACGCCGGGGGATCAAAGGGCGGTCCATCTTAGGGTAGAGCTTGCAAGGCAGACCCTTACCACTAGAACCATCTCTCTGGCCCCATAATGGAACTTATTCTTAATTCACATCATAATACCACAGATTGAAAAATGTTAGGGATATAGTGTAAAACTAGTGATTATAGTTTATAAACTCTGATTATAGTTTATAAGAACTTTCAAATTCTACTCTCTTTGCATATATTTGAAAGTTTCCAAGAGCGTATATCTTGGGGCTGGAGAGATAGTTTAGTATTTAAGGCACTTGTCTTACACACAGCTGACATTATTTTTATCCCCAGCATCCCATATAATACCCTGAGGACCTCCTGGAGTGATCTCTAAATGCAGAGTCAAGAGTAAATCCTGAATATAGCTGAGTGTGGCCTTAAAACAAAAAAGTTCTCATCTCTTTGGACTAGAGAAATAGCACAGCAGGTAAGACATTTGCATGCAGCAATTTCTGAGCAAAGCCAGGTGTGACCCCAAACAAAGACAATAACAAAAGAATTCATCATTTTAAGATAATTTTGTAACTCTGTGTGGTGGTGAATGTTACCTAAACTAATTTGTAATAATAATTTTGCATATATACAAATCTCAAACCACTAAGTTTTATACCTGAAAGTAATTTAATATTATACCTAAGTATGAAGAAAACTGAAGCATAATTTGATTTTTAAAACTAACCTAATTTCAAAGTAATTAAAATGTTTCAAAATAGGCATATTGTAATCAATAAAATAAGTTACTATGTGTCCTAATTTAATTCTAAGTAATGCCTGTGTGATTTTCACAAAAGATAATTGATATTAGCACGAAGTAATTTGATTTGAATAACGTAAGTTCTTACTTCTGTAAATTCCTTTTTGTCCAGTCTTGGTTCCATTGAGTTAACAATAATCAATTCTGCATATAGCTCTTCTAATTATGGAATAAAGGTTATTTGTTAGTTTCATTTTAATACATTCATATTTCGTATTTATATAATTAAAACAGTTACTTCAAAAAGAATTTAAAATTATATCTTATTATAAGCCTATTGATATCTTAATAAGGTAAATGACATATAATTACATCACATTCTAATTACTTTCAAAATTATTTTTCTTGACTTTTATTTCCAACCAAGAAAAATGTTGAAAATAAATGGCTACATTCGGGCTGAGGCAGATCCTGAGTGATGCTCAGGGGGCAGAGGCCACTCCTGGCAAGTCTTGGTCAGTGGGATTGGTGGTATTGCAAGGGCTTGAGGATTGATATTACTCAGGCTCTGAGAGGCTGCCACGAGCCTGCAGTGCTGGAAATTACCTGGACTACCCTAACAATGCCTAAAGGCTTCCAGAATTACACCTAGAGATGATAACCTAGAAATGATTAGAAAATGATGCAATGCCAAGGATAGAACTAGAGTCAGTTGCATTCAAAACATGCTTCTTAAACCCTGTACTATCTCTCTAACACCAATGTGTCATCATTTTTAATGTCCAGTTCAAGATCAAGGCAAAACAGTCACATCAATATAGAAACATAAAAGGAAGCAAAAGTGATTGTAGGGTGTTTGCCTTGCACATGGCTGACCCAGCTTTAATCTCCAGCACTCCATATGGTCCTCCAAGCCCACCAAGAGTGATGCTTGGGTGCAGAGTGAGGAGTAAACTAGTATTGCCAGGGATGGTCTCCCCCAAACTCTCCTCACCGAAGCCCACAACTATATCAAAAGCACTTCTGCTGTTTCATGCTAACAAAGCTTTCTTCTATGTACTTTATTTTGCCTTTAATTAAATAATATATTTTCAGCAAAAAGATTCAACACAAAAATATAAACAGTACATTAATATTTGAAAACCTATTTCTTTTCTCTTGATGCAATTCCTATAGCCCTGTAAATCACTGTTGTCAACTGTTGTTATCTTCCCAGCATTTCCAACCATGGTCATTTGTATAAATGTATGTGAAAATAGCCTTGCTTACTATACACAAACATGATTCTATTGACCTGTTACTTGTCTTTCCCATTTAACTATTCTTTTTTTTCTTTTTTCTTTTTGCTTGTTTTTGGGTCACACCCGGCAGTGCCCAGGGCTTACTCCTGGCTCTATGCTCAGAAATCGCCCCTGGCAGGCACAGGGGACCATGCTGGAATTTGAATCACTGTCCTTCTGCATGAAAGGCAAATGCCTTACCTCCATGCTATCTCTCCAGCCCCTAACTATTCTTTTTTTTTTTTTTTTTTTTTTTGTTTTTTGGGCCACACCCGGTGACGCTCAGGGGTTACTCCTGGCTATGCGCTCAGAAGTCGCTCCTGGCTTGGGGGACCATATGGGACGCCGGGGGATCGAACCGCGGTCCGTCCAAGGCTAGCGCAGGTAAGGCAGGCACCTTACCTCTAGCGCCACCGCCCGGCCCCCCCTAACTATTCTTATAGTAGTTTCATATAATATCTGGAGCTCACAGGGAAGTTTTGAGATGGGACTATAGATAATTAACAACTGAAGTTTGAATAAGAAAGTCCAGGAAGTATATATAAATATATATATGTATACAGTATATACATATATACGTAAAATATTTGTATAAAATATTTCTATATTTACTTAAAATAAATATAAAGTACATATATATGTAAAGTGATAACAGAACAAACTGGAATAATCAAAGTACAAAGAACCACAAACAAAAAACTCAGAGGTTCTCAAAGGCAAAACAAAATTAAAACAGAATTTCACAAAAGTCAGTTTTATGATAAACAGTGAAACAAGTAATGGTGAGACAGTTTAAATTGAAACAATTTTAAAATCTTATCTGATCTTATGAGATAAATACATAAACTGTATGAAAGCTCATGACAAAAGACCTAGTGTACTGTCTTCTACTCCAACACTATGTCCTGATTATCATGGGTGAGTACTTAAAAGATTATTTGGGGGCCCGGAGAGATAGCACAGCGGCTTTTGCCTTGCAAGCAGCCGATCCAGGACCAAAGGTGGTTGGTTCAAATCCCGGTGTCCCATATGGTCCCCCGTGCCTGCCAGGAGCTAGTTCTGAGCAGACAGCCAGGAGTAACCCCTGAGCACCGCCGGGTGTGGCCTAAAAAAACAAAAAACAAAAAAACAACAACAAAAAAAGATTATTTGGGCTGGGCCTAAGAAGGCTCAAAGCACTCGTTGCATGTGGGGGCCCATGTTTAAGCACCACTAGAATTAATCTTTCTCTGTTTATGTCAAGTGTCATCCCCACCAGCCTTGCAAAACAAAACAAAAAAAATTTGTGGTCCCTCTTTTGTGATTGCTTATTATTATCAGTAATTATGGTCACAAGAGGATTGTATTGATGTGATATAAACTTACATATTAGATGTTATTCTGAGCTAATGGAGCTTGGCAGATTCATGCAAAGGACCAAGGATTGCAGTGCTGTGGGGTGGGTGATGGGATTCAAATCTAGATTGGCTACAAGCAAGTCATGAATCTTAACTCTTGTGCTGTCTGACACACACTGATTTCTAACCAAAAATAGATAAAAGCAAACTAGTTAAAGTTGAATATTGATTGTCTGCTCTCTGATTTTGAGCGGCCTAAGCCTGTAGGAAAGAAACTTAGTCATCTTCTTGTATCACACATTATCTGTAACTATGTAAGTAAGGGCTCAACGACTAAATGAAATAACAATAGAGAGAACAAGTAATATATAAGTATTTGAGGTAAGTAACCATCACTAACAACTAATTGCTCTAAATTATCCACAATTTCAAACAATGGTCAAACTAGTTAACAACTCTCTTAACTAGGTCCTGTTGTAGCCCATCAGAAAATAAATCAATAAAAGTAGTTATATTAACGTTTTCCTGAAGCTGGGATGGTAACTCAAAGGACACATGGAGATGTGAGGACTGGAGTTCAATCCTCAGCCTGGAATGTGCCCCACACCTAAGCGCCTACAGGCACTACTGACTATGTATGACCCTCGCCCACCACTCAACCCTGTGAGTCCCTATTACAACTGGCCTGAGCCAGATCCTAAACATTAAGCCATCTCTGTCCAGTCAAATATGGCCAATAGAGGATCTAGGGCCCCTGTACATCATCAGGGAGGACTTTCTGTTGTATTCTGAAAGGGAATTGATTTTCAATAGACAATAGAGAATGTTCTTGGATAATATGAAACAAGTTGAAAAGATAGTCAACAAAGCACTGTCACTGTTTGGGCACCAGTAACAACGAAGATGGGAAGTGTATTTTGGGGGGTGGTGTATTTTTATAAGGACAAGACCTAGTGGTATTCGGGAGTCTGGGGATCATTCCTAGTATATTCAATCCAGCAATATGTCCCTAACAGGTCTGTGCTTGACCTGTAAGTGCTGCATCGCCCCTAGGGCTACATGTAACTATTGAGTGTAGATCATGAAGCGCTAAGTTTGGAACTCAAGGTCTTGCTCATGCTCTTCCACTCATGCTATTTCCCCACCTCCAATCTATTTCATTTTAAAAAGTGAAACAGGGGCAGGATAGCACAGCTGTAGGGCATTTGTCTTTCACACAGCCAGGATAGACGGTGATTCGAATCCTGGCATTCCATATGCTCCCCCGTGCTTGTCAGGAGTGATTTCTGAGCACAGAGCCAGGAATAACCCCTGAGCGCTACCCAGTGTGACCCAAAAACCTAAAAGTGAAACAGATTCCCTCGCCCCACAGGGAACTTAGTAGAACTTTGAAGGGTCTTGTTGCTGCAGTGATGGGGATCGCCTGCACAATAGTGTCTGCTACTCTAGCCAGATACTCAAATAAAAAATCCACTTAGAATTATAATTTTGTCTCTAGAATCTAACTATTTTCAGGTAAATACAGACTATTTTTCCTGTTGAGTTTTCCAAGAATGTGGCTACTGTGAAGAGGTGAGCGGATTGTACTTTCTTTGTTTCATTATAGAATCTGACCTAGAGTTTGTCACCATTTCAGGAAATTTTATAATGCGAGATAATCCCATCCATTGCTTCTGAACTCCGATCCAGAACTGCATCTGCCTGTGTTTACAGCTCTCGGGGTCACAAACACTCTACATAGATATATGTAGATTCTATCACTTGTCCTTATTTCAAAATGTCAACTGCACAGGAAATAATCAATTCAATATAAATTTACTTTAAAAAATATTTGCCGGAAAGATAGCATGGAGGTAGTGCATTTGCCTTGCATGCAGAAGGACAGTGGTTCAAATCCCGGCATCCCATATGGTCCCCCAAGCCTGTCAGGAGCGATTTCTGAGCGTAGAGCCAAGAGTAACCCCTGAGCACTGCCGGGTTTGACTCAAAAACCAAAAACGTGTGTGTGTGTGTGTGTGTGTGTGTGTGTGTGTGTGTGTGTGTGTGTGTGTGTGTGTGTGTGTGTTTGGGTTTTGGGCCACACCACACCCGGCGTTGCTCAGGAGTTACTCCTGGCTGTCTGCTCAGAAATAGCTCCTGGCAGGCACAGGGGACCATATGGAACACCGGGATTCAAACCAACCACCTTTGGTCCTGGATCGGCTGCTTGCAAGGCAAACGCCGCTGTGCTATCTCTCTGGGCCATATGTATATATTTGGGGTCATAGCTAGTGGTGCTCATTAGACAAATTTCAGTGCTAGGAATTGAATTTGTGAGGTTGTCCACATGCAAGGCAAGGCAAGTGCTTTATGTTTGTAATTGCCTTGCAAAGTGCTCAAAGTTTGCATTTCCTATCTCTAAACATTCATTATAAGTTAGATTCAAATACTGACTGTTCCATTATGTTCTCTAGTAAAAGTTGCAACCAGTCTTATATATTAAAATATAATCATATGTTTTTCTTTCCTTATATTTCTGTTTTATGTCACAGTTGTGACATATTTATTTTATAGTTTTGTGTATGTAATATTTTCTAAAATTGTAGAATAACTGGATATTATAGAATATTTGTTATAAAATGAGACATTTAACTAGAAGAATTAAAAATCACACATTTCTTCCTGCCTTTATATATTTTCCACCTGGAAAGAGTAAGATACATCTTACTACATCTACATCTGCAAGAGTTTTGAGTAACATTTCTCAATACTGACTCTGTATCTCAATTAAAGAAAAAGAGACAGAAGGGAAGACAGAAGAGAAGAAGGGAGGAAGGGAGGGAGATAGTAAGGAAAGAAGGAAGGAAGGAAGGAAGGGAAGGAGGGAGAGAAAGGGAAGAAGGAAGGGTGGGAGGAAAATTGCAAGGCTAGGCTTACCAAGTTCAAAATCTGAATTTTGATAAAAGTCATGAAGAACATTTTGAATCTGCAAATCAAACAAACTATATATCATTCATCAAGTGCCACATATTTAATATTTTAGACAAAAGCCATTGAATAATATTGTAGAACTAAAATCTAATTTCAATTTAGGTACTGGGTAATTCAGCTAAGTAAATAATAATAATAATAAACATAAAAATAATAATAAGGGAGAGAGAGATAATTCAATGAATTAAAGTGCATGCTTTACATGTTTAAATTCTGGTTCAATCCTGGCACTACTTGTTCTCCTAGTTTTCTGGGAATTAACCCTTAGCACAGAAATTGCAATAGTACCTATGTACTGCCAGGTTTGCTTCTCTTGAAACAATAATTAACATTAGTTTATAGTGTGCTTGAAGAAAATGCCTTCCCATAGAGGTCCTTGATAGCCTGGCCTTGCTGTGTGTGAGGACACTGAAAATGTCCCTTCTAGAAATTTTTTAGCACCCAGAGATCTTGATTGTTTTACTTGTGCTTATTTAGTAAAGTGTCTGCTCAGGTCTTTTGCTCATTTTGCAATCAGTTTTTTGGGGGGAGGGGTTGGTTTGGGGTCACATCCAGCAGCACTCAGGGGTTACTCCTGGGCATGCACTCAGAAGTCGCTCCTAAAAAAAAAAAAGAAGTCGCTCCTGGCAGACATGGGGGACTATATGGGATGCTCGGATTTGAACCACCATCTGTTCAAATCTGCTGCATGCAAGGCAAATGCCCTACAGCTGTGCTCTCTCTCTGGCCCTGCAATAAGTTTTTTATTATTGAAGTTTGAAAATTCTTACTATATTTTGTAGAATTAGTTGTTTATCAGATACCTTTGCAAATATTTTCTCCCAATCTATGGCCTGTCTTCCTTGTTCTACTTTTAATAGTTTACTTTCAATATAAACTATACTTGACTTCTATCAATTTTTCCCTTTTATTATTTGATTTGATTTCAGGACTATGCCTGGTGGTACTCATGGGCTATATTTCTGGATTGAAGCTTGCTGGCCTCCCTGGAAGTGCTCAGGAGATTTGAACCCAGGCTTCCAGCAGGTAAAGCATATGCACTTGTCCTATGAACTGTCTCCTCGGTCCGACTTCATGATTATTTTTTTTAAGAAGGCTATCCCTATGCAATACTAGGGACCAAACTCAGTGCCTCACTCATGCTATGCATGTGCTCTGTCACCTGAACCATTTCTCTTGACTTGCACCTAACCCATAAATATTCTCACATATGTATTAAAATACTTAAATATACATATATGATAACATTTAACTCTTGGAGTATAGTTATTTTCTGGAGATAAATAAAATATATGATCTATTAGTACACACAATAAATTAGTTTTTCTCTCTTCCTCTCACTCATTCTCTCCCACTCCCTCTCTCTCCCTCTGCCTTCTTTCCTCTCTCCCCATATCCTTCCTTCTTTCCCTCTCTTTTTTCCTTTCTGTATCTGTCTCTCATACATACAAAAATACACACAAGAACAAATGGAATCTATGCATGCTTAGAATGAACAGTTTGGAACACCAGCCAGTACCAATATTTCAGAAGCTTAACTAGGGAGTCAGAGGTTGTGTTGAGCCACACCAATTGGGTATCCAGAGATTTCTCCTGGCTCAATGCTCATGAATCACTTCTGATAGAACTTGGGGGTTACATATGTGGTGAAAAATTGAATCAACATTGACTGTGTTCAAGGTAAAAGCCTTAATCCCTAAACTATCATTCCAGTCCATTTTTAAATTTTATTTAATGCTCAATAAAATTAGGAAGAAAATGACTCTTTGGATAGATGGGTCAAAAATCTACCTCAGAGCCAGGAGTAACCCCTGGTGTGGCCCAAAAACCAAAAAAAAAAAAAAAAAAAAAATCTACCTCAGAACTAAAGACTCAAAGGATGTTCCAGCATTTCACGCATCCATCTGACAGTCACACTCTTATTCTCGACCCTACCTATACAGATCCATAATTTTATTACCACTATCAGAGGAATCATTTCGTTGGGGTCTACAGTCCATTCTTTAAACATTTCTTCCAGGGCTTGCTTCCGTGTGTTAGTCACCTCAAATTTAATTTTGTCTATACTTTCTCTTTGTTGTCGATTTTGTTTAACACTCTCCTTCATCTGGGTTACTCTGAAGAATGCAGAAACAGAAGACAAGTTAAGACCATTGAATTAAATCCATATTTGTTTCAAACAACAGAACACAAGAATTTGGCACTTTATTCAAACTTTAACTTTACCTCAAAAACTTTATTACATAAAAGTCTTTTTACCTCAAAAAGTCCTTTTACCATAAAAAGTCATATTACCTCAAAAGTGTGAGCACACAGCGATAGTTGGCCTGACTTTCTGAGGGGATAATGGTTCAGTGCTTGAATTGGCAATGCTATGCTGCTCAGGTCTAGCAATATTAGAGGGTACCAGGGTTATACCTGAAAGTGCTCAGGGACCATTGGCTACCAGGAATCAAACTCGGCCTAGCATATGCAAAACATGTACTCAAATCTTTTGAACTATCTCTCCAACCTTCATCTCTTTATTTTACTTCAATATTTTATTTTCTGTTTGATTTTTGTTTGTTTGTTTTTGGGCCACACCCAGTGGTGGTCAGGGGCTTCTCCTGGCTTTGCACTCAGAAATTACTCCTGGTAGGCTCGGGGACCATATGGGATTCTGGGCATAGAACCCAGGTCAGCCATGTGCAAGGCAAACGTCCTATCTGCTAAGATATTGCTCTGACCCCCAACTTTAATATTTTCTTTTTCAAATTCAGAAACAATTTTATTTAAGAAAAGGAAAGGAAATAGAAGCTCCAGGATTATAGAAAAGTTCTCTACAAGCAGGATTCCAGAAAAAGGCAAAAATATTTTCTACTTTATACCTTTTTAACTAAGAGGCAGTGGTTGAGCATTTTTCATTGAGTTTAAAGTAAGTGGTTTATAAAAGAATAGAATATTGAGATGATGATATCTTGTAGTAATGTTGTAGTGTGTGAGGAGATGAAGTGGGAATCTAGAGACAGGACATCCAAGTGATCCATTGTAGGTATTTAGAAAAGATGTCTATGTCATAAATCACAAAGGTATGACCAGAACAGACCAGAGAGCCAGATTCATCTGGTTGCTTGAGGAAAAATGAAACAGAGCCACAGAAACAATTACGAAGTGTCTATGTGAACTTTAAACAGAATGTATCACTGTCTGTACTTTACATATGTACCTTACATATGTAAGCAACATTCTCAGATTAGAGAATTTTCCTCAAAGAATCGATGCATCTTATAAAGTTCTAGAACTGCATACATAGCTCAGCTCATAATCTGACATCAGCTAGGTTCACATGCACAATTAAAACTGATTTTCCCTCTAATCTTGCAAGTGTTTGCACCTATTTTTGGTCAGATTTCTGTAGCACTGTAAGTCAGGTCATTAGAACAGCCTAGGAATTTTATCTCTTCTCCATGAAACCTTTATTTTCTTGTTTGTTTTGGGTCACAACTGGCAGTGTTCAGGAGTTACTCCTGGCTCTGCACTCAAAAATCTCTCCTGGCAGGGTTTAGGGGACCATATGGGATGCCAGAAACTGAGCTCAGGTCAGCCACATGAAAGTCAAGCACCTTACCCCAGTACTATTTCTCTGGCCCCCTAGGTTCAATCTCCTCACCTCACAACCAAGCACTAGACATTCATCATATGTTACCCTCAACTGTCATTTGACTTTTCATTGAAGGCCTTAATTTCAAACTAATACTGTACACTTTTAGAATTAGTAATGGAACTGGAGAGATAGTACAGGGTTAAGGCATTTGTCTTGTATGTGTCTACCCCCACTTTATCCCTGACACTGCATATTACCCTGAACCCTGCCAGGTTAATCCCAGAGCACTGCCAGGTGTGAACATCACTCCCCTTCCCCTAAATATAATTTCCCAATAAGGTTCGAAAACAGATCTTCATTTTTCAAAGTAGAAAACTCAGGCTGTCTGACAGATTTTGAAATGCAAAATAATTTTCATTTAGAACTGATAAATTTAAAATACCTCTAATAATCCAAAAGAGAAAACTAAAATCTAAGTAGGCCCATATATGGCTTTCAAATTTCTCTTTTAAAGAAAAATATGCTTTTCAAAACTAAACTTGGAGATTCAAAAATAAAGCAGACATGTGGTTTAATAGTGCAGAAGGGCCTGTTCCTGAATTGTAAGATTAATTAGTATTTAAGGAAGTGATATTTTTCTGGTGCAAATACTAAGCAACCAAACTCCTCTTCCACTCATCTCAGAGCCATGAATTCCTTCCTCTGTTTCCTCTCCTTCTGCTCTTCCACAACTCCATTTCCCTCTGTTTAATCTGTCTTCCACACTTCCTCTCCCACTCCCCAATTCTCTATTCTGTTCTTTCTCCTTTCCCTCCCTTTTTCCACACAGCATTCATCCCAATTTCTGTATTCACAACACTATTCTGTTTTTTTCTAGATCTTTCTCATTATTCACAAATTCATATTTATTCACTCACTTTCCCATTAAGTTCACTTTAAACTTTAAATTCATTAAAGCCACATTTATTAGAAACCTATATGAATTCTGCATTATCAAGCTTAGTGGTCAATACAGAACAAACCAATAAATAATACTGCATATTAAGTACTTGATGACTCCAGATTCCTATATATATTGATCACTCAAACATAAAAATGGATTTACAAAATTGAGTTTGTCTTATTTCTATCAGCCTAAAATACTTTCCTTTTTTTCTTTGCTTGACTATGTCTTCCACATTCTTTGCTCTCAGCTGGACATCATCTCTTGACCCTTATTAATGACAACATTTAGAAACAAAACCAAGTTTTGTGCTCCAGGGATGATAATTTTGAGACTCCAAATGGATTTAAAATTGATTAAATAACTCATTTGAAGAATGAATAAAATCTCTCTTCCATGGGCTGCATTTTATGTCAAGATTTATATCAACAGTATTTTCTAGCATCCCAAACTTTTAATTTTGGGTTGTATAGAATTCTAAATATAGGGCCCGGAGAGATAGCACAGCGGCATTTGCCTTGCAAGCAGCCGATCCAGGACCAAAGGTGGTTGTTTCGAATCCCGGTGTCCCATATGGTCCCCCATGCCTGCCAGGAGTAACCCCTGAGCATCGCCGGGTGTGACCCAAAAAAAAA
This sequence comes from Suncus etruscus, assembly GCF_024139225.1. NCBI lineage: Eukaryota > Metazoa > Chordata > Mammalia > Eulipotyphla > Soricidae > Suncus > Suncus etruscus. The sequence goes on along the minus strand of NC_064848.1, from coordinate 167,102,053 downwards.
AAAAAAAGAATTCTAAATATAAAGCCACATTTCAGAAGACTAAAAAGGAAAAAAATATACAGTGTGGTAATATTCCAAACTTGTCACACATTCTTCCTAATGCTCTATGTATATCTGTTTGTTATACAATGGAACTCTGCAGCTCCTTAAAACAAGCAATGTGTCCCTTATGTCTGAGTTTGGACACATTACATTTTTGCCAATTTGCTATTAGAAAATATGATGCAAGCAGAAGGTTGAAAAATACCATCAATAGTATCATCGCAATAAAATTATGGGGAGGGGCTGGAGCGATAACACAGCAGGTAGGATGTTTGCCTTGCACATGGTCAACCTGGGTTTAATCCCTGGCATCTCATATGGTCCCTTGAGCCTGCCAAGAACAATATCTGAACACAGACTCAGAAATAACCTCTGAGTGCTGCCATGTGTGGCCACAAAACAAAAACAAAAAATAAACAAAAACTACTGGAGAAAGTATTTATACATTGATAGTTGTCTTTACTAAATTGAGGAAAACTCTCGCTACCACCTTGGAAATGAGCTTAGTCTAATCAGCTGGAAGATCCAGTTACCTCTCCACTGCTAAATCAAGATATATCTCAAAATAATCTTAATAATCTAAAAGTAGGGGCCAGAGAGATAGCATGAAGGCAGGGCATTTGCCTTGCATGCAGAAGGATGATGGTTCGAAACCCAGCATCCCATACGGTTCCCAAGCCTGCCGGGGGCGATTTCTGAGCATAGAGCCAGGAATAACCCCTGAGTGCTGCCAGGTGTGACCTAAAAAACAAAAACAAAATCTAAAAGTAAAAACAGAAAAGTAAAATAACAATTGACAAACACCAGAAAAAATTTCATCATGATGGCAAAAGATCAAAATATATTGTTTCGTTTGACTTTAACAATTAGTGAGAATTAATTATGGGACACAGTATGTTAGATGCTGGCGATTCAGTGGCAAATATAAAATAATTCCAGACAGGAGAACAACTGTTTTGTTTTTGTTTTGGGGCCACACCCAGTGTTACTTAAATGTTACTCTCAAATCTGTATTCAGGAATCACTCCTGGCTGTCTGGGAGGACTTTATGGGTTGCTGGAAATCAAACATGGGTCAACTGCATACAAGGCAAGCAACTTACCCATCATGAGAACAGCTGTTACAATTGTTATAAATACAGTGGAGAAATACTGGATGCAATGAGAGCATATAAAATTAAGTCCTTACCCACCTTCACTGTGAAGTGCTATTTTTGTTAAATAGTAAAAGATTGGTTAGATAAGTAAAGAAATAGGGGGGGCTAAAGTGATAACACAGTGGTAGGGCATTTGCCTTGCATGCAGCCAACCAGGATGGACCCTGATTCGAATCCCGGCATCCCTTATGGTCCCCCAAGCCTGCCAGGAGCGATTTCTGAGCACAGAGCCAGGAGTAACCCCTGAGTACCACCAGGTGTGACTCAAAAACCAAGACAAACAAAAAGAAATAGGACAGTGATACAGGCAGAGGGGACAACATGTCAAGATTCTGAATTGGAAATATCATAATAACATACAGTTGTTAAAGAACTGAGATGATCCAGTGCCTACAGCATAAAATTTAAGAATAAACAAATAAGGCAAGAGCAGGGAGCAGGGCTAGAAAGAATGCTAAGAAATAAGTCATATGAGGAAGCTCTTATAGCCTAGTTAAAAGTATTAGTCCTGGAGCCGGAGAGATAGCATGGAGGGAGGGCATTTGCCTTGCATGCAGAAGGACGATAGTTTGAATCCCAGCATCTCATACAGTCCCCTGAGCCTGCCAGGAGCAATTTCTGAGCATAGAGCCAGGAGAAACCCTTGAGCACCACCAGGTGTGACCCAAAAACCAAAATAAATAAATAAAGCTTTAAAAAAGGAATATTCGTCCTTCTGGAAACAACCTACGTGTCTGAAAACAGATGAGTGAATAAAGAAATTATAGTACATCTTGGGGCCAGAGCAATGGTGCAGTGGTAGGGCATTTGCCTTGCACGTGGTTGACCCAGGATGGACCTTGGTTCGATCACATGGCATCCCATATGGTCCCCCAATCCAGGAGCAATTTCTGAGCACATAGCCAGGAGTAACCCCTGAGTGTCAGTGAGTGTGGCCCAAAATTTTCAAAAAAAAAATTAAGTGTGTCCCAAATACCCAAAACAACAATAACAAAAATCATTCATGAGGCTAGAAATTAAGTAATTTTTTTATTTGATAAATTATTATTTTCATATCCAAATGGGATAATTATAAAACCTTAATGCAAACTCTACTGAAATTTATATAGTCATAAAACTCTGAATAGCCAAAAATGAAGAGATAATATAGAATAGGGCACTTGTTTTGCATGTAATCAATATGGATTTATTCCCCAGCAGCCCATCCCTGAGTACCACCGGGAGTAACTCTTGGGAGTAGAGCCAAGAGTTATCCCTGAGCAACACTGGGTGTGACCAAAAAAAAAAAATCTCTGAATAGCCAAAGTTAATCTAAGAGAAAATAAAAAGATGGGAGGTATTTTTCTAACTTTAAATTATACTATAAAGCAATAGTAATCAAAACTTTGTGGCAATATAATAAAGATAGACTGAAACCAGAGAACTATAGGTCCTCAGACTATAAACAAGGAATTAATATGAATTAAGTGAAGCAAAGAAAGCCTCTTCAAATAGTGATGGGAAAACTGGAGAAGCACATGCAAAAAAAGAAAGAAAAACAAGGAGCCAAAACAATAGCACAGCAGTAGGGTGTTTGTCTTGCACACAGCCAATCCAGGGCGAATCTGGGTTTGATTTCCAGCATCCCATATGGTCCCCCAAGCCTGCTAGTACAGAGCCAGGAGTAATCTTTAAGCACCCCTAGGTGTGGCCAAGAAAAGAAAGAAAAAAAAAAAGAAAAGAAGGAAGGAAGGAAGAAATTGAATCTATATCTTATAGACAAATTAATTTAAAATTATATAATTATGTAATTATAATTTAAATTATATTATATATAATATATATTATTGAGGAAAATATAATTCAGAACTCTTCTGAATATGGACCTCCAAGGTGTCTTCAGTGATCTGTCTCCATGAACAAAGGAAACAAAAGCAAATATACAAACAGATGGAACTATATCAAACTAAAAAGGCTATATGTGTCAAGAGAAATTCAGGCTAAAATAAAAGATCGATTTGGAGAGATAGTATAGGAGCTAATGTGTTTGTCTTGCAAGTTGTCTGACTCCAAGCACTACCAGGAATGACCCCTGAGTGCAGAGCTAGACATAATCCCTGAGTACCACCAGGGAAGGTTGGCCCAATCTCCCCCCAAATTAAAAAGTGAGAACATCTGATGATAAGAGCCTCTAGAAGAGTTCCGCTTATTTTCGGCGTATTAGACTTTTACCCCAGTTTATTACTTTTCTCTCCTTCAAACAAAACCACGTAACTTGAACTAGCTAGTCCTGCCCCCCAGTTAGAGGGGGACACAAGGGAGGCATCAGGACCAAACAGGTGCAAGACTACTAAGTAGTAGGCTAGATACAGAGGGGACCACATATTCTAGCAACCCTGGGGGTGAGGGAAGAGGATATGGGAGGTAGGACAAAAACGGAGGTGTAAGGAGGACAATTTGGTGATGGAAATCCCCCCTGATTTTATGTAAATATGTACCTAAAATATTATTGTCAACAATATGTAAGCCACTATGATCAAAATAAAAATTATATTAAAAAAAGTGAGAACATATTTACCCTCACTATACCAGAGAAAGAGTTAATTTCTAAGATCTATAAAGCATTTACAAAGCTAAATTACAACCAAAAATGCTCAAAAAATGGGAAGAGGAGATGAATAGACTTCTTGAAGGGGACATTCAAGCAGACAGTAGGAATATTTAAAAAGTATTTGGCCCTCTTAGCACTGATAGGAGAGATCTCTTAGCACAGAAACTGGAGTGGCCTACAAGAACCTCTGGATATGGCAAAAAAAAAATTTTTTGTGACCTATTCACACGCTTTTTTTTTTTATAAAAGGAATACAATGAATCTTTATTTGCATTTGCTGATGCATGCATAACAAAACAGTGGAAAGATCTATTGAAAACTAAGAATAGTAATTATAATGATAGATACAGAGTATAGGGTAGATGGAGGGAAAAGAAGGAGAATATCTATTCACTGTGTTTTGGCTTTTGAACTAGATGAATTTGTTACCTATATGAAAAAAGTATTAAAGTTCCTAATCTCACATAGCTTACTTTTGGTGTAGACTAATAGGAACCAATCAGAACCTACGTTCATATATTTGAGATATATATATATATAGGATACTAAAGATTTAATTAAATCCACAAACACATACTATTCATTTTATATACTTCATTCGTTTTTCTGGTGTCTCATAAATCATGAAGCATCTGGTAATAAACTATTTTTAAAAATAATCATAAATTAAATTAAGTTTTGTTTGTGTAATTCCGTTATTGTCCTATTTTTCAGTGTAAAGAGCAAAATCATCAACTGAAAATGTAACAAACCATACCTGTGGCAAGTAGTGTTGGGAACATGTACTTTCAATTGTTCTGTGACTTCTTTCATTACACTCTGATAGCCAGACATACTCAGGCCTTTGACATGATAAGGATTGTTTCTCATCAGGTATTCCCCCAAATAATCAATTGGGTCAAACTTGGTGGGAATATCACTTTCTTTCTTAAGCTGCTTCTTTTCCACTTGCATTAACATTTTTTCCACTCCAGGAATTAAGGTGGGGAGAAGTTTGTCAAGCAAATAAGCACGAGTATCCAGGTTTGTCTCTTCGGTATCAAACCACTCTTTGGCCAAATCTTCCCTTGAGAGTTTTTTGATGCTCTTTTTTTCGAGTTCCTTCTTCAGATTATCCTCCCTTTTAATCACCTGCTGCATTGCTTGGGCTCGTGCCTCCACTTTTTCAAAAATAATTTTCTTCCAGGGTTGCTCCGGCTGTGGTGTGCCATTTTCTTCTGAATTTAGAATCACTTTTACAGGTTTTCTAACTGCAGAGTAAGAGTCCTCTAATGAACTACCTGAGAGGTTAGATATCTCCAGATCTGATTCTGAGGGGATAGGTTTGGAGTGAAATGTAAGAAACAGTAGAAGTGGATTTAAACTATTACTCTAGAATGCTATTAGAAAAATAAAAGGAATTTACATTAATTTACCTGATGTATTGGCACTGTAACTGAAAATCAGATCACAGTGACTTTAACTGTAAAAACACTTATTTTTTATTTTTTTATTTTTTTGGTTTTTGGGTCACACCCGGCAGTGCTCAGGGGTTACTCCTGGCTCTATGCTCAGAAAATCGCCCCTGGCAGGCTCAGGGGACCATATGGGACGCCGGGATTCAAACCACTGACCTTCTGCATGAGAGGCGAACGCCTTACCTCCATGCTATATCTTCGGCCCCAAAAACACTTATTATTGATTTAATAGGCAGTCATTCAGAAGCTCTTTTTTTATTATTATTAATTACCTAGCTGGTTTCTATTGTTTTTTATTCATTTCTCCCTTTTTCATCCCTTTGGAAAACTTTTGAAAATTTTTAGAATTTTGCAGTTGTGGTGGGGTTGCAGGTCTAGTACTGTTAATTGTGGTGCTTACTGGGTTCCTTCCAGAGCACACACGTGCTTCCAGGGGTTACATACTTAAGCTGTGGTGCTTGCCCTCACCTGGCTATGTTCAGGTGATCTCACACTGTTACAGTGCTGGGGGATACAGACTTCAGAGCCTTAGGAACCGTGCTTTGCAAAAAGCAGGAGGAATCCTATTGCTGTAAGCAGGTCCCTGTACTCATTGATCCACTCCACAAGCCTTCTCTTTATTCAAGTTTTGTGCTTACACTCACAACCAGGTGATAGTTCTTCTTACATGAGAAAAGGGTAAAGAAACACCTAAGTTTGTTTTATTCTCCAAGAAAAAAGCCTTGATTCAAGGTTTTCTTTCTTTATGTTACATTGGTCCTAATTAGGGAGAATGACCATCATGTAACCATGGGTAAAAAGAAAAAAGATTACTCTAAATAATTTTCATGAATCAGGGACCTGAGCGATAGCACAGTGGACAGGGCATTTGCCTTGCATGCAGCTGACCTGGGTTCGATCCCCGGCATCCCACATGATCCCCCAAGCCTGCTAGGAATAATTCCTGAGTACAGAGCCAGGAGCCAGAGCACCACTGGGTATGTCCAAAACCAAAATAAATTTTTTTCATGAATCATATATTATTCTTTCAAGTGAGGGTTTAGACCAAGCTCTCTAATATCAATCAAGTAATTTCTTTTTTTTTGTTTTTGGGGTTTTTTTGGGTCACACCCAGCAGCGCTCAGGGGTTACTCCTGGCTCTATGCTCAGAAATCACCCCTGGCAGGCTCAGGGGACCATATGGGATGCTGGGATTCAAACAACCGACCTTCTGCATGCAAGGCAAACACCTTACCTCCATGCTATCTCTCCAGCCCCTAAATCAAGTAATTTCTATCTGCTATATAAGTAGGATTCCAGGTGGCTGATAATCAAGGTGGGGAAAAAAACTGCTGAATAGGCAGTGGGACAGATTCTACCAAATAAACATATTAAAAACGCTACTTTTGACTCTTACAGTTCCAATTTTGTTTGGGTTTCTTTTTTTTTTAATGCAGAAAAGGAGAGGAGAAGTGAAGGCAAGAGAAATATAGGGCTGGCTGAAATCTTATGCCAGGCTCCATGTTCCATCCCACAACCACCCTGAGTAAACTGGGTATCTCTGGTGGCCCTAGCACTGCTATATCAGAGCACTGAATAGTCAGGTTCACACAGTTAAGCCAAGTATCATTGAGAGTGTCCCCAGACTCCCTGAGCATTGCTTCCCTAAAAAAATCCTATAGGATTTTAAACCAAAATATGAAAGGAGAACAGGTACCTATATCCCCCATACTGAAATCTCTCAAAATGACAGAGAAAGACTTATATGGTATATATGTGTATTTATAGTTGTCCCCTGGTATTCAAAGAGAATTGGACATTGGAATTAGCAATACTCAGGTTCAAGCTCTAGCACTAACATTAATGAACTGTATGACTCCAAGACTTAACCTTTTCAAACTTCCATGCCACCGAACTTGTTTTAGACCTATAAATCCTGGACTGCGAAATCACACATATCTGTGCAACACCTCAATATCTTATAATAGTGTCAGACTAATAGTATCACAAGAAATCTGATGGGAAAGTTACATAGAAATCTATCAACCTTAGAGAGCCTAACCAGTAACACTGAAAGCTCAGCTAGCATCAACTGATTTACAGCCCTGTAAATCCTGAGACATTGAATTTTGCAATAACATGGAGAGATAGAACACTGACCTGTGTATCAAATTGGCCTGTGTTGATCTAAGTTTTTATAATTCTACTTGCCTTTGTGTTGTAACAAGTAATATGAAGTAAATTTGTTTGGGTCAGCATGGAGGCAGGGTATGGTGGTGGGTAGGAGATGGGGACAATGGGTGAAGGGAGGTTGTACTGGTGGTGGGGCTAATGTTTGAATATTTAATATTTGAAATGACTGTATTATGGACAACTTGATAAATCACAGTATTATCATAGAAATTAGAAAAGTATATGCCGCTACAGAGGAAGTTGTCACAGTGTCAAAAACTTTAAAGAAAAATTAAGTGACATAAGTAGTAGAAAATATACATTGGACTTTACATCTAATGTTCTTTATTTTTCTTTAACTAAAAGGAGAACTAGTTTAAATAAAGATATTTTTAAAAATGGAGAGCAGTTTCTGTGATGAAAATAGAACCAATAAAGCACTGGGTTGAGGAGAGACTTAGAAATATATAGCAGATTGGATAAGTTAACAATATCTCAAGGAGTGTGGTTGCCAAGGAAATAACTTTTAAGGTTGGCCAACAAACTTAACTATATGTTGAAAATGAGAAGGGTTTGAGAAATAGTTTAATGAGTGAGGCACTTGCCTTGCACTCAACTGACCAAGGGTCTATACCAGCACCATCAGGAGTAATCCTGAGCGCAGAAAAAAGACTAAACAAGCTCTGTGCACAGTCATGTGTGACTCAAAAACTAAAAATATTTTTAAAGAAAATTTTAAGTGGGCTGGAGAGATAATGCACAGGTACCTGCATGTGGCCAGGTTTAAGTAATATGCAAAGTTTATTTACAATGAAAGATTGTTTTGGGCTGTGGGTTCCCAAACAGTGCTCAGAAGGGCCCAGTGATATTCAGCCAACTCAGTTGAACAGTTCACTTAAGGTCAGAGGATGTGGAGCTGAGGGAACAGGAGCAACCAATGTATGTCACTTTGCCAGTGTTCTGATGGCCATGTAGTAATGGAGTTCAAACCTAACCAGTGAGCTACCTCCCCAACCACTGAAGACTTGTTTTGTTTTGTTTTGTTTTTTTCTTTTTGGAACACAACTGGTAGTACTCAAGGTTTACTTTCAGCACTGTGCTTAGGGATTAATTCTGACAGGTCTTAAGAGATCGTATGGGATGCTAAGGATTTAACCCAGGTAGGCTGTGTACAAGGCAAGCTTGGACACCTGAACGCTATTTTGACTAATCTCAGCAACAGAATTGAATAAATTTCATCAACAGCATTAGAGGAAAAAGAACCAATACAGGGTGGCCTCACTCATCTGTGGACTGTAGAATCAAAATATGCTCCCTCTATATAGTCCTGCCAGGAGTAATTCTTGAGCACAGAACCAGGAATATGTCATGAGCACCACTGGGTTTGTCCCAAAACAAACAAGCAAACAAAAGTGCTGGGGGGAGGGTGCTGGAGAGCTAGCATGGAGGTAGGGCGTTTGCCTTGCATGCAGAAGGACAGTGGTTCAAATCCTGACATCCCATATGGTCCCCCAAGCCTGCCAGAAGTGATTTCTGAGCATAGAGCTAGGAGTAAACCATGAGTGCTGCCAGGTATGACCCCCCTCACCCCTAAAAAAGTACTGTGGGAGAGGGTTGTGGGCATTCTTGTGAGGGATAGTAAGTTTGTAGAGCAATACCACAACATTTAATTCTAGGATAACCATTTAAACTATAAAAACATTAAGTACCCAGACATACAATCAATAAAGGGGCAATAAATGCAAAATGGAGCAAGAAAAGCCTTCAACAAGTGGTGTTAGAGCAACTAATCAGCTGCATGCAAAAAAGCAAACTCAGACCTCCATTTAACATCATGCACAAAGGTGAAATCCAAATGGATTAAAGACTCAGTTATCAGACCCTAAACCATAAGGTATATAAAACAACATGTAAGTAAAACACTCCATGACATTTAGACTAAAGGCTACTTCAAGGAGGAAACAGCACTCTCCAAACAAGTGGAAGCAGAGATAAACAGATGGGACTATATTAAGCTGAGAAGCTTCTGCACCTCAAAGGAAACAGTGCCTAGGATACAAAAGCCTCCCACAGAATGGGAGAAACTATTCATCCAAAAGCCATCAGATAAGGGGCTAATATCGAAAATATACAAGGTACTGACAGAACTTAACAAGAAAAAAACATCTAACCCTATCAAAAAATGGGGAGAAGAAATGAACAGACACTTCCTCAAGGAAAAAATACAAATGGCCAAAAGACACATGAAAAATGCTCCACATCACTCACTAATCATCAGAGAGATGCAAATCAAAACAACTGTGAGGTACCATCTCACACCAAAAAACTGGCACACATCACAAAGAACAAGAACAGTCAGTGCTGGCAGGGATGTGGGGAGAAAGGAACTCTCATTCACGGCTGATGGGAATGCCATGTAGTCCAGCCTTCATGGAAAACAATATGGAGATTCCTCAAAAAACTGGACATTGAACTCCCATCTGATCCAGCTATACCACTTCTAGGGATATACCCTAAAAACCACAAAAATGCAATTCAAAAATCCCTCCTCACACCTATATTTGTTGCAGTGCTATTTACAATAGCCAAACTCTGTAAACAACCAAGATGCCCTTCAACAGATGAATGGCTAAAGAAACTGTAGTACATACACACAATGAAATATTATGCAGCCATCAGGAGAGATGAAGTCATGAAATTTTTCTATACATGGATTACATGAATCTATTATGTTGAGTGAAATAAACCAGAGGGAGAGGGATAGACACAGAATAGTCTCACTCATCTATGGGTTTTAAGAAAAACAAAAGACAGTATTGTAACCATGCTGAGAGATATTAGAGATGAGAGCTGGAAGGACCAGCTCACAATATGAAGCTCACTACCAAAGAGTGATGAGTGCAGTTAGAGAAATAACTACACTGACAACTATGGTGACAATGTTAATGAGTGAGAGAAGTAGAATGCCTTGTCTCATATACAGGTGGGGGTGGAGGAGGGAGATTGGGGACATTGGTGATGGGAATGTTGCACTGGTGAATGGGGGTGTTCTTTTTATGACTAAAACCCAACTACAATCATGTTTGTAATCAAGGTGCTTGAATAAAGATATTTAAAAAACATTAACTAAAACCAATTTAAGTGATAAAAATTTTAAAAAGAGGAAACAGGACCTCCACATTTAGAGCAGTTTTAAATTTTAATTTAGTGGGAAATATTCAGTTTGTGTGTTTGACTATGTAAATAGCTCTAAATTCATAGTTTAAGAAAAAATTCCTTATGTGAAAGTATCTGATATACTCATTTTGGTGGAAATGCTGTCTGAATATAAATGTTTATTATTTTTATATTTAAGCAATATAGAAGTTATTATTTTAAACTTATAAAAGTGATTTTATGTCTTATATACACTAATCATTTTGTATTTAATAAATTGTGAAATTAATCTATATTGATACATAGCACTTTATTTGATTCACTTTTGACACTTCATAATTTTGTTATTATAAATATTTTGCTTCTGCAGCAAAGTAATTCTTTTTCTGTTTTTGTCTTGTTTTGTTTTCGGGCCACACCTGGTGACACTTAGGGGTTACTCCTGGCTATGCGTTAAGAAATCGCTCCTGGCTTGGGTACCAGATGGGATGCCGGGGAATTGAACCTCGGTGTGCCTTGCCCGCGCTAGCCTAGGACAGACCATGGTTCAATTCCCTGGCGTCCCATATGGTCCCCCAAGCCAGGAGCGATCTCTGAGCGCAGAGCCAGGAGTAATCCCTGAGCATCACAGGGTGTTCCCTCCCCCCACCACCACCACCATAAAAAACAATCCTGCAGCTACAGAATCTCTTTAGTCCAATATTGGATGGCATTTCTAAGCCTTCCTACCAAGTTTTTATGACTTTGGCTTTGATTTTGGGTCATACCCAGTGATGCTGGGTATGCATCTCCTGGATCTGCATTTAGGAATTACTTGTGGTGGGCTCAAGAGACCATATAGGATGCCAGGAATCCAACCTCGCTCAGCCATACACAAGGCAAGCTCCCTACCCTCTGTATCATTCGAGCCCCTTCCTAATACATATTTATTTCCTCCTAGCTAACTCTTATTCAGATAAGGAGAGTGAGATTGTGAGTATAGAGCTATCCCTTGCCTTTCAGTTGAATTTACAGACATATTTATTACTTTGTTGATATTTGTTTTGTCACAATGTTCATGTTACTTTGTATAGATATTGGAATGGTCTTGAAGATTCAAATTGTTATGTGCACCGACACTGTAATGACCCCAGTTGATGAAACGGTGGTGCCATTAAGATGGAATGTCATCCCACTGATGTAAAAAGTGTAATATAGTGTCTTATGTTACCAATAGGTGCAGACATGAAAAGGCTAGAATAGCATGGGGGCTAGCCTTGTCTAAATGAAACAGATGGCTCTGATAACATACCTCAAAAATAGGGTCAAATTTTTTATATAAAACTGGAGTCTATAGGACTCTGCTGTGATCCTAAAGCCAACTCCACTAAGGGCCTTATAGGTAACTCAGAAGAGTCCCCTCACTCCCTCCCTCCCTGTGAATAGATATCTGAGAAGGAAGTCCAAACCTCTGCTGCTAACTAGCAGCCAGTCAGTCTCAGGAGCATCTATTTTAAGTATTTCCTATGCCCACCCCTCATTACTACTAACTAAACTGTATGTTTAGATTGTTAAATTGTATGTTGAAATGTATGTGAATTGTATGTTGAATGTAAATTGTATGTTTAGATTGTTGAAATGCCAATTTAAAATCATATTATAATTACATGCAGTTGTCTTGAGTTGTAAAGTGAAACTAGTTCATATAAAGATACCAGTTAGTGTTCTTGGGATATAAACCATATATTAAGGCTCCCCAATGGTCCAATGGACTGAATACATGCTTTGTATGCAGGAAGCTAGGGTTCAGTCCTCAGAGCCCTCAGCATAGAGCTAGAACTAAATCCTGAGCACCATAAGGTATGCTCCCCCCCAATTTCATTAAATAAACGTCAGAGAGAAAATTCTATTACATTTGCAGCTATTCTCTTCATTTTTAACCTCTCCAACTTAACCCACAGTCAATACTATTCTCCCTGCTTTAGGGAGTAAAGCTGTGTGGTAACTAAATATCTTTCCATCCTCCATATCTCACTAATAAACATGCACACGAACAAGAGTGTTATCTTTGTTTCAGCCTGCTAGTACTCCTCTAGCATGCTTGGCTATTATAAGCTGCTAAGTAATAATTCTAATGCTTGCATTATCTCCACTGATGTGCAGAATGGAACTAGATACACATTTGATTACAGCTCCAGTAAAACACTTCTCTGTGTAGCCATAATTCCAAGAAAACGAGAGATCTATAGCAGGTTCGATAAATCAAAATTCTGAACAAGACACTCACTCTGAAATCATTTTTTTGATGAACTGGTCTCTAAATTCAAGGATCACAAATTATAGCACTACTTCAAGGACAAATTAATACAGAGATTTAAATCAGGAACTGGGTTTTTAAGGCCTGATCTTGAATATTTCCAAACCTTCTATATATTAGTTCAGTTCTATATGCATTTATTAAATAGTAATTGATGTACACTTTATTCCAGCCAGTATGGTAAGCCCTGGAATTCTTCTTTGGGGGGTGCGTTTGGGGCCACACCAGTGGTGCTTAGGGACTACTGGCTCTGTGCTCAAAAGTTATGCCTGGTAGGCTCAAGTGACCATATGGGATGCTGGGAATCAAACTGGGCCAGCTGTGTGCAAAGCAAATGCTCTACCCTCTGTGCTATTGCTCTGGCTGCTAGAATTATTTTGTTTTTTAATATTGTCAAATTATTTTCCTAAATGATATAGTTATTTAAACAAAGATTTCTTAAAATGGGAAGTAGACAAAGATAAAGAAATGAAGCATTCACATAGTTCCTTTAACCACAATTTTTTTTTTTTTTTGCTTTTTTGGGCGACACTAGTGATACTCAGGGGTCACTCCTGGCGATGCGCTCAGAAATCGCTCCTGGCTTGGGGAACTACATGGGATGCCAGGGGATCAAACCACGGTTCGTCCTACGTGCAAAGTAAATGTCCTATCGCTTTTACCACCGCCAAGGCCCCTCCTTTTTTGTTTGTTTGGTTTTTGTTTTTTGGGTTTTTTTTGGGGGGGGGTCACACCTGGTGGTACTCAAGAGTTATTCCTGGCTCTGCACTCAGAAGTCACTCCTGGCAGGTTTGGAGGACCATATGGGATGCCAGGATTCGAACCGGGAACTATCCTATGTTGACCACGTGCAAGGCAAATCCCTTACCATTGTGCTATCACTGGACCCTAAACACAATATTTTTGTTTGTTTGTTTTTTTGGTCACACCCGGCAGCACTCAGGGGTTACTCCTGGCTCCACGCTCAGAAATCACTCTTGGCAGGCTCGGGGGACCATATGGGATACCGGGATTTGAACCACTATCCTTCTGTATGCAAGGCAAATGCCTTACCTCCATACTGTCTCTCCGACCTCTAAACACAATATTTTCTATGCAAAGTGTGAGCACATTCTAGCTGCATACTACATGCAACATTTATAAAACGGTGACCTGATTTAATTTCGACAGTTATGAAGGAGAGATAAAGACTTCTTTTGATTTGTTGAATGCAACAGCTCTTCCTCCCACTTTTTACATGCACATTTAAAAAGGGAGATTCTGGTTCAGAGAGATAATACAGGGATTAAGGCACATACCTTCCTTGTGGCCAATCCCACTTGGCAACACCTGATCTCTCAAATATGCTAGGGACAGCTTTGGAGATAACAAGTCCTGCTGGGGTGAGTTGGGTAAGGTACTAAGCAGCACTGCATCTTTGGGACCTTGCACTGAACTGCCTACTTGTTTGATGAATCATCAAGAGGGACCATAGGAACCTGGGGATCCCCCTGAGCATCACTTTCATCCAAATTAAACAACTAAAAAGAGAGATTTAGAGTATTTTGCTTATTAATGTCTGATCACTGAATAAATGTGTTGCATTTAATACAACAAAAAAGAACTGCAATGTATTCAACATATGTTCTGGGATGAATAGATTTAAATAGACAAAACACTTTCCTCAACCATATTGTGAAAGCAATAAAACAAAAACTTAAAGTTCCAGGATAGGAAAAAGTATAAGCTCTTGATTATTAAGATATATATTTTGAGAAGCCAAATTATAGGGTAGAAAATTTGTCTGAATTTTTGCCAATGTACAGTTGGCCATAAACTGAAGCGATTAGCTAATGATATATACACAACAAATTACCAAACCGCAATTCTGTATGGTATGTATAAAATGGAAGAATTCCCTGATAAACCTGGCCCAATGGATAAGGTAAAAACAAAGTGTATGTATGGGAGAGGGTTGGGAGAGAGGAAGACATGAAATCATGATACTGGTGGGTGAGGGGCAGGTAGAAAGGGACTTGCCAAGAAACTTCAATTTTAGTGAAGTTGTTAAAATTGCACTAAATTTTCAACAAAGATAAAATTGCAAAGTTTATTTGCTTGTTTGTTTTGAAGCACATCTGTAGGTGGCTATGAAGCTACTCCCAACTCAGTGTTCAGTGCTCATTCTCTAAGTGCTGAGGCAATCTCCCTGGTCTAGAAAACTCATTTTTTATTTTATGTCTATTAGAATGTATATTAATAATAATAGTTTAGATAGTTATTAATTTATGAGTTTTAGGGCACACCTCATGGTTCTTAGGAAATGCTCCTAGCTCTGTACTCAGAGATGACTCTTAGTAGTGCTCAGAGGACCATATGCAGTGCCAGGGATCAAATCTGGATTGGCTGAGTGCAAATCAAGTATCTCAATCTTTGGGCTATCTCCCCTACATAATTGCTTTTGACTCGTTTGAAAAACAAAACAAAACAACAACAACAAAATTTCCACTCTTAAAAAATATCTAAAATATAGAATATTTTGATTTAAAAAACATGCCAATGGGGGCCAGAGAGATAGCATGAATGTAGGGTGTTTGCCTTGCATGCAGAAGGATGGTGGTTAGAATTCTGGCATCCCATATGGTCCCCTGAGCATGCCAGGAGCAATTTCTGATCATAGAGCCAGGAGTAACCCCTGAATGCTGCCAGGTGTGACCCAAAAACAAAAACAAAAACAAACATGCCAATGATTTTTAATATAATTTGTCCTAGGACAACCTAATACATGTTAAATACTAAATAGTTACAAAATTGATTTCAATTAAATTGTTATAATTTAACAAATTGTTGTTAGGTGCTATTTTAGAAAGTAGTTGAAGTTTAGAAGAACTACAGAGAAAGGATATTTTGCCAACTTATTTGTGCCTTTTTACCATATATATTTTAAACATGTATAATTATGTGAGATTTTGACTAAGGTTTAAGTAACACAACAGAATACTACACGACCATAAGAAAAGGTGAAGCCAGGCAATTTGCTGACACAGATCAATCTAGAGAGCATCATACTGTGTAAAATCATTCAGAGAGAGAAGGACAGAGTGATCTCATTCATATGCAGGATATAAAGAAGTATTGTAGGGAAATAACTAAAGGTAGATGGCAATCAAAACAAAGAGCAGGAAAAGTGGTCCTTACTTGAAAGCTTGCCAGTGTGTGTGTGGGGGTGTTAATAGGTCAAGAAAGGGACTAACTAATATGAGGCTGTAGAGATAGCACAGTGATATGACATTTGCCTTGCATGTGGCCAACCCAGGACAGATGGTAGTTCAATTCCCAGCATCCCATATGTTCCCCCAAGCCTACTAGGAGAGATTTCTGAGCACAGTGCCAGGAGTAACCCCTGAGCACGACCAGGTGTGACCAAAACAAAAGAAGAAAAAGAAAGAAAGGAAGGAAGGAAGGAAGGAAGGAAGGAAGGAAGGAAGGACGGAAGGAAGGAAGGAAGGAAGGAAGGAAGGGAGGGAGGGAGGGAGGGAGGCCGGGAGGGAGGGAGGGAGGGAGGGAGGGAGGGAGGAGAGGGAGGGAGGGAGGGAGGGAGGGAGGGAGGGAGAGAGGAAGGAAGGAAGGAAGGAAGGAAGGAAGGAAGGGAGGAAGGGAGGAAGGGAGGAAGGGAAAGAAAGAAAGAAAGAAAGAAGAAAGAAAGAAAGAAAGAAAGAAAGAAAGAAAGAAAGAAAGAAAGAAAGAAAGAAAGAAAGAAAGAAAGAAAGAAAGAGAGAAAGAGAGAGAGAGAAGAAAGAAAGAAAGAAAGAGAGAGAGAAAGAGAAGAGAGAGAAAGAGAGAGAGAGAGAGAAAGAGAGAGAAAGAGAGAGAAGAGAGAAAGAAAGAGAAAGAGAAAGAAAGAAAAGAAAGAAAGAAAAGAAGAAAGAAAGAAAGAAAAAGAAAGAAAGAAAGAAAGAAAGAAAGAAAAAGAAAGAAAGAAAGAAAGAAAGAAAGAAAGAAAGAAAGAAAGAAAGAGAGAGAAAGAAAGAAAGAGAAAGAAAGAAGAAAGAAAGAAGAAAGAAAGAAAGAAAGAAGAAAGAAAGAAAGAAAGAAAGGAAAGAAAGAAAGAAAGAAAAGAAAGAAAGAAAGAAAGAAAGAAAGAAAGAAAGAAAGAAAGAAAGAAAGAAAGAAAGAAAGAAAGAAAGAAAGAAGAAAGAAAGAAGAAAGAAAGAAGAAAGAAAGACAAAAATGACAATTATAGAGGAAAGGAAGGTTGGGGTAAGGGAAGGAAATTGGGTAGACTGGGAGAGGGAAGAGGGGACATATCTAATCTTATAAAAGATTATTCTCTTAAAATTTAGTGTTTATTAAGTTACAAGAGTTGAATTTTTAAAATGATGGCATTTTAATTGACACACCATGAAATACTGGCAAAGAAATTGGTGTTGAAATATTGTACACCAGCAATTTAATCATGAATAACTTTGTAACTTTATAATTCAAGGTGATTCCATTAGAAATATGAAATACAGGATTAGGAGAGAAGTCAAATAAGATGAATGTGTGTGGTCAAGTAGAGGCATGCCAAGATTGAACCTGGGCCTCCTGCATGCAAAGTCCTTTAAGCTATTTCTCCAAGCCCTTTCTTTGTGTCAGTTTTGTTAGCTAAAATTTCTCTCAGTATAAGTAATAATAATAGAAATGCTAATAAGTATTAAGAATATTGATCATTGAAGGGCTTATACTTTAAAATATTTCAAATCATATTTATAATATCCCTGCGATTGTAATTTAATCATTTAGCCATTTGGGGTTATATTTTTATAAAGCTAAATGCATTCAAATGGAAATTTAATAATAGTACTAAATTTTCTGTGTGGAGGAAAATACTTGTTTTCTACCTTGGGATAGGATTTCCTTGCTTTCCCTTTTATCCACATCGGTGATAACTGTATGTGAAGAATAATCGTGTGGACTGGCCTGTGAACTCTGAAAGGAGAAAAGAAACATCGACTTCAAAATTGTCTTTCCTCAAGGTTATGTGAACAAATGCAAATAAATGCATTGTAGGAGTAATTGAACATTCCTTATTAATTTTACTATGATTTAAGTCTGTGCATTAGGTGCAAAGTAGTAATCACAGTCATTTTCACAAGATCAAATTATTTGGCTCTACATTACAGATCCTAATTGCTAACAGTAATGTGCTAAGAATATCATTCTAGTATACATTAATACTTATATGATATAATACTTTTAAAAATCTATCTTGAAACTTCAGCTCAGCTTAGTGAAATAAGATCTCTGAAAACGCTATTGATTTCTCTTACTATTAGAATTATCTTCTGTGTTTATGGTTAAAAAAAAAAAGTTTTGGAGGCTGGAGTGATAGTTCAGTGAGTAGGGCGCTTGCCTTACATGTGACTGACATGGAATGGATTCCTAGCTACCCATATGGCCCTCTGAGTCCACCAGGAATTAGTCCTGAAAACAGGCAGGTGTGACCAAATTGTTAAATACATATTGTTATTTTAACTAGAGAAATTGAAGTTTCCCCTTTTTATTTAGAAACTGTGATTTACAAAGTTGTTTAAGTGAGGTTTCAGGCATATAATGTTCCCACATCTAATTCCTCTATCCTATGACCCCTTTCATTTACTATGACTCCAGGTTCTCTCCCAGTTTTCAACCAGCATACTTGAAATCTACGTGTGTGTGTGTGTGTGTGTGTGTGTGTGTGTGTGTGTGTGTGTGTGTGTGCATGTATGTGCTCAGTGCTTACTACTGACTATGCTCAGGGATCACTCTTGGCAGGGTTCAATGAAACATATGGGGTGCCTGGGATCAAACTCAGGTCAGTCACATGCAAGGCAGTGTCCTACTCACTGTACTATTGCTTTGAAAGCTACATTTAAATTTTTTTTTTTTTTAAGAAATAGGGGAACATTTTATTTTATTTTAGCCACACCTGGTGGTGCTCAAGGCTTACTCCCGGCTCTGTGTTCAGAAAGAAATAGCTCCTGGCAGGTTCAAGGGATCATATGGGATGCTGGAGACTGAACCTGGGTCCGACCCAGGTCAGCTGCATGCAAGGCAAATGCCCCACCGCTGTGCTATCATTCTAGCCTCAAAATTTTAATTATTCTAATGTGGTTTCAGTAGTGTTGGATCTGGTGTTGGAGGCTGGAGTGATGGTGCAGTAGGTAGGCACTTGCCTTACATATAACTGACATGGAATGAATCCCTAGCAGGTATATATATGCACATATATACATCTTGCCTCAACACTACAGATAAACCAAGGCCCTAAAGGTAAGGTTTTTAATAAATGGGAAATATTGATGTATATAATAATAATAATGTCAGTACTTTACCTTTAGGACTCACAATAGGCAACAAAATTAATTTATATACTATTTTAAATTAGCTCCCCTTTTCTATAAAATGCTATTTCTTATTGAATTTATGTTTATTTAAACATGTAGTCACATTCTCAGAATGTTATGAAGCTACCTCATCTTTAAAAAGTAATAGATTATTCCGGAGCGGTGGTGCAAGTGATAGGACATCTGCCTTGCTATGCACTAGTCTAGGATGGACCAAGGTTAGATCCCCAGGTGTCCCATATGGTCCCCCAAGCCAGAAGTGATTTCTGAGTTCATGGTCAGGAGTGGCCCCTGAGCATCACTGGGTGTGGCCTCAAAACAAACAAAAAAAGAAATAGATTTTTATAGATTGTCTTTTAAGATGCACAGTACTGAATTTTATTATTATTTTTCTTTTTTTGGTTTTGATTTTTGGGTCACACCTGGCAGCGCTCAGGGGTTACTCCTGGCTCTATGCTCAGAAATCGCTCCTGGCTGGCTCGGGGGACCAGATGGGATGCCAGGATTCAAACCATACATGCAAGCTAAATGCCCTACCTCCATATCTCTTTGGCCCCCACTTTTTATTCTTAATTTCTGAGGCAGAACATAGTGATTTGTTTTCTATGGTTCTGTTGATGAGAAATAAAAAGTGGGAGGAGCCCCTGTCAAGAAGCCATGAATATAAATTTAAAAGAAGGAAAAGAAAAACAAAACAGAACAAAAATTTTATATAAAATGGAAGGGGGAGACTGGTGTGGCAAGCTTTTTTTCCCTTTGGCCCAAGAGATACAGGATTTCTCCATCCTAGAAGCATACTGTCATGGGATCGACTACAGGTCCTGGCCATGTTTATTATCCAACCCCAAAGTCTATATTGCCAGAGAACGTTTTGCTCAGTTGTGGTTGTCAAAGTCAGTCATCTCTAATTAGAGATCTTGGTTTTTGCACAGGTCCGAGGACAAAGTCTTTATGGTTCCAGAAGTTCTGCTCGGTCACAGTTGTTGCAGTCAGTCTTCTGTATTTAGTGATCTTGGTTTTGGCACAATCGAAGGATGGAGTGTCTTCTGATTTTATCTCACTATTAGGTGTTAAGGTGGGGAGTTTTCTCATTTCTACCTTCATATCACTTGAGTCTTATTGGCTGTCCATTCCATGGTTTCTTTGAGTTCCATGAACATCCTCAACATTTCCTCTTTAAATTCCTTTTCAGAGGCTATATAGGTGACTGATACTAATTGGGTTTTCAGAACTACCACATTCACCCACTGGTGGAGTACTGCATTACTTTCTATTGTGATTCTTGTAGTGTGGTGGTGTTTATGTGTTGTGGTATGGCTCATTAACTAAAAGAAATATGGGGCAGCAGAGTTACTGCACTCTTCTTGGGCATACTTACCAATGGTGAAAACAGCTCTTCTGGGTCACAAAGAGGACCCCACTGCCAGTCTCTCCCTCACTTTTTTTTTTTATAATTACATTATTTAAACAGCATGGTTACACAATTGTTCATGGTTTAGTTTCAGTCATAGAATGTACAGTACCCTTCACAGTGCTCATTTTCTACCACCCATGTCCCAGTTTCCCTCTCACAGTCTGCTTCTGGGGCAGAAAGTTTAGTTCTCTGTCTCTCTGTCTCTGTCCCTCTCTCTCTCTACCTCCACTGTGGCTTGCACTATTGCTAACATAGGGATACCATTTTATCACTTTATCTCTTTTTAGCTCCCACCCTCACATTTTTTAATACCCACATTTTTCCTTTCTATTGATGGTCAGAGTAGGGCCCATGAATCAGTGCTCAGTAGGCCCAGGGACTCCTTGAAGCAGCCTGAAACAGCCTGAAAATGTTTATGGGACCATGTGGTGTAGAGGATAGAGATCTAAGTAAGGTTGCCACATGTAAGGCATGTACTTTTTCCCCAATACTAACTTTCTGGTCTAGGGTTATACTCTGCAGTGGTCAGGCATTATTCCTGTCTCTGAGCTCAGGAGCCATGCCTGGCAGTGCTCAGGGACCAATATAGAGTGCCAGGGATCAAACCCAAGTTGGCCACATGCAAGGGAAGAGCTAGATCCACAATACTATCACTCTGCTTTCCTAGTTTCTTTATTAATAAAAAATTAATTTGTTCAGTTTACTTTCCAAAATTAGCACTTAATTATTGATGATAACTCTACCTCAATGGTCTTTTCCATTTCAGTTGGAGCTTTCTTTCCACATTTGTCTTCTCCATCTTCCTGAAATGGAAAATTTATTAGTAAATGGTATCCAAAAGTGACTAAAGATGAAGCTAGCATCTTTTTTGCTACTATAGAATTGTTTATTATTTTAAAATACTTATTGTGGGTTAATATTATATTAAATAAAATCACATACAGAAGTTATTTTGGGATCGGAGAGATAGCATGGAGGTAAGGTGTTTGCCTTTCATGCAGAAGGATGGTGGTTCGAATCCCGGCATCTCATATGGTCCCCTGAGCCTGCCAGAGGCTATTTCTGAGCATAGAGCCAGGAGTAACCACTGATAGCTGCCAGGTGTGACCCAAAAAACAAAAACAAAAAAAAAAGGTTATTTTATATAAGGAATGTCAACCAGCTAGACCTAACTACATTGACCCTTTTCTTCCTGAACTTTTGTTAAAACTTGATACAAAATACTTCAACTACAAAGAGAAATAATCAAATTACAGAATCTCATATCTTCTCACTAATGGTAGAAAATCAATATTGAGCAGGTACCTGAGCAGGTTTGACTATCTCTTGAGATGCTGATTCACTCATCTGATCCAATAAAAGATATCACCAAAAGATAGAAAAAGATATTGGAAGACCAGTACTAATAACTAGAGAGAAACAACAAAAGCACTTTGAAAGAGAACAAAAATTTGAAAGAGAACAAACTTTCCTCCCACCCCCACTGCCTCTCATCATTCTACTGAATGGTAGTAAGTTCTCAACTGCTAATCTTTCAAACGGTATTTCCGTTATTTCTGTTAGTATGGATGAAAACTAGATTAGTGATAGACTTGGGGAGACAGAAAACTTACTACATTAATCATCAACATTTTGGCATGATTAATATGGTGAGTTTTAGTGAATTACTGGCAAGAGTAAGGCTACTTAATTTTGTCAAACATTATCATACTCATTAAATTTCATAAAGCAAGCTGACATGAGTGAAATTTTGTGGTCAATTTATTAAAAATAGGCAATATCACTAAACAAACATCATTTGAAGTGGGTATTCTAAGAGGAATTTGATTTCTCTGCTTTATCTATTCAAATTAAAGAGTTAAGTAATGGCCCTATCACTTCTTCATTACAAATGATAATAGTTAAGATCAGAGATGATTAACATCACTGGAATGCAAAAAATTACTCAAGAACTTGTGTGTATATTTAGACTAGATCTATGCAAAAAGTAAATTTTATATACATGGCTTTTGCTTGTTAGGAAAGTTAGTGTCAAGGGACTCTTTAGTTTGAAAGGCACTTTATAACATCTTGGAGTCTTCACTTTCCTTTTTGTCAACATAGCAAACACATGTTCAAAGTGAATAAACCAAAAAACTATTGCCTCTGGAACAACAGATTTACATCTTTAAAAAATTACTGTTCCACCAACTACTTTATTTTTTGTCTTTTAAGGTTGTTTACTCTTTTACAATAAATGTTTTATTTAAGTAGTTAAAATTTATGGTATCAATATACAAAAATTCTACACCCACCAGCACCAATGTGCTCACAGCTATCACCACTGTTCCAAAGTCACCTTTATCATCAAAAGAAGTTGTTTTTGCTTTCCTAGTCTTTCAAAATGTTTTTTTAAGTATCTTCTACTAGTAAGATTCTGGGATGAACACAAAATAAAAAGTTTTTCAGGCTTCAAAGGCACAGCTAGAGTATTCATTTTTACAAAGTCAATCTTAGTTGGAGGTTCAGTTTTTTTTTTTTTTGTTTTGTTTTTTGTTTTTTGATATGTGCTTTGTGTTTTGGAGCTAGAAAAATATTCATTTCTTTAATTTCCAAGTGTTTGATTTTTTTATCCATCCCCCAATTTGTGATTGATTTCCACTTCAAATCATGCTGGTCTAAGAGGATAGTTGATACAGATTCTGTATTCTTTATTTTATGGAAATATGTTTTATAAGCCACACGGATGTCTATCTTGGAAAATGTCCTCTAAGCACTGGAGAAGAATATGTACTCAACTTTTGAGGGATGAAGGGATCTAGATATATCTGGCAGGCAATCTCTTCCCTTTTTCCCTCAAGACCAGGGTTTCCTTGTGGAGTTTTTTTCTTTTTAAATAATTCCTTGTTGAGTTTTTGATAGTTAATCTATCCGGCAGAAGTAGAAAAAAGTTAAAGTTCCCCACTACTGTTGTCAATATCTTCCTTCATGTCTGTTAGCAGTTGTCTTAGGTATTTTGATGGTTCATCATTAGGTGCATATCTGTTTAAGAGTTTGAATTGTTCTTGGGTCAGAATAGTACAGCAGGTAAGGCGCTTGCCTGACACAGACAAAAATAAGAGTTTAAGTAGTTCTTAATGCAATGATCTCCTTTCTTTTTTCTTTCTAGCTTTCTTCTTTCCTTTCTCTTTCATTCTTTCTTTTCTTTCTTCTCTCTTTCCCCTCTCTTTTCTTTCTTCTCTTTCCCCTCTCTCCCTTCTCTTTCCCCTCTCTCCCTCTCTTCTCTCTCCCCTCTCCTCTTTTTCCCTCCCTCTCTCTCTCCCTCCCTCCCTGCTACCCTCCCCCTCTCCCCCACTCCCCGCCCCCCACCTATATGGAGTGCCAGGAATCAAGCCTGGGTCAGTGTGTGCACTTTACCCGCTGTATTATCTTTCACACCCCTGTATTGATTCTTTCATCATTAAGAAAAGACCATCCTGGGGTCGGAGCAGTGGCACAAACGATAAGGCGTCTGCCTTGCCCAAGCTAGCCTAGGATGGACCGCGATTCCATTCCCTAGTGTCCCATATGGTCCCCCAACTAGGAGCGATTTCTGAGTGCATAGCCAGAAGTAACACCTGAGAGTCACTGGGTGTGGCCCAAAAACTAAAATAAATAAATAAATAAATAAATAAATAAATAAATAAAGTAATGCCATTAACTTCACATGAATGCTCCTTAAGTATGAGGACTAGATTCTCCTGATATATTTATGATTTACTCAGTTCACTTAGCAAAAACTGGTATCAAGTATCAAGTGTGGAAAAAGCACATATGTAAATATAAGCATATAAGTCTTTAATTTTTCAAAATCTCATAAATTAGAAAACAATTATTATAAAGATAAATATAAACAGATAAATATTAACAAGGTATACAAGCAAATGCAAAATTATCTGTTCTTTATAGAACAATTATACAAAACATGAAAGAGTAATGGAATACTTAATACTTTTCTTCAGTGGTGAATATGTGTAGCAACATTATCCACCTAAAATAATATTATAAATTATAAAGATTAAACAATTTTTAAAAGAACTTTTGAGCTGTTCTTCCAAATATTATTAGTCTTCCAAAAATATTAGTCCTTTAGCTATTAGATCACATAGTCAGAAACTGATTTCTGTGATTTGGTTAAGTCTATGTTTAAAAAATAAAATAATACCTATCTGAAATCATTTTTTAGTTGACTCACAATAACCAGGAGACCTTGAGGGGTCACTCTCAGCAATACTTAGCCAACCAGGACAAATACTTCAATGTTAAGGACCAAGGATGCAATCCTACTCTGATCTTGCAGTTCTGGTAACACCCAGGGCCATCTCAATGGTGCCTGAGTGCCTCCCAGACCACACCTGACAATGCGAGGGGCTCTGTATTACTGGGGATTGAAAAGGCATTCTATGCATCCAAAGCATGCACTCCTGCCCCTGTTATCTCCCTGGACCTTGGAACCATGGAAATTTATAGATATGTTTTGGGATCACACCAAACAGTATTCAAGGATTACTGTCAGCTTAATTCTCAAATTCACTGCTATCTGTGCTTGGGGAAACCTGTGATGTCAGGGATAGATCTGCATACAAAGCATGCTCTACAGCTCTTTGAGATATCTCCTTGCATTATAAATAAAGTTTTAATAGAAGACAACTGCATTTATTCATTTCCTATTTTCTTTCCATTTTTGTTGTTGTTGTTGTTTTTTGGGTCACACCCAGCAGTGCTCAGGGGTTACTTCTGCTCTACACTCAGAAATCGCTCCTGGCAGGCTCTGGGGACCATATGGGATGCCAGAATTCGAACCACTGTCCTTCTGCATGCAAGGCAAATGCTCTACCTCCATGCTATTTCTCCTGCCCCTCATTTCCTATTTTCTATGGTTGCTTACGTATTTCAAGAGGAAGTTAAATGTATCATGTGGATGAATTTCTAAAATATTATCTATCTTGTTCTTTCTTTTGGGGGGTGAAGAGGTCTGGTTTTTGGGCCACACCAGGCAGTGCTCAGGGGTTACTCCTGGCTGTGCACTCAGAAATCACTCCTAGCAGGCTTGGGGGACCATATGGGATGAAATCCAACCCAGATCCATCTGGGTTCTGGGTTGACCATATGCAAGGCAAATGCCCTACCACTATGCTAGCTCTCCAATCCCTATCTTGTTCTTTTTAGAAAAAGTTTGCCAACTTCTGAGTTTTCTTTTTTACCCTTTCAGGTATCTAAATAACAATTTTATATCTAATTTTAAAGCTCTTTCTTTTTTGACCTCACCTCTGACTTACTCTTGATTCTGCTCAGGGATTACTCCTAACAGTACTCTGTGACCTTATGTAGTACCAGGGATCAAACCCAGGTCAGAACCTTACCTGTTGCACTATCCTTCTAGCCCCTAATTTTAAGATTTTTAACATGCAATTCTCTCTATTTGAATTGGGCTTACATTGGGACAGAAGACTTGAGGACATCACAAGAAATCATTATTCTGATTGTTATAGCAGGAAGAAGTAGAAAAATTAAAAAAAAACCATAAGAGGCTTGCACTTTAAGCCCATCTTCTCCCTTGAACATATATCTCACTTGCCTGTCTCTATTTTTGTTTGTTGGATTGTTTTATTTTGGGGGGGGCACATTCATTTGTGTTCAGGGATTACTCTTGGTTCTGCACTCAGCAATCATTCCTGGCAGTGCTCATGGGCTCCAGAGAATCAAATTGGGTTGACCTCATGCAAGGCAAGACAAGTGCCCTGGCCCCAGTGTCTTTCTTCACTTTCCTGTTTCCAGTGAAGCCTGTGTTCTCTTTTGAACACACATTTCCCTTTCTTCTCACATTTTTCTAAGGAGTTTTGTTTAATAAAAACTACTTGCTTTGTGGCTAAATGATTTTGGTGGTTCTTGGAATAAATAGGAGGCCAGCCTTTTAAAATGTTGATCATCTACATATAATATTTAAAAATTCCTATTTTCTGACCAAAGTTATGACTATAGTCACCATAGTGACAAGTTTTGATCTCTTGATCAGTTTCCAGACCTAAGTTTTTTAATTAAAAGACTTCCATAAGGATTCTGAAACACTACCATTTGTATACAAAAATTCCTTATCCTGTAAGTCTTCACAAACTGCACTTATTTCTTGAAATGACTATGTGCTAAGGAATAAGAAGTATCCAGATCCCTTAGGGATTTATAAACAATGGAACTAAATTGAAGTTAATTCCTGGGGAGCTAAAATACCACTGCAGTTCACCAGTTCATAGTGGAGGCTATGGTAAACAGATGAGAGAGATAGAGTACCCTTTATTTTGTTTTGATTTTTGGTGTTTTTGTTTCATTTATTATTTGGTCATAACAGGCAGTACTTAGGAATTCTCCCAGCTTGTTGTTCAGAAGTCTTGGCAGAACTCAATCTTGGACCTCCTGTATGTGCTCTAGTCCATTGAACCAGAAAGTTCATTTGATTCATTTTCATTTCAAATCATTTGAGTTCATTTGACTCATTTTAAATATTAGTGAACTGAATAGGTCCATAGAATCACTGTGGGTTTCATCAATTTCTAGGTGTTTAATTAGAACAGATACCTATCTGGTAATTGTATCTAACATATTGGCTTTCTGGTTGTGGAATAAGAACCATTCTAGCATAGTCAAAATGGAGTCCTAGGAACTTTCTTTCTCCACATATAAATATAATAGGGAAGGGCTGGATAGGACAGCAGGTAGTATGTGGCTGACCCGGGTTTGATCTGTAGCATCCCATATGGTTCTGAGTATGCCAGGAATAGATTTCTGAGCACAGAGCCAGGAGTAACCCATGAGCACAACTTGTGTGGCCCCCAAACCAAAAATAAAATAAATATAATAAAGGAGGAAGCAAAACTGTTGCTTTTTGGAGATGGCAGGTGGAAATATTGCAGAGATTAATGACACCAATAAAAAGTTAAAAGGGAGGCCAGAGAGGTGGCGCTAGAGGTCAGGTGTCTGCCTTGCAAGCGCTAGCCAAGGAAGAACTTCGGTTCCATCCCCCAGAGTCCCATATGGTTCCCCCCCCCCCAAGCCAGGAGCAATTTCTGAGTGCTTAGCCAGGAGTAACCCCTGAGCATCAAACGGGTGTGGCCCAAAAAAAAAACAAAAAACAAACAAAAAAAAAGTTAAAAGGAAGCAGGGGCAATGAAATGTACATTAAGCCAATTTAACTTGTTTGTGAAGAAAGAAGTGAGAATGACTGTGGATTACTACGAATTTAGTCAGGAATACCACCAAATGCAGTTGTTCTTCCATATATATTGTTTTTACTAAAGCAAATTAGCACAGCAATTGGTATCTGGAATAGGAATATAGCTGTTGAGCTGAGAAATGCTATTTCTCCATAATTGCGAGGAATATCAGAAGCAAATTACTTTTACCTGGCAAGGTAACTTCACAGCCTTGCCTCAGGGTTAAATCAATTTTCACACTCCCTCCACAGAGACATTAAACATCTTGATATTTCAGTCATCATTGAATTGACCCAGTGCATTAATAATATTATGCTGATCGGACCTGGAAAGGAAGAAATAGTACAATTTTTTTCTAAATAAAAAAGTTTATGGGGGAGGCTGGAGAAATATCACAGTGGGTAGGGCATTTGCCTTGCACAAAACCAATCTGGATTTGATCCCTAGAATACCATATGGTCCCCTGAGGGAAGAACTAGGTATAACCCCCTAGCCAGGAATAGTCCCTGAGGGAAGAACCCCAAGCACTGCCAGGTGTGACCTAAAAACAAACGAACAACAACAACAACAACAACAAAAAAGGCTTATTAGAAAGTAGAAGGGAAAGGAAGAGAAACTTCCCAGCCACGGGAAACAGTATAGAAATTAACTATACTACTTTAGGAAGATCTTTAACTACCTTCAAAATATATGTACAAATCAGAATCTGAATTCTTTTTTTTTTTTATTTCAACCTCTGTATCATTCAGTTTCCAGTTATGAAATAAATAAGACAGCTTCAAAATTCTTTTCCTTTTTGAGAGAGGAGAGTGGGGTGTTGGGTCATCCTTGCAGGGGCAGGGATTGAAACCCTGTCCTTTTTCTCCAGTCCCAAATCACACATGGCATTCTTCTTTTGTATGAAAAAAGGGACTGTCTGAAAACACATTTCTTTGCCTTGTCAGCTGGCTATGTTAAGCTCTGCTAAAAAGACCCTAAGGTTAAAAGAAATACAAGAGATTTGTTTCTTCCTGTCTATTCCATGACAGCTTCCAACTTCATGCCTTTTGATTTCCGTGCACTTCAATCCCAGCAATGCTTCTTTTCCCTGGTAGCAGCAAGCCCTTTCTACAGCAAAAATTACATTTGTAGTTCTTCTATAGGTCTTGAGTTTTCCTGGACTCAAAAGACATTAACACTAGCAAGCAAAAGCTCCCTCCTTAAATGGCTTGGGTCCTTGAGTTCTATGCAGTTTCTGTGCGTAGCTCAGAAGTGCCAGAATTAACTGATTATAGTGCCTTTACTTCAAAGATCCAAGTTTTAGCTTTGTGGATTTTTTATTTTTTTTGGTTTTGGTTTTTGTTTTTGGGCCACACCTGGTGCCGCTCAGGGGTTAATCCTAGCTATGCGCTCAGAAATCGCTCCTGGCTTGGGAGACCATATGGGGCTACGGGGATCGAACCCGAGTCCGTCCTGGATCAGCCGCTTTCAAGCCAAAATGCCCTACCGCTGCGCTATCACTCTGACCCCTTTTTGGAGTCATTTCGAAGATTTTTTTTCCTTTTCTGCAGCTCCCCTTCACCACCATCCCAGGCATAGAGTTGTTGCCTCTGTCATTCTTAAATTTCTTGTTAGCTTTTAATCAGCCATATGTGAAACTTTTTAATTAACAATTCTTGATTAACTGATGTGGTTTTGATTTTTAATATGAATACTGGCTATTAAAGTTAAAAAGCATTGCTGATAAAGCAAAATTACAACCAGACAACATAATCTAATCATGCTGATCACTTGCACCTATTTTATATTCATCTATATTGTTATATTTTTATATTACTTTGTGGCTATGACCCATCATTCAAATATAAAGGACTGAATTACTAAAGACAGAAAGCATGATTTATTCTTCTCCCTCTTTAAACAAGATTAGCTATATAAATGGTAGTCTTTTGAATAAAATACTTCATTTGGTGTGTGATGAGTGAGTTACAGGTGTTACCCATTCAACCCTAGGAATGGCATGGAAGGACTGGGAGAATGGTGCCTCTGGGTAATTTACCCCTTAGAAGTTTTATCTAAAGAATTCTTTATTTTTTCCCTTTAAATTTATTTAGTTGAAGAGCAGAGATTTTACAGTTATTAGTAGTTATTAATAGTTGAATTTTTTGATATTGCAACAATTCCACCATAGGGTCAGTTTATCAGTGTTCCCATATCCATCATCCCCCATCACCCACCTCTCACCCTGATCAAAAAGATTCTTAGAAGAATCTCAATAAGAATCAGAGTCTAATGATCTATCCATGGGCCCCAAAGTTAGAGAGCACACTGAAGAACTTACATTGTTTTTTTTTTTTTATTTATTTGTTTTGTTTTTTGGGGGTTACACCCGGCAGTGCTCAGGAGTTACTCCTGGCTCTACGCTCAGAAATCGCTCCTGGCAGGCTCAGGGGACCTTAAGGAATGCTGGAATTCGAACCACCTTCCTTCTGCATGAAGGCAAATGCCTTACCTCCATGCTATCTCTCTGGGCCCAAGAACTTACATTGTTAAAGCAAGTATCTTAAAAAAAAAAAAAAAAAGGCAAAGCCATTATTCTGTCAATAAGGCAGCACTTTCAAAAGCTAGTTGTCATATGTATTGTTGCTGATCATAAACACTGAACCTTGGAGCTTGCAGGAGCCCAAGGAGCTTAGGAGTTGAGGGTATGGTTAGGAAAGGCAGGAGGTCTACTGAATGTGCCTTATGGACTCAGCTCCCAATCTTTCTCTTTTTGTATATTGAATTTTTTCTTTAGTTTATAGCTATGTCTTTTTACATATGTCCAGGCTAGCTGCAGATTACTCCAGTAGTATAGTTATATTTTGCAAATTAGTTTCATTATTTTGCAATATAAATTTGATATGGAAAATTTTGTGGATTCTAAATTTAATGTTTATATAAGATATATCCACCTTAATAATTATTAGTGTGATGAGAGAGCTATTGAAGTCTAACACAATTTTTGTACTTGTAAAGTTTGAATTGTTACGAAAATAATGTTAAATGAGCACCTACTTAAATGACTGTTTCATCAAAATGGCTACCAAGGATTTGAAGTGATCATTGTTAAACTGTCTTGTTCAATAATTGCATGCAGTCATTTTAAACATAAAGCCCTACAAATTTTGCGCTTCCAGAAATAATTTCATATTTTAATGAATTTTAAGGAGGCTTTATTTGTAAGCTTATACAAATTCAATACTGAATTATCACCCTGTTTTTCTCACAACTGTAACTTTAATCAAACATTTTCATCTAGTTTGATAGCATTGCCAATGAATTCCCTTTAATTTATCCCAGTGTGCTGTATAAATATCATTTTTCTAAATAACATTACATGAAAAGGGTTGAGGTCCATTTTAACCTTTATATTAGAATTCTCTTTAATATTTGTTTTGTTTTGGGGCAGTGTATGGGAACTGTAATTCAGGGATCAAACCCAGGGTTCCTGTATCTATGCACTCCAGCCCTCTGAGCCATATCCCAAATTCCATGTTTGTGTGAGTGACAGAGTGGAGATGCCTGCCTCAATTGGCACTTGCTGTCTTTCTCATAGCTATTTGGTTGGGGCTTCACCAGACTGCTCAACAGTACTTACTTCCTGTTCCTCACCCCACCCTCTGGGGTTTCTGCTGCTTGAACCTCTCTCCTATTACTTCAAAGCTAGGAAACACACCTGCTTACACAGATGGCCTTGATGGTTATGATCTCCTCGCTCCAGTACCCAGCTACAGTTTCTCACCCAGGGTCATAAGCTTAGCATTGCTCAGAAAGCAGGTATTTGAGGAAACTGACACTAGACCTCACTGGATTGGTATAAGTCTTAGCAGACTACACCTACATTTGGTCTTTATCCTAATTAACTTATTAGGAAAATTCTAAAAACCTTCTAGTAGAGCTATATACCCCTCCCCTTAGATCACGAAGCAAAAGAAACAAAACAAGTATGAGACAGGGTAGAATGAAGGCAATAAGAGCTGAAAATGGGGCAGAGAGCAGAGATTTCAAATGCTCACATGTGATCTAGCACAGTTCACGAAGTGCCTATATCGGGATCTACCACCGAAATCTAGTGGCCAATATTCTGTGTTTCTAAATACTTTGTACACAAACAAACTAGAACTATAACTTTATGTATTTCTTGGGACCTAGCAGAGAATGAAATCACAATAGTTAACACTAAATTCTATTATCATAATTTGATACATTTCTTCCTGGTTAATAGGCTTTGAGCCCAGATACATTTTTAAAAAGTTTTGGGGCCCACCCAGGTGATGCTCAAGGTTTACTCCTGGCTATGCGATCAGTCAGATCACGTCTGGTGCAGCTTGGGGGACCATATGCAGGGCTAGGCAATGAACCTTGGTTGGCTGTGTGCAAGGAAATTGTCCTACTCACTGTACTTTAGCTCCAGCCCCTACGATATTTTAATTTTGCTCTTAATATAGTGTCTTATATATAATAAACTAATTTATTTTTTAGTTTTTGGGCCATACCCGGCGGTACTCGGGGTTACCCCTGGCTCTGTGTTCAGAAATCACTCCTGGCAGTCTCGGGGGACCTTATGGGATTCTGGGGAATGAACCCAGGTCGGCCACGTGCAAGGCAAAAATGTCCTACCCACTGTGCTATGGCTCTGGCCCTGAAACTATTTTTCAATGAATAAATTCAATGAGCATAAACCAATAACTGCCAATACTTGGCTTCCTTAAAAAGTTACTACCAGGGAGGAGATATTTCCTCTATAATTTAACCTTCTCATATAAACTTAATGTGTTACGGTATAATCTGTTTTGACCGGATTCTATCATCATATGTATGCTGAAAGAAATGTTCTGTACTAATCGACAGATGAGACATCCTGACTACTATTCTGCCTACTGTCAAAAAGTCATGAATCATGCCTCTCTTTTGTTCTCTTTATATTTGATACTATTTTCTGTACATGGGATACATTCAGTAAAAGCTCACTACATTTTGGAACCATTGAGAACAGTAAAATTATAATTAGACACAGGGCTTTAAAGTTTATACTGTTCTTTTCCATACATTGTCACTTGATCACAGAAATCCTATAAGAACAAAGATTATAAAGCTTAAAGTTTTAAAGAGTTGGAATTAGGGGGCCGAGAGATAATACAGAGCGTTGGGCACTTGCCTTACATGTGGATGACCTATGTTCCATCACCAGGTCCCCCAAACCTTGCCAGGAGTAGTAATCCCTGAGCACAGAGCCAAAACCCTGAGCAACGCTGTATGCGGCTCCAACAGCCCTCCCGAGAAAAGAATAAAAAAGTTGGAACTAGAAGTCAAATTTTCTGACTCCCACTGCAAGTTCAGTGAATTCAGTCATCTCCAAAAATAAATTTAAGATGATGCTGTTTCAATATAATAAAAACTGTCCTCCCTGAATGAAAAGTTTTAATGAAACCAACATCTATACTAAGTAACCAACTGATTTGAATAATGCTTTTTTTCTCGAAAGAGGCTTTAATTGAATTTATTTTCCTCAAGTAATACTTGGCTTTATAAACCTTTCGTTCATTCATTCCACTTTGGCTAGTTCTTGGTTATGCATAATTTCCCTGTTGGGCTCCTTCAGCAATGTTTCAAAGTTCTTCCCAACTTTTCTTCTCTTTTCCTGTTTACGACAACAACTCTGTAGAAAAAAAATACAAAAATTGTTCAATCTGGGCATCACCGCACATCTTTGTTTCATTTTGTCCCGCAGGCACATTTCATCACCACCAGGGGGCAAACGCAAGGCCTTTTCCAGCAAGGCTTCTCTGCCATCCCTTCCCAACGAGGCTGTACACACAGGGACCCTCAGTTGTCTGCTTTTTGATGGAACCTCCCAGCTAATTATTTCAACCGCAGGGCCCCAGGGAGAGAACAAAGGCTCGGCAGAGAGGGCTTTGGTGGCACTTTCACCAGACAGCAGTCAGAACGCTCCTGACAGCCCTGTTTGCTTCCAAGTATGAAGAGCCGAGGGTTGCAGAGAGAGAGAGAGAGAGAGTGAGGGTGGGTTTCCTGAAGCCTTGCACACAGACCCCTGCGTGTGCAATCGCGTCCCACGGCTTTGCTGTGACCCGTCCGCTGGCAGGGCCAGAATAGCCATTGGCGGTGGAAGAGAATACATTGAACCACCCGCTTTCTAGTAGGGGTCAATAGTCAAAAGGCGTTTTTTGCTCGTTTTCCCGTTTTCATCGGTACGTTTCCATCACAAACTGGCCATTCAATTTGCAGGGTTATCTGAAGAAGAAGAAGAAGGAGAAGGAGAAGGAGAAGGAGGAGGAGGAGGAGGAGGAGGAGGAGGAGGAGGAGGAGGAGGAGGAGGAGAAGGAGAAGGAGAAGAAGGAAGAAGAAGAAGAAGAAGAAGAAGAAGAAGAAGAAGAAGAAGAAGAAGAAGAAGAAGAAGAAGAAGAAGAAGAAGAAGAAGAAGAAGAAATATTTGCTAAATAAAATAAAAAAAAATCTTGCATGAAAAGAAAGGCAGCAATCTAAGAGTCGAAGCAGCAGCAGCTGTGATTAAAGGACGGGGAGAAGGTCTTGGAATCTGGACGCGATCTGGAGTCCAGTCTAGCACGCCCGAGGGGGAACCCCAAATCTGGCCCCTCTTCCCCTCTAGGGCCCGGTGCGTGGAGGGGTTCGGATGCTTCGAAGCTTTATGGACCAGGAAGGAAGGAAGCCTTAGCCCCGAAGGAGCATTCTAAGCCGAGACAGGAAAAAAATTAAATAAAAAATCCGCCCTGCTGCACCCCCCAAAAAAACCAGGCCTGAGGGGAGGGGTGGGGAGAGTCGATTTATTTCCCGGTTGCACCGCGGGGGGCTTTTAGGTCGGGGCGCCCACTGGGCCTGGGCCTGAGCAGGAGAGGGGGTGAAGTTGGCGCCCCATGTCCTCAAACGGTGGGCCCTCAGTGCCCGGGGTATGTGTGTGTGTGTGTCTCTCACTCGCCTCCTTCCTCCCCTCCCTCTGTCCCTCCCGCCACGCGAGCGCCCCAACGCTTCGGAGCGGCGGCGGCGGCGGCAGGAAGCAGCCGAGGGGGCGGCGGCTGAGCCGAGCGAACACGCCCGCTTCCGGCAGCTCAAGGGTTACGGCCGGCGGCGGCGCGCGGAGCGAGGGGAGGCGGTTGCTGACAGGTGGCGCCTGCGCACTGCGAGCGCTCATTGTGCCCGCAGCTGCCGAACGGCCGAGCCCGCCCGCCCGCCCGCCTGCTGCCCGCCTGCCCGCCTGCCGCCCGGGCGCTCGGCGCTTCAGCCGGCCACAGCCCGGCGTGTGGTGCGGCCGTTCCCGCGGCCTCCTCCTCCTCCTCCTCTTCCTCCTCCCGTCCCCCTCTCCCCCCTCGCCCCGGCTCCGTCGCTCGCCCGCCCGCCCCCCACCCGCCCCTCCCTCGAGGCGAGAATGCCCTGCCCGGAACAACCCAGCCGCAGCCGCAGCTCCTCCTAGATGGCTCTGGTCACGGTCCAGCGCTCGCCGACCCCCAGCACCACCTCCAGCCCCTGCGCCTCGGTGAGTCCGGCCCGCCCGCCCCGGCGGTCCTCGGCTCGCTTCTGTCACTGCGGCTCCCACAGCGCTGTCGCCTCAGCGGGTCCCGCCGAGACACACTGCGCACGCGCGCAGCACGGCGCTCTGCACAGCACAGCACAGCACAGCACAGCACAGCACCGCGCCGCTTCCCAGGCCTGGGCGCTCGGCTGGCCCGGGGGACGGACACACACACACACACACACACACACACACACGCAGGCGGGCACACACCACACGCAGCACACCCTGGAACCTGGGCGCTCGGCTGGCCCGGGACACACACACACACACACACACACACACACACACACACACACACACACACTAGAACCTGGGCACTTGACTTGCACACACACACACACCGGTTTGCCTGGGAGACACACACACAGGCACCCAGGAACACACACACACACCACACACACACAGTGGAACTCACAGACAAACACACACTCTGCAACCTGGGCACTTGGATTGCACACACACACACACTGGAACCTGGACACCTGATTTGCGCACACACACACACACACACACACACACACACACCCTGGACTTGGCTTGCACACACACACACACAACCACACACACCACACCACACCACACCACACCACACCACACCACATCCCCGCCGTCGTCCAGACGAGCTCCAGGAACTGCAGGGAAGGTTTCTCTTTTGGCTCCCATCGCACCGGGCACCCAGCTCTCACACACTCACTCACTCACTCACTCGCCCTGCTGTGGCATGCCTGCCTGCCTGCCTGCCTGCCTGCCTCTGGCTTGAGCACTTCCTTTCGGGGATGAGTCATTCTGCTTGTCCACCCTGCCCCCCTCTTTTTTCCTTTCCCCTCGGTTGGCTCTGCTGCCAGGTAGCACTCGGGGTTCTCACACTGCCCCTGGCCCACACCCTAGTCCGTTGGACCCGTTCAGTCCCGCCATCCTGCGCACCCATCATCCATCTAGCTATCTGCCTTTTGGCGGAGGGTGGTGATGGTGGTGGTGGTGGGGGAGCCTGTCTCAATAGGCACTTGCTGCCTTTCTCGGATTCTCTTGGATTCTGGCTTCACTGAGCTGCTCCACGGTAGTTACTTCGTGCCCCCCCCCCCCACTGCACTCCCCATTCCTGGTCTCCCCCAGTGGTGGTCATGGTCTCTGCTGCTTAGACCTCTTAACCTCTCCCCAACGACGTCTCAAAGCATCTGGCGCTACCTTGATGGCCAGCGCCAATTCATTTCCATCTTATGGTCGTTCCTGCTTTTACACTCATTGCTCGTGATTGATCTGATTGTTGGGGTCGTGTTTATCTGGCTCGTTACTCGCAAATGCCAATGCCAGTGAAGCATGTTTCCAATAAGGAAAATACCCAGGAGCCAGCCTAATCCTCTTGCTGGAGCCTCCTTTTTTTTTTTTTTTTTAACCTTCCCTTTTCTCCCCACGCCCACTCCTTTACACTCTATTCTTTTAGGCTTTTATTTCTGAAAATATTTATTTATGATATATATTACATCTAGCCACAGTGGGGGCGAACTGGGATCTTTAAAAGGAAGCCGATGTCTTGGAGGAAAAGAGAATGAAAAATATGAGCAATTGAAAAATGAAAACCTTCTCGAACTTCTGACATCATTGTCATTTTAAAAGCGGTGTTAGGGGATTCAATGAACATTGTAACACTTTCTACTATAGAAAGAAATGGGGTTCCTTTGATTAATGTATGTTATTCGAGGAGCAAGCTTTGCTCTTTTGAGAATATGCTGATTTTGTGATTTCAACAGAGGCTCCTGAATTTCAAAATGATGCGAGGCACAGTTATGGTTTCCGTTTTTTTCCCCCTTGGGTATTATTCTTTTTGTGTTCTGTGTGAACAAATTGACGACTGTATTATCCTAATTCTAGAAGTGGTTATACTACAGAGGTTAACTTGCATTATGCTACTCTAGAGAGGAACTAGAACCCTTGGGCAAAAGTTCAGGGAGGTGGCTTTTTAAGTGTGAGGAGGAAATGTGGGGCAATACAATGGGGGGTGTCTTGCAAAATAACGAGAGCTCACTGCTGAAAGTATTCATGTAAAGAGTGGAGAAGCCTTTACCTAGGAAGTAGGATAAGTAATTTCTGCAACAGTGAGGGGCTCTAAGGTTCTTGCAAACTATTTTTGGGATGGGGAGCAAGACTGAGGAGAACCTTCAAAGCAGAGCTGAAGGGGCCCTTCTCTTGGGTTCCCTATGTGTATGACTACTGAATACAAGGGCCTAAGAATGCAGTACTTTTAGGGCCCTGCGGTGCCAGGTTCTGCCAGGGCGCTCTGGTGGTGCTAGGGCGCCTCCAGAATTGCATCCAGCCTTGCTCAAAAGGCCCTGTAGTGTTAGGGATGGGACCTCCAGGGCTATACCTATGGATGCTGGGGATGTGTAGGAGTGGGTGGGAGCTGGACATCCTATGCTGCATTGCTTGTGTCCTTCTAGACACTCTTTCAAAAATATTAAGCTTCTGTAATTTGAGATTATTACTCTTCAAGGTATTTGAAGCATTTTAAGGGCTAGGACAAATAATAGAGATATAAATTTAGTAAATACTTTATTTATTTGGATGGGAGGGTGTCTCCCAAATTTTGCTTAGAAGGCCCAAGGCCCCATACAGCAACTCTTGGCCTACGAGGCCTGCAGTTTTGTGCAAGAGCTTGAGGATGCAGTGCTGCTCAGGCACTGCAGTGCAGGGAATTACTTGGCCACCCCAGAGTGGTGGGGGGTCATGTGGTGCCAAGCTCCAACCCAGGTAGGCTACATAGACTGTTCTGTGTCTGTAGACTGTCCAGTCTCTTAATACATCACTTTTATATGCTAGCTTTGGG
The DNA here is from genome assembly GCF_024139225.1 of Suncus etruscus. NCBI lineage: Eukaryota > Metazoa > Chordata > Mammalia > Eulipotyphla > Soricidae > Suncus > Suncus etruscus. The sequence continues at coordinate 167,063,827 of NC_064848.1, read as the reverse complement.
ATAGTCATAACAAAACATCATACCACTGTAATGCATTCTACTGGTAAACTCTTTGAGGAGAGTGTTACTAGGCCTGATATTTTTCTTTTTTCTTTTTTAATTAAGTTGTATTATTTTTTTCTTTATTTAAACACCAAGATTACAAACATGACTGTATTGGGCTCAGTCACTAAAAGAACACCCCCTTCACCAGTGCAACATTCACACTACCAATGCCGCCCTTCACCCTCCTCCCCACACCCCTGCCTGTATTTGAAACAGGCATTCTACATCTCTCATTCATTAACATTGTCATGGTAGTTGTTAGTGTATTATTTCTCTAATGAGAAAACACCCAAAGGTTTGTAGATAAACCAAAAAACCAGCACTGTTGTAACATTTCCCTTGGGCACTGTTGAAAACAGTTTATGCCAGAGGTTCCTACTCTTATTAGTTCTGCCACCCCTTTTCAGGAAAAAAACCCAAAACACTCCACCTCCTACATTCTTTAAGTAATCTATATTTAAATGAACAGCAAACTTTAAGTGAACTGAGTCCCCCATCCCAGCCCCTAATTTTAACAGAGATCACTACTAGCTTCCTGCATTAGTTCCATTGGGGAGGGGCATATCACCCACTTTAGGAAACACTGGCTTGTGCTATAATAATATTTGTATATAAAATTATCACATTGACAGTAAATTTATTTCACTTGATATGACTTAATTACTTAAACTTAGTTGTTTTAAAGTTGTGAGATGTTAGTCACTTTTTTTTTTTTTTGGTTTTTGGGCCACACCTGTGACGCTCAGGGGTTTACTCTGGCATGCCTCAGAAATTGCTTGTGGCTTGGGAGATCTTATAGGACGCCAGGGGATTGAACTGTGGTTTATCCTAGGTTAGTGCGTGCAAAGCAAACGCCTTACTGCTTCTTGCGCCACTGCTCCGGCCCCAGTAGTCAATTTTGACATAAGTGTTATGTGGTAACCTTAGGGTAAGCTGAAGGGTAGCTCTATTTCTATTTGTATGTAGTAAACTTGTTATTTCTTGTATATTTGGCATAGGTGTCAAGGAATGCTGGAATTTGGATATGCATTTGTGTATAGGTGTGAGAGGGAGAGAAATTCATTTGACTAATGAACCAGCTTTCTTTCTTTCTTTCTTTCTTTTTTCTTTTTCTTTCTTCTTTCTTCTTTTTCTTTCTTTCTTTCTTTCTTCTCTTCTTCCTTTCTTTCTTCTTTCTTTCTTCTTTCTTTCTTTCTTTCTTTCTTTCTTTCTTTCTTTCTCTTCTTCTTTCTTCTTTCTTTCTTTCTTTTTTTTTTCTCTTTCTTTCTTTCTTTCTTTCTTCTTTTCTTTCTTTCTTTCTTTCTTTCTTTTTCTTTCTTTCTTTCTTTCTTTCTTTCTTCTTTCCTTTTCTTTCTTTCTTTCTTTCTTTCTTTCTTTCTTTCTCTTCTTTTTCTTCTTCTTTTCTTTCTTTCTTTTTTCTTTCTTTTCTTTCTTTCTTTCTTTTTCTTTCTTCTTTTCCCTCCCTCCCCCTCCCTCCTCCCTCCCTCCCTTTCTTCCTTCCTTCCTTCCTCCTTCCTTCCTTCCTTCCTTCCTTCCTTCCTTCCTTCCTTCCTTCCTTCCTTCCTTCCTTCCTTCCTTCCTTCCTTCCTTCAATTTGGGGCCACACTCGTGGGCTCAGGACCGAGTCCTGGCTCAGGGGTCACTTTTGTGATGATTAGAACTGAGGATTGAAATTGGGATTAGTCCTAGGTAAGGCAAACACCTTACATTCAATACTATCTCTTCAGCCTTCTTTTATATTTAAATCATCTATTTCATTTCATCTGAAGCTGTATTTAGTCGTTTGTTTTTTGTTTTGGGGTCACAATTGATGATGCTCATGGTTATTCTGGCTCTGCCTTCAGGGATCACTCTTGACAGGCTCGGGGGGGGGGGCGGGCATGTGGAGTGCTAGGGATTGTTGCCCTACCAACTTTACTATTTCTGAACCAAGCTATTTCCTTGTCTTGTTCAGTGCATGAACTGCATATATTTGTGTTGCATCTCTTGTTGCAAGAATAGGTAGAATTGAATTGAGAATAAAAGATAAACAGGAAAGGAAAATTTTTGTGAAGATGGAAATGTAAAGTTTAAAAATGAAGTATTTTGGGGTTGGAGCGATGGCACAGCGGTAGGGCATTTGACTTGCACGTGGCTGACCCAGGAAGACCTCGATTAGATCCCCCTAGCATCCCATATGGTCCCGCAGGAGCCAGGAGTGATTTCTAAGCGCATAGTCAGGAGTAATCCCTGAGTGTCACCGGGGCTGGCCCCACCTCTCCTCATAAAAGTAAAATTAAGTATTTTAAGCATTTGGAAAAGGGAGCAAAACATGTGTCAACTCTTCAGTATTCTTTTATTAGAGATTAAACAAATCCATTGTCATCTTCTTAATGTGAATTACTGTTATAGATAAGACATTGACCTTGTCTATCAAGATCTTATAAGTTTGGGAGGAATTAAACAAGACTAGAGGAAGAACAGACAAGTGGTGAGAGGGGAGACAGGGAGTATGAGGTGAATGAAATCACACATAAACAGTTTGTAAGGGAATGAATTTAGACAGTTTGTATTGTCTGAATTTAGATTCATATGAATTCATAAAATGCAATAGTAGTAATAACAGTACTTCTTGGTTCTTAGCCTATCCCAAGCATCATGCTGAGTTTGATGTGAATTAATTCATTAACTCCTCAAAATATGCACTAGGAAAATTGCTACTACCACCATTTATAGGTGAAAAAAAAAACCAAACAAAACAAAGAGCTATTAAGGAAAGTACCTGCTAATATTCATTTGTTGAAACTGTTACTCATATCCAAGTATACATAACTTTAGACCCTTTTTTTTCCTTGTGATAATTAAAGAGAAGTCTTCAGAGTAGGTGACTTACAAACCAAGGCCTTTAAGGATGTTTTGACTTTTAATGGATTAAGATAGAAACCTGGGAGGCAGAAAGCATTCTGTATATAGAATTGATGTATACACCAAGGCATATCTGAAAAACTTAAATAGACCATTTTGAGGAACAATAGAGGTAGAAAAGAAGAGCTACAAATGCACAGGGAATGCTGAGTTTTGGAGCTTGAACTTGAAGTAATAAGTACTTTACAGATTTTTGATCACTGTAGTATTTTAAGAAAATTGATGTAGCTAAATGGCCAGAGGGATTTAAGAAAGGAGAAAGGCCACAATTGGAGCTAGAGATGGTTTTAGTAAGTAGCCAGGTGTGAGAAAACAAAGTTCTGAATTGGTTGAGATTGAGAAGTGTTAATGAGGAGAAAGGGAAAGATGCTAGGGATTGTGAAAAGACACAAGGACACTGGGATTTGAGGAGGAATGTTAGATGACATCTTTGGGAATGTTTTACTCTTCCTAAGTAATAGATGCTTCTTATTTATGATCCCCCCCCCCACCCTTTTTTTTAGCCTAGTCCTAGGCTAGCACAGGCAAGACAAAGTTTGCCTTACCGCTTGTGCCACCGCTCTGGCCCCTGGTATAGAATTTTCTAATGGACGCTATTTAATCCAGGTTTATATAAACACAGTGAGGTGCCATAATTATCTTGTGTTTTTGTGTAGTGTCTTATACTTTTCAGAATGTTTCTTACTATTGAGCTTGTTTAATTCTAGAGAACCTCATAAATTACACATGACTGATTACTAAAGTTAAAAATCTTGCTGAAAGTTACAAATCTGATTGGTGTTTACAGTAGAAATAAAATCCTTGACTCCCCTGGTCCACATTTTTCATTGGTGTGATAACAGAAGTCTTTGTATAACTTTCTGATCCTGAGTACTTGATTGCTCTATTGTCTGGGAAACTGACTTGCGATAGAATCAAGAACTCACACTCCCTTGGAGTTCATTAATATTGCAGCCTTGGCTACCTAGAACAGAATCATCTGTGCAAACCAGTTTTTGATAATAGCCCTTTAAAGCTTGTTTTCCTTAAGTTTACACCGATTTTTTTTATAGTCTTGGTTATATTGTTTCCTTATTCTTTTATTACCATCAACAAAATAAGAATGGAATGTGGAATAGGAAGGAAAGGGGCTGCTGAAGGCGCTCTCATAGTGCTAGAAATGATAACTGGTGGATTTGGGGAGGAAGAAGAAAACCTATAAAGAGCTGGCATTAAAAAAAAAATCTAGGGGCCGGGCGGTGGCGCTAAAAGGTAAGGTGCCTGCCTTGCCTGCGCTATCCTTGGACGGACCGCGGTTCGATCCCCCGGTGTCCCATATGGTCCCCCAAGCCAGGAGCAACTTCTGAGCGCATAGCCAGGAGTAACCCCTGAGCGTTACCGGGTGTGGCCCAAAAACCAAAAAAAAAAAAAAAAAAAAAAAAAAAATCTAGCAGTTAGTGTAATGAGAGGACAAATACCCTTCTCATACCCAGTAGTCACACAGAGCTGCAATTATATGGTCATAATGATGACCTTGAATCATAAGAAGCTTAATCTTGTTTTGCCATGATATAAGCAGTCACGATTGAGTGAGTTGTATTTTTTAGATGAATGTCCATTCAAGTTTCATCAAAGTTGTGATGTTTAAATGCACATTTTAATTAATTGGGGGATTTATTTCACATGTATCTTATTTCCTGATGTTGCTGAGTTAATAAGATATTGAATAATGTATGTCTATATATAAGTTTTTTATATATAAATAGTATCATGCTTTTCTCTTGGCAGAGAAAATATAACGATAGCAAAGCTCAAAACAATCTCCATATCAAAGCACGATGTCTTGAGGAGGTTCATCCTTCCCTCCTTTTTCCTTTCCTTTCTTTCTCTTTCTGTCTTTAATTGCCCCCTTTCTTTTTCTTCTTTTTTTTTATTGTGTTTTGGGGCATACCCAGAGATTTTGGCCATATCTAGGGGTGCTCAAGTGTTACTAACTTAGGGATTTAGGCTTTTCTTTCTTGGAGGCACTTAGGGACCATGTGGTGCCAGGGATTGAACCTGGTCTCCTGCATGTAAAATACATACTCCAGCTTTCTTTCAGGACTTCCCAATTTTCATTTTTGCTATTTATAAATTATGATGCAATAAGAGTGAGCTGCATAGAATTATCTCATTGCATTTTGTAACATTTAAAATTTTAGAAATGCAGATACTGGATTATAGAAACAATTTTAGACTCCTCTTATCTATTTACACTCTCTAGATGTTGTTCCAATTAAAATTTATTCTAGTCAGTCTAAGAATGTTTGTTTCTACTGACTATCAACACTGGATATTCTCATTTTATTTGCAGTCACTAATTTTTGATAGCTCATACAGTCTAGTTAGTTCTTTAGCATATACAGAGTATGGCCTGGAGCCCTCACATCACTAGGTGTGGGTTCTGTACAATCATAAAGGTGTAGGTGGGAGCAGAGAGATAGCTCAGTGGGCTGAATGCATGCTTTGCTTGCTGAAAACCTGGATTTTGTTTAATTTCCAGCACTGTATCTCTGAACATTGACAAGAGCCATACAAAGTGGGGAATAGCTCCTGAGCATGGCCAGATGTGACTCAAAAACAAAAACAGTGCCCTCACTGGTTTGATCTGTATTTTATTATTGGGTTGGATATTTTTCAGGTATGTATTAGAGAAATTTTTATTAACTTCTAAGTATGATAACTTGATTCAGTCGTAGTCTAAACCCCCTTAATAGCAGTTTTATTTACTTATTTGCTCTTTTTGAGCCACACTCAAAAAACCCAGGCTGTTCTGTGCTTGGGGGTCATTTGTAGCTATACTTGATGCCAGAGATCAAAACTTGATCTCCTTCATGCAAAGCTTGTTCTCAGCTTTGTTTTAATAAATTGAGTTCAGTAATTAAGTAAATAGAGGTGTGGAAGTTAGACTGAAATCCTGTATTTCTATTTTTTTAATTTTAAGGTTTTTATTTTTATTTTATTTTTATAATATCTTTATTTAAGCACCATGATTACAAACATGTTTGTAATTGGGTTTCAGATATAAAGTTTATTTATTTATTTTTTGTTGTTATTAACTCTTTATTATATTTATTAAAACCCTTTGCATTTTTTGCCTCCTCCTTCCTCCCTCCCTCCCTTCAAAACCCTTTGTATGTTAATTGTAGTGTTCTTTGAATGTTTGTCCTTTGAATGTAATGTCCTTTCAAAGTTTTGCTAGGAAGATTTTTCATTTTTTGTAGGAAGAAGACTCTATTAGGCACACTCCCAGGTCCAGGGACTACATCTAGTGTTACTTGCCATTTGTATGACAGTTCAGTGCTCTGACCCAAGTGGTGCTAGGGACCTTCAAGGACACACTAATGTGCTGGGGGCATGTGTTGCTGTGAATCTCACACCAGGCCTAGCACTTATAAAGGAATGCACCCCAGTCCTTTCAGCTATTACCTGGCCTTTTGCTAGCAAGACTTAATGAGCCAGCCTTGCTTACCTTTTCAATCTTGTCTCTTCCCAAGTTCCTGCCTTGCACACTGCTCAGTTTAACTGATACCATGCTTTCATTGGTCCTTAGGCTTTGCAAATGGCTTTTCTCTTTACCTGGAACACTTTTCCTTTATTTCTTTGCCTGATTAATTCCTACTCATCCTTTAGGTCTCAACTTAAATGTCACTTCTAGGAAACTTCCCTGACTACTCCTAGACTATGGTAGGTGTTCCTGTGTGTACCATAGCATTCTTGTACTTCACTAACCCATGTTCACTCTTATTTCACTAACATGTTACTGTACTTGACTGTTTACCACTCCAGATAACCTTTAAACCAGGAAATAGGTTTATTTTCAGATTTTTGTAACACCAGGATTAAAAATATTGAACACATATATCATTGGAAAGATGGTTGTACTAATTTTAGCATCCTTTTCATTTTGAGTTCTTTTTTATTTTTTGGTTTTTGGGTCACACCCGGAGGTGCTTAGGGGTTACTCCTAGCTCTGTGCTCAGAAATCGCTCCTGGCAGACAAGGGGGACCATATGGGATGCCGGGATTCGAACCACTGACCTTCCTGTGTGCAAGGCAAATGCCCTACCACTGTGCTATTGCTCTGGCCCAGGTTCTTCCATATATTTTTTAAAGCTTTTTATTTTTTGTTTCCAGAATTCTAAAGGATATAACCATTTAAAAGCTTATGACATATCTATCTAAATGGCCTGTCAGAAATATTGAATCAATCTCTGGTGACATACTATATCTATATAAATGTTTACTTCACTGTACTCTTATGGGTCCTAAGTATCATTATTCATTTATCATCATAAATACTATTGGTTGTTGAATACTCATATACTAAACTCTTACATTTATTATTTAATTTTTTTCTGGGGTGTATGTATTATTATTTTCTCTATTTTGCAAAGCAAATCAAGTCCCAGAGAAGAAAAACAAATTGCCCAATATGGGTCTGGTGTCTGATCACTAGTATTTTATTGTTTCTTTCGCTTTCCATTTTTTTTAGAGGTTACAAACATTTTCAAATACTTATTACTATGTTTTATATTCCCTGTTTTGTAAGCAATTAATATATATTTTCTGGGGCTTTTTTTTGGGTGGGGGATATAACCGTGATGCTTAGGGTTTATTCCTGATTCTGTATTCAAGTCACTCCTGGCAAGCTCAAAGGATCCTAAGGGGTGCTGGACATCGAGCTCTGGTTGGCCGTATACAAGGCAGAGATGCTCTACTTGTTGTACTATCATTCAAACCCCAGTAATTTATATTTTTCATCATAGTTTTCTCCATGGATAGTTAATTTTGCTATATTGATTTATAAATTAGTCTTATGCTAAGACTAATCTTTCTGTTATGTTGCATATTTTGTCCTAGTTTTACATTTTATTTTTTATTCATTTTAGTATAGACAGTTTAGAAATGGTAATGCTATTAACTTAAAGCCTTTTTCATGTTTTTTTTTTTTTTTGGTTTGTTTTGTTTTTGTGGTTTTTGGGTCACACCCAGCAGTGCTAGGGGTTACTCCTGGCTCCATGCTCAGAAATTGCTCCTGGCAGGCACGAGGGACCATATGGGATGCTGGGATTCGAACCGATGACCTCCTGCATGAAAGGCAAACGCCTTACCTCCATGCTATCTCTCCAGCCCCCCCCTTTTTTCCATGTTTTTAAAATTATTTTTCTAGTTCAATTTTCCATCATGAGAAATATATACCCTTTTTTATAATTTACTTTAATATCTGAAATTTATCACAGAGTATAAGGTAAATATTATTTTTGTTCCAAATAGTTAACAACTTGCAACTTCCATTGGTTAATTTTATGAAGTAATCACTTATTTTTTCCCCCTCTTTTGGGGGGGGTACTTTTAAAGGCTATCCTGAAGGGCCCTGGAGACACTCCAGGAAATGGTCTGGAGGTTGTTATGTGCTATCAGGGATGGAAAACAGGAGCTGGTGTATTCCAGGTTTGAGACTAGCCCTTTGAGCTAGCTTTCTGGCCCTTAGTCTTTTATTCTAGTAGAGTGTATAATTTTATGTTTGGAAAATAATGAATTGGAATATGCAGAAATTTCCAAACTTATTTAACCTACTAACTTATTAACTTACTAACCCTTTCATTAAAATAAATAAGAAGAATAAAGAAAGCAACTCCCCTTCTCCCACACCAAAATCTAACTTTAAGTGATTTACCCCCGTCTCCATAGATCATTCCTGCATCTCTCAAAGGCAGGATTGCCCACCTAGGGTATTGTGATGTGTTCCACTGAAGTCCTAATCTCACATAATTTGTACCAAAGCAATTTAAGTAATAGTATTCATTAAATGGACAAAAAGTTAAATTAGCTTAACTTCCTTAACCCATCTTTTGGTACTTAAAAGATTAAGTACCAGAGGCTGCTAGTATAAGTGGTCCCTTCTGTGTCTAGTTTGTTGTAAATTGGGTATCGATTCTGTTGTAGTTGGCTTTGGATTTGGTGCTTAAGTTTGATCATTTTTTATTTCTACTCAATGTTTACATGACCATTTGGTCTTGGTGCCCTCCATTATTTCCCCCCTAAATTTGTGAGGCAGAACAAGATGATTCAAGTTATGTGGTTCTGTTTGAAGGTAAGAAAAAAGGAAAAAAAGGTAGGGGGCAAAAATTCAAACAAGCAAAAAAAAAAAAGGAGTTCTTCTAGAGACTATAAAAATTAGTTTAAAAAAATTAGTTTAAGAAAAGAAAGGGGAAAAAGAAGGAAAACATAAAAATAATACAAATACAAATAATAATAATAATAATAATAATAATAATAATAATAATAATAAAAAGCCGAAAAGCACCAGGGGATATGGGATATGGGATGCATGCTGGGAACAGGGGTGGAGGGAAGACAACATTGGTGGTGGGAATGCCCCTGATTCAAAGTCACTACCTAAAATATTACTGTGAAAGATTTGTAGTCCACTTTGGTCAAAATAAAAATTATTTAAAAAATATTCCCCCTCCCGCAAATAAAAAGATTAAGTACCACAGGTACAGTAAGGTTTCTTGTCTTTTCTATTTGACTTTCAGTGAGAGGAAGGGAACAGGTTTTATATTATTCTTGATCTACAGGAGGCAATGGGCAGAATCTGCAATAAAGTACTTCCTTCTTTTAATGTATCATCCTTAAAATCATTCCTTGGCTCCAGCAGCTAAATTCCTAGTGTTTTTCCATTATGTGCTTGTTTTCATGTTCTTTATATACCTGACCCATTGTAAACATTCTCATGTTCGTGTTTATCATTTATTTGTTAATTTAAAAAAAAACTATAGCTGCAGTAGGGAAACTATTAAAATAATTAATTTAAAGAACAGTGTAGTTATTCATAGGACTGTTTTAAAAAATATTTTACTGAAACCATTGTGATTTACAAAGTTCTTCCTAGTGGGTTTCAGACATAAATGTTTTAAGGCTAATCTCATCACTAGTGTCAACACCTTCCATCAATGTTCCTGGAGTGCATCCATGTCACAACTCTTTTCCCCTAGCTTGCAGCATTTTAAGTTTTTATTGTTAAAGTTTGGGTCTCATTTTATTGTTGTTGACTTTGGCTTGGATATTTATTTCTATCCTTTTTTAATACTACTAATGCACCTGAGACCACTTAGTCCCTGGCCCCCATCCTTTCATATTTGTCTTTTTCCTTCTCTACTCAATTTCTTTTCTTCTTGCTGTACTCTAGGGCCAGGGGTGCTCTAGACACCTTCCATTTAAACCATTGCATTTCTTCATGGAGTTATTCTAAATACCACATATAAGTATTTATCCTACGTCTTCTGGCTTTATTTAGCAAAATATTTTCCAGTTCCATCCATGCTGCAGCATTGCATAATTGCATCATTCCTTAGAGCTATGATAGGGCTCTTAAATCCATTTTGAAATTTGCCAGAGGCCACTGTATATGAACGAGACCTGAGAGATCTTGTCAATCATCAGATATTTTACTCCAGCTATTTTGTGTAGATACGTCCTATTCATTCTCTTCCTTTAGTTGTCAGCACTAGTCCTTTTCAAATACCTTTACAAATTGCCTTGTTTTGGTTGTTGTTCAGTATAATAGTACAGGTATTTCAGGGTATTATTATTTCCTATTTTTTTGTAAAGAAAAATTTTGGCTCAGAACTGTAGTGAAAAGTTCTATAGTTACTAGAAACCTGCACCCTCAGATTTCTAGAGAGATCAGATATTAATTACTAAATGGGGGATGATATGTTTTAGAAGCCAGTTTTTGGCCTCAAGAAGCTTAGTTACATGAAGGGAAAATTGGTTAAGTTAGTAAATCATTTGTCTTAAAAAAGTATGAGTGTGAGCTGGCAAACAGGTTTAGAATGAGTTGTAACGGTAGAATTTTTTCTCTTAATGAAAATTGTTAAGGATTTTAAAAATATCCCTTTTTAATTTTCTTTTTTATAACAATTAAAAAATTCATTTTCCAGGCTGGGAGCAATCTCAAAAGGAGTTCTTGGTTTAAATGTGCAGGGCCTCATGTTTGAACCCAGTGGTGCAACACTGGGTTTCTGAGTGTTTCTGAGCAACACTGGGTATAGCCCTGGTGGCCTCTACTGCTACTGGGCCAAGGAGTACAGCATCACTAGTCTAGGCACCAAAAAACCATTGACTTGCACAGCTGGACTGAATATCACTGGGGGTGGCTCCCAGGCCAGGCCTCTGAGCATTACTGAGGAGGTCCAAGATATTAATAAATATTTTTTCCCCTTTCCTTTCTTTTGTTGTTGATCTAGATGATATTTGAGGTTTGCACACTTGATTGTAGTACTTAACCTCAGATCGTACTCTTGGTGTGATACTTGCACTTACTTGATTTGCTCATACATTTGGTTATGATGTACCAAAAGTGGGTCATGTTTGATACTGATGGTCACACTGGAAGTGCTGGGGATCAATGTAGGTAGGAAACAGTCTCTGGCCTGATGCTTAAGGCAGGCACTCTACTATTGAACCTTATTTAGGGGCCCCAGGAAGAAGGGAAGAAGCCTTTTTAAACCTGATGTGGTTGGTACCCTATATCTGTTGGGAATCACAGGCATCAGTGTAACTGATACAGTGCAGAAAGTTGGCTACAGGAGTAAAGATAATTTCTTATGAATTTTAATGCCTTTTTCCTAATTTTTAATCTATAATATTTTATGTATTTTCTCCTGAATTTTCTTTAAAATGAATTTGTTAAGAGTTGTAAGAGCATCAACCATAACTGCCTTTATAATCTACCATGTTTCAAGTATTTGCTATATTCTAGACAATAGGTTCAGCACTGAACAGGCACTATAGCAGTTATTTGAAGGAATATCATTATTGCCTCCACTGTCTCCAGTGAAGAAACTGATTTTTTTAATTTACTAATAATTTTAGTTTTTGGATCACACCCAACTGTGCTCAGGGCTTATTCCTGTGTCTGTGCTCAGGAATCATTTTTGGTGGACGTCACTGGTCCATAGGGTGCTGGGGATTGAACCTATATCAGCTATGTGTAAGGTAAGTTTCTTACCTGCTATACTATCTCTCTGGCCTCTGAAGAAACTGATTTTTAGAGGGATATTTAGATTCCCTCAGTTAAAAATGGCAGATGAGAGATTTAAACTTTGTTTTGTCACACTCAGAGATCAATGACCAGTCTAAATTATAATCTGGATGTTAGAGTTAATTTCTATGTTTAGATCCTTTAATTCTTTCATTTTTTTATTTCTTTCTTTATATTGGTTTTTGGGCCATACTGGGCAGCATTCAGGGGTTACTCTTTTTTTTTCTTTTCCTTTTTTTTCTTTCTTTTGAAGGGAGGGAGGGAGGGAAGGAAGGAGGGAAGGGAAGGGAGGAAGGGTGGAAGGGGGGGAAGGGAAGTGAGGAAGGGAAGAGAAGGAAGGGAGGGAGGGAGGAAGGGAAGGAAGGAGGATGGAAGGGAGGGGGGGAGGGAGGACCAGAGGTTACTCTTGGCTCTGTGCTCAGGAATTACTCCTGGTAGACTTGATGGTGCATATGGGATACCAGGAATCGAACCTAGGTCAGCCCCATACAAGGTAAATGCCCTTGCAGCTGTACTGTTGCTCTGACCCCTGTTCTTCCATTCTTAACAGGCTGTTTTGTTTTGTTTTTTACTTTATTATTGTTCTGCTTTAGTTGGAATCACTATAGTTTAAGTCATTTTGCTGCTTGATAAACCCAGTTTAACAGAAGTTTTTTGTGTTTTCTTTTTGATTTTGTTTTTGGGCCACACCCAGCAGTGGTCAGGGGTACTTCTGCCTCTGGGCTCAGAGGTCATTCTTGTAGTGTTCAGGGACCATATGGGTTGCCAGAGATCAAACCTGGGTCAGCTGCGTGCAAGGCAAAAAGCCCCACCCTCTGCTATTGCTCTCCTGGCCGGGTTGAATGCTTTCTTAAGCACATGTGATGATATAACAATGTCATCACATTAGACTTAAGACATATTTTAAAAGATAAAAGGGAAAAAAGAGAGGGAGAGGGAAGAAGAGAAAGAAGAAAAATGTCTGCTGTAGGGGCAGGCAAGGGGATGGAGATGGGACAGTGGGGAAGATAACTGGGGAAATTGGTGGTGGGAAATGAACACTGGTGAAGGGATGGATGTTGGAACATTGTATGAGCAAAACTCAACTATCAACAATTTTTTTAATAAATTTTTATTGTGATCGAAATGTATTACAAGTCGTTTACAGAATTATTTATGGTACATAGTGACAATGAATGAAGGGCATTCCCACCACCAGTATTGTCCTCCCTCCACCCCTGTTCCCAGCATGTATCCCATATCTCCCTCCTTTACCCCCCAGAATACTAGTGTAACTGGTCTCCACTTTACAGCTTGTAGTAGATTGGGTATCTGTTCTGTTGTCATTGACTTTGGGTTTGGTGTTCAAGTGTGATTTTTTTTTTTTTTGTGGTTTTTAGGTCACACCCGGCAGTGCTCAGGGGTTATTCCTGGCTCCAGGCTCAGAAATTGCTCCTGGCAGGCATGGGGGACCATATGGGACACCGGGATTCAAACTGATGACTTCCTGCATGAAAGGCAAACGCCTTACCTCCACACTATCTCTCCGGCCCAAGTCTGATCATTTTTTATTTTCACTACATGTTCATATGACTGGTCCTGGTATCATCATTTCCCCCCCTCAATTTATGAGGCTGAATGATTCAAGTTATATGATTCTATTGGAGATAAAAAGGATAAGGAAAAGAGAAGAAAAAATTTGGTAGCAACTACCAAAAAGAGAGAGAGAAAGAGAGAGAGACAGAGAGAGAGAGAGAGGAGAGAGAGAGAAAGAAAAAGAAAGAAAGAAAAGAAAAATGCACCAGCAAAAGAAAAAAAATCACCAAATAATATCCACACGAGTGAAAAAGAAAGAAAAAAGTAGAAGGAAAAAGAAAAGGAAAATATTAAAAACAGACAAAACAAAACAAGGAAAAGGAGTGCAGGAGTGGCAGGGTTTGGTGTTTCCCCACTTTTTTTTTTTTTTTTTTGCATAGGCACAGTAAGTATTGGGGAATGAAGGGAATTCCCGTGGCCTAAGAGATTCAGGGTTTCTCCCCTCTTGAAGCATACCGTATTTTTCAGCGTATAAGACCACTGGGCGTATAAGACTACCCCCTAATTTTACAGTTAAAACATAGATTTATCAAAAAACAAAAACAAACAAACAAAAACAAAAAACAACAAGGCCCGGAGAGATAGCACAGCGGCGTTTGTCTTGCAAGCAGCGATCCAAGACCAAAGGTGGTTGGTTCGAATCCCTGGTGTCCCATATGGTCCCCCATGCCTGCCAGGAGCTATTTCTGAGCAGACAGCCAGGAGTAACCCCTGAGCAACGCAGGGTGTGGCCCAAAAAAAAACCAACCAAACAAAACAAAACATAGGTTTAGGCCTATATTTGCTGTATAAGACAGAACGTTCCTGTGCTGCAACTGTATCTTCCCCAGTGAGCCAATCACAACAAGCAAAGGTCCAAAGATTATACTGTAATAGATGTCCTCTCTGATTCTGGCCAATCTGAGCTACAGTGTAGATTCGGGTCCAGAACATTGTCTAATTTGCATGCATCAAAAGCCTGCTTGGATTGGCTGAGTTAGAGAGGCGGTCCTAGCAGCCTGGCAGTGATTGGTGCAGGATCGAGTTGGAAAATTCATTTTGTGGCAATATTCAGACAATTTTTGTTTAGCGGCATATTGAGACATTTTTCGGGATATACTCGGCATATAAGACGACCCCAGATTTTTGGTTGACTTTTTTTTTTTTGTTTCAAAAGTTGTCTTATACTTTCATGGGAACAACCACTGGCTCCATATATACTCATTACCATATCCCAAGGGAAAGTTGCAGGGTTTTTTTTGTTTGTTTGTTTGTTTGTTTTGGTTTTGGGGGCCACACCAGTTTGATGCTCAGGGATTACTCCTGGCTAAATGCTCAGAAATTGCCCCTGGCTTGGGGGGACCATATGGGACACCGGGGGATCAAACCACGGTCCTTCCTTGGCTAACGCTTGCAAGGAAGACAGTCACCTTACCTCTAGCGCCACCTCACCGGCCCCAACTGTCAACAATTTTTTAACTCTTTCACAGTGACTTAATAAACACACACATATATATTTATAAATATATAAATTATTATTTACTTATATTTATAAATATAAATAAGTGTGTATATATGTACATATATACACATATATATCCAGAAAGAAAAGCTGACAAGCTTAAACATTAAAAAAAAAAGGCATGACAGGTGAAGTGTTGGTGAGAAAAGACTATGTATCAAGAATGTGTAATAGGGGCTGGAGCAATAGCACAGTCGTAAGGCATTTGCCTTGCACGTGGCCAATACAGGAGGGACTGTGGTTCAAATCCTGTCATCCCATATGGTCCCCTGAGCCTTCCAGGAGTAATCACTGAGCACCCCCGCATGTGACCGAAAAACAAAAAAACAAAACAAAAAAACCCTGTATAATAACAAATCTAAATATAGTGAATGCAATAGAGGAAAAGCACAAGCCAGATGTAGACAGATGGAAAGACTTTCTGAAAGGGAATACAGAAAAACTAATTGGAAATCTTGTATTTTAGAAAATGAAAGTATAATACTAGATACTATTCCTTTCACTAGTAAAAGCCAGTTTTATTATCCCTAGTGGTGTAATTATTGTGAAGTATTATTGTCTAAAGTAGGATACCAGACCCTGAAGCTTCTATCTTTGGAAAATGACTGCTTATTTGTATTACCCTAACCTTGATCTGTTGTTCTTCCTTTTCTATTTCCATACCTTCTGCCACTTAATGAAAAATAATCTCTCTCTTTATTTTACTGATTCAGATATACAGGAGAATATAAGAATTTATATTTATTGAAATTTAAAGGATGACATCACAATATAACTTATTCCTTGCTGAGTCTCCAATTGTTGAACCAGGCACTTATATTGAACTAGCAATACTTTGAAAGAGACTTACCTTTAAAATTATATTAGCACGTCCCAGACAACAATTAAAATAGGACTCGAGAGATAGTAGTGGTTAAGGACATAGCTCATTGCACTTATCTCACTCCAGTTTGATCCTTGGCACTGAATATAGTTCCTTGGGTGACCCTGGATCAAAAAGCCAGCGTAACCTTTGGAGGAGGGGGGGTCCGGAGAGGTAGCATGGAGGTAGGGCATTTGCCTTGCATGCAGAGGATGGTGGTTCGAATCCCGGCATTCCATATAGTCCCCTGAGCCTGCCAGGAGCAGTTTCTGAGTGTAGAGCCGGGAGTAACCCCTGAGTGCATCTGGGTCTGACCCAAAAACCAACCCCCCCACCAAAAAAAAAAGCCAGAGTAGCCTTTGAGCACTTTGGTGTGGTCCAAGCCCTCCACCTTTCCAAAAAAGAATTAAAATAAACCATAAGTTAGCAACTCATGACATTATTTTACTCTATTAAAGAAACTGAGACTTAACAAAGTGACTTAGTTTAGGATAAAGTACTATTTCTTCAGGATGCTAGTACAGGTATTATGGAGATGAGAAAACCCTAAACATTTTTTTCATGTCTCTTTTCTTAGGCTTTCAAAAATACTTTATGGCATGACGGAGTCTGGCATAATAGTTGAGTGTCAAAACTAGAAATTGCTGAATATGAATGCTTTATAAAAGTTTACGAGGCAGATAAAGTTACTAAATTGCTTTGTTTTGGTTTGCCCATCTGTAAAGGAACAATAATAATACTTCTTCCACAGAAATAAACATTTAATGGGAGAATGCCTTAACACCATGCCTGGAAAATAAGCATGCACTCTTATAGTATTAGTCATTTTTATAATGATAGTAATTTAGAGTTACTATTGGCTATTAAGCAATATTTCATTATTACGTATTTTGTAGGGAAGCCACTTGCTTTAAAAGAATATAATTCAAATGAACGTGAGGTTAGTTAATCTACCAATTTTCTTTTTAATTTTTTACTGAATATTAGCTTTTTATTTATTTTTTGGTGGGGTCATGCCTGGAATTGGATTATTGCTGGCTGGATTTGGGGAATCATATGCGATCAAACTCTGTAGGTCACATGCAAGTGGATGGGATTCTGGAAGGAAGGAAGGAAGGAAGGAAAGGAAGGAAGGAGGGAGGGAGGAAAGGAGGAAGGAAGGATTCTGCTTGTTCTACTATCTCTCTGACCTTAGGTTTATAGAGAGAGGGAAGGAAGGAGGGAGGGAGGAAAGAAGAGAGGAAGGAAGAAACTAAGGAAATCTCTCTCTGACCTTAGTTTATTGAGAGAGAGAAGAGAGAGGAGAGAGAGAGGAGAGAGAGAGAGAGAGAGAGAGAGAGAGAGAGAGAGAGAGAGAGAGAGAGAGAGAGAGAAGGAAATAAATAAGGAAATTTCTGAAGCCAGAGCAATAGTACAGCAGATAGTACTGCCTTGCATGCAGCCAACCTGGTTTCAATCCCCAGCATCCAATATGATCATGTACCTCCAAGAGTAATTCGTGAGCAGAGCAAAGAGTACGCCCTGAACATTGCTAATAGTGGTTCAAAAAGAAAATAAAAAAGAGAGAATCTGCTATACTTAATGATCTTACATGGTAAAACATATTATGTTTGATTTTGTTATAAATGTAGAGTACCATTCTCTTTTTGTTAAATGTTTATCAATTTGGGCCCGGAGAGATAGCACAGTGGCGTTTGCCTTGCAAGCAGCTGAGGACCAAAGGTGGTTGGTTCGAATCCCAGTGTCCCATATGGTCCCCCGTGCCTGCCAGGAGCTATTTCTGAGCAGCAGCCAGGAATAACCCCTGAGCACCGCCGGGTGTGGCCCAAAAACAAAAACAAAAAAAAAAACCAAATGTTTATTAATTTACTAGGCCATATTTAGTGACATATTAAACTTACTCAATATTTTGCATTAAGGTAAGAAATCATTCCCAGTGGTCACCTTTGTTTGTATAGTCAAACTGTAGTCTGTCTGTCTGTCTATATATATATATAGGTACTTTTAATGATCCAGGCTATAAATCATGTGGCAAAGTAGAGTAGGAATTGATAGATACTATAAAATTTGGACAGTCTAGAGGACACTGAATGTATTCATGAATTTAAATATATCTTTGTACAAGGAAACAATAGGTGAGAAGAAGATCTAATTCAGCTATACAAGCAGTTAGTAGTTGAAATTGAATGCAGCTTTTAGAAGATGCATTTCCAAAGCAAATGAATGAATTCACATATGACATAACAAGAGGTCTTTGGTTCAGGCTTGGTTGCATTTTGATTACAGTTTTCACTATTGAACCCTGTCAGAACATAGGGACAACTTACTTCTTTGTAGAGAGCATTCTGAAAAAAAACACAAAGGTTTTCTGTGACTACAAATTTTTTTTATTAGTCTTCTTTATTTGTCTATGCAAGGTGCAAGGTTTTGTTGTTGTGGTTTTGAGTTTTGGGTCAGACCCAGCTGTGACCAGGGCTTTTTCTTGGCTCTGTACTCTGGAATTCTAGATTGAACCCCGGTCTGCCACATATCAGGCAAGTGCCCTACTTGCTCTACTATCTCCTCAGCCCCAGTAAGTTTTTTTTGTTTTTTTTTTTTTAACTCTGAGTATTTTATCTTGATCCTTTGGTTTTTAATTAAACTTCAAATAACCATAAAGGAAGTCTGGTTTTGCAAGTGTGTGTCTGTAAAGCCCAGGAGCTCCTCCACTTGCCTATTAATATTACGATATAGAAGCTAGAAAATTAAATACAGTAACTTTTAGGGATAATAATCTTAAGATATTTCTGTTTTTGCATCGCTGTTTGCTGGATTTTAATCTGCAAAAATTTTAGGATAAAAATTTTTAGGGACCACAGAAATAGTACAGTGCTTCCCAGCATCATATGATATGGTTCCCCTAAGTTCCTCAGGGAATGATCCCTGAGCACAGTGCCTAGAGTAAGCACTGAGTGCTGCCAGGTGTAGCCCCAAAACAAAAACCACAAGTTTTTATTAAGACCATGAAGTCTTTTTATGTTTTTGAAATGGTCTGATAGTGCAAAACAAAAAGATTAAATTTTTTTAATTTTTGGTGTTTGGACCACTGCTTAGCCCAATAAAACAAAATTCTAAAGGTAGGTAATAGTTTGGACCTTTATATTACTCTTGCTCATAATGCCAGCTCTTCTGAAAGTTAGAAATATGTTGCTTACCAAATTAGACTTTGCTTGTTTTCTTAGGCCTTTCTGGTCAGCTAACTACAAAGTCAGGAACTTAACAGGCTGCACTCTCTCTCTTGACCCACCACCCATCATCTCCCTTCCACCCAGTGCTGTGTCTTACCAGGCACCAGGTTTTTACTCTTTTTTTTTATTGGATTGCATTTTATTTGTAAACCCCTTATTAAAAACCTTAATGTACAGAAAATGTTAAAACAATTTAAGCTGTTAGCACAGTCTTTTAAAAACAAGTTGGTTCAGTTTGATGTTGTCCAGTTTGCTTATTTATGCTTTTCATTTTCTTTGTCTAATGTGGTTGGAATCATTGAAGACTTTTGAAGTACAAGATCCTCGTGAAGTCTGCCTGTGCCTTTCAAATCTGTTTTCATCACAGTCTTTGACCTATTTGATATGACTTTTTGTGTGTGTGATGTAGAAGTCTAATTTAATTTTTTGGCATGTATCTGCCCAGTTTTCTTAGTACAATTTTGTTGAAGAGGCTTTCCTTGCTCCACTTCATGCTCCTTTGTCATAAATTAATTGCCCATATATTTTAAGGTTTTATCTTTGGGCTCTCAATTCAATCCTAAGATTTGAAAACTATCTTTGTTTCAGTACTATGCAGCTTTAATTACTTAAGTTTTTTGTAGTAAAGATTAAAGTTGGTGGGGGGTGCAGTGAGCCTGCTGGAAAACTAGTACAGAGGGTAAGGTGCTTGACTTGTATGTGACTGACCAGACTTTTATCCCTGGCATCCTATATGTCCCCTAAACATTGCCAGGAGTGGTTTCTTGTGTGCAGTACCAGAAATAATCCCTGATCATCTCAAAAACTTAAAAACTTAAAAAAAGTTTAAAGCCTGGGAATTCAATGCTTCCCATCATTTGTCTTAGAGAATTGCTTCAGTTATTCTGGGTGTTCTCTGGTTCCATAAACATTAGAGCAGTATTTGTTTTGTGTCCTTGAAAAATACCCTCTGAATTTTAATGAAAATTACATTGCATTTGTAAATTACTTTGAGTAAAATGGTCATTTAAAAAATGCTGATTCTGGGGTTGGAGCAATAGTTCAGCAGGTAGGACATTTGTATTGCATGAGGCTAACTCAGGTTCAGTCCCCAGCACCCCATAAGGTCCTGTACCACTGTGCCACTGCTCAGTCTCTCGGGTTATTCTTGGCTCTGCACTCAGGAATTAGTCGTGGAGGTGCTCCAATGTCAGGGATAGAACCTGAGTAGATGTTATGAGTTATGTATGTTATGTTATGTTATGTTATGTTATGTTATGTTATGTATGTTATATGAGTTTTTAATATAATTTAATTTAAAATTTTAATTTAATTTTATTGTATTAAAACACTATGATTTATAAAGTTGAGTTTTAGACATACAGTATTCTAGTACCAATCCCACAGTGTTTCCAGTTTCCCTTCTTCCACTTCCAGCCTGCTACCTTGGTTATTGAAGTTTAGATCTCCTATTTTCACTGTTGTTGACTCTGTGACTTGGATATTCTGCTGTACCATTTCTTTCATACCAGCAATGTACCAGAATTCCCTTGACCTCTGACCCTGGGTTGAATCCATATTTTAGCTACCGTACTAAGTGCTTCGGTGAGTAATGGTGTGTATATCCTTTTGAATGAATGTTTTTGTGTCCTGGTGGTAGATATCCAGAAGTGAATTGGTGAGTCGTATGGCAACTCATTCATAGTTTACTGAGAACTCTCCAAACTGTTTTCCATACAAGTTGAAACAGACAATGGTCCAAATGGTTTACTGGAGAGTTTTATTAAAAATCCAGAGAAGACTTATGGCTATAGATCCTTAAGTTCTTTCAAAATATTGAAGAAATAAGAATCCTTCCTAACATCTTACACTGATACCCAAAGCAGGCAGAGACATTTCTAAGAAAGAAACTTTAAGACCAGTTTCCTTGATGAACATTGATGCAAAAAATCCTTAACAACATCTTAGTAAAGTGAGTCCAATAGCACATCAAAAAGCAAAAAGCAATCAAACAAAAAAATCCACATACACCAAGATCAATTGGGATTCATCCAAGATGAATGAATGGCTTAATATATGCCAATAAGTTAACATAATACACCACATCAGTAAAGAAAAGATGAAAATCATATGATCATATCAATGTAGAAAAAGCTTTTGAAACAGCATTCAGGGGCTGGAGTGATAGTTCAGTGGGGAAAGTGCTTGCCTTGCATGTGGCTGACCTGGGTTTGATTCCCTGGCATTTCATGTGGTTCCCTGAGTACCATCTGGAGTGATTCCCTAGTGCAGAGACAGAAATAACCCCTGAGCACTGCTGGGTGTGACCCAAAAACCAAAACCAAAAACAAACAAAAAGGTTCAACATTCAATCATGATAAAAGTACTCATCAATATTTTCACAATATTATCCACCTCCCACAATATCAGAAGTTTTGTGGAATTCTGGTTTTCAACATAGTTTTCAATATTAGAGGTGGATAGGATACAATGGATTTGCTTATATGCGATCCAGAATCGATCCTTGGCAGTGAAGTTAAATTTTATAATTCCCTCCCTCCACTCTCCCCCCTCCCTCCCTTCATCCTTTCCTCTTTTCTTCCCTCTCTCTCTTACTTCTGGGCTTACTTTTGCCTCTGCTTTCAGGTATCACTCATGTCAGGGCTCTGGGAACCATATGTAATGCTGGTGATCAAACTTGAGTCAAGAATATTATATACATGTCAGTGGAATTAGGTCTGATGCAGCTAATAGGCGGCTTATTGGAGGCTACACACTGTATTGCCAGGTGCAACCAGTAGGAATGTAGACCCAATGTGCCAAATACGTTTCCTATTTTAGGGGCCAGAGAAATAGCCCCTAAATAGTTTGAAACTGAATTGCCAGAGAAAGACTGGCTACAAATAACAAAAGCCAAAGATAAAGTCACAAGGAAATTTTTGATTTATCTAGCAGGAAATCCAGAGCCTATCTAGTCCAGGACTAACTCTGCATCTTAGCAATACCATAAAGTCAAGTTCGTTATATCATTCTGTTCTGCCACTAATAGTGTGTTAATGGAATCCATTTGTATTTTTATGCAGTCTCCACATAAAAGATGTCTGATGTAACTTCAGGCTATATTCATGTTTGATGGCAGAAAGAGTAAAAGGTGCGGTGCCAGCAGTAGTTGAGCTTTAAATTAGGGAAACAAATTTTCCAAAAACTCAGTCTCTCATTTATATCATATTTCTCTTTAAGTCTTTGATAAGAACTAGATTACATGATTGTCTTTAGCTGAAGAGAATTTGGGAAACAACTATAAACTTTTCTTTTAAAAAAAAATCTTTTTTGGGCCGGAGAGGTAAGGTGTCTGCCTTGCAAGCGCTAGCCAAGGAAGGACCACGGTTTGATCCCCCAGCGTCCCATATGGTTCCCCCAAGCCAGGGGCAATTTCTGAGCGCTTAGCCAGGAGTAACCCCTGAGCATCAAACGGGTGTGGCCCAAAATAACAAAAAAAAATTTTTTTTTTTTGGTTTTTTGGGCCACACCAGCAGTGCTCAGGGGTTACTCCTGACCCTGCACTCAGAAATTACTCCTTACAGACCTAGGGGACCATATGAGATGCCAAGGGTCGAACCTGGGTTGGCCATGTGCAAAGTAAACTTTCTACTCATTGTGCTATCATTCTGGCCTCTTAAATTTTTTTAATCAATATGTAATTAAAATTTTCATAATAGTGTCAACACTTATGCTTTTGGTATACAAAGTTAATGCATAGTAACTACCAATAATATATAACTTTCTCTCTTAATCATTAAGTGGCAGCAGGATAGAAGAATGTTTGGAATGATCATTAACAGTCTTTGTTTTGGTAATTAAGAATTAAAGTAGGGCCAGAGAGATAGCATGGAGGTAAGGCATTTGCCTTGCATGCAGAAGTATGGTGGTTTGAATCCCGGCATCCTATATGGTCCCCGAGCCTGCTAGGAGCGATTTCTGAGCGTAGAGCCAGGAGTGACCCCTGAGCACTGCCGGTGTGACCCAAAAACCAAAATTAAAAAAAAAAAAAAAAGAATTGGGGCCGGCGAGGTGGCGCTAGAGGTAAGGTATCTGCCTTGCAAGCACTAGCCAAGAAAGGACGGCGGTTTGATCCCCGGCGTCCCATATGGTCCCCCCAAACCAGGGGCAATTTCTGAGCGCTTAGCCAAGAGTAACCCCTGAGCATCAAATGGGTGTGGTCCCCCCCCCCCAAAAAAAAAGAATTAAAGTAGTGTGTGTGTGTGTGTGTGTGTGTGTGTGTGTGTGTGTGTGTGTGTGTGTGTACCATGAAGAACAAAGTCTGGGCCTAGATTTTATGGCATTACAAAAGAGAGAATAGTTATACTTTTTTCACACATTTATTTATTTTTGCATTGCATTGCTAGGACTCAGACCCAGATCTCATGCATGCCAGCCATGCAATTTGTCACTGCCGCCCCCTCCTTACAAGGTCTTTATGAAGACCAAATGAGAGACAGTGAAAAGGTCCACAGGTTTTGAAGTGAGCATATAAGGCAAAATCAAATTAAAATCAGAATTATTCTTGAGTACCTTAAATCATCCATAGAAAGCTATCTGATTTTGGACATAGAACTTTGTAGTTGAGACTGAGGGGACATTGGGTTTCCTACCTCATGTTCACTTTATTGGATGCAGTTCAGTGGTAATGGCATGCAAAAACCTATGTAATAATCATAATATGTGTATTTCATTTATATTTATCTTCTAAAAAGATGCTGTCAATTTGACTTAAGCTAAATGTGTGTCTTTTTTTTTTTTTTTTTTTTTTTTTTGGTTTTTGGGCCACACCCGGCGGTGCTCAGGGGTTACTCCTGGCTGTCTGCTCAGAAATAGCTCCTGGCAGGCACGGGGGACCATATGGGACACCGGGATTCGAACCAACAACCTTAGGTCCTGGATCGGCTGCTTGCAAGGCAAACACCGCTGTGCTATCTCTCCGGGCCAAATGTGTGTCTTATATAATTTCAGAGTTATTTGTCAGACATTTAATACAGAACCTTGTTCTTTAAGGTCTTAAGTAAAATAGCAGCTTGTATTGTTAACATACATTCAACAGAATGATAGTAAGTGGATGCATGATGCAAGAAATATTAATGACAAAGTTCATCTGTAGTTCACTTATCTAAGATGTTGAGTACTTCCAACTAAAGCCACACAGTATAGAGTCATAAACTGTGTTAAAGATGGCCTGTTTTACAGTGTTGATATATATCTAATAAGATCTTATGTAACTTATGTTAAACACTTATGCATATAATGATACGGCCATCTTTGCACCTTTATTCTCAATAACATGAAATTTTTGCTTAAATATTTTAAGGGTTCAGTGACTTGTGGTGCTAAAATATAATAAAACATATAGAATTCAGTATGTAGTTAGCTCTAATCTAGTCATATAGAGCCTACTTTTAAAAACAATAGCACCCTCTTTTCTTAGCGGAATAAATATTAATTCTTCAGGTTACATTGGGCAGGGATGCAACCTCTTAATGATTTTCTTGAGAGTTCAAAATTTACAAATGGGAATACCAGTAAAAGAAAGTAAAACTTAAAGAGCAATAATATGTTTTTGTTCAAGTGCTGTCAAGTTTTCTAGTACATCTTTCTATTAAAGATAAAGTTGTCTAAACTTGTACCTTATCTTTAGCTGCTTGGTATAGAGTTGTCTTGTTTTTAAACAAAGGAGGAAAATCTTGTTTTAAGGTGACTCATGTAGTGATGTAGTACATTAGTAACGGGGTGGTGTTTCTTTGCTCAATATGAGCAATGGTAATAATAGATACTGGCAATTTTCCCATAGACTTTAATTCATATTTGGGAATTCTCAAGCATCTGCGTACAGGTACTTGATTCTGGGAAAGTCTTAATAGTAAAACTGGTTAAATATAACTGCAGTGTGATCATGGGAATTTAAAATGGAGCATTTATAGTATGTGAGCTGTAATTAGCTTTTAATTTTAAGAATTTAAATATCTAGTAGTCTCTTTATCTGTGATTTTCCTCTGCTGTCCTTTGAGACCCTTTCTTCTGTAAGTGGATGATTTATCCATTTAAAGTTAATTAAGCTTAGCTACTGAGTCTTACAGTGTTCTTAAAAAGCTTTTTTTTTAAATATGGTTATGGAAGGCTGGAGTGATAGTATAGCAGGCAGTGTGCTTGCATTGCATACAACTAATGCTGGTTCAATCCCATATGGTTCCACAAACCCACAAGGAGTCATCCCTGTTTGAAGAGCCAGGATTAAGCCCAGATTACAAACTCGGTGTGGCTCAAAGATAAAATCAAAATGTGGTTATAGAACCAGGTCTAATAGGAACTCGGTATTGGTGTCTTTATAGCTGTACATATGTCATCATATTTAGAAATTCTAAAGGGGGACAGATGAATAATTTGAAGGATATATAGACTTTTTTTCTGGTAAACCCTATTTAAAAGCTGGATCTTCCTGACTCTAGCTTTATAATGAGATCTCACTATCATGTAAATTCTGTGTGTGTGTGTGTGTGTGTGTGTGTGGTTTTTGGGTCACACTCGGCAGTGCTCAGGGGTTATTCCTGGCTCCATGCTCAGAAATTGCTCCTGGCAGGCACGGAGGACCATATGGGATGCCGGGATTTGAACTGATGACCTTCTGCATGAAAGGCAAACACCTTACCTCCATGCTATCTCTCCGGCCCCTAAATTCATTTTTTTAACTGAATCACGAAATTACAGATTTAAAAAGTTTTTGATGGATAAGTTTCAGTCATACAATGTTCCAGCAGACATCCCTTCACCATTGTACACTTTCCACCATCAGTATCCCCAGTTTCCTATCAGCAACCCTCACCTCCTGCCTGGCTCTATGGCAGACACTAATCTCTTTTCTCTGTTTCCTGTCTCTCTCTCTTTTCCTCCCCTCATTTTTTCTTTTAGAAAATGTGCTGTGCCATGCTGTTACTTAAAAGGGTTTTGCATAATACTTCACCTTCTTTTAGCACCCAGTTCTTGTCCAGAGTGATCATTTCTTATCATTGTCATCATGATCTCTTCTCTACCTAACTCCCCCTATTCACCTCTGTGGCAAGCTTCTGAGGACCAATACCCCTGGCCCTCATTTCTATTGTCTATTATTATTCTCATATTATATCATAAATGTCATATGATATATATATGGTACATATCATATATATCATATCTCATCTGGTATTATTCTCATATATATGAGTACACAAATACATATAAATATCCCACAAATGAGTGTCTGTCCCTTTCACTCATTTCACTCAGCACGATGCTCTCCAGACATAGCTAAATTTTATCTTTCCTAATAGCTGCATAGTATTAATGGAATACTATGTGTAGGTGTTTCATAGTTTATTTATACTCATTTGTTTTTGGGTACTTGGGTAATTTCCAGATTCTGGCTATTGTCAATAGTGGTGCAATGAACATAGGTGTGCAGAGGGCTTTTTTGTCCTGTGTTTTTTTGGGTCCCTATAGTATATACCTAGGGAGTAGTATTGCTATATCATATGGAAGATCAATTTCTGTTTTTATCAGGAGTGTTTCCATGTTGTTTTCCCGAAAGGCCTGACTAGTCTACATTCCCACCAAAGATGAATGAGGGTCCTTTTTACCCTGAATCCATGCCAGCACTCATTCTTTTTTGATGTATGACATGTATGCCAGTCTGTGGTATAAGATGATATCATTGTTTTAATTTGCATCTCCTGTTGATTAATGATGTGGAACATTTTCATGTGCCTTTTGGACATTTGTATTTCTTCTTTGAGGTAGTTTCTTTTCATCTCTTCCCCATTTTTTGATGGAATTGATGTTTTTTTTTTTTCTTTTTAAGTTCTGCCAGTATCTTTTTTTTTTTTTTTTTTTTTTTGGTTTTTGGGCCACACCCGGTAACATTCAGGGGTTACTCCTGGCTATCTGTTCAGAAATCCTCCCTGGCTTGGAGGACCATATGGGATGCCAGGGGATTGTCCTAGGCTAGCACACACACGGTAGATGCCTTACCGCTTGCACCTCCACTCTGGCACCAGGTT
Source organism: Suncus etruscus (assembly GCF_024139225.1). Lineage (NCBI taxonomy): Eukaryota > Metazoa > Chordata > Mammalia > Eulipotyphla > Soricidae > Suncus > Suncus etruscus. The sequence goes on along the minus strand of NC_064848.1, from coordinate 167,036,583 downwards.
CTGCTGGTATCTTATAAAAAAGATACATAGAAATCTTCTAATTACAAATATTTAGTGACATAATTTTATTTTGGGGTCCACACCCAGATGTTCTTCGGGTTTACTCTTGACTGCACTCAGGGATGACTCCTGGAGGGGCTTGGAGATTAGGGGGCCAGCTAGTAGGGAAGTCCACAAGAAGAAACCAAGATTGGAAAGGGTCAGAAAAAAAGTTGAAAAACACTGCCCCAAGGAAAGAAAGGGCAATGTAAAAATGTAATAGTGCTAACATGCAGCTTTTGCTTAGCATCCTTAACATTACTTTTTAAATTCTTTTTTGTTTTTTGTTTTGTTTTGTTTTGTTTTGTTTTGTTTTGTTTCGGGTCACACCCACAGCACTCAGGAGTTATTCCTGGCTCTCCGCTCAGAAATCCCTCCGGCCAGGCTTGGGACCACATGGGATGTGGGGATTCGAGCCACCGTCCTTCTGCATGTAAGGCAAACTCCTTACCTCCATGCTATCTCTTCGGCCCCACTTTTTAAATTCTTTCACAGATCTCCAAGGGTAGCAAATCTTCCTTTGAAGATTAATTTTATTTCTGGAAATAGTTAAAAAAAATTGTATCCACATCTGACAAATGCTAATTAACAAATCCTAAATATCTTAATTGAGTGCCTTTTATATTCTAGGCCCTAGGGATTCAAGAATGTTTGAAATATTTAGTCCTGCCCTCAGAGCTGTGGGAGAATGGTGTGTAACCCTGGGGCACAGTTTCCTAACAAATGCTGCAAACATGTTCAAGTAGTAAGATATCATAGAGCCTCTCAAGATGACTGTTTGAGGAGAACATTCATTTAAAAATACACATTCTGGGCTGGAGACATGGTACACCAATGAGACACTTTTCTTGTAAACACACCCACCCCAGGATTGATCCTCAGATAGTCCCCATATTAACCCCATATAGTCCCGCAATCTCTGCTAGGAGTGATCCTGAGTACAGACCTAGACAATAAGCCCTGAGCACAGTCAAGTATGGCCATACACACCCTTTCCCATGGTTCCTTTTATTTGTCGATTTATTGGCTTCAGTGGAATTTATTTTTACCTTGAAATTCTCAAAAAATATTCTTCACATACTTAAAATAGATTTTGTCATATTCATGCCTTTAAAAAAAAGAGTCTAAAGAACATGAATCTTGTACAGCGAAGATGAGAGGGAGAAAGAGGTAGTAAAACAAAATATCTTGGACTTATCTCAGAGGCAACACTTAGATACTCTTCCTTAAAAGTTAAAGATGTTACGTGATAGAAAAATATTGAGCAAAAAGGATCAAATTACTAAGGTTGTTTTTAAGGAGCAGAAAGTGGATGATAGAGAAGATTGCTTTGTTTTTGTTTTTGGGTCACACCCGGTGGCGCTCAGGGATTACTCCTGGCAGGCTCAGGGGACCATATAGGATGCTGGGATTCAAACCACCCAAACCACATTAGTCCTGCATGCAAGGCAAACGCCCTACTGCTGTGCTGTCTCTCCAGCCCCAAGAAGATAACTTTGTAATATATTTTACAAAGGAATTAGTAATGAGAATAAAGGGAGTTCTACTAATCATTTTACTGTGCAGCATGTTAAGGGTGTGCAAATAGGGCATATGACCATCCTGTGATAAGAATCTATGCAACAGTTCCAAGCTGAGCAGACAGTTGCCTTTTCATTTCTTGTTTGTTTTTATTTTATTGTTGTTTTTTTTTTTTTCACAAATCAATCCCAGGGCCTCACATATGCAAAGTATGTGTTCTACCACTAAGCCCTATCTCTGGCCCCAGGGTACCTTTAAATTTTTTTTTTCTTCTATATTTAGACCAAACCTGACTGTGCTCATGGTTTGCTCCTGGCTCTGTGCATAGGAATCATTCCTGGAGTTGTTTGGGGGGGCACTATTTGAGGTGTCTAGGATTGAACTGCCTACCACCCTGTACTATTTATATCTTCAGCCCTAGGAGTTGCTTTAAATGGTTTAAATGGTGTGTCAGGCTTTTATGTAACTATGTTTATTTGCTATCTCAATTTGTAACTGAGCAAAGAGGATAACTTTTAAGAAATGTAAAATTTTCAATTAAGTATTTTTGGTCTCACACAATATTAAAGAATAAGTCAGGTTACTATGAAAAAAGACATATTAATAAGATTAAGTTCAGTTCTCTTGATGATGCAGTCTAGGAGAACCTTTTTCCCCTCCCCCACCCACCCGAGGAGAACCTTTTTTTTTTTTAATTTTTATTGAAACTATTGTGATCAACAGAATCTTTCATAATTGAATTTAAGTTATACAATGAGTTGGGGTCCTTCCCATCCACCAGTGTCAACCTTCTTCCACCAGTGGCTTCAGACTGCATCCTACACCACCACCCCTTGCCCCCTGTCCTGCCAGTATTAACAGGTCTCTTTAAGTTTAGATTGTTAAAGTTTAGGTCCCTTGATTCTATTATTGTTGACTTTGGCTTGGCTATTTAGTTCTGTCCTTATCTATCTCCCCATCAATGCACCTGAAACCACTTGGCCTTTCTTTGATCCTTTCTTCTTAGTTTTATAGAAAAATGTGGGAATATGTGGTAAAATAATTTGTGTCCCAAGGTTTTATGATATGAAAAAGGCGGGAGACTAAAAAAATACAATTAAAGTAAAAAGTGTGTGTGGCAGTTTTTTGTTTTGTTTATATTGGCACAGCAAAATAGAAAGGAAGAACCGTTGGCCTAAAAACAGGGAGACCTTACCCTAAGCATCCTGGCATAAGACCAAGTCCAGGCTTCAGGCATACTAAGTTGTCTAACCCCAAAGTCTTTCTCTGTGGTCCCAGTAAAAGTTCTTCACAATCATGATTGTCATGGTCAGGTTTCTATAGTTAGAGATCCTGGTTTTTGTACGTCTCCTATGTCAAAGTCAGGGTGACATGGAGTGTCTTCTGGTTTCATCTCACTATTAAATGGCAATGCAGGGAACCTTGCCCTGAATGCAAGTTGTTGCAGTTACCAAGTTATCAAGGTGTCATATGAACCCATTCTGGAGCAAATTGATGCCAGGGCAGCATTAGTAGGGCCATCCCTGGTAGAAGACTGGTTCCTGGTGCTCGTGTAGAAAACTATGTTGGTTCCATAGAAGGGATCTAAGGAGAACCATTTTGTGTAAAAAAAAAATTGAAGTCAAAGAACTGCTTCAATTTGGCATATTTGGTTTTCTAAGATTATTATATGTTTATGAAAACTCTAATATTTGCCTTTGGCTGCTTAGAATTTTTACTTAAAAGTCTGCCCATATTCTGTATCCTGTGAAAATTTACAATAAAGAAAAAAATTTAGGGACTAGGATTTATCTTTATGTAAATCATGAAACTTACATTTATGGGCTAAGTTTTAATATTTATTCTAATACTGATACAAAAATTATTCAGTTAATTTCCACATTGATTTGAAGTTTATTCTTATTATATTCTTTAGAAAACATCTCATTTAAGTTGATTATTTCTTCCTCTTTTCTCACAGAAATTTTATTCATGTACATATATATATATATATTTTTTTTTTTTTGGTTTTGGGCCACACCCAGTGGTGCTCAGAAGTTGCTCCGTGCTCTGCTCTCAGAAATCGCTTCTGTCAGGCTCAGGCGATCCCGGGGATCAAACCCAACTTTGTCTTAGGTCAGCTGCGTGCAAGGCAAACACCCTAATGCTGTGCTTTCACTCCAGCTCCCAGTGTACATTTATATGTAATATTTTTGTTTGTTTTTGGGCCACACCTAGCAGCACTTAGGGGTTACTCCTGGCTCTGCACTCAGAAATTGCTCCTGTCAGGCTCGATAGACTTTATGGGATGCTGGGAATCAAACCCAGGTACATCCTGTGTCGGCCGTATGCAAGGCAAATGCCTTACCACTGTACTATCTATTGTTCCCGCCCCTTCCCTCCCATGTACATATCTTTATGACATCAGATAGAGGTTATTCTTTAAAGGCTCAATCTTCTTCATATGACTGAGGTCAGGAACTAGTTCTATAACACTGTTACTCAGTTCTATAGCACTGTAAATAAGCAATGCATATGTCAGTGAAGGAATCTAATCTCATTATAGATTTTCTCATTAAAGTATAATGATATTCTCATACTGATCATTTTACTCAAGCATAGTGAATGAATTTTTTTTATTTCTAAACTGTTACAGTATAGGTTGAGAATGAATATTTATAATCAGTGCTTTTTATTTGTAATAGAGAAAATGTTAAGGTCAGAAATGATACAGCATATAATTAAACTTATAAAAATAACTTTGAAATTAATCACTGTCAAGTATGGGGAAGTGGGGTTGAATAGATTTTGCCATGAACTGTAATGTTTAAAAATAGGACAGTTGTAAATATATATATGATTTGACTGGAGTAAGGAATATAGGTCAGGATGGGCATGGAAGGAAATGAGATTTAAGAGGCCAGATTATGAGGGTCCTATATGGTGTATGATGAGGCTGGATTTTATTCTGAAGACTATGAGGAAACACTGAAGAACTTTAAGCAGAGGAGATCTTCATTTTAAAAGATAACCATCTAAACTATATTGTAGAGGGCTGAATACGTAGTACAATGGGGAAGGCCCTCACCTTGCTTGTGACCTATCTAGGTTCAATCTCCAGCATCAGATATGGGAGCCTGAGCCCTGGTAGGAGTGATCTCCAAGTTCAGTGTCATGAGTAATCCCTGCTCACCATAGAGTATGACCCCAAACAAACAAACAAACAAAAAAAAAAAAAACAATATATTGTAGAGAACCCAGATATGTTTAAGTTACTAACTAGTAGCATTCCCCAAGAATACTAGTTAGAGATGGAAGAATCTGGGATGTGGATTCTACATTTGAGCATTGGATACAAAGCGGAGCTGTTTATGAAATCAGAGTAAAATGGACAGTTTAGGTGGTAGGGTGGATAGTTTGCTTGTGATATATAAAATAATCAAGGGAAAGTTCCAGATTTTAACAGATACATCTGTTTGCCCAGCAAGAACTAGACTAGAGGCAGAAAATGATTGTGACTTTTTATTGAAATTTTGCTTAAGTGTACCAGGAACATTGGTGTATATATAATATAATTTCCTCCTTATGCATTAGTTATCAATGTCCCATTCTATAGATTAGTAAACCAAGAATAAGATTGCTCAGTTTGGGCCGGGAAGGTGGCGCTGGAGATAAGGTGTCTGCCTTGTAAGCGCTACCAAGGAACGGACCACGGTTCGATCCCCCGGCGTCCCATATGGTCCCCCCCAAGCCAGGGGCGATTTCTGAGCACATAGCCAGGAGTAACCCCTGAGCGTCAAACGGGTGTGGCCCAAAAACCAAAAAAAAAAAAAAAAAAAAAAAAAGATTGCTCAGTTTAATGAGTGGCAGAGTCACCTAAGGGTTGGACCTCAATGGGAAATGTATAGAGTTAGACTGGAGGACTAAGGGCTGAGAAAGGTGTGAGATGTATGAAACTAAAAGTGAACTTTGGAGAAATTTGAGCATGTGAAAAACTAGGGGAAGAAATATCCTTTAGATAAAACTGAAAAAAAAATCAGGCTTTATTACCCGAAATAGTTCTCCAATAATTTTTCATGGAAAATGGTTCTTTAGGGACAGGAAGATAGCTCAATGAGCAGGAGTGCATTCTTTATTGCAGAACTTCTGGGTTCATTTCCTGGCACCACAAATTTCTTGAAGCATCATCAGTAGTAGTGTGGGAATACAAAACAACAAGAAAAAAATTATTTTGTTTGTTTTTGAGAGAGTTACTCCTAGCTCTGTGCTCAGAAATTATTCCTAGGAGGCTTGCGGGACCATATAGGATTCTGGGGAATCTAACCCAGGTTGGCTTCATGCAAGGCAAATGCTCTCTGTCTTCAGTGCTATATAGCTCTGGCCCCAAGAAAAAAATTTATTAAAAAGGAAAGTTCTTGGAATCTAATATACTTCTGGAGTTTTATATACATCATTATATTAAAGATGCAACAAATATTATAGTAAAAGAAACATGTTTAATACTTTCCATAAATTTGTTTGATAATAAACTATTTATAGTATGTTTATCTGATATACTGGAGCCAAAGATTATAAAAGTATGGTATCAGATTTTAAACAAAGAGGGACTTGGGGTAGGAAGTAGCTATTATTGAATCAATCAGATGTCTCAGGGAAGTCCAATGAGGTAAGAGTAGAAAGAAAGTCATTTGACTTTGGCAGTTACAAGGGCACCACCGAGAGGGCAGCTTTCAGAAGATTGTGTTGAAGCAGATTAGAAGATAAATGGTGGTGAGAAAAGGGAAATATAAGTAGAGACTGATCTTCCTAAAACCTTGTCTCTGAAGAAAAGAAATTAACTAGAGTGTGGTGAAAGGATTCTTTTGTATTATTTGGAAAAAACAGATATTTTTCTGCTGAGAGGAAGGAGTCATTAGGAAGTGTAAAAGTTCAAGATGTAGCATGGAATAGAGAGGATGATTCAGAATTCCAGAGGGAAATGGCAAGATGATAGGAGTTCCCGAGGACTGATGAAGAGTAGTAGCCTTGGAAGGGAAGAGGAAGTATTATACTATACTCTTATATAATAATGCCCATAGGAGCTTCTTTTCCAAGTAGGACTGTATTTTTGGTATTTATATTTGGGCCTACTCCAAGCAGAAAACCAGAATGAGTAGGGAGCAAATAGACTGATTCCACCTTTTACAGGACCCTCAGGAGAGAGAGTTCATGAACTTTTTGGCATGTCTGTTCTGTAGTGGAATTCATTAGCGATAAATTCCCCTCTTCTCTTTTTGAGGGTGGGGGGCACTCCTGGCCGTGGCTCTATGCTCAGGGATCATTCCTGGTGGGTTCTGGGAACCATACAGGGTGCCAGGGATTAAACACGGGTCACCTGCATGCAAGACAAATGTGCCTTACCTCTGTACTATTTCTCTGACCCCCAGAATTCCCATTCTTTTAGCTAGAAGGGACTTGCTTTGGAGTTTAAACATTGTCCATATAGGAAAACCACAGAATACATTGTAGAATTTTACAATATGCACATACATTTTTCTACTGAAAATCCCCACTGAAACTTACTTTTATTTTGAAAGCTCTCTCTCTCTCTCTCTCTCTCTCTCTCTCTCTCTCTCTCTCTCTCTCTCTCTCTCTCTCTCTCTCTCTCTCTCTCCCTCTCCCTTTCCCCCTCCCCCTCCCCCTCTCCCCCTCTCCCTCTCCCTCTCCCTCCCTCTTTGTTCTTGTTTGTTCTGGGGCACACCTCCTCATGTTCAGGGCCTACTCTTGACCCTGCTCAAAGGTTGCTCCTGACCATACTAGAGAAATTATGAGTACCAGAGATTGAACCTGCACCTCCTGCATGCAGAACATATATTCCAGTCTTTTGGGCTATTTTTTCACATTTTAAAAAGCTTCTTGGTGGTAGCTTTAAACTGTATATTGTTCATGCAGAATCTCTTTAATTTAAAGACTAGCAAAGTAATAGTGTGGACAGACTATAAAGATATGAATTATAAACAAAATTGTACAAGAGTTGATGCTTCTCAGTTAATAAGCATCAGGTTTTTGTGGTGTGGCCTGTACTGATGGCTTTTGATTTAAGAGGTCATTTTTTTAATGATGCAGTTTTGCTCTGTGCTTTTATGGCTGTTTATGGTTCTTTCATCTAGAGCTGGATAGCTTTTATTATTCAAATGAGAAGTCTGGAAAATCTGCATCTACCTCTAGACTGCTTTCCACAAATCATATGTTATATTTTGCCTTTATAACTAGGGTATGTAGGGTATGCAGGTTAAGTGTGGTAGTCTAGATAGCATTATAGTTTAAAGAAGTATTTAAATGGAATGTAGAAGCTTATTACTTGTTCTAGCTGTAGTAGAAACTTAGCAATGTACTTTCTGTTCCACTGAGACTGTCTTCACGAAGTTCTGAAATGTGTGTTATAAAAAGTGAATCTTGGGAGGTCAAGGAAATGATTCCAAGGGCTGGAATGTATGCTTTGCTTACAGGAACGCTAGATACAATCCCTGTCCATTACATTCCCTAAACACTGAGTGTGAGGAGTTCCCTAGTAATCCTGGAAATGGCTCAACCCACCAAAAGTAAATCTTGACTGATTCTGGAGAATATGTCAGGATATATGAAAACTATGGATGCATATGGGTAAGTCAACCTGTGATCAAATGTAATCCAGCCATTTTCTTCATTGAATAGAGCTGAAGTATCCACAGTTAGACCCTAAATCTGATGTAAACATGTCTAAGTGATATTCACTGGATGATCTTTACAAATCTTTACCACTTTTATACTAACTTTTAAAAATAATTATTTTTTGTTTTTTTTTTTTTTAATGTCCTAAGCATTCACTTATCACTCCTGGCCATACTCAGCCAATCAGGCCCAAATGCTTCAGATGAGTGTACTAGTTTTCCAGAACTATACCTAATGGTGCTTAAGTTTCTATGAAGTGCTGGGGATCAAACTCAGACCCTTTCACAGTCACAGCAAATCCTCCAGACCTTCAGCTATCTCTCAAGTCCCAGACTTATTTTAAAAAAATTTTATTTAGGGCCGGAGAGATAGCATGGAGGTAAGGCGTTTACCTTTCATGCAGAAGGTCATCGGTTCGAATCCTGGTGTCCCATATGGTCCCCCATGCCTGCCAGGAGCAATTTCTGAGCATAGAGCCAGGAAAAACCCCTGAGCACTGCCGGGTGTGACCCAAAAACCACACAAAATTTTTTTTATTTAGTCACCATGAAATTACAAAGTCATTCATGATTAATGTCAGGCATACATTGTTTCAACATCCATCCTTTCACCTGTATACGCTCCCCCTATTCCTCTTCCATCCACCAGTCTTCCTATAAGAGGGGCATTTTAGGGGTGGAGCGGTAGTACAGCGGAAGGGCGCTTGCCTTGCATAAGGCTGACCCAACAGACTTTGGTTCGATCCCCGGCATCCCATATGGTCCCCCAAGCCAGGAGTGATTTCTGAGCGTATAGCCAGGAGTAATCCCTGAGTGTCACCAAATGTAGCACCTCCCAAAAGGGGGGGGCATTATATATATATATATATATGTTTTTGCACTGTGGTTTAAGGTACTGTTGCAGATAAGGTTTTATACATAACTTTTTACCACCTTTCAGCACCACCACCTCCTCTTGATTGAATGCTTTCTACCATAGTTGTAGCCCCATCCATGTCTTATTCCCAGCCCCTCAGGTGGCATATATCCTACTTGAATACCAGTTCTCATATTCTTTGTTTCCATTGTCTTTGGGCATTCATTATTCTAACAATATATTTCTTTATATCCTGCCCAAGACTTACTTTTAGCTTTATTGAACCATAATTCACACTATGTTGTTAATATATTTAAATCTTTAGTGGGTTTGATTTTGGGGGAGGGTTACAATTAGCATTGTTCAGGAGCTACTCCTGACTGCTTGGGGGCTGCTCTCAGAGATGCCTGGGAACCATGCTGGGAATTGAATCTAGCATTGCATAAATTTATCCTACTGAGCAATCTCTGGCCCCTAAAATGTTTTGTGATTTTTTAAATTATCTTTATTTAAACACCGTTATTACAAATACGATTGTAGTTGTATGATTACAGTCATGTAAAGAACACCCCCCTTCACCAGTACAAGATTCCCACCACCAATTTCCCATCTCCCTCCTCCCCACTCCACCTGCACCTGTACTCGAGACAGGCTTTCTATTTCCCTCATTCATTCACATTGTTATGATAGTTTTCAGTGTAGTTATTTATCTAACTGCATGCATCACTCTATGTGGTGAGCTTCATGTCATGAGCTGCACCTACATGGGTAAATGGGGGGAAATAATGATTGGGACTGAGGCAGTCCACCTGAACCCACTTCTAGCCATCTGAGCTGGCACCCAGGGAAGGCCTGGAGACCAGGGGAGAAAAAGGGGAAGGCTGGGGGCCTGCCAAGCCTCCCAGCACTCCTCAGGCTAGGGAGAAGGCCTATGGTATGGTGCCTCCCCAAACCCTATACCTGGCAAGAGCTGGCCTCCAGAATCAAAGAGGAAACCAGAAGCCAGATATCTGCCCATCCTCCTTTACATGCACCTTCGCCCTGGAGTACGGAGGGAGGGGGGGGAGCCATCTGAGCCGGCACCTAGGGAAGGCCTGGAGACCAGGGGAGAAAAAGGGTGATGGCTGGGGGCCTGCCAAACCTCCCAGCACTCCTCAGGCTAGGGAGAAGGCCTATGGCACGGGGCCTCCCCAAACCCCATACCTGGCAAGAGCTGGCCTCCAGAATCAAAGAGGAAACTGGAAGCCAGATATCTGCCCGCTCTCCTCCTCATGCACCTCCCTCCTGGAGTACGGAGGGATGGGGGAAGCCTGAGGACCCCTAAGAGTCCACCTGAACCCACTTCTGGCTATCTGAGCCAGCACCCAGGGAAGGCCTGGAGTCCAGGGGAGAAAGGGGGGGTTGGCTGGAGGCCTGCCAAGCCTCACAACACTCCCCAGACTAGGGAGAAGGCCTCCTGCATGGGGCCTCCCCAAACCCCATACCATGAATTTTGATATATTCATAGATATATGCATCTATAGACACAGTAACTTTAACATTTTCATCACCTCAGAAAGATATCTTGTAGTTTTCATTTATCACCATCTTCAGTATTACACCAAGCAACCATTAATCCACTTTTCTCTAGATTTTTCTATTCTAGAGGTTTCATATGGATGGAATAATACTGCATATGTATAGTATAGTGTATAGTTGTTTTTGTGATTGGCTTCTTTTAGTATATCCAGGCCCATGCTTGAAATAGCTCATCAGCATTTCCCTTTTGTAGTGGAATATTTATTTTATTATAGTAATATACTACATTATATTAATTTTTGGCCAGTGATAGACACTTGAGTTTTCTTTATTTTTGCTCTTATGAGTAATGCTACTGTATTTGTGCACAAATTTTGTATGTATATAGGTTTCATTTCTCTTATATATACCTAAAGAGTGAAATGACTAGGTCATGTAGTAATTGATTGATCATTTGAGGACTACCAGACAGTTTTCCAGAGCAATTACTGTATAATCTATGTCAGGATTCAGTTACTCCATATGCACTTTTGCTATCTGGCTTTTGATTTTAGCTAGTTTTATAAGGGATGTGTTATCTCATTGTGGCTTTGATCTGCTTTTACCTGAGTGAATGCTAACTAACGATGTTGAGCATCTTTTCTTTTCATATGACTTTTGGCCATGTTATGTTTTATTAGAGAAATCTGTTTAAAACTGTGCACTAAAGTCCATTGAACTGGAACTCTGATATAGTCTAGGAATGAGTCCCTTGGTATATACAGTTTGTAAATATTTTCTCCCATTTTGTCATAATTTTAGGGTTTCCTCTGAAATACAAAAGTTGGGGCCGGGGTGATAGCACAGTGGTAGGGTGTTTGCCTAGCACACAGCCACCTGGGACAGACCCGGGTTTGATCCCCATCATTCCATTTGGTCCCCTGAGCCTGCCAGGAGCGATTTCTGAGTGCAGAGCCAGGAGTAAACCCTGAGCAATGCAAGGTGTGACCAAACCCCCCCCCAAATGAAATACAAAAGTTGATGATATCTAATTTATTTTTTCTTTTGTTTCTTGTACTTTTAGTATCTATTGCTTCCTACCTCCGCAACTGCTAGGGATAGAGCTCGGGGCCTCACACATACTGGCTGGCTATGTAATTTGTCACTGAACCATGTCCTGGCCTACCTATCTTATTGTCTAATCACCCCGACTTTGCCTCCTGTGGCCCCCAGGTAAATTGAGTTTGAGACCCCTGACCTATGTTTTCTTCTAAGAGTTTTGTAGCTTTTATCATATGATTAGCTCTTTGACCATGGAGTTAACTCCTGGCAAGGTACTAGAGAAACTTATGTGGTGCCAGGGACCCTTGTACTATCTTTCCAGCTCCTCGGTTTTCTCTTTTAGTAACTTTTTCCAACTGTTTATGTGATTAAGGTTGTTATAATATAAACCATGGGACCGGAGAGGTGGCGCTAGAGGTAAGGTATCTGCCTTACAAGTGCTAGCCAAGGAAGGACCGTGGTTCGATCCCCGGAATCCCATATGGTCCCCCCCAAGCCAGGGGCAATTTCTGAGCACTTATCCGGAGTAACCCCTGAGCATCAAATGGGTGTGGCCTAACCCCCCCAAAAAAAGAAAAATATAAATCAAAATAATTTGTTTGTAAAAAAATTAATAGTTTTTTTGTTTGTTTGTTTGTTTTACTTTGCACTCATGCATTCCATCAGAGTTAATCCAGTTTGATGGAATAGGAATAAAACTAATATCTGATTTTCTCTAAAAACCTTCCCAGCCATTCAGTGGGGCCAGGACTTTCAGTTATTTTATTTTTTTTAGGGGGTCGGGTGATGGCCCAAGCAGTAGGAAGGAGGCCAGGAACTCAAATGGCTATTCTCTGCCAACTAGTCCAGCTGTTCAGCTGTTCAGTGCAAGGGTCTCCGGCTGTGATGCTACTCAGGCTCTGTGTTGCTAGGGATATTTGGGCCACCCAGCAGTATTGGTGCTCAGGGGTTATGTGGTGCCAGGAATTGAATCATATTGCAGGGAATGGAAGGGAAGCGGAGAACATGCTCGATAATATACCTTACATGCTGTACTTTCTGTCAGTTTCTATGATGTGTTCAAGTGTAGCCTCTGTCTTAGCAGTGTTATTCCCAACCCCCCATTTTGTTTTCAACACTTTACATTTATTAGCCTGCTAAATCTATTCTGGTATTTTTAGTTTGTGGTCCACACCCAGTGGTGCCCAGGGCTTGCTTCTGGCTCTGTGCTTAGGGGTCACTCCTGACAGGTTTGGGTACCATAAGGGATACCAGGGATTGAACCTAGGTCAGTTGTGCACAATGTAAGCATCCTCTTTAGCTGTACTATTTGGCCCCCAAGCTCTTGTTTTGTAATCTTTATTTTTATGAAGTATAAGGAAGGGAATGTTTTCTTAGAATACCTGCATTGTGGGCCTGGAGAGATAGCACAGTGGCGTTTGCCTTGCAAGCAGCTGGTCCAGGACCAGAGGTGGTTGGTTCAAATCCCAGTGTCCCATATGGTCCCCCGTGCCTGCCAGGAGCTATTTCTGAGCAGACAGCCAGGAGAAACCCCTGAGCACCGCTGGGTGTGGCCCAAAAACCAAAAAAAAAAAAAAAAAAAAAAGAAAAGAAAAGAATACCTGCATTGCAAATGTAAGACCACAAGTTCAAACTGTGCTGTTGCTTTATGTGCTGCACATAAAGCCGGTGCTTTACTGTCTATGATCCTTGATACAGTGAGTGACTTCTGGGCACACTGCAATTAGGCATATGTGAGCAACATAACTGAAGGGATATCATCCCTGGTGAGCACTGAAACTAAAGAGCTTTGTAGATACCGCAGCCAGGAAATGTGACCCCTGTTGAGCAGTGTAGCCAGAATCTGTACGAGTGCTATAACCAGAATGTGTGGGAGTACCGCAGTAGCGACTGACTCTAGAAATGATTGGAACCAACATTCACTGAGCTGCCGGTTTGTATTCTGAGTTCTTTGTAGATGTGATCTGATTCAGTACTCAAAACCGTCATCTGGGGCCTGAGAGATAGTATGGAGGTAGGGTGTTTGCCTTGCATACAGAAGGACGGTGGTTCAAATCTTGGCATCCCTTATGGTCTCCTGAGCCTGCCAGGAGCGATTTCTGAGCGAAGAGCCAGGAGTAATCCCTGAGCACCGCCAGGTGTGACTCAAAACAAAACAAAACCAAAAAAAACGTCGTCTGAAGACGTTTTTATCCTTATTTTACGGATGAGATGGCGACAGAAAAAAGAATAGGATCCAGACAATTTGACTTTAGAGCCCATTGTTTTAATAGCTCATGCCAAACATTGACCTGTTTTTTGTTTTTTTTTTTTTTTTATTTCTTCACATTAGGAGGGACCTCCCAAGTGATGTTCTACCTATTGCTTAGTGATTCTTGGCCACCTAGCTGGTGATTAAATGCAAGGACATGAGGGTATGTGCTACTCAGGTCTGGCAGTGCAGGACTGTGTGGGACACAGTTGGGAACAGGTCAGCATATGCACCCCAACTGCTATACTATCTCCAAACCCCATATTGGCCTGTCTTAGCATTTTGTTTGTTTTGGGGCCAGACCCAGCAGTGCTCAGGGAGCTATATAAAGTGCCCATCAAAAAATGAGGATAAAAGATGAATAGAAACTTTGTTAAAGAAGACATACAGGGGCTGGATTGATAGTACAGTGGGTAGGGATAGGGATAGGGTATACAGTTGGCCTGGGTTATCCTCAGCATCCCATATAGTCTCCCAAGCTTTGCCAGGAGTTTCTGAGTGCAGAGCCAGGAGTAATCCCTGAGCAGTGCCAGGTATGCACACCCTCCAAGAAAAAGCAAACAGCAAAAAAGAAGGGTGGCCAAAAGTATATGAAAACAATGCTCTGTATCACTTATCAATGCAAAACAAAGAATGATATATCATCGAATACCATTGAGACTGGCACACATCACAAAGACCAAAAACAGTCAATGCTGGGGCCAGAGAGATAGCATGGAGATAGGGTGTTTGCCTTGCATGCAGAAGGACAGTCATTCGAATCCCAGCATCCTATATGGTCCCCGAGTCTGCCAGGAGTAACCCCTGAGCGCTGCCGGATGTGATCCCCCCCCAAAAAAAACAACAGCAGCTAATGTTGACATCAATATGGCAGAAAAGGGACCCTCATTCACTGCTAGTTATGGATATTGACTGGTCCAGCAGTTTTGAAAAATAACATGGATACCTAGAAAAGTAGAAATTGAGCTTCATAAGAAATTCTAGCAATTCCACTTCTTTAAAAAATATTTTTATTTTTAAGTTAGTGAATCACCATGAATTACAAAGTTATAACGTTATTCATGATTCAGTTTCAGGTGTATGATGGTCAAGCACAAATTTTTTCACCAGTGTCTCCTTCCCGCCACCAATGTTCCCAGTTTCTCGTCTGACCACCCCCACCTGCTTCTGTGGCCTATATTTTTTTCTGTTTTCTTTTTTCCTTTTACACACTGTGGTTTGCAATGGTATTATTAAAAAGGGTATCATGCATGTCACTTTACCTTCTTTCTGCACCCACTTCTCATCTAGAGTGACCTCTTCTCCCTATCATGCAATTCCACTTCTGGGTATCTACTCCAGTGGCTCAAGAATTCTATTCAGAAAAGACATTGCATTCCTGTATTCATTGCAGCCTTATTCACAATAGCCAAAATCTGGAAACAACCCAAATATCTAAGAAAAGGGGTCTGGATAAAGAAGCTATAGTACATAGACATGGTGGATTACTACTTGGCTATAAGAAAAGGCGCACTAAGGTAATTTGTTGCTAGGTGGATGGAACTTGAGAGTATCATGCTGAGTGAAATTACTCAGGAGAGGGGCAGAGACAGATTGATCTCTCATATGTGGGATATAAAGAAGCATAGAAGGGAAATAACAAACTCCCCAAAGGCAACAGAAACTGAGAACTAGTCTTCAGTGAATGGAACCTTACCACAGCGGAGGGTATTGGGGAGGACACTGTTACAGTACTGGAGGGAAGCAGACACTCTGGTGGAGGATGTGGCACTGGAATATTTTATTTATAAAACCTTCTAATGGTTTTGTAAACCTGGTACCTAAAATGAAACCTTAAATAATTAAATAAAATCAATCATAAATATTCTATGGAAAAGCTTGCTTCAATAGTATTAATGACTGATGTTAGATAATATTGTTGACAAAAATCTCATACACGTATATCTTCAAGTAAAGCAGGTGGCTTCAAAGTAATAACCTGGATGATGTGGAAGAGATAGCATTGGCCTTATAGGAGAGCCTATTAGATGGCTTTGTTTAACTCCTGCATGTTAAAAAAAGCAAACTTAAAAAAAAAAAAGGTAAATTTGTCTCTTTGTCTGGCCCTAATTTTCTCATCTGAGAAAGGATCTGATTCTCTAGTTTGTATAGTTTGTGTGTGTGTGTGTGTGTGTGTGTGTGTGTGTGTGTGTGTGTGTGTGTGTGCGTGTGCGGTTTTTGGGTCACACCGACAGTGCTCAGGGGTTACTCCTGGATCCATACTCAGAAATTGCTCCTGGCAGGCATGGGGGACGTCCCATATGTCAGGATTCAAACCGATGACCTTCTGTATGAAAGGCAAATGCCTTACCTCCATGCTATCTCTCCGGCTCCTGTATAGGTTTTTTTTTTTTATTCAAAGTTACTAAATACCATTTGCAAACTGTATTTGGAAGCATAGAACGGAAATTGAGGCAGTACTATAATTAGATTTTGCTTCTTGGATTTTATGGAAATTATTGGCAGGCATGCAGAACAGGCTGAAAGATAATTTTGTTAATTGACCCCTGAATCCATGGAATTGAAACCTCTGTCCTTGCACAGGAAGTATGATTTACATGTTGTGTCCTGGGAATGTATTTTTAGATAGTCTTGATGTTTTATTAAAGATATGCTCAGAGACTATTCAAGGCTCAAATATATTCTTTTAATATATTAATAATTACTGACTAAAATAAGATTTTTAAAATTGTATTGATGCAGAGAGAATTGGAACAAAGGATTGGAGCACTGAGTTTGATCTCCAGTACCAAACGGGGGCCTCCCACCACCTGAATCACCTGATGGGACCCACACTACACTTGAGTAGCTTTGCATTGCTGCTCAAGCATTTTTGAACCCACTGATCAAGTATTGTTGCTCATTCACCCCTGATTGGGAAGCCTTCTTCATTTAAAAAACCCAGATCTTGGGGCTGGAGCAGTGGCCCAGAGCGATAAGGCGTCTGCCTTGCTGGCGCTAGCCTAGGACAGACCCAGGTTCAGTTCCCTGGCATTCCATATGGTCCCCAAGCCAGGAGCTATTTCTGAGCGCATAGCCAGGAGTAACCCCTGAGCATCACTGGGTGTGCCCCCCCAAAAAAAACAAAAACGAAAACAAAACCCAGTTCTTTTTTGCTTAAACCCAATTTTAAATTTTTTCTTGGGGCTGAAGGATAGCACAGTGAATAAGGCACTTGTTTTGCATGTGGCCAATCTGGGCTCAATCCCTAACACCACAGAGCATCTCAGAAGAAATCCCTGAGCACAGAGCCAGGAATAAGCCCTTAGAACTGCCAGATGACTCCAAATAAAGCCAAAAGCAGTGCCAGAGTGATAGTATGACATGTACGGTGCTTGTTTTGCATGTTCCTGACCAGGTTGAATTCCCTTGCTTAGTGTGGTTCCTTAAGCTCTCTGCCAGGAGTGATTCCTGAATTGAGGGGCAGAAATAGCTCTGAACACTGCCTGGTGTAAAATGGACCTTTGTTACGTGAGTAAGAATAGGAGAGAAGCGCTAAAAGATAATTTAGAATCCATATATTGTTGAGACATTTGAAAAATGTGACCTCCGAAAAGCATAGGCTTCCTTGTTTATTTTTCAATATACACAGTAATTTTTCAGTAACTAGTAACATCTTAATAGTAATAGTAGCTACCTTTTGCAGAGTGCTTATGATGCTCTGCAGCAGCACTTTGACAAAAAATGACAAAAGTCTTTGAGACCAGTTGATAGATTAAATACTCAGACTCAGTGGGTAGAGAAATAACTTGTGGATAATTTTTATTTGATTTTCACGGATGGTTTTTAAATACTTGATGTGTCCTTTATGTTTTTATATATTTAACTTATCAGTAGTATATACACTACTATATATATATGTATATATATCTATATATCTATAACTCTGTGTGTGAGAAAGAGTGGGGAGGGAGGCAGTTTTTTTTTTTTTAAAGAACACAAAGGGGCTGGTGCCATAGTACAATAGGAAGGCACTTATCTTGCATGTGGCCAACCCAGGTTTAATCCCATGTATCATATGGTTCC
This sequence comes from Suncus etruscus, assembly GCF_024139225.1. NCBI lineage: Eukaryota > Metazoa > Chordata > Mammalia > Eulipotyphla > Soricidae > Suncus > Suncus etruscus. The sequence continues at coordinate 167,018,624 of NC_064848.1, read as the reverse complement.
TCCAGTACCACCAGGAATAATTCTTGAATGCAGAGCCGAGAATAACACTTTAGCATTGCTGTTGTGTCGAAAAAAAAAACAAGCAAACAAACCCAAAAAAGAACCAGAGAGGCCAGTGTCTTAGTTCAGCATGCACAGGGCTGACCCAGGTTTGATTCTTGGTATCTCATAGGGTCCCTGGAGCACTGCTGGGAGTGGCCCGCAACAAACGAAAACAAAATAAAAAAGAATACAGAGTCTCCTTAATGAGTGTTGAAACCTTTTAAAAATTGAGTTCAAGGGGCCGGGCGGTGGCGCTAAAGGTAAGGTGCCTGCCTTGCCTGCACTAGCCTTGGACGGACCGTGGTTCGATCCCCCTGTGTCCCATATGGTCCCCCAAGCCAGGAGCAACTTCTGAGCACATAGCCAGGAGTAACCCCTGAGCGTTACCGGGTGTGGCCCAAAACAAAAACAAAAACAAAAACAAAAAAAATTGAGTTCAAGAATGTAACTTCTGGACTGGAGAGATAGTAGAGTAGTAGAGCTTTTGCCTTGCAAGTGGCCAACCCAGGGCCAACCATGGTTTGAATCCCAGTATCCCCATATGGTCTCCTGTGCTTGCCAGGAGCGATTTCTGAGCAGAGAGTCAGGAATATACCCCTGAGCGCCAACGGGTGTGGCCCAAACAAACAAACAAAAAGAATGTAACTTCTGGGGCCTGAGCGATAGCACATTGGTAGGATGTTGCACATGGCTAACCTAGGACAGACTGGGGTTTGATCTCTGGCATTCCATATGGTCCTCACAGCCTACTGGGAGCCATTTCTAAGTGCAGAGCCAGGAGTAATCCCTGAGCAATGCTACTGGGTGTGGCCAAAAACAAACAATATCTGTAAGTTAAGTTTGAGTTTGGTCATGATACATATATGGATATGTGCTTTATTTCCTCCAGAAAGCAGTAGAAATAGAACTAGAATACTATTAGAAGCATTGCTGCATTGCTATATTTCCTCTTTTTTTTTTTTTTTTTTTTTTTGTTTTTTGGGTCACATCTAGCAGTGCTCAGGGGTTACTCCTGGCTCTATGCTCAGAAATCGCTCCTGGCAGGCTCAGGGGACCATATGGGATGCTGGGATTCGAACACTGACCTGCATGAGAGGCAAACGCCTTACCTCCATGCTCTATCTCTGGCCCCTATTTCGTCTTTTTTTGTTGTTGGTTTTTTTTTTTTTTTTTTTTTTTTTTTGCCACATCCAGTGACACTCGGGTTATTCCTGGCTATTTGCTCAGAAATCGCTCCTGGCTTGGGGGACCATATGGGACTCGAGGGGATCGAACCTCGGTCTGTCCTAGGCTAGCGCAAGCAAGGCAGATGCCTTACCACTTGAACCACTGCTCCAGCCCACTACATTTCCTCTTAATAAGTTCCTTTTTTTCTTAATTTCAGTTTTCTATGAACAATTTAACATGTCAAATGGGAGTACTTTATAGACTGTTTAACTTTGAAATTTTTCTTAGTGAAAAGGACCAATCTTCCTTCACAGTTTGTAGTAGAGTGTGGGATGCCCTTGATAATTGCAGTAGTTTCTATTTTTTGTATTGGGGCCAGGCCCACAATGTTCAGGGGTTGCTCTTGGCTCTGTACTTATTACTCCTGGCAGTGCTCTGGGGACCATAAGATATGCCAAGATTGAACCCAGGGTAGGTGCATGTATGGCAAGTGTCCTACTCACTGCATTATGGCTTCTATCCTGCAGTAGATTCTTAAAGATATGGCGCAGCGCTAGGGCGTTTGCCTTGCACGCAGCTGATCTAGGCCAGACCACGGTTTGATCCCTTGGCATCCCATATGGTCCCCCAAGCCAGGAGTGATTTCTGAGTGCATAGCCAGGAGTAACCCCTGAGTGTCACCAGGTGTGTTCCAAAAACAAAAACAAACAAACAAAAAAGATAGAAAATAGGGGCCAGGAAGGTGGCACTAGAGGTAAGGTGTCTGCCTTGCAAGTGCTAGCATAGGATGGACCGAGGTTCGATCCCCCTGTGTCCCATATGGTCCCCCCAAGCCAGGTGCGATTTCTGAGCGCATAGCCAGGAGTAACCCCTGAGCGTCAAACGGGTGTGGCCCAAAAACCAAAAATAAATAAATAAGTAAATGATAGAAAATAATACTAATTTTACTTAGTTTTTTAACCATAAATTTTGAATATACTTCTAAAGACAAGTAGGATGTGTTCTGTCCCCCGATATCAATCAACTTTAATTTTGTGAGGACATTAGCTAGGTGTTGTATGATTCAGTTTTACGTTATTTGGAGTCAATATCTGACTTTAAGTTTAAGCACTAGGGCTACAAACTGTTATTATCCAGACACTCATCTCAAGTCCTGCTTTCTCAGGTTATTCACACTTCCATATAAGTTTTCTACAAAGTCAAAGGTGCCCATCCATATCCTCCCTGCTCAGGCTCAGTAATTTTCTATAATAGCTCATAGAACTCAGGAAAGCATTTTATTGTCCAGGTTTATGATAAAGGACACAATTCAGAAAGACAAATAAAAGAGAGCATAGGACAAGGGGTGGGGGGGGACAAGAAACTTTCTTGTCCTCTCCAGATGTATCTCCCTCAAAGCACCTTGTGGAGTAAATTGTCAGAGATAAGGACAGAAGCAGACAGACCAGACTAGTAGGCAGGCTATTATAGATAAGAGGTGATATTAGATGACAAAAATAACATAGATTTGAAGTAGGAAACTATATGTCTTACAGCTAAGTTATGTAGAAGGTTGAATGAAGAGTAAGTAGCCCAAGTCTCTGTATTCTTTTTTTGAGATATGAGAATTTAGACCTGGCATGAGGAAAGAGGGGGAGTTAGGATTTTGACATGGTAAGTGGGGCAAATTTTGACATGATAAGTTCAAGTTAATTGTGAGACCTTTGGTGGAGATAACAATTAGATGGTTAAATATGAGTTGGGATGATAGAGAGACTTGAGGCTAGTGATTTACACTTGGAAATCATTAAGAAACAGTTCATATATAGTGTCTATGACTAATAAGCTCAAGGGAAGATTGAGAGAAAAAAGAAAGCTGTAGGCCAAATCCTTTATCTTATGAAATTCAGAAACATTCTAATATTCTAATTAATTTAATATTCTGACTTGCTTATATGTTACTGACAGTCAGAAAAATTCTACGTTTTTTATGTTCTCTATGCACCTTCTTTTTTTGTTTTTGTTTTTATTTCGGGCCACACCGCAGAGGTGCTCAGGGGCTCAGTGCCAGGACTCTGCACTCAGAAATCACTCCTGGCAGGCTCTGGATGGAATCGAACCTGTGTCTGTCCTGGCTTGGCCGCATGCAAGGCAAACGTTGTACCATTGTGCTAGCGCTCCGGCCCCTAAAAACCTCTTTTAATTAAATATCTTTTTTTAGTATCCATAAACTTTTCTCAGCATAAGCTATTACTTTCAGTAAGGAAGTAGAGATGTAGAAAGTGAAGAAAACTGGGCCAGAAATAAAATCTCTGTAGGGTCTCCTTAAAAGCTTGTTTATAAGCCATTTTGTGTTCTTGTTAATAACCTTTTAAAAATGATATTGGAGGGGGACAAAATGATAGCACAGCGAGTACAGACAACTTTTGCCTTGCGCACGGCTGACCAGGGTTCGATCCCCAGCATCCCATATGGTCCTCTGAATGGTTCAGGATTAATTACTGAGCACAGAGCCAGGAGTAATCCCTGAGTGCCACTGGGTATAACTCACCATCCAAAAAAAAGATTTAAAATATATGCATAATAATACCCTTGGATTGGAATTTCAAATTATTTTAATATTTTCTCTATTCAAATCTTGTCCTAATAGTAGAAGTTGGTGTTTTTCTTCATAGTTAATGACTATAAAGTTCATTTTTCTAATGCATGTGAGGGCTTTGTGCTTTACATTTCTTTTCTTCCTATATTTGTCTAACATGTTTCTTTGTAAGTTTTTTAGGCTGTTGTGCATTTTAAAATTATTTATAAGGTCTACTTAAAAATTGAAATTTTGGGCCTTAGAAGGGGTACAGAGGTTAAGACTTGCCTGACACGTGACTGACCCTGGTTTGATCCCTGATGCAACATATGGGTCCCAGGAACACCACTGGGTGTGGACCCAAGTAGTTCCACTGAGAAATTGAAAGTCAGTTCACTCAATTCTCTCTCTCTCTCTCTCTCTCTCTCTCTCTCTCTCTCTCTCTCTCTCTCTCTCTCTCTCTCTCTCTCTCTCTCTCTCTCTCTCTCTCTCTCTCACACACACACACACACACACACACACACACACACACACACACACACACACACACACACACACACACCTCTCCTCTCTCCATTCTCTCTCCCCCATAAGGTAACCCATTAGTAAATATGGATATTTTATTTTGCTTGCATTTTTTTTTTTATTAACCTGTACCTATAAAATTTACTAAACTAGAGGGCTGGAGCGATCATACTGCAGGTAGGGCATTTGCCTTCCAGGTGGCTCTTTATCTTCAGTCCCCTGTATCCCTTGTGGTCTGCGCACCACCAAGAATAATTCCTGAGCACTGTTGAGTATGGCTCGAAAAAAAAAAAAGACAAAACAAAATGAAAAACTTAACAACCTCCTTTAGCATTCTTTGTTTCACAAAGTATTTTTGCTTATTTGTACCTTTGTTTTATCAGGAATTTTCTTCCCCCGCCTACAAGTCTTCCTGTGCTCTGTATCATCATGTTATGGGAACTTCACTTTTTTAAAATATTCTTGAACTCTCCTAGCCTAATGTAAATAAATATTAATACGTTTTTCTGGTGGGGGAGGGATTTGGCCTTTCTTCTAATTTCTTTCTTCCCTCTCTTCCTCCCTCCCTCCCTTCTTTTCTTCCTTTTTTTTCTTTCTCTCTTTTTTGATTCTTTTGCTCACACCCAGCCCTCAATTGAACTGTTACTGTTGAACTATCTAGCCTGGCCTTTCTTATTTATATTTATTTAATTTTTTTGAAGGGGGCACACTCTAGTGTGCTTAGGGTTTATTCTTGGCGTTTTGCTCAGGGATCACTCTTGGCAGTGCTTGTTGGGACCATATGTGGTATCAAGAATTGAACCCAAGTCTTCTGTGTGCAAGATAGTACTTGCTGTACCAACTTATTTCTTACTTTTGCTGTTCTGAAAGATTTAAAATTATATTTTATATTAAAACTTAAAAGGATCGTATCTTATTTTATTTTGCATTTTTGATTAACTAATGAAGTAGACATGTTTATTTTCTGATATCTGAAGGGGATAGATTGGACCCCTACCTGGCAGAGCTTAGCTGTTATTCATGGCTTTCTGCTCAGGGTCCCTCCTAGTGGGATCTATCTTCCCACCCTGTTTTCTATTTCTTAGAAAAATCGATTGTTCAGACTGGGAATGAGGATCCTTAGTAGAGCACTTGAGTTGCATGTCTGAGGCCCTCTATTTGATTCATAACATCATAAATAATGACAACAGCAACAAAAAATCAAGCAAATCAAAAAGCATGAATGTATTAGAATAATAAATCTTTATTTCACATTGGTGTGGAAAGGAATTGCCTACAAATTACTACAAGAAGTAGCATATTGGCAAATTTTATTAGTCTTGGAGACTAGATGTAAATAATTGCTATGAATATCTCAGGCGCTATTGCCAGTTCTCTGAAAATATTGGAATACAAATAGAAATTTTAATAGCTCTACTTCAGTGACTTGTGATTCATCAGTGAACAAATTGCATGCAGGATTGCCAACAGTTTTGCATCTGCAAACATTTGTGCAGAACTAATTTTTATAGCAGATGTTGAAAATATTTTTTAAAAAAGGGCCTCCCTCTGAGAAAGTCAAAACTATCCCGTGACTTCTCAAATGCCCTATAACCTCATGAGCCAGAGTTTCATTCCTAAAATTCCTCATTTTGCTACCCTTCCTTCTCATGTAAGAAGTTTTAGAAATAACTTAAGGGAATCTCACAACTTCAGTGGCCTAACTTAATAATGCATTAGTTCACTCCCTTTCATTTAAAGATTGTATACAATTAGCATTCACCTATGAAAGACTCTATGCAAGGGACTGTCTAGCCTTCTTTTGTATTATATTTATAATAAAAATGACTATACTTTTAAAATTAAGATTAGTGTTATAGGTAATGAAGAGAAAATTATTTTGTCTCTCATATGGACAGTGGTCTGACTAAGTGTCTGAATGATGCCACTTTCAGATTTTGGATTTAGGATATCAGTATTCAAGGAATTCCAAGAGTTCACTGAAGTTCAGCTAGGTGCTTTTGTGACACTTGTTAATTCTCTTCACCCACATGTCATTTTTATTAATTGTTTTTATCCCTGTGACTTATTTATGGCTCAACGCCTAAATAAATTATTTTGTTGTAATTCTTTGATTTTCAAGTTTTTATTTTATTATTTTATTTTATTTTTATTGTGATCATAATGGCTTACATATCTTTCACAGTAGTATTTTAGGTACATATTAACATTGAATCAGGGGAATACCCATCACAAAATTTGTCCTCCCCCATCCCAGTTCCCTTTCTGCAACCCATATACCCCACCATCATCCCCCAGGCTGCTAGAGTAGGTGGACCCCTCTTTGTCTAGCTTACTATTTGTGGTCATATATCTATTTGGTCCTGGTACCCTCCCTGGTTTCCCCCTCTATTTAAGAGGCGGAGCTAGATAAATCGAGTTATGTGGTTTTGTTTGAAGGAAAGAAAAGCAATAGAATGGGGTACAAAATAAGAAAAATAAATAAATAAATAAATAAATAAATAAATAAGAAGTCAAATACTTTGAAAATGGGCGGAGACCTTCTAGGCTTTCAACCTCAGTTTGAGAAAGGACATGAAAAAGGTAATTGAGGGCCTGGAGAGATAGCACAGTGGTGCAAGCAGCCGATCCAGGACCAAAGGTGGTTGGTTCGAATCCCGGTGTCCCATATGGTCCCCCGTGCCTGCCAGGAGCTATTTCTGAGCAGACAGCCAGGAGTAACCCCTGAGCACCGCCGGGTGTGACCCAAAAACAAACAAACAAACAAAAAAGAAAAAGGTAATTGAAACACCACAGCAATACAGAAAGAAATATCAAAATAAATATCCAGTGAGCACTACAGCAATAAAGACAAGCACCACACAGTAGTCTCGGTTCTGAAATCAAATCATGCCAGAGTGCAAAAAGAAAGAGAAAGATAAGATAAAATAAAATAAAATTGGAGATATCAACTTCAATATCTACACCAAAATAAAGATGTCAAAAAATAAATAAATAAATAAATGTGTGGAAAGATGATTATTTTGTGTGTTTTTTCTTTTCCCCCCTGCATAGGCACATTAAGTATTGGAGATATTATAGAGGGAACTCCCTTGGCCTAGAAGTTACAGGGTTTCTCCACCCCTGAAGTATACTGTCATGGGATTAACTATAGACTCCTTGCATGATCATTTACTCTCCCCTCGGTGCTTTTGTGGTGTTTGGAAGACTTCTGCTTCGTCTTGGTTGGTAAAATCAGACCTCTGTATCTAGAGATCTTGGTGACTGTGCAGCTCAAGGAATGGAGCTTATGATGGAATCTTTCTTTGTGGTTTTAGGAGTTCTGCTTCTTCAGTGTCATTTTAATCCATCTTCTGTAATTGGTGGTCTTGGTCATTATGTTGCTCCTAGAATGGAGCCTGGGATAAAGTCTTTTGTTATGTTTCCGGAAGACTCCTTCAGTTGCTGTTGTCTCAGTCAGACCTCTTAAAGCTTTATTGGTTGATTGATTGATTGATTCATTCATTCTTTGGTCTCTGGATCACACCCAGCTGTGCTCAGGGGTTACTACTGGCTACTGGTTACTACTCTGCACTCAGAAATTGCCCCTGGCAGGCTGGAGGACCGTATGGAATCGAACTAGGTCCCTCCTGGTCATTCCACCTCATGCAAGATAAACACCCCACAGCTATGCTCTTTGCCCGTAAAGGCATTTTTTTTTTTTTTTTTTTTGTGGTTTTTGGGTCACACCCGGCAGTGCTCAGGGGTTACTCCTGGCTCCATGCTCAGAAATTGCTCCTGGCAGGCACGGGGGACCATATGGGACGCTGGGATTCGAACCGATGACCTCTTGCATGAAAGGCAAACGCCTTACCTCCATGCTATCTCTCCAGCCCCGCGTAAAGGCATTTTTAAACTAGGTAATACATTCACAAAATTAAAAGTCTCAAAGGTTATAAAAAGAAATATAGTGCAGTCTTTTTAATTCCATCTCTAGCTAGTCAGCTGTTCTCATTACATTACATATAATGTTACTAGTTTTCTGTATTTTTCTGGAAGTACTTTTGCATGAGCAAGAAAATTTATATGTACAAATGCATATAATCTTTTATATTAATGTTATCCTGTATACTACTCTGACCGTGGCCCTTGTTCTTTTTTACTTAACCTAATTTAGAATTTAGTCTAAATTCTAATTTAGTCTGTATTAGTACAGAAAAATTTTCTGTTCCTTAACTTTTATTGATCTTTGATAGTGTAGATGTACTAACCTATAATTGTCTTGTTTCTTGACTTTTGTCAAAAAATAGCTATCCTTCAAGAACATTAGAAAAATGTCACATGTTATTATAGTAAGTTCTTAGGAAAAGAATTGTTGGACAAAGGAAAGATATATGAGATGAATTCAATACGTTTTCTTTAATAAAAATGATCATGAAAATTATTACTTTCAGCTGTGATTACTTTTCACTGATAATCAATAGCTATCATTCACTTTGATTTCCTTATTGGTATAGATAGAGCAAAATGATTAATTCAAAAAGAATTCATAGGACTGGCCTTAGCTCAGTGGTTGCTTTGCAGTCACAAAGTGTTGCTTTGAAATCAAAAAGAATCATTGATTCAACTTGCCACTATCCTAAATACTGCTCTTCAGTTTAAGAAAAAGTAATGACTGAGACCCTAAACATGGGTTAAGGTACATTTTATATAGCTGACTTCAATTCCATTCCTGGCTTACTAGTTCCCTAAGTAAGCATTTCTAAGTGCACCTGGAAACTTGTCCTCTATGCACCAATGGGGTGGCCCAGGTCATTCTGCACTACATTAATCTTGCACAGCCGCTGGTCTGGTTAGCCAAGAGTTGCTGGAAGTACCTCCCCTCCAAAACCCCACCCCCACCCCATCTCATGATTACTGCTTTTTAGCACCTTCCTTTAACAACAACAAAAGAATTAATGATTGGTATTTTAACCTCCACCTCCTTCCCCTTCCCTTTGCTGTTAAGGCTGTTGTTGTGTACTGGGATTGTATAAGCACTCAGCTGTAGCACTTGCACACATTTAGCAGTGGGGTTGCACACAGGTGCAGAACTTTCATAGTGGGCTCTGGGAATCTGAAGATTGATTCCCTTAGTGGGAGTATTTGCACATATGTTCACTGGGACTTGCACTCAGTTGAGGCTATGGTTGTTGTGGAATTCCCACATGTTTTTAGTTGTGTAGCAAGTAGCAATCATTGTGGCACTGGGGATCCCAGACAGCTGAGCTGTTGGGAATAAACAGTGGAGCAGAGCTGTCAGGATCACATTTGGTGCATGTAGGAAGGTTACCTGGGATTTGAACTCTGTTGGTAAGACAAGTGCTGTAAGCCCCTTTGCTATTCAGCAGAGCCAGCACTATGATTTTTTTTTTTTTTTTTGGTTTTTGGGCCACACCCGTTTGACGCTCAGGGGTTACTCCTGGCTATGTGCTCAGAAATCGCCCCTGGCTTGGGGGGACCATATGGGACGCCGGGGGATCGAACCACGGTCCTTCCTTGGCTAGCGCTTGCAAGGCAGACACCTTACCTCCAGCGCCACCTACCCGGCTATCACTATGATTTTAAATGCATTCAGAATGACAATGTACATGGTATAAATACATTTTCGTTCCCTGTTTTATGAAACTCTTAGGCTTGCCTTCATGTAGTTGACTATAGATATTAGTAGTTAACATACGTTTACAGTGAGGATTTATTTTATTATTACTATATCATGATTTGTATTTTCTATTCAATTCTTTTTTGTTTGTTTGTTTTTGTTTTTGGGTCACATCCAGCAGCGCTCAAGGGTTACTCTTGACTCTGCGCTCAGAAATCGCCCCTGGCAAGCATGGGGGACCATATGGGATGCCAGGATTCGAACCACCATCCTTCTTACCTTCATGCTATCTCTCAGGTTCCTTCTATTCAATTCTTTAAGAAAAAAATCAAAATTCAAGGCATGAGTTTTGCCTTTGAGCGATATCACCAACCCTGTATTTTCTTTCTTAATTTTTTAAGTTTTGGAGGTTCACACCCAACAGTGCTCATGAGTTACTCTGTACACAGCACTCAGGAATTACTCCTTGTAGTGCTCGGGGATCATATGGGATACCAGGGATTGCACCCAGTTTGGGTGCATGCAAGGCAAGTGCCTTCCCTGCCCTGCTCTTTATTAGCCTTTATATTTTCAACAGTAGTATATCTAATTAGCATTGTTTTATGTGCACATTTTATGTGCTTACTATTTTTTCTTGGTGAAGGTTTGTTAAAATATTTTCATATTTTTAGATAGGTGTCTTTTTAGTGGTAAGACATCTTTATATTTCTATATATGAGTACTTGTCATTATTCAGACATTTTGTTAATATTCACTTTCCAGTATGTGTTTTTGTATCATTAAGAAATACTTCTTTATCCCAGTACCACGAAGATTTTCTTCTACAAATTTTCTACTTTTTTTGGGTAGTATTTATAGGCATCACAGAAATTTTAAAGCGTCCTTTAATTATTAATTCCCATTATTCTGATTATAAATTTTCTATTTTGTTTATAAATTTTCTGTTGTGCAAATGTGTGCATATTGTGTCAGAATATGTAAACATAGTAAAATCATAAAACCATGTTCTAATATATCCTGAGGGTAGTCATTTAGTTTGTTAGTTCCCCAGGGCTTGCCTTATTTCTTAACCTCTTGGGATCTCATTTTACATAGTACATCAATCTGAGGGCAAGCCTGAAGGAATTGTTAAACTTACTACTCACATGCTGTTTTTTTCAGAGTCCTCATAAATGATAATTCTGGTTATTTGGATTTAGCCAAAATTTGGCCTATGAACCATAGTATTAATATTGTAACCATATTGAATAGTCAGCCAACAATTTATTAAGTTTCTATTATAAATGTCAGGCATTGTCCATTGTTTTCTGGTTTAGAAAAATTAGGTACATTTGATTTTACCAAGCTAGTCAAGAGAACAAGACTTGTTAAGTATTTTTATTCATGATTCCTTTTTTGCCTTAAAAAATTTATGCAGGGGCCGGGCGGTGGCGCTAGAGGTAAAGTGCCTGACTTGCCTGCGCTAGCCTTGCACGGATGGCGGTTCGATCCCCCGGCATCCCATATGGTCCCCCAAGCCAGGAGTGACTTCTGAGCGCATAGCCAGGAGTAACCCCTGAGCGTCACCGGGTGTGGCCCAAAAACCAAAAAAAAAAAAAAAATTTATGCAGTCCTAGATTTAGAGGTATAAAAAATGGGTATATAGGAGCCGGAGAGATAGCATGGAGGTAAGGCATTTGCCCTGCATGCAGAAGGTCGGTGGTTCGAATCCCGGCATCCCATATGGTCCCCTGAGCGCTGCCAGGTGTGACCCAACCCCCCCCCCAAAAGATATAAATCAAACATTTGCTGATATAAATCATAAGGGAAGTTTATTTTAAAACACATTTTTAAGAAGTTTTGCCACCTTATGTGAGGTTGAGATCAGAGTTTAAGAAGCTAGGATCTAGAAAAGTAGCTTTCAAATTCTTGTAATTGAGAGTTAAGCAAAATATAATTTCTATTAAGACCTGGTATGCAGGGACCAGAGTGTGTAGCTGGTAGGACACTTGTTTTGCTAGTGGCTGACCCAGGTTTAATCTCTAGTATCCTAAGCACTGCCAGCATACATGCAAGCATTGTACTATCTCTACCCCTCAGATAATTTTTTTAACTGGTTGTTATTATTTCTCCAGAGAATAGAGTGAATCACTTGGTAAGATAGTACTTGAGGTTTACAATCTTTCAGATTCTTCTGGGCAGCTTTTTTTCTTCTTCTTTATAGTTCACTTAATTAAAACTGGGAAAGTGTGAGAAAGAGGATCAGAATTTTATACAGAAAATTAATTACAGTGAAATTTTCACTCACTTTCCTCCCAGGTCGTCTGCTGGTTAGTCCTTAATTTTAAATATCTCGAACTTTCCTTGCTAATTAACCTAGATTTCTTCTCTGGTACTAGAGCTTAAATTTTTCAGATATTGAAAAAAGAATCAAGTTCTTGACTTGGAAATAGGCCCAAACTTTGTTTCTAAGTAAAAATTCTTATTTCACAGTCTTCTGAAAGCTGGCTTAGTAATGTCTTCACTCACTGTAACAGCAATCTTGCTGCACTGTCTTTCCTTTCTGGCACGGCTCCCCAGAAAGAGGTCCAAGGAAGGCTTGTTTCTTCTGTCTTAATCAATGTCTTCTTGTTTTCAAATTCCTCTTTTTTGTTTTCTCCTACTTTCTCTAAAATAGTCTTTTCTTTGCCCTTCAAATTCGCCGAAGGAATTGCAGAGTTTCGCCTCTTTACACATTACAGAGATGTACAATGTCATGTCACATGATATATACTTTAACCTTGTAAAGCTCAATTCACCTTCTTAACCCAGATTCCAAATTAAGCTACACAAAAAAATTTAAGGTATTTTTGTAGTGGAGTCTAGGAATAATTGTTGATTTTGTTTAAACAATAAATAGTTCTTATACATTTGTCTGAGGAGGGAAATAATTTTAATTATAAGGTTTTAAAAACCATAAAGATAATGTGTAGGATGTTTTGCCAAGTAAATGGAGGTCATAGACTTGTATAAACTTTCATCACAGGTAGTTGAAGCTTTGAGTATCTCCTTGTTTTGCTAGTCTTTCATTATAAACTCATGAACTGATATTTTTTGGGGGAGAGGAATACATTCAATGGTGCTCAGGGATTACTTTGAGCTCTGTGCTGAGTTGCTCCTGATGATGCTCTTAGGACCATTCAGTCTCAGGGACCAAACCCAAGGCTGCTTGCATGCAAATTATGTGCTTAGCTCAATGAGCTATCTCTCTGGTCTATATTGTTTGCTTTTTTTTTTTTTAACTCATCTTGGTACAAAAGGGAAATAATTAGGTGATTTGCTAATATCAGAAGGTTCAACCAAGGTTGAACAGATTATTTAGATAAGAAAAATCTGTTTAGAAAACAGATTATTAGATAAGTCATTGTAGATCACTTTGAGCCATTTAGTTAGCAAGTAGAAGACATAAATCTGAAAGTTTTTCTTTTCTGTCTGGAGATTCCAGACATAGACTTTATGAGTTCCTACTACTGTTTTACTCTCTCATGTGTGGCAAGGTTGGGGGGTAGGGGCATACTTTGGGTGTGAGTTAAGCATCTACCTACCACTGGTTTCTTCACTTTGCATGTGTTTACTTGCTTATTAAGTTGTACTTCTTTCTGCCAATTAGTTTTCAGAATTCACCTTAGAACCTAGCTCAGTTAATTAAATGCAGGTAGGTGCTCCTTATGTAAATTAACTGACCTGTGCATATAAATATCTACTTTATCCCTCACTGGTGGTACACCACTTTTCGTACTTATGTTTTTCAGGCTCCCTGGAGTACGCATTCAGTCATCTAACCTAAACCTGGTCAGCAAGACCTCAGAATTTGAGTCCATGCCCCATCTCATATCTTCATGTCTCATTGAGTAGGTTTAGGTTAGATGACTGAAAGCTGGACTTCAGGGAGTCTGAAAAGGAAAGTACTTGGCACTTTCTGGCTCAGTGACTGTATGACTGTAGTAGGAGAGGTGAGAAATTACTTTTGGTAGACACTAAAGACAGTAGTACAGGATAAGAAGACTTACTTTCTATGTAAAAAATTAATGAATACTCATAGGCAATTAAGTCAAATTGAGCTTTTGATCAGGGACCAGCAGATTTTTCACTAAGAGCCCAAATGCAAATATTTTAGATTTTGCTGGCTACAAATAGTATCTTTTGTGTGTTTTTTGTTTGGTTTGTGAGTCACATTTAGTGGTGTTTAGGATTTGTATTTGTTCCTTGTTCAGTGCTCAGGTATCACTCCTGGTGGGCTCCAGGGACTAAATGGGGTACTGTGGAGTGAACCCAGGTTGGCCGCATGCAAGAGAAGCACCTGACTCTGTCTGTCACTTTAAACCCCCCCCTTTTTTTTTGTTTTGGGCATTTTGGCCCTAAAAAAATAGAATTCTTAAAAATGTGAAAAACCTTAGCTTGCTGAACATAGAAAAATAAGTGATGGGCCAAATTTAGTTTCGTGACTGTAGTTTGCCAACCTCTGCCAAAGCTTTGAAGGCTAAGATGACCGAGATCAATGAGACTCTTCCTGAAATTCTAGGACTTGTGTGGATTGAAGGATGATAAGATTTGGATTGAGAGATCCTTTCTTCTGAGGAGAGTAAGGGCAGCAAACTTGTGTAGGATGATGACCATAATGCAACAGTGTGAGAGCAGCAATGTCTTTGCAGCTGAAATGGTCAATGGCAAACCAGAATTAAGGACACTGACATGACTATCTCAATTTCTGTATGAACAAACCCACTGGCTAAGTAGCTTTGAGAAATGAAGCTCTTTTGGCTTAAAGCCTCTGAGTTGATTTAGAGCCCAGAGGCAGTGTCTCAGGTAACTGCTTTTCTAGTAGGAGCTGTTGCCACTATTACTAATTAAAGGATCAATGGCATGTATTTATGATAGTGAAGAATGTGGATCTCTTTACCATAATTTGTATACCAAGATGATAGATCTTCAGTTTTTATTATTATTACAATAAAGAAGAATTACAATAATGACATCAAATGTTTATGAGGTATACTGTATTCAGTACAGGTTGAATCCTAGAAATACAAGGTGAAGCCTACAATCAATAAGGGAGAGAAATAATATATATATAAATAATTTTAGGAGAGTAAGATAAGAGTTAGAAATGCCATGTACAAGTATCCAGATTCTGTACACCCAGTACCCCAGATGTTCCTCTGAGGACCGCTAGTAGCTCAGAGCTAGAAGTAGCCCTGAGTACTATCTAGGTAGCCCTCCTGAAAAACAATTTTTTAATTAATAAATTTTTAATTTAATCATTATGAGCTACATAGTTATAAAGTGATTAATGATTGAGTTTCAGTCATACGTATTCCAACACTCGTCCCTTCACCAGTGCACAATTTCCTCCCGCCCTCCCCAACCCACCTGCCTCTATGGCAGGCATTTTTCTTCTCTGTTTTTCTGAAATATTTGTACAACAAGGTCTGGGGAGATAATATGGCAGGCAGCTAGGGTACTTACTTTGCATGAGCAAGCTTGGGTTTAATCCCCAGCATCTCATATGGTTCCCTGACCCCTGTGTTAGTGATTCCTGAGCACAGAGCAAGGAGTAAGTCCTATGTACCACCAGATATGACCCAAACACATGCATGCACACACAACCAACAAAAATCTATTGTTTTCTGAGAAATTTGCAGAAAAATAGATTTTTATTGCAAGTGAGCAAACAACCCTTTAAAAAAATATATTGGGAGCCAGAGCCAGACCTGGTGGTGCTGATTGACAACTTAAAAATAGAAGGATGAAGACAGGTTGCTCAAAGAGCTGGAGTGCATACTTTACATTTGAGACTCTGGGTTCAATTCCTGGCATTGCATAGTTTTCCCAAGCACTGCTAGAAGTCGCCCTGGAGAACTGAATTATTAGTAGCTACAAAAGATGGCTAGATGTTAGTAACCCTAAAAGAAACAAAAAGTATAAGAAAGAAATAGAATGTTATATTGATACCATCTGGATAAGACTTAAGCCATTTTAAAGACAGAGGAAAGGGGTCACAAGCAAGGAGTGCTGGTAGTCCCTAGATACTGAAAAGTGAAAAGTGGACTC
Organism: Suncus etruscus; assembly: GCF_024139225.1. Classification (NCBI taxonomy): domain Eukaryota; kingdom Metazoa; phylum Chordata; class Mammalia; order Eulipotyphla; family Soricidae; genus Suncus; species Suncus etruscus. Next base: position 167,002,644 of record NC_064848.1, on the reverse strand, counting down.
TTCTTATTTTTGCTAGTGCTACCATTGTAATAAATTCACAAGATTTATTATAATGTGTGTCTTTATTATAGATTCATTATAATAAATTATAAGATAAGATAAGATTTATTATAATGTTGTGTACCGTGTGTCTTCAACAACATAGTAAATTTTTCTGGTTTCTGGAAATGAAAAGTCAGAGATCAAGGTATTAGCTGGGTTGGTATTTTTTTCTGTGGTCTCTTTCCCCTAAATGTTTTCTTCCTGTTTCTTTTTTTGTTTGTTTGTTTTTGTTTTGGGGGCCACACAGTGACGCTTAAGGATTACTCCTGGCTATGTGCTCAGAAATCATTCCTAGCTTGGGGGGACAATATGGGACTCTGGGGATCGAAGCCAGTTCCATCTAGGGTCAGCCTTGTGCAAGGCAAACACCCTACCGCTGCGCCACCTCTCCGGCCCCTTCTTCCTGTTTCTTTTTCTTTTTTTTTTTTTTTTGGTTTTTGGGCCACACCCTGTGACACTCAGGGGTTACTCCTGGCTATGCGCTCAGAAGTTGCTCCTGGCTTCTTGGGGGACCATATGGGACGCCGGGGGATCGAACCGAGGTCTGTCCTAGGCTAGCGCAGGCAAGGCAGGCACCTTACCTCCAGCGCCACCGCCCGGCCCCTTCTTCCTGTTTCTTAACATGATCTTTTGTGTATGTATATATGTGTGCCTGTGCGTGCATGCGTGTGTGTGTGTGTGTGTGTTTGTGTGTGTGTGTGTGTGTGTGTGTGTGTTAAGATCTCTTCTCTGTATAAGGACACCAATTATAGCCTTATTTTAACTTACCTCTTCAAAGACCATATATCCAAATACAGAGCCAGGAGTAAACTCGGAGTACCTGTAGGTATGCCCCCCCCCCCCAAAAAAAAACTTCTTAAGCCCTAATGTGATCATTAAGTTTCAAATCTCAAATTTCTTAAAAAGAGCTGAAACATTTTTAGAAACTCCTCGAAAGTGGTGGTTGTGGGGATGAGAAAGATGAAGGAAAATGGTAAAACAACAACAAAAAAGTAGTGGTGTTTTCTTCTTAAAACCAAATAATCTGTAATAAGAATAGAACCGTAACAACAGTTTTGACTAGTGGGATTATTTCTTAAGACTTATACTGGCAAATTGTTAGGTAACTGCCTGAGTTAGAATTAAACACTCTTCAAAACATCCTTCTTAGTACATGAGTCCTTGCATAATACATTCCATATAAAGATTGCAACATTTTTATTGCTATAATTGTTGCTTAAAAGCTGTTCTGGATTGAAATTTCTTGTTATGTATCAGTTTACCTTAACAATTCTGGCTCCTGATTTTCATTTACCATTTCTTGGCCAAAGATGCATATTAACTATAAAGCTGTATTTGTATCTGTATGGTTTTTGCATCTCCATGAATAATAAAACCAAAAATATTGGTGGAATTTGGTCAATTATCTTTCCTTTTTGTTTAGAATTTTACCATAGTTAATTCAGCAATCAGAAAAGTGCTTTGTGTGTAATAGGGACACAATTGGTTAATGAGTGACACACTGCCCTCAATAGTTCAGTGTTAGGTATAGGAATACAGATTTGTCTGTTTACTCTTGGTTCTGTGCTCAGGGAATCAGTCACAGTGTTCTGGTGATCATATCTATGGTGCCAGGGATTAGAGATCAAATTGAGGTCTGTTGCATGCTAGGCAATGGCTCTGTGCTCAGGAATTGCTCCTGGCAGGCTCAGGGGACCATATGGAATGCCAGGAATCGAACTCAGGTCTATTCCAGGTCAGCTGCATGCAAGGCAAATGCCCTACCGTTATGCTATCACTCCAGCCCCTCTAATTGCTTTTCTTATAACAACACTTCATAGTCTTTCTAATGACCATTGGAAATACCCATTTTTATGCATAAAAAATTGAATTTAGGATATTTAGTAATAATGTGTTCAGATCTCATGGGTAGTAAGTGACAAAATCAGAATATGAACTCAGTTAAGATTCTTGCTTAGAACATCTAATGCAAGAATATTATTTTACTTTATTCTCTTTAAAATTCCTACTGAAGTAGGGGCCTTTATAAAGGGAGGAAGAGAGATAAGAAAGGGAGGGATGTAGAAGAGAAGGAAAGTCACCATCCTCATGCTAGAAGAAACATTGGCAGACTTTCTAAGACCAAGTTATGGTGTTTATCAACCTGAAAAATAATATATATAAAAACTTCTTGTTTCTAACTTACTAAAATGTTTTAAACAAAACCAACAATTTGATCAGATATCTTTTAGCATCTATTTAGATAATAGTTTTTCTCATAGAGTTCCTAATATTCATTCATTATAATAATAAGCAAGACAGTTCATTCTGCAGACTCCAGGAGCAAGATTGGAAATGTCAAAGTATCTTAAAAAGGCAGAGTAAAGAAATCAAAGTGTTCTTCGTATTTGTAGGAATCTTATAATTTAATTCAGAAAAAAATGTTGGTTGCAAGTAAATACTTATTCTATGAACCAATTAATATTTGATACTACTAGCACCTTTAAATTGATTTCTTGTATCTTAGTGAATTTCAATTAATAAGTATTCAATAGAATCTTAAAATAACTTTAGGAATGCAAGTGTGATTACAAGCCCTCTTTCTTGAAAGACCATTCTGAAAGAGCTAGTGTAAACATGTTTGAATACTTATAAGAATGAAAACATTAAAATCTTAACTAGTATAATTTGGATTAATTAACATACCTTTCTTTTTTCAGTTTGTAACAGCAGTAACAAGCTGTAATTTTTGCTGTGCTTGATATTATTTATATTATCTGATTTGATATAAAAATTGAAAGTTGAAAAAAACATTGATTCTTACATTATAATTCTATAAAATACTTTATTTGTAATTTACTAAGCCTTTAATTTTCTAATATGATTTAGGAGCCTTGTAGACTCACTTTAAAAAGAAAAACAAATGGAGAATAAGTGTCCACTCCCAAGTGCAAAGGAGTATGAAATAAAAAAGACTTTGTATTAGCAGAATTTAAAAACTGGTTTTAGAGCTGGGAACATGGTAGAGAGAGTAAAGCACTTATCTGGCATTCAACTGCCCCAGTTTCAGCTCCTAAAATCACATATGGTCTCCTGAGCCCCACATCAGTGATTTCCAGAGCACAGAGTTAGAAGTAACCCTTGGACTTTGCTAGGTATGGCCCAAAAGCAACAAGAAAAATTTAAGTTGTTTTAAATATTTGGTTATTCCCATTTATTTTCTAAAGGAATTGGAGGGAGGGAAAAATGAAAGGTGAAACTAATTGTAAGAAAGAATTGAGTAAGCTGGGAATCAGGAGAGGGAAAATATAAGGAAGCAAACCTGAAGAAGGCAGTTACCAGATTTAGTAACTTTGAACTTTACTTTCATTTGTTTGTTTGTTTTTGGGGGCACACTCAACAGTGCTCAGGGTTTTCTGTTCAGGGATGACTCCTGGTGATGTTCAGGGAACCATATGGGATACCAGGAATTAATCGTGGGCCAGCAGTGTGCAAGGCAAGACCCATACTCATTATATTATTTCTCCAGCCTCAGAACTTTACTACCGTTTTTGTTTGTTTGTTTGTTTGTTTGTTTTGGGCCACACCCATTTGATGCTCAGGGGTTACTCCTGGCTAAGCGCTCAGAAATTGCCCCTGGCTTGGGGGGACCATATGGGACGCCGGGGGATCGAACCACTGTCCTTCCTTGGCTAGCGCTTGCAAGGCAGACACCTTACCTCTAGCGCCACCTCACCGGCCCCCTTTACTACCTTTTATTTTTTATTATCTCTCTAAATGCTTAAAATTTGCAGGTAGAAACAGCCTCACCTTTGAAAAAAATCAAAGTCAATTAGTACCAGTTGTTATATATGATTAAATTTCAGCCACAAGTAGTGATTTAAAACAAAGCTTTTTTGAGATATAGTTGATATAAATATTGCACTGTGTGGACATATGCATACACCTATGAAGCCATTACTTAATCAGCTAATAAATATATTTATCTCTTCCAAAATTTTAGTTGAATCTCTTTGTTTTGTTTTTGTCACTTATTTTGTGACAAAATGTAAGAATATTTAACATGAGATCTTTCTTCAGCAAAAATGTGTATGTTCTCTAGAGCACTGTAGATATTAATTATATAACAGATATCTATAACTTATTTACTTTGCATAACTGAAAAGCTTTATGTCTTTATTCCCATTTTCTTCCACTTTTTCCTAACTCTAGGTAACTCTGTACTTAGGAGTGACCCCTAAAAGTGTGTGAGGGGGCAGAGAACAACAACATATGTAGTGCAGAAATTGAACCAGGATCATCAGTGCTTTAGAAGACACTTTACCTCCTGTATTCTCTCTGGTCCCAGATTTTCTTCTTTTTTAAGACTGAATAATATGTCATTGTATGATTCACGTTTATTCACCCACTGTTGGTACCTAAGTTGTTTCTATAGTTCATCTATTATGAGTAATGCTGTAGAGACGATGAGAATACAAATTGCTTTTTTAAAAGCCTGATTTTAATTTCTTTGCATTTACACCCAGAGGAAGGATTGCTAGAACATGTGGCTGTGAGACATTTTGTTGACACAAGCATAGACAGTAATGTGTAGGAATAGCTCAGTGTCTAGTGACTATTACCCAAACAACAAATATTTGCATAAAACTTAAATGAGTCACAATGAAACTTTTTCTTTTCTCTTTCTTTCTTTCTTTCTTTCTTTTTTTTTTTTTTAAAGAAAAATGGACTAGAAAGCCTTTTGAAGTTATTTTCTGGCATCTGATAGAGAGACTTGAATAGGGGTTATCTTCTGACTTCCTCTAAACACCTACTAGCACTGGCCTAGTGAGACCAGGATAGTGGTTATATCTCCCAGTCATGTTTCATGTTCTATTCTAAAGCTGTTTCTAATCATATTAAATATGCACCTTTGGGTATAAAGATAAAAGAACACAAACCAACCCCATCCTAGGAAGAGTCCAGACTATATATACTATAAATGGGTTAACACTGTTTATTAGACCATCACTTCTCAGAGTTGTAGTTTCTCATCTATCTATTACTTACAGTTACTATGGACTTACTTCCTTCATGCTTAGGGCCCCATTTATCTAGACTTCTGATATGATCTTGTTTATATTACAGAGCTATCATTTGGAAGACAGTACATCAGCAGTATTACTTTGCTGTAAATGTGAAAAATCAGAAATTTTTTTGGTTTTGTTTTATTTTGGGTTTTGGTTTGGGGGTCACATCTGGCAGTGCTCAGGGGTTACTTCTGGCTCTTCACTCAGGAATAACTTCTAGCAGGGCTCTGGGTACTACAGGGGATGCTGAGACGCGAACCCAGGCTGGCATTTACAAGGCAAGCACCTAATCACTATACTGTATCACTCTGGGCCTAGAATCAGAAACCTCTAGTGATCCTATTGTACATAGGTATATGGTTTTTATAGTCTTTGATGATTTGACTGAATATGAATCAACAGGGATAACACTGCTCAGAAGACCTGGAGTTATTCTAGGCCACCTAGCTAGAGGTCCAAGGGCTTAAGGATGCTGTGCTGCTTGGGACATGCAGTGCTAGATATTGCTTAGTGGCCTTCAAGACCATACTGTATGTGCTTAGGTGCCCCGAAGATTAACATCTAGTTATGCTCATTGGACACATGATTCCAGGGATTGAACTGAGGTTGTCAAATGCAACACTTGAGACTACTCTTTGCTCCTAATAGTCTTGTTTTGGTTTTGGTTTTTGGGTCACACCCGTCAGCACTCAGGGATTACTCCTGGCTCTATGCTCAGAAATCACTCCTGGCAGGCTCAGGGGACCACAGGGAATTCGAACCACCAACCTTCTGCATGAAAGGCGTTTGCCTTACCTTCATGCTATCTCTCCGGCCCCTTGTTTTTGTTTTTTAAAGAAAAACTAAACACTATGATTTTCAAAGTCATTCATAATACAGTTGTTTCAGGCATGACTGTTGATAATGTTAAGTTAAATAATTTATAACATATATACTGAACTGGAGAGTCACCAGATTATTAGAAATTTAGGACTATCTAATATTATATGAGTTGTTTTTTAAATTTTATTTATCCCATCTGATTACTAGCATAGTCATTAAATTATTGCAAATTTACCTCTGAAATCAGGTTGAAGTTAGAGAATAACTTCAGTTTGTTTTTTGTTCTGCTTGTTTTTTAGTTTGGGGGCCACATCTGATGGTACTCAGGCATTGCTCCTGGCTCTGTGCTCAGACATCACTCTGGGCAGGCTCAGAGGACCATATGGGATGCTGAGTATTGAACCTAAGTTGGCCATTTACAAGGCAAATGCTTTACCTACTGTGCTATTGCTCAGGTCCCCCCCCCCTTTTTTTTTTTTACTTATACCACAATAATCACCTTTGCTAGCCTTGGCTAAAACTAGGTTCTACAAACCTTTATAGTAAAATATATTCTGTTTTAGCATGTATTTTGTACACAGTAAGATTGTCAAGTTACTTCTGGCTGTCTGCTCAGAAATAGCTCCTGGCAGGCACGGAGGGGGGGGGTGGGGGGGACCATATGGGACACCGGGATTCGAACCAACCACCTTTGGTCCTGGATGGGCTGCTTGCAAGGCAAACGCCGCTGTGCTATCTCTCCGGGCCCCTCATATTCTTTTCTTATGTGCTCTCTCCTCTCAAACTGTCTCTAAACACTTCACCATAGTTACTTATTACCTTTTTTTGTTTGTTTGTTTTTGTGCCACACCCGACATTGCTCAGGGGTTACTTCTGGCTGTCTGCTCAGAAATAGCTCCTGGCAGGCACGGGGGAACTATATGGGACACCGGAATTCGAACCAACCACCGTTGGTCCTGGATCGGCTGCTTGCAAGGCAAAAGCCGCTATGCTATCTCTCCAGGCCCAGTTACTTATTACCTTTAAACTGTCTTTGTTACTTCATTTTCATGACACCATAAAGGTGTAACTCTTTTAGGAGTTCTCAATCTATCAAATCTACTTGTACTTTGTTAAGCATTGATGGAGATCCTGGAATGGCTTTGAAATCAGTTATTATGTGATTCACTATTAACTGGAGTGGTGCTCATTTCCCTAGTGCTTGAAAACATTAACTGATGAAATCACAGGAACACTTACTTGTGTTGCAGCTGACAAATTGAGGACAAAAAGGTTATATTCTCTGTGTTGTGTGATGAAAAGGTATAGCACTGACCTCATCTTAGCTGACAGCCATTCATGTGCTTATTGTCAAGGAATATTATCACTGATGGAATGTGTACCAGTTTCCTTATATAGAAGCCTGCACAATTTTGTTCAATCTGTGTGGTGTCCTCTGGATTTGGACTGGTTTGGGGTGCTTGATTTTTTTTAAGAGATCAATGCATGGGAATTTACATGAAGACTAAAAGCATTTAACAAAATTTAAAATATATCTATATATTCTATATAAATTAACATAAATTTTATGAGGTTGGATACAGTGAGGGAAAAGTGACTCCCATTTTAATGGTTTCCTTTCCTAGGGACAATTTTGAAGATAATGTGTACATATTACTGTAGATTGTATTAAAATTAAAGTCAGGTTTATAGACCCAAGTACATAGCTTAAGTGGTAGAACACATGCCTAGCATTTTCAGGATCCTGAGTTTGGCTCTGCATACCTTCTGACCTAGCACCATGAGGAATAGCCTTACTGGGTGGTCCCAGCACCATTGAGTATGTCCTCTGGCCCCAAAGCATAGTCAGCCTAACCACCACTGACCACAGTGCAAACTAGGTTCTGCCAAGAGTAGTCTCAGCTTACTCCAGCATTTGTGTATGGTACTTATGAAAAATAAAATACAGAGAATATGTCCAAGGTATGGAGCACATGTGCATGCAAGAGGCACCGAGTTCAAGCCTCAGCATTACCCGATTCCACCCCAAACTCAAAACCACTGATTGTGATCCTGGTAGCTCCTGAGTAATTCCTGAGTCTAACTCAGTCTTAACCAGGCCACACTGCTGGGCTGAATATTATGGGCAGTGGTTTCTTGAGCTCTTCTGAGACCCTCAGGTGTCCCCCTCCATATGAAATAAAAATTGTAAATGTCAGGTTTATTATCTCCTTTTTTTCCTCAAGAAGCTAGAATAGTCACATGTACTTGACTGACTTTTGAGAGGTATTAGATCCTCTTCCTGTTTTGTTTGCTCATGAAGTATTTCTCACAGTTTCTTCCTTTCTCACCTCTTATTCCCATACCACATCAAAGGGAAGCGAAGAACTCCTTAATTTGAGGGTTTAAACTTGAAAACAAAATCATTTGGAGTATAAACTAAGTCTCCACTGTTTTCAAAAGAAGTGATATGGAATTTTGATAACTTTGAAATGTAAGTTAGCTGTTGTAAAGAAGCATAGAAGATAGAAACTAGTCAGTCACTGAAGAACTCTCTTTAGTGTTGAGATATGATAAGTGTGAGTTTTAGATAACTGCTCTTATATTTTTATTCACCAAGCATTGATAGACTAGCTCTAGGGCATTGGGATTAGATATAAAATTAGAATTTCTTACAGCAAACTTTCAACTCTACTTCCAGGAGTGAGCCCTGAGCACTGCTGGTGTGCTGGCCCCTTCCCCACCCTCCCAAAAAAATCCTCACAGCTCTAATGTAATATAAGAAACATTGGTGGGGCCGGGCGGTGGCGCTAGAGGTAAGGTGCCTGCCTTGCCTGCGCTAGCCTTGGATGGACTGCGGTTTGATCCCCCGGCGTCCCATATGGTCCCCCAAGCCAGGAGCGACTTCTGAGCGCATAGCCAGGAGTAACCCCTGAGCGTCACCGGGTGTGGCCCAAAAACAAAAAACAAAAAAAAGAAACATTGGTTACAGTAATTGATAATATATGTATTATGTAATTGGAAATTAAGAAAGAGAACTTAAATGTTTTGTATACACATGGTAAATATGTGAAGTGGAAGATATATTAATCAAATGGGAATCGTTCTTATGCAATGTATATTTATATCACCAAAATGTACACATACTCAATCAAAAAATACACATACTCAATTCAAAAAAAATTATCCTAGAAACATACATAATTTATGCTTCAATAAATTAGTGGTTTTGATCATCACAGAAGGTTATGAAGATGAAAGGAAAAGATCTTTTATACTCAGCACATGGGGAAAAAAAGAAATACATGGGTGAGTAGAAAGAAAATTGTCGTGAGGCAAGAAAAAATTTTGCTTCCTATCTTGGATCATGGGCTTGAGATAATGGATAGAGAAGCTGTTAACTTGCTCCTCTGCAGTGCAGAGGAGGATTAAAAGTCTCCTTACTAGGAAGAGGGACTACCTGCCTCAAAGCTTAGTTAGTGTGACTGAGTGAGATCCCAAGAGAAAGATACTGGCCCTTGCTGTTAGAGTTTCACTTTGATTTCACTTAATAATGCATTGATGTCAGGGTTGGAAAGATGATTGTATGTCAAGAAAAATGATTGGTAAAAGACTTCCAAGAAGACACACTCATCTTCCGTATAGAAATAGAAGCAATGACAAAGAGAAGATCAATCAAGATTCCAAGAGTTAAAATGAATTACTCAGAATATGATAGGCTCCTCAAAAGCAATCAGAGGACCTAGAGAGCAATAGAAAAATACCTTTCAATTTTTTTTTTTGAGCCCTACCTGACAGTGATAGTAGCTATGCCTGATGATGCTAGGGAAGACCATGTAGTACTAGGGATCGAGCCTGGAGTTCTGTAGATGAAGCCTGTATGTACACCAGCCATTGAATTATCTCTATTGCCCCTAGAAAAATATTTTCAGTGCTGATTAAAAAAAATACCTTAAATCTAAATTTCTACATGCAGCCAGACACTCAGTGAAAGTGAAAGGAAACAGGCATGGAAGAAAGTTAAAAAGAAATAACTATTTTAAAATCATTGGCAATAAAAATGTGCCTGCCAGAGAACCAAGCTTGTGGGGTGGGAGGGAATCTAGGGACACTGGTGTAGGAAAGCAGGCACTGGTGACAGAACAATCTGTGTCTGAAATTCAACTCTGAATAACTTTGTAAATTATGGTGCTTTAAAAAATTATAATTAAAATTTTTAATAAATGCAAAAATAGAATTGGCAAGAAAATAATAGTGGAAAAGCACCATTTGAAAAAAAAATGTGAAATGAGTGTACAGCAAGAAGAGCTGTTGCTTTATTCATTTCTGATTAGGTTTGATCCATGGCATCCCATGTGGTCATACCCTAAGCTGGCCAGGGATATAAGTACAGAGCCAGGAGTAACCCTTGAGCAATTCTAGCTGTGGCAAAAAAAAAAAAGTGCAGAGTGATAGCACAGCAGGTAGGACATTTGCCTTGCATTCAGCCAACCTGGGTTCAATCCCCAGTATCCCATATGGTTCCTCAAACCTGCCAGGAGAGATTTCTGGGCACAGAGCTCAGGAATATCTCCTGAGCACTACCAGGAATGCCCCCCCCCGGCCCCCAAAATAATGTAGACAGTGACTAGAGCAGATTAGTGACTACTGAGATTCTAGAGGATTCTTTTCATTCCTCATCTCTTTATCTACTGCTGTCCTATCTTAAAAGAGAAAAATTTCTGCATGGACTGGGATTCCAGTTACTGTAGTTGGTTTGGGACTTAGAAACAACTACATTTGTTACCATGTTATAATTATTTCTTCCTGAACCAAGGTGGTCAGAAAAATGCTTGTTATTATTGATATTATCTAAAAATATAAATTATTTCATTATCTGCTTCCCTGTCCTCCTAATTCTACTCCCAACCTATCAAACAAGGGGAGGGACATACATAGATATTCAATACTATTTTTATGGCCTATTTCCTTCTTCTGCTTAGATATTATAGCTTTCTAGGAGATGTATTTTCCCTTCTGTGTAAGCAAATCAGGTTTTATGTTTAAATAACAAAATGAAAAAGAGAGGTGTCTGTTAGTCCTTTGTTATTAAAAATAGAAAAATAAAAGCACCATTTAGAATTAAAATGGGGGGGGGGGCGCGGAGAGATAGCACAGCGGTAGGCCATTTCCCTTGTATGCAGCCGATCCAGGATGTATAATAGTTCGAATACCGGCATCCCATAAGATTCCCTGTGCCTGCTAGGAGTGATATCTGAGTGCAGAGCCAGGAGTAACCCCTGAGCACACCGGGTATGACCCCTAAAACAAACAAACAAACAAAAACAAAAACAAATGTGGAAAGGTCAGAAAAGGAAAATTTGGGGCTGGACATGTGGTACAGCAGTAAAGTACGTGCTTTAAAGTTTGTTTCAGGGGCCGGAGTGGCTGCGCAAGCAATAGGGTGCTTGCCTTGCACACACTAACCTAGGATGGACCACGGTTTGATCCCCCAGCATCCCATATGGTCCCCCAAGCCAGGTGTGATTTCTGAGTGCAAAGCCAGGGGTAATCCCTGAGTGTCACTGGGTGTGGCCCCAAAACAAAACAAAACAAACAAACAAACAAACAAAGGTAAACAAACAAAGGTAGGCTGGGCCCCCAAGTGATAGCACAGCAGTAAGGAAGGCATTTGCCTTGCACAAGGCCTGACCTGAGATGGACCCGGTTAGATCTCTAGCATCCCATATGTTCCCTCTAGCCTGTCAGGAGTAACCCCTGAGCACCACCAGGTGTGGTCTTAAAAAAAAAAAAATGATGACAGGTGGTTGGTGTTGACTGAGCCCACAAGTGCAGCCAGTCGTTGTTGATGATTTATTTGCCCTGTTCGTACCAGTTTTCTGTAGTGCCTGAATTTTTTTCTTCATTTGACACTATTTTACTAGCAACAGAGGCAAATATAAAGAGTGATAAAAGAAAATTCATTGCAAGACACATGAGGTTTATTATGAGTAGATATATAATAGCAAGCAACTGTTTTATCACAGTTCAAAATGATTGGAATTGTTTCTACATCACCATTGTCAAGTTCCATGTAGAAAAGAGATTGCTGATTAGAGTACTTGGTCAGAAAAAAGATTAAAAAAAAAAAAAAAACAAAAAAAAACCTTGCTGATAGCTCACATCTTTAGTCTTTTAACTTTTTTTTTTTTTTTTAAATCAGGCCAGTCTCTTAGGGATGGAACTCATGGTAGATATTTGCTTTACTACTTAGCCTATATCCCTACCCTTGAACATCTTTATTCTTTTTTATTTTCAGATGACACAGTAGTGCTCAGGATGACCCTTGGCCAAGCTGAAGGGGCCATATGTAGCACTCATTATGGACTAGGTTCTCAGTCAAAGTGAACACATGTAAGACAAGTGTCTTCCCTCCTGTACTCTTATTTCTCTGGCCCCATCTTTATTCAATCTTTACATAGATTCATACATGCAGCCAGAGCTGAGAATTTTGGTTCTTAGAAAGTTTGGTTCATAAAGGTAACAGATTGGATGGCATTTGAAGACTGAACTTGGAATATTGTAAAGACCTATTGTTAGAAGTACAGGGAAAGAGGAGAGGTATAAAGTTTCCTTTTTCAGGTGGTAAAATACTATTTTTTTCCAAAAATGAGATATATCATTGATATACTTTATAAGCACATCTATTGTCCATTTTTTCATATGCATACATACATATATATGAAGTATGGAGAACAAATATATATTATGGAGTATATGTACTATATATATATTTATGGAGTGCTTTTATTATTCTACTAAGCACAATCTTTATATCCAGTGAAACTGTGTAAAGAAGAATTAGGAAAGAATTGCTAACCCTAAGTGCTGATTAAAACATTTGAGAGTTTTAAATTTAACAGGTATTGGGGAAAGGTCCCCAAATGGTGCTCAAGCAGCCTTGGGTGCCATACCCAGTGATCTTCGGTTTACTGAGCCAGCGATTCAGGGTGGGGACCTAAGGATGTGGTATTGTTTGGTCATGAGGTGCCAGAAACCATCTGGGGCAACCTGGCAATGCTTGGGAGGCCATGTAATACCAGGGACCAAATCCAAATGTGGTGCATGTAAGACATGCATCCTTTTTTTTTTTTTTTTTTTTTTTTTGTGTCACTCCCGGCAGTGCTCAGGGGTTACTCCTGGCTCCATGCTCAGAAATTGCTCCTGGCAGGCACGGGGGACCATATGGGACGCTGGGATTCGAACCGATGAACTCTTGCATGAAAGGCAAACGCCTTACCTCCATGCTATCTCTCCAGCCCCGAGACATGCATCCTAATCCTGTATTATCTCCCTGGCTCTCAACAAGTTTGTTCTTTCTCCACACAGCAATGAGATCTTAATTTTAGTCATTTTTATCTTTCAGTCCATTTTGACTATCCTGCTTTGTAGTAGGGAAGGAGTACTAATTCTTTTACTTCTATTTAGGAAAGTTGAATTATAAACACAATGACTTGCTAAGAACTATAATGTAAAATAATACTTAATAATTATTAAGTACTTACCATGTGCATGGCTCTATGTTAAAAGTTTTTATACAGGCATCTCTGACATGAATAATGTTATTTATGTTTGTTTTAATGTAAGACAAATTAGCATATTTATTCTAAAAATTATTTTAATCTACTCTGGGACAACATCATTCTTGGTAATTATATAATGATGAATAAATTGAGTTCTGCTTTTAATTGAATTTATAGTCCTTTGGAGGAGATAGATAATAAAAACCAAATTATTATTTAGTTACAAAATACTATAATGCCAAAGGCCTAGAGTGGTCCTCAAACTATGGCCCGCGGGCCACATATTGTATTTGTATCTGTTTTGTTTCCTCATTGCAAAATAAGATATATGCAGTGTGCATAAGAATTCATTCATAAGTTTTGTTTTTACTATAGTCAGCCCCTCCAATGGTCTGAGGGACAGTGAACTGGCCCCCTGTTAAAAAAGTTTGAGGACCCCTGGCCTAGAATATTCTCAGTGGCTGCCCAGCAAGCTTAGTGTCATTAGTTCAAACTCTGGTGCCATCTACAAGCACTAAATGATCAAGAAGTCTATTAGGGATCCCTAGCAAGAAAAGACCCGGAAGATTGCCCTGTTACTTAGAAAGTATCTCACATGTGCCTAGGAGATTCTGAACACCCCAGAGTCTGTGGTTCTAGGTAATGAAAAGGGAAAAAATAATGCCCTGAAAAATACAAACGGGGGCCCGGAGAGATAGCACAGCGGCATTTGCCTTGCAAGCAGCCGATCCAGGACCAAAGGTGGTTGGTTCGAATCTCGGTGTCCCATATGGTCCCCCGTGCCTGCCAGGAGCTATTTCTGAGCAGACAGCCAGGAGTAACCCCTGAGCACCGCCGGGTGTGGCCCAAAAACAAAAAAAAAAAGAAAAATACAAACGGGAAAACAAATGACAAGACAGAATAGATGTTTAGAGGGTGATCAAGATGGATTTTCCTGTTCATGGGTGAAGGGTGATGTACATTGTAAGACTGAAATTCAGTCATGAACAACTTTGTAATGATGGTGTTTTAAATAAAAGGAAAAGTAAAAAATGACTAAAAACCCAACTATATTAATACCCTAACAAGAAAACAAAATAACATGACAAATAATTATTGCAGTATTATTTGTTAGTAAAGTATAAATGGCATTAATAAGGGAAAGGTTATAGATTTATGATCTATAATACAATGCCCCTGGGACAAAAAGAAATGCATCATAATTGTTTCCAAGATATTGTTGAATGAAAGAAAAATCAACATGCACGTCGTTTTGTTCACCATTTAGAAATAAATGTGATGGGACTGGAGAGATAGCATGGAGGTAAGGCATTTGCTTTGCATGCAGAAGGACAGTGGTTCGAATTCCGGCATCCTATATGGTCCCCGAGCCTGCCAGGAGCAATTTCTGAGCATAGAGCCAGGAGTAATCCCTGAGCGCTGCTGGGTGTGACCCCCACCCAAAATAAAACAAATAAAAATAAAATAAATGTGAGTATATTTGTACATATATGAATAAAATATAATATATAAAAGGATTTTCCTAATATGGTGCTATTTTAGTTCAGAATAATTAAGGGATTTGCTTAGTATCACACATTTAATAAGTGGTGAAGTTCAAGTTTGAGTCCTGAGGCTGTGCTAACTGTCTCTGCTGGCTGTCAGGCATGTTTGGAATTCATCTCATCCTTGTCACTCTTCTGTTTAGTCTGACCAGTTTTTATGACATTACCAGGTTTTTCTAAGGACCTCATAAAATTTGTAAGACTATCTCTTCTAAAAGGAATCTGCCCTCAAAAAAAAAATGCTTCTTCCAAGAGAACCCTGGAGGTAACAAGGAATGGGGTTGAGGGGTTGCAAATAGCATTGTAATCAGAATATGAATTGCAGCAAATTGATAGACATATCTGCAGAGAA
Organism: Suncus etruscus; assembly: GCF_024139225.1. NCBI lineage: Eukaryota > Metazoa > Chordata > Mammalia > Eulipotyphla > Soricidae > Suncus > Suncus etruscus. The sequence continues at coordinate 166,987,295 of NC_064848.1, read as the reverse complement.
AATAGAAATCTCTACTCTCTATCTTCATTAGACATATTTACATGAAGATGTGTCCTCTTGGCATATGTGAACTCGGAATGGACGCTCTTCTTTAAGTCAATATCTTATTTCCTTGTGCTGGAAAGATAATAGAGGGGGCAGCAAGATGCTTTCCTTGCATGCAGTCAACCTTGGCACCACTAAGTGTGGCCCCTCCCAAATAAAAATTTAAAAAATCCACACTTTGTTTCCTTGCTTTACTTGGACTTAAAGAACTAGAAGGATGTGATCCAGGAGTCAAGTACAAGTACATGGAAGAAGCTTAATTAAGTAGTATAATGGCTGTAACTTCAAGGTACATGTAAAGAATCTGGGTGAGAGGGAACTGATCAGGCTCAACAGTGAAATACAGACTTGAATAACAGGTCTTCTGACTCTATTTCCACGTTTGATTTGCTGAGTTACTTTCTCAGGATTTTTTATAAAATTTTTATTTTATTTATTTTATAAAATTTTATAAAATTTTTATAAAATTCTCCTTTTCTCCAGAAAAATTTGTGGTTTTTTGTTTTGTTTTGTTTTGTTTTTGGGTCACACCCAGCTGTGCTCAGGGGTTACTCCTGGCTGTCTGCTCAGAAATAGCTCCTGGCAGGCACGGGGGACCATATGGGACACCGGGATTCGAACCAACCACCTTTGGTTCTGGATCGGCTGCTTGCAAGGCAAACGCCGCTGTGCTATCTCTCTGGGCCCTCTCCAGAAAAATTTGTAAATTTTTCTTCCTCCACGGCCACTTGGATTCTATAGAATTGTGAAGCAAGTTTGTTGTTATTGGAGGAGACAAAAGGGTGAGGGAATAAAGGGACTCCTCAATGTGCTCAGGAAGCCTGGGACATCTCTGAGAGATATTTCATCAATAGGTCCAAAGGGTCAATGCCAAACCAGTATACAATGCTCCTTGAATCTTCTGGTTCTGGTGACCACCAGGGCTCGAACCCAGCAATGGTCTTTGAGAGGTGATGAAGACCTAGTGTTGCTAGAAAGTGTTGAATCTGGGTTAGATACATGGTTAGATACATGGCTTGCATATACCCTAATTTCTTTACTTACTCCCCAGTCTATAAACTTTTTGACTGGATATGAGCCTGTTTATTTTGAATAATTTCTAGTAAATTTCTCTTTGGACTCATGCCTTATATTTATATAGATATTAAGATTATAAATTGGTTAAATGCTGGCAATCTTACAGTTTAATCAAAAGTTACAATTATGTTCAAACTATAACACAGAAAGGGAATTCTTAAAAATTGCCTCTGAAAAAATAATTTAAAAAGAAAAGTTTAGAGGGGGCAGAGAGATAGCACAGCGGTAGGGCGTTTACTTTGCTGCAGACCCAGGTGGACGGTAGTTCGAATCCCGGCACTCCATACGGTCCTCCGAGCCCAGAGCCAAGAGTAACCTCTTGAGTGCCTCCGGGTGTGACCCAAAAACAAAAACAAAAAACAAAAAAAAGGAAAGGAAAAAAAGTTTAGGTGGTAAAAAAAAATTTTTTTTTTGGGTTACAGTGACATTCAGGGGTTACTCCTGGCTATGCACTCAGAAATCACTCTTGGGGAGGACCATATGGGATGCCATATGTGATCGAACCACAGTTTGTGCTAGGTTAGCTGCGTACAAGGCAAACGCCCTATCACTTGTGCCACCGCTCCTGCCCGGTAGTAAAATTTTAATGAGTTTATGTGTAGCAGTAAAAAAGAGAGAAGTACTATGATAATATAAACTCAATGAGGTCACTAAAATGAAAAACAAATGTTTTATAGTTCTATGTAGTTTTAGAACTATGTAGTTCTATCACAAGTTATATGCGAAAAGTTAAGTGAAAGGGGGGTTGATAGTGATAGATCAAAGAATAGAATCGCATATTTTTAAACCAGTAGCCCTGGGTTTGATATCTGTCACAACATGGCTCCCAAAGACTTGTTGAGAATGCTTTCCCCAGTCAAAAAAAGAAATATGAAATGGGACTAGAGAAATAGTGCAGCATGTAAAGACACTTGCCTTGCATGTGGTTGGATCCAGCACCGTATGTGGTGCCATAAGCACTACCCAGTAGTTAAACCTGAATCTCTAAGCTTTTGGGTAGAGACTTGATTTGTGTGTAGATTAATGCATAGATTATGTCCTTACAAATGTTCAGATGTCGTCAGAGAAGGTTTTCCCCCCTCTCTGAATTTGGCATAGAACTGCTTTTTTGCTTTCTTTAACACTTTCTTTAACATGGAGATTCTTTAACACTAGTAAACCCTAGTTGGAACATGTTTACATGCTTAAAAGGTGAGCTACAGAGCAGACAGAACTATATTAAGCAATTCTGGCCCTCAGATTTATGGCCTTTCTTGTTATGAGCTACCTCTAAGAAGTAAATACCAATTAAAATCCACTGGAACATTAATCAAATGTAATGTTGCCATGCTATAATAATTTAATTTCTACCATGTGAAATTATGCTCAAGTCTTTTGACATATTTTAAAGCAGTACTGTTCTATTTCTCTATTCTTGATCTCAACTCTTCCTTTGCCTCTTGAACCTTGAAAATAGTTAATTCCATAATGGTGGCACCAGGCACCAGAAGTGACTATGGCGTTGGAATTTCTGATACTGGCTGTGGTCATATAGCCTGAACTGTACTTTAGAGTTCTCATTTTTAATGTAGTTACCTTCACTTACAGACTTCCTACTAATACACATAGAGAGCTCTTTCTGTTCTACTAAAGTCTGAAGATATAGTGGTGCATATAATATGTTTCCTCCCATTGAAATTTGAGTTCTACAAAGTGCCATTAAATAGCTGCTTACAGTGAATTTTAAAATTATACTAGTGACAAATTTCATAAAGAATCATCAGACTGAAAATATAGCAAGCAGGGACCAGATTTGCTTAAGATTTAGTGGTTAAGGAAATACTTCTTTGAATTACTACTAGTGCTCTAAAAAACCATTAAAAATTAACCTAAATGGGACCAGAGAGAGACATAGAACATCAGGTAGGGCATTTGCCTTAACATACCAAATGTGGATTTGATCCCCAGCAGCCTACAGGATCTCCCAAGCCTCACCTGGAGTGATAACCTAGCAGAGCCAGGAGTATGCCCTGAGCACTGGTATGGAGCAAAAACAAAACAAACAAAACAAAAATATTTAACCTGACAAAAGATAGGTGGAAAAATAAGGAAGGATCTGAAAGATCAAGAAACTTCTGTTCCTTAAGGAGCAGAAAGTTCAGTGAGATTGGAACAGATAGCCATAGGGGATAATAACACATGATGATGCTGGAAGGTCAAAAAGGTGAAATGGTAGGTTTTTTTTCTTTTTCTTTTTTTTAGATTTCTTTTCTTTTTTCTGTTTTTGGGTTACACTTGGTGGTGCTCATGACTGACTTCTAGCTCTGCACTCAGGAATCACTCCTTAAGGCTGTAGGGGACCAAAAAGGGTGCCAGGTTGTGAACCCGTGTTGTCCTGGTGTAAGGTGAATGTCCTATCCAATGTACTATCTTTCCAGCCCCAGGTACAGATTCTTGTAAGGTAAATAAAAAATCTTGTTTTTTATTGAAGAGTTTTCAACTAGAGATCTGGAGGCACTGAGCTAGAAATAGCCTCCTGAATACTGAGTGTAACTTACAAAAACAAAAGGACTAGGGAGATATAATTCAGTAGTTGGGGCACATGCTTCGCATGGACCAGAAACTGAGGCTGAATCCCAGCACCATATAGTCCCAAATATCACTAGATATAGCCCTGAGGCACCCAACACCTTTAGAGGAGGCCCTAGAGGTCCACAAACCCTGCCAGGATATCTCTAGCACTGCTGGACCCAAGCATAGCACCACATCCTCATGCCCTAGCCTTCAACCAGTTGGTCAAGTTAACTGAATATCACTAGGAGTGGTCATAGAGCCCCTTGAGCACTGCTTAGGAGGTGTATGCCAAATCAGTGAAATGAGAAGAAAAAATATATATACTACAGAGATTGGAATTTTTATATGAACATTTATATGAATTTCAGATAGACAGTTGGAGCTTTATTTTCTGTGTGATTTTTTTTTTATTATTATGTGGTGACCGAGTTGACAGAAAGCAGTAGTGAGGTGGCATAAATTGTGATCCTTGATATATAATACTTTCCTTCTCTTAAGTTTCAATTTTTCATCCCCAAAATGGATCTAATAAATAGTAAACCTGCTTCCTGGAATTACTGTAAGAATAAATGAGATGTCTGCTAAACATTTAAAACACCTGGCCCATTGTAAGTCTATAATTAGTGTTTGTCACTGTTACAGATTTTAGCAATCTCATGAGGGATTTAACTTCTATGAGAATCGCCCTTTTTTTTTTTTTCTTTTATTTAATTTACACGTGGCATCACGCACTCAGAAATTACTCCTGGCAGGCTCAGGGGACCATATGGAATGCCAGGGACTGAACCCAGGTCATCCATATGCAGTCAAATGCCATACCGCTGTACTATAGCTCCAGCCCCAGAATCACCCATTTTTGTGACCAGAGGAGTAACTTTCCATTTACGGACTGATTCAGCTCATTCAGTGGACTTATCCATTAACCTCTAAGGATCTATGACTATGTAGAGAAACGTCATTTACATTTACATGGTTTAATTGGGGTGAGGGTTGGGGCTACACCTAGTAGTATTCAGGGGTTATTCCTGGCTTTGTGCTCAGAAATTGCTCCTGACTCGGGGGATCATATGGGATGCTGGGAATTGAACCCAGATCCATCTTGGGTCCACTGAAGGCAAACTCCCTACCGCTGTGCTATCTCTCCGGCCCCAATTTATATATATATATATATATATTTTTTAATCACTCCTCTTCCTTTTTAATCACTCCATGCCCTTTTTTAATCACCTCACATTCTTTAATCATTCCACACATGTAGTGTTCATGGGATGCTGGGCCTTGAACCTGAGTGGTTCTGTGTGGGCAGCTTGCTAGGCAAGCGCCTTTCCATTGGGCTAGGGCTCTGGCCCCTTATTTTTATATTTCTGATTTTGGGGCCACACCAGGCAGTGCTCAGGGGTTACTCCTAGCTCTGTGCTCAGAAATCATTCCTGGCAGGCTCAGGGGACCATATGGGATGCCGGAGTTCAAACCCAGGTTCATCCCTGGCCAGCTTTGTGCAAGGCAAACACCACTGTGTTTGCTGTGCTATCACTGTGCTATCACTCCTGCCCCTACATGGTTTAATTTTACAGATGTGAGGGAGATGGAAGTAAAAGCTGATGAATGGTTATTTGCTTTAATCCTACTTATGGTTTTTCTTTAAAACTAGCATTTTACAAAGACCAATGATGGAGTTCCAATTCTTGTGGTGCCCGGCGGGGAAGGGGCATGGACAGGGAACTCAACAGAACATAGTTTGTTGCTTGGAAACATCTATCTTTCTTTGTTTCCCACAATACTAGGTAACTAAAGTGTATAATTACACTACTAAGCAAAACTTGAGGTTGGTCAAAGTTAATTGTTGGCAATATTTTAGATGCTAATAACGCCTCCTTTAAAACTGATTTTTGAAAAGTGTTTCAACTTTACAGAAGATTTAAATGCCTTTTATTCTTTTATTCAATAAGATGTAATTCTAGTCCCAAAATCTGGGATCTTCTGATTTAATATTGTCTAAGAAGTTAGTACACAGGACATATGTTTTTTCATCTGCTTTAAAGTTGGCTGCATCACATGCTCACATAAATGCTCACCGTCTAACTTGTTATCTTTGGCCTGTTCTCTATAATTACACATTTCTGTTTTCAATCTATTTTGTGGAACTAGGGAGGGGGCCTAAGCTTGCTTTCTTTTTGTAGGAATCCTAGAGACTATTGGATAGGTAAGAATTTATTCCAACAATTGGAGTAAATTCAGTCATTTCCAGAAAGGTTGCTGCTTAAGAACTTTAAGAAAGCAAAATTTTAGAGCAGGAAAACACTGATCCAAAAAGATTTTTGTAGCTCTCAGTCTAATAGCTAGGAGTTGGAATGAACCTAGATATCCAATAACAGACTAGTGGATTATGAAGACATGGTACACATGTACAATGGAATACTACATAGCTGTGAGGAATGATGCAGTCGTGCAATTTGCTGCAGCATGGATGGAACTGGAAAATATTATGTTAAATGAAGTTAGCCAGAAGAAGGATAAATACAAAATGATATCACTTATATGTGGTATTTAGAATAGCTACATGAAAAAAATGCAATGGTTAAAATTGGAGTCATTGAGAACACTCTTGGCCCCAGAGTATACAGCAAGGAGAAAGATAGAAATTGAGTGGAGGAGAAACACAAATATGAAAGGATGGGGGTCAGGGGTCAAGAGGTGTCAGGTGCATTGATGGTAGTAAGAAAGGACAGAACTAGGGCCCGGAGAGATAGCACAGCGGCGTTTGCCTTGCAAACGGCCGATCCAGGACCAAAGGTGGTTGGTTCGAATCCCGGTGTCCCATATGGTCCCCCGTGCCTGCCAGAAGCTATTTCTGAGCAGACAGCCAGGAGTAACCCCTGAGCAATGCCGGGTGTGACCCAAAAACCAAAAAAAAAAAAAAAAAAAAAAAAAAAAGAAAGGACAGAACTAAATACCCAAGCCAAAGTCAATAACAATGAAATCATAAGTTCCAAACTTTAGCAATCAAAACTTCAAAGGAGCCTGTGACGCTGGCAGACTGGAAGACAGGGGGTGGTGCCATAGAATGCGCTCTGGTAACATTGCTGGAGGGAGGTTGACACTCCTGGTGAGATTAGCCCTGAAACATTGTATATCTGAAACCCAACTATGAAGAACTTTGTAAATCACAACAGTTTCAATAAAATATTGAAAAAATAATAATAAAGGGTGTTTTGCTGCCAAATGCTAAAAATGATAAATTGAAAGTACTTTTATATAGTTGAGCACTCATTGCAATCAAATTTACTTACTGAATTTGTCAGACTTCCTGTGGTAAGTTGGTTCATAAATTTATAGTATCTTTTTTCTTTCTTTTTCTTTTTAAAATAAAAATGAACTCTCTGTCGTGTTCTTTGTTCACCGGGGTGACTCCACATGCATAGCTACTTTTTCTGTCACTCAGTGTTCTCTAAGATGCAAAAGCATCAACTAAGATGTTCTCCTAGAGGTCAGAGAGATAGTACTGTTGTACTATATTGTTGACAAGACGCCACTTGTCTTCTAACCCTAGCAGAGCCAGGAGTAAGTCATGAACACAGCTAGGTGTGCCCTGCTCCCTACCCCCAAAGAAAATACATATTGTCAGTGGGGAAAAGTATTAGGTGAGACAAAAGTGGGCCAAAAATAAGGCTTAACTGTAGTGAAAAATATAGAGGTTTTATTTTTATATTTAATACTTTATTAAAAGGATTAAGCAGTGCATTATATAACAGTACAATTAAACCTGAAGTGGTACAGGCTTATGTTGATCTAGAAAAATCTCATTAATGGTATAGTTTTTGCTTTTGGGGGGTTTGGGGCCGCATCCTGCAATGTTCAGAAGTTATTTTTTGCTCTGCTCTCAGAAGTCACTATTAGTGGGCTCCGAGGAGCACGTGGGATGATGGGGATGGAACCCTGGTCAGCTGCATACAAGGCAAGTGCTCTAACTACCCACTATATTGTCACTTCAGCCCACTGTGTTGGTTTTTTTTTTAATATCTCTCTCTCTTGTTATTGTTGATGTTATGGTGTCTGGAGGTGCCACACAATACTGGTTGTGATCTTCATACATTTTATTGTGTTCTTTAGGATCCAGTGCTTAAACACTTGAGTATGAAGCTCACCAGGGGTTGTAGTCCTTTTTACTATGGTTCTTGCACACTTGTTCACCTGGGTTGTATTCTTTAGTTGTGGTGTCACACACTTCTACTTCTAGTGTTCTTGGAGTTGCTGTGGTGTTCACACCGGTGCTTAATAGGGTTTGTACTTTCTGGCCAAAGTCGTTGTGTTTACACACATCTGCAATAAATATAGGTGTGAGGAAGGGGGGTTTGTATTGTATTCTTGTGTTCTTAGGATAATCCCTAGGAGTGGAATAGCTGGGTCGAATGGGAGCTCAATTTTCAGATTTTGGAGGAATCTCCATACCACTTTCCATAGAGGTTGGACTAGACAGCATTCCCACCAGCAGTGGATAAGAGTTCCTTTCTTTCCACATCCCCGCCAGCACTGATTGTTCTCATTTTTTTTGTGATGTATGCCAATCTCTGTGGTGTGAGATGGTATCTCGTTGTCTTGATTTGCATCTCCCTGATGATTAGTGATGAGGAGCATTTTTTCATGTGCCTTTTGGCCATTTGTATTTCTTTTTTATCAAAGTGTCTATTCATTTCTTCTCCCCATTTTTTGATGGGATTAGATGTTTTTTTCTTGTAAAGTTCTGTCAGTGCCCTGTATATTTTAGATATTAGCCCCTTATCTGATGGGTGTTGGGTGAATAGTTTCTCCCACACAGTGAGTGGCTATTGTATCCAGGGCACTATTTCTATGACCTCTATAGGGTTTCTGAGTACAAGTGGGAGGAGTCTTTCTAATGATATTCAAGGAACCCAACAGCTATTCCTAGTGGTACTCAATCTGGTGGTCATAAGTACAATTAGGTGATTGAGGCTAGCCGGACTCCACTAATTCCACAGTTGGGGACCATGCATTTCCTGATATCAACCTTTCAGGCAGGCAGGGCAGGCATGCTACCCTACTCCTTTGAGCTGTCTCTCTGTTGCCCATGCTCTGTTTTCCTTGCTTGTTGTTTCCTATCATTATTTTATGTTGATTCTGCTTAGCTTCAAGAGAAATGTACCAACCTGGAACTTTCTTAGCACTGGACATTTTATTCCTGTAGAAATTGCCTTAACCCAAAACTGAGAAGAATAACTACATAGAAAACTAACTTTATTGTTATTAACTGTTCATTAAAATAGGAAATGGTACTTAATTCTTGTACATCTTCATCAAACACCTGACTTTGCCACATTGTTTTGGTTGCTTAAAATATATCTGTGAACAAAATCAGAATTTCCTGTTACTGTTTAACTTGCCTTTGCTAAGGGAAATGCTGAGTTCAAATCCTAGCATGTCTATATGCTGTCTGTGGCCTTTTGAAAAGTCAATCCCCCTCTTTGACTCTCTTAATTGTAAGCCCACTAATCAAGTTATTATGTTACCACTCAGATATCTCAAAAAAAATTTTATCTCTAAGTTGAAATTTCTTTGTAATTTGCTTGGATTTTTTTTCCCTAAAAGAATTCGCCCAGCCCCCAGGAATTTGCTTGTATGTGTTCCTTGGTGAGTTTTTACAGTTGATCTAGTTTAACTATTTGTATTGTGAAGGAATAGACCACCCAAATTTATATTTAGAAATTATAATCTGACACATGTCATCAAAACTGAGTTTTAACAAGTTGAGTTTTGCAGCCAACTGAGGTTTGATCCACAGCATCCCATAAAGTCCCTCAAGCCTGCTAGGAGTGCAGAGCTAGGAGTAACCACTGGGCGATGCTGGGTGTCACCCAAAAACCAAATACACACAAACACACACACACACACACACACACACACACACAAGATATAAAATAGATTTCCCTAGGTAAATAATGTTGTATTTTGTGAAGACACTTACTTCCTTTGGGGTTCTTTCTACTCTACATTTGATTCTGGAGATGCTACCAATCACTGGGCCTTACTTTTTTACTTCTCAGTATATTCCATTGACCCATGTCAGACTGACTAGAGTACCTCTTCTCACTAAATACCATCATTGGTACAGGGTAGTATGTGGTCCAGCAGGGACAATCAGAGTCACCTTGAGATGTAGATTTGAAATCTAGGGGTAAAAAATGATTCAGTTCTTTTTAGATTCTCTGATTAAGAAGTTGGTGTATTTAGTGTGTTGAATGGTTATAACCACCACAAGAATATACTCTTAAGAATAAGAATAAATGGGGCTGGAGAGATAGCATGCATAGAGAAGTATGGTGGTTCGAATACTGGCATCCCATATGGTCCCCCATGCCTGCCAGGGGCGATTTCTGAGTGTAGAGCCAGGAGGAACCACTGAGCCTGAGCGCTGCCGGGTGTGACCCTAAAACAAAACAAAACAAAACAAAAGAATAAGAAGAAAGGGGCCATAGAGAGAATACAGCAGCAGGTAAGGTGCATGACTTGCATGTGGGTTCAATCCCCGGCATCCCTTATGGTCTCCCGAGCACCACCAACAGTGATTTTTGAGTGTAGAGCCAGGAGTAACCCAATGCCTCACCCACTCCAAAAGAAGAAGAAGGAGGAGGTGGAGAAAGGAGGAAGAAGGAACAAGAAGGAGGAGGAGGAGGAGAAGATGACAAAAGCCAGATCCAAAGAACAGGGGAGGAAAATAGAAACCTAATTTGCAGTACTGAATTCCCTTTAATCTGCCAATTATATAAATACTACTAAAATTTTTTGTTTGTTTTTTTGGGCCATACCCAGCGATGCTCAGGGGTTACTCCTGGCTGTCTGCTCAGAAATAGCTCCTGGCAGGCACGGGGGACCATATGGGACACAGGGATTCTAACCAACCGCCATTGGTCCTGGATCGGCTGCTTGCAAGGCAAACGCTGCTGTGCTATCTCTCCGGGCCCATTTTTGTTTTTCTTAAGTTAGATTGTTTATAACTGAAAGAAGCTCATCTAGTGAAACATCTTTGTCTGTTATTGTGGTGATCATTTGTATTTGCCAATATTTATGTTTCTCTATTGAAAATTATAATAAAATATATTTCCTTGGGAGTTTGGCATGAATATGTGAATGCTTTGGCAAATTAAATATAAATGACTTTTGTCACTTCCAAGTGGAAATCTTTTAAGAATTAATGATGATCACTCATATTTCTTTCTTCCTGCCTTTTTACCAGTCATGATTCAGATTAGAGAGGATAACATGGAATAAGAATCTTTACCAACCCAAGTGCACATACCATAATTAAGAAATTTATTTTAGGCCACTTATAATTTGTTGCTGCTGTTGTTATAATTCCTCTGACATATTTTGGTGGAATACATATTTCTATTTTAAAAGTTTTAAAATATTTTAGATAACAATATTTTAGTATAAATTTTAAAAGACATCCACAAAATGAGATAACTAAAATATAATATTTGTAGTTATTTCAGTTCATTGTAAATAGACAGACTTAGTGTAAACAGCACTGTTTTCTGATTTATTATACAGGAAATAAACCTGCTTTTAGAACTGTGACCTCTGACCAAATTATAGTTGTCTTGTTTCATACTATATGGCAGGGCAGAGTATAATGACAGGTATTTAAAACACAGACACTGTGTAAGCACTCTTAGCTTTGTTCATGACAATTTCTCTCTCTTTTTTAATTGTAATTAAGGTAACATGATCATAGTATTGGTGTTCATGCTTTTGATGTACAAAGTTTTTATACCCACCACCATCAAAATGCCACAGACCCTCCACCCAGTTGTCCTTCTGTCACTTCTAATCTACTCTTCCTCTCCCCAAAGTTTTCTCTCTCCTGCTTGGTAACCTCATATCTGTAAAAGACGATTTCTCTTATATGGCCAGAACACTAATGGTATCTCCCTAACTAGGCCTTGATGTCTGAAAAACAGGAACATGCAAGTAGGGGGAAATAGTGCAAGGAAAAATTAAATAAAAACCCAATCTGCCGCAATGTATTTACATTATAGAAGCCTTGAAAATTAATAAATAACTATCAAAGAATTGTTTGCAAAGTGAATATATAATAAAAGCAATAATTTCTGTGGATGTGGAGAGAGAAATCTTTATATCTATATTAGAATTCTCCCCATTTACATGAGAAACAACTTAGTCTCAGACCAAAGATACTGATTTATTGTTTTAGTTTGGGAGGTAGTTGGGCCTCACAGCAGTGCTCAGGGAACTATTCCTAGCTCAGTGTTCAATGGACCAAATGTGTATACTGGGGATTCCACATGTCAGCTGTGTGCAAAGCAAGCACATTAACCCCTTTACTAGTCTCTGGCCATTTGTACTTAATTTTTTCCACTTGTATAATAAAAATAAAAATATCTTCTCTCCTTGTTTATATACGTTGGGAAATGTACATAGTTACTGAATTTTTAGTACTCTAGAGTAATAGATAATTGAGTAATAAATATTTGCTTGAGTGGGAAGTAAAGGTCATTTGTGTTGAAAGGATTTTTTTTCATGTAATTGAGATATACAATGGATGTATTTAGACATAACTGAATTCAGAGTTTTAGATTATATTTATCAGGACAGCCTCTCTGTGCCATATACCCCTGCATTCTTTTCTGTTGATATCATTCTCATGGAGACTCTCCAGGTAAGTCTGAAAAGAACCATCTACAACCTTAACTCTGTATCCTATCAGCTTAGTCATTCTAAAATAAGGTAACTTTCTTTAGTAATTCCAACCAGATAATAGGAAAAGATGGCTCCCTTTAAAAAAGTAGATTATTGTTATGAGAAGAATTACTAAGACTAGCAAAATCAATAAATGTATGTTAGTTATAAATTCAAAGTGACCAGGTGAACAGAGTAGATAAAAAGCCCCATAGTATTTGTTCTCTGCCATTATCATTAATCAGAAATTTGAATTTGTGGGGTTTGTACAATAGTACAGCTGCACTTGCCTTGTACTTGGCTGACCTGGGTTCGATCCTGGCATCACAAATGGTCCTCTCAGCCTGCCAGGAGTGATTCCTGAACATTGCCCATGAACAGTTTGCCTACAATTAACTTAAACCTGAATATGTGAAGTAGTTCAGAACTATGGGGGAGTGGAAGCTGTGGGGATGACATAGGCTCAAGATTTATGCTACTAAAGCCTGTCTCGAGTGCAGGTGGGGGGTGGGGTGGGGAGAAGGGAGATTTGGGACATTTGTGATGTTGCACTGATGAAGGGGTCTGTTCTTTACATGCCTGAAACCCAACGACAATAGTATTTGTAATCAAGGTGTTTAAATAAAGATATAAAAAAAAGATTTATGCTACTGTTTTCCTTTATTTAGGGCGAAACTCAGACAGTGGCCTGAGTGTGTGATAGATCTTGCATATTGCAGTCATCTTGCAACTATGTTAGCCTGAAAGCAATGGTGATACAATTTGATAGCAAGGAGAAAGATGAGAAAAACTACATTCTTGGAAGTTCAGCCACTGAATTAATCAAGATGGTACTTTAGCTCACTGGGGAACACAAACAATTGGGAGAGGACGGAGTAAGAAGAGATAGACAGGAGGTAATGAGGAGAAAGTAGGGGCCTTTCCTTTTACCTTTCTACCCCAGGTCTATTCAGTTGTTTGGTTTCTTTTTTCTTTTTTCTTTTTTTTTTTGGTGAGGGTGGGAAAGTAGATTAATGAATAGTGAATCAGGTAGTTAGCTCAAAGGGCAAAAATACATGCCTGGCATGTTTAAGATCCGAGTCTGGTTCCCAGCATCACATATACCATCCCCCACTGCCCTGCCACATCTAGCTATGGTGGCTCCAAGCACAAACCCTCACCCCCAGCACACCAGCCCTCAGTTCTATACCAGTATTTAAGTATTTTATGGAGCAGCCCTTAGATTCCCCAAGAACTACTATTTTACTATTTTACTCCCCAAATAACTGTTACTTACAGATAACAGGATTATTTAATAATAATGTAACCATATAATCATAAGCTTTCTGTAGTTACTTTTCTTGAAGTATCAGTTCTAAAGCACTGATGCATCAGGGTAGTAATATTTGAATAGACATTACTATTTGCTTCTAAGGAACTAATTGAGCCACATCTCTTGGTTATGGGGGCTATGAACCCAGGACTTTGCACATGCAAGATATCTTATATTCCAGGCCCTGAGATATTTCTGAACTCCCTCAGTATGGTAGAAGAAAGGGTTGCAATGAAAAAGTGGTATGACAGTTTCTTCTGTCCCTGTTAATAATTGGTAAGGAAGTGTTGGAGAAATGTATCAATAATTGAAGATGCATTTATAATTTCTTCTCATACTTTAGAGCATAAAAATTTATACTTCATTACTGAGATGACATCAGCTTACAAGATGTTTATATTTTAGGAATAAAAATGTTTTATCCCCTACCTACCACCAAAATGCCAGTATCTCTCTAACCCTTTTTTCAGAACCTTTCTCTGACTCTCCACCCTCTTCTCCATCCCAACCTCAATTCTGTGATCAGAATATAAGGGTTTATTTTCTTTGACCATTTTTATTCTTCCCTGACTTTATTCCTTTTTTTGTTTTGTTTTTGTTTTGGGGTCACACCTGGTGATGCACAGGGGTTACTCCTGTCTCTGTGTTCAGAAGTCTCTCCTGGCAGGCTCAGGGGATCATATCAGATGCCAGGGATCAAACCTGGGTCCATCCCCAGTTGTCCTCTTTTGAGGCAGATGCCCTACTGCCGTGCTGTCATAGTGCCCACCTGATTTTATGATTTTATGAGTGAGATTATCCTATATTTTTCCATTTTCTGACTGCATTTCAGTTTCATCCATGTGCAGGATTTTGTCATTTTAGTAGCTGAGTAGTATTTCATTCTGTCGTATACTGTATCTCTTTTTTTTTTTTTCCCCATCCTATGGGTTATTTCCAGGTCTTAGTCATTGCACATCATGCTTCAAGGAAAAGATATGTACCTATAACTTTTGAATTAGTGTTCTTCTGCTCTTTACTTAGACACCCAGAAGTAAAACTGTTAGTCATGTGATAGAGCTATCTATCTCTCTCTTGCTTTCTCTCTTGCTCTCTCTCTCCCCCTCTCCTTCCCTCTTCTTCTCCCCCCCCCCCATTTTCTTAGAGCCTATATTCATTGGTATTCGGGGTACAAGGCCACCTTGGTGTATATCTGTTGATGCTCTGGCAGTCATGTTTTCTAGGGATTTGAACAAGCCAGGCATGTTCCCTACTAGTTGAGCCATCTAATATCCAGCCAATAATTAAAAATCATAATTTTTAATTTTTGGAGAAACCACTGTACTGTTCCTTTTTGACTGAATTGGATTACTCTTTCACCATCAGCAAATAAGGGCTTCTTATTCCCCATACTTCTGCCAACATTTGTTTCTGATCTTATTGGTATAGAGCATTCTCAGAGATGTGAGATAATATCTCGTGTTGTTTTGATTTACATTTCTCTGATAATAAGTGATAATAAGGTCCCTGCACCCCATATGCCAGTGGACCATTTATATCTCTTCTTTGGTAAAGTGTCAATTTACCACTTAGCCTGATGTATTTTTTTTTAGCTTCTAAGTTTTTGATTTAAATAATAATAAAGGCCAAGGGATTGATTCCAGGGTATTGTGAATGCTAGCATGCTCTCCAGTCCCCTACAATGGGCTATCTTTTTTTTTTTTTTTTTGGCTTTTGGGCCACACCCGGTTGTAATCAGGGGTTATTCCTGGCTCTGTGCTCAGAAATCACTCCTGGCAGGCTCAAGGGATCATACAGGATGCTGTGATTTGAACTATTATCCACCCCGAATCAGCTGTGTGCAAGGCAAAGGCCCTACCACTGTACTATCTCTCCAGCCCAGAAGGGGCTATCTTTTCCTTTTCTCATCTTTTATTTCTTTTAGTATTAACTTTTGATTTTTTTGTCTTAGTTTATTTAGGTTTATTATCAGAAATTGGATGCTTTCTTTTTTAATATAATTTTTATTTTGATCGTAGTGGTTTACATATTGTTGACAATAATATTATGGATACATATTTACATAAGATCAGGGGGGTTCCCATCACCGATTTGTCCTCCCTACCCCTCCGTGTTCGTCCTACCTCCCATATCCTCCTCCCTTACCCCCGGGGCTGTGAGAATATGTGGTCCCCTCTGTACCTAGCTTACTACTTAGAAGTCTTGTTGACTTTTGATTTTTATTATCACTTTCACAAATCTTTCACTTTTTTGATCCTACATTATTTTTAAACAAGTGTATATACGATTTCTTGATTTCTTTCTCTTCTTGTTCAATGTTTGCACATTGAA
Source organism: Suncus etruscus (assembly GCF_024139225.1). Classification (NCBI taxonomy): domain Eukaryota; kingdom Metazoa; phylum Chordata; class Mammalia; order Eulipotyphla; family Soricidae; genus Suncus; species Suncus etruscus. The sequence continues at coordinate 166,971,262 of NC_064848.1, read as the reverse complement.
ATGCACCCATCATTGTATATTGACTTTATAAACTGCCACTTTGCTGCATAAATGTCTTGTTTCTTTTTTTTTTTTTTTTTTAATTATGACAACAAAGATGCAAAGAAAGAGGACAGGGTAAAGTTACAGTGGAAGCCCAATCACCCATAAACAGGATTCTCAGTAGTCCCATCGATGATATTCCAGCCTTGAACTTTCAGCCAAAGAACATTAAGAAAAACAAAACTGAACCCATGTACAATACAATTACTTTGTCCCTCAAATCCCCAGTTGTAGTACATATTGTTTCTTAGCAGCACACCATATAATCTAAAGATATTAGACTTATGTAACTCTTTAAACATTGAGGGCAAAGTACATTTATCTAGTTCCATGCACATGCTTACTAGTTTAAGTTAACCTCAAAAGTTTTAATGGGTTGTTTTTCTTTTTTTTTTTTTTTTTTTTTTTTTTTTTTGGGCCACACCCTGTGACGCTCAGGGGTTACTCCTGGCTATGCGCTCAGAAGTTGCTCCTGGCTTCTTGGGGGACCATATGGGACGCCGGGGGATCGAACCGCGGTCCGTCCTAGGCTAGCGCAGGCAAGGCAGGCACCTTACCTCCAGCGCCACCGCCCGGCCCCAAGGGTTGTTTTTCTTAAGGATTGGAGTCAAGGGAACATAGTAAAAAACGATATTAAAGTGGCATTTGTTTGCATAGGCCCACCAAAACATAAGGGACATGGAAAGACAAATTATGGTCTAAATACATGGAGACCCTACCCCTGAAGTTTCCTGGCACAGGACTGACTCTAGGCTCCAGGCAAACTAGTTTGTCCAATTCAAGTCATCGTCTGTAGTGGCAATACACCTCCATTTCTCACATAGTCTCTGTTGTTGGTATCATGCTTCTGTATTAAAGATCCTGGAGTCTGCATATCCCATATTGCAGTCAGGATGGTGCAGAGCATCCTCTCGTTTCACTTCACACTTAAGGGGCAATAGAGAGAACCATGTCCTGTAGAGCAGGTCATTGTTGTTGTCATGTCTTCTCGCAGGTCATTGTTGTTGTCACATCTTCTCAGTATAAACGGAAGTGTCTTTTTAGGAGGTCGATGTCACACCCTTGGTAGTGTCTTTCCTGGTAGAGGACTGCTTCCAACTGTTGCTATAAAAGACCTTGGATGTTTCGTAGATAGCTTGCCTGGTTCCAGCGTGAATGGAGAATGCCCATTCATCTGAGGCCTGTGCCAGGTCATTATATCAATATTCAGGGTGTAAGGTACATTGTAATGAGATTTATTAGATAATAACTAAACTGTATGTATAGTGTTTTCCCATTTTAATGTGTCTATGTAAACAAGGATCAATGCCATAAAGCGTTATTGGTGCATCTGGAGGCAATAGGAACAAGACCAGCAATTTCCATGACATAGTTCAATCATAGGCATCAAACTGAGGGACAGTTCCACCAACAATCCTTAATGAACAGCTTACAAAGAAAAGACAAGATGAAAAGTGGATAGAAACATCATGGTAGAAGAATATATAGAGAGTTACAGCAGTTAAAGAAAATAATCATAAAATATTCAAAAGATATATGTGTTCAATATGTGTTCGATTTGTGGCCTTCTAAATCTGGGATTTGGAAGATCTACTGTATGTCTTTGGTCAGAGATTAAAGCTGTGTGTTACTGAAGTTAAACCCCCGCGCGGTTTCAAAATGTAGACTGGTATGAAATTGCCAGTGACAGCCTGAGTATAGCTGAGCAATTATCTGCCACCCCCCAGATCAAACGCCACCCCCTAAGCCAACCACTGGAGCCGGCCTGGGAGTGGGGAAAACCCAGGGTGCCCCATCAGCTCCTCCCAGAAACCCACCTGGAGATCCGGAGGAAAGGGGGAGAGGGGTGTCGGGTGACCCAGGTCCGGGCCCCCCACCATAGGCCAGGCCAAAAGGCCGCTGGCACATGCGGAGGTCTGCCAGCTGCCTGCCCATGCTGCTAAAAATCCTGCTCCAGGAAGGGAGAGAGACCCTCCCAAGCCCGAAGGACAGGGATTTAAGCCCAACCTAGGCCGGTCCCCAGACCCGGCCTGGGAGTGGGGAAAACCCAGGGTGCCCCATCAGTTCCTCCCAGAAACCCACCTGGAGATCCGGAGGAAAGGGGGAGAGGGGGGTCGGGTGACCCAGGTCAAATGTCTTGTTTCTAATCATTTTAGTGGACTATTTAGAATTTATAAGCACATCATTTGCAAATAGTGATAGTTTCTGGTTCTTTTGCAATTTGAATCACTTTGTATTGTCTTTTTCTCGCCTAATGAATTTCCACTTTCAAATTTGTGCAAGTGACAAATTGAATAGTAATGATAAGAGTGTACATACTTGTCCTGGGTTCACCTTAGAAGAAAGGCTTTTTTTTTTTTTTTACTTTAAAATATGTGTATGTTGGGCTAGAGAGATAGCATGGAGGTAGCACGTTTGCCTTGCATGCAGAAGGACGTTGGTTCAAATCCCGGTGTCCCATATGGTCCCCTGAGCCTGCCAGGAGCGATTTCTGAGTATAGAGCCAGGAGTAACTCCAGAGCACCGCCGGGTATGGCCCAAAAGCCAAAAAAAAAAAAAAAAAAAAAAAAAAGCCCATTGTAGGGGACTGGAGAGCATGTTAGCATTCACAGTACCCTGGAATCAATCCCTTGGCCTTTATTATTATTTAAATCAAAAAATTTAGAAGCTAAAAAACCCAAAACAAACAAACAAAAATATATATGTATGTTGTCAGCTGTGGATTTGTTGTATATAGACTTTACTCTGTTACGGTATGTTTTTCCTACCCTCAATTTAATGGGGTTGGTATTGTGGTTTTTGGTTTTTGGTTTTGGGCCACACCCAGTGACGCTCAGGTTACTCCTGACTGTGCGCTCAGAAATCGCTCCTTGGTTGGAGGGCCATATGGTATGCTGGAGGATCGAACCACGATCTGTCCTAGGTTAGCATGTGCAGGGCAGATGCCTACCGCTTGCACCACCACTCTGCTCCTTTGGGGTTGTTTTTTTTTGTTTTTTGGTTTTTTTTTTTAATATTTTTGATTGCCGGGGCTGGTGTGGTGGCGCTAGAGGTAAGGTGCCTGCCTTGCCTGTGCTAACCTAGGACAGACCGCGGTTCGATCCCCCAGTGTCTCATATGGTCCCCCAAGCTAGGTGCGGTTTCTGAGCTCATAGCCAGGAGTAACCCCTGAGCGTTACCGGGTGTGGCCCAAAAACCAAAAAAAAAATTTTTATTTTTGATTGCCATGAGATAGTTACAAAAATGATAATGGTTGAGTTTCAGTCATACAGTGTTCATCTTGATGAGATTGTTGCTTTTTTGAAAGAAAAAAAATATATAGGGGCTGTAACTATCACATGCTTTGCATGCAGCCAACTGGGTTTTATCCCCAACTGGGTTTTATCCCCGGGATCACATGTGGTCCACCAAGCCTGCCAGGAGAGATTTCTGAGTGCAGTTAGGAATAACCCCTGAGGACTGCCAAGTATGGCTCAAAAAACAAACAAACAAAAATCATAAACAAATAATCTTATTAAAGTACTCTATCTTTTTATTTGATTATATGATTTTCATCTTCCCTTTTGTTAATAGAGTGGAATATGTTGATTGATTTGTATTGAACCATTTCTTGCATCCATAAGTCCCATGTGGTCATGATGTATGAACTTTTTAATGTATTTTTAAATTTGGTTCACTGAGAAACTTTTTTTTTTTTTTTTGGTTTTTGGGCCACACCCGGTAACGCTCAGGGGTTACTCCTGGCTATGCGCTCAGAAGTCGCTCCTGGCTTGGGGGACCATATGGGACGCCGGGGGATTGAACCGCGGTCCGTCTCCTAGGCTAGCGCAGGTAAGGCAGGCACCTTACCTCCAGCGCCACCGCCCGGCCCCTCACTGAGAAACTTTAAAAAAAAAATTTGTTCATGCTGATTAGGAATATTATTCCATAGTTTTCTTGTTATATGAAATCCCTAACTACTTTTATTATCAAAATAATGTTGATCTTATAAAAAGTATTTGGAAGAATTTTCCTTTTTTCAATTTTTGGAAAAACATAAGGAAGAAAGGTCATCTTTGAAAGTTTAGTTGAATTCACTAGTAAAACCGTCTCAACCTTTTGTTGTTGTTATTGGTTCTTATAATTTTTTTTTCTTATATTATCCTGCTCGGGTTTTTTTTAATTTCTTCTTGATTCAAGCTCTGAAAGTTGTATATGCTAAAAATTTTCCCATCTTTTCTAGATGTGAGAACTTATCATAAAGTTATGCATAGTAGTATTTCATTACTTTTTGTTTTGTTTTGTTCAGCTTTGCACACCCAGCTTTGCACAGCTTGCTCTTGGCTCTACACTCAGGGATCACTCAGGGATCACTCCTGGTGGTGCTCTGGGACTATTTGGGATACCAAGGGTTGAACTGCATGGCTCACCTGCATGAAAAGCTAACACCCTACCTGCTGCACTATTGCTCCAGCCCCAATTTTTCTGTAGTGACTGTTATACTTTGTGCTTTTCATTTCTGATCCTATTAGAGAATATTCTAAATTTTCCTTCATTAACTTAAAGATTTGTCCATCTTGCTTTCAAGGAACCAACTTTTAGTTTTATTGCTTTTTGTATGATCTTTATGTTTGCTTATTTTATTTATTTATACTCAAATGTTATTGTTTCCTTTCTTCTACTTGGTGTTTTCTTTATTCTTCTTTTTCTAGATCTTTATGGTGTAGAATGGATTGCTTGGGATTTCTTTTTTCTTGATGTAAGCCTGTACTTCTATGGACATTGCTTTTAGTACTGCTTTTACTGTGTCCCATATGTTGTGACAGCTTATTTCTTCACTTTCAGTTGTTTTAGGAATTTTCAGGAGAACCACTGATTTGTTTAGGAAAAGACTTGATATCTTCACCTGCAATTTTTGGCTAATTGAGCCATTGATTCAGTTCAAGGATATGATGCTGCTAAGACCCTATAGTATTGGGGACTACCCGGCCTACCCCAGCAATACTTTGTGGGGGGGCTCTAGGGCTATATCCATTGATGCTCAGGATCCTCCAGAGCTACACCTAGCAATATTTAGGGAAGTCTATGGTACTGGGATCAAAATGGATCAACTGAGTCCTAAACTAACCCCAGTATTAGCTTAATCCAGTTTCAGGAAGTTTAAATTAAATTTGTTTAATTTCAAGGGGCAGAGAGATAGCATGGTGGTAGAGCATTTGCCTTGCATGCAGAAGGACAGTGGTTTGAATCCTGGCATCCCATATGGTCCCCCAAGCCTGCCAGGTACAATTTCTGAGTGTAGAGCCAGGAGTAACCCCTGGACACTGCCAGGTGTGACCCCCCCCAATTTTTTTTGTTTGATTTCTTTGTCAATCTAATAGGTATTCAATAGCATATTACTTACTGAATCTTTAAATGTCTTGAGATTTTTTTCCAGCTTTCTTTTTTATGCTTAATTTTTAGTATTCCATTTAATCTGAAAAGATAGCTCGGTATGATATTCACATGACTTCATTGACTGTTGCTTTGTGTCTCAACCTGTAGACTACCTTTGAGAATGTTCCATGTGCATGTTCCTTTTAATCCTTCTTGGAGAGTTTTGAGCCATACCTAATTGTGCTCAGAACCTAACTCCTGGCTCTTTGCTCAGGGATTACGTCTGACTATGCTCAGGGGATAATAAAAGTACAAGGTATTCAAACTAGGGTCAGCTGCAAGCAAGGCAGGCATCTTATGATCTCCTGCATTATCTCTTCAGCCTATGTAATTGACTCTTTTAGGATGGAGAGACCTGTAAATGTCTGTTAAGCTCAGCTTTTCCAACTCCTTGATTAAGGCTATTATTTCCTTATTGATTTTTTTTTTTGTCCGGCTGATCTGTCCAGTGGTGAAAGTGGGGTGTTAAGAATCCTGTCCTTGGTCAGGAGTGATAACACAGTAGGTAGAGTGAGTGTTTTGCACACGGGACTGACCCAGCTAGGTTCCATCCCTGGCATCCCATATGATTCCCTGAGCCTGCCAGGAGCTATTTCTTTTTTGTTGTTTGTTTTTGTTTTTGGGCCACACCCGGTGATGCTCCTGAATATGCACTCAGAAATCACTCCTGGCTTGGGGGACCATATGGGATACCGGGGAATCGAACCACAGTTCATCCTAGGCTAGCCCGCACAAGGCAGGTGCCTTATGTCCTGCGCCACCACTCCAGCCCCCATGCCAGGAGCTATTTCTAAAGGCAGAGCCACAATAATCCCTGAACGTTGCCTAATGTGGCCCACCCACTCCCAAAGACTCCTGTCCTCATTGTTGTCTGTTCTTTTCAGATATGTAAATAGTTGCTTTTTGTATTTTGATTCTATTTTGTTGCTCATGCACACCAAGTATATAATATTTTAAGTTGCTTTTTTGAAATGTGTTTACTTTTTATTATTATTTTGGTTTTGGACTACACCTGGCTATGTTTAGGACATACTCCTCAAAGAGCTTGGGAAACCATACATGGTTCTGACAATTGAGCCCAGGTCTGCTGTATGCAAGCAGTTGTACATTCTCTTTAGCCCCTGTATATAATTTGTAAGGCACCATGATTTACAATATTGTTAATGGTAGGTTTCATGCATATGATACTCCACTACCACACCCTCCCACAGATGGCATGGTCCCAGTTTTTTCCTTCTCCCCATTCCACTCCACAGCAAAACTATAAACAGAATCAGTTCACCCCATTCCACTCAACAGAACCATGAAAGAAACCAGTTCACAGGTTCTGTTGTGTGCGTTTGGTTGTAATGTTTATTTGTGTTTCTTACACTAGAGTATGTATCACTGTACATACAAGCTTGCCAGAACTTGCAGCAGTGTTTGGGGAGGCTGTGGAAGAGAGGAGAGGAAGGTGCTAGAGGGAAAGACATCAAGGGCTAGGGGTTGCACACTTTAGTTGCAGTGTTCACACATGACTGGCTGACCAAATTATCTCAGAGCTTCTAGAGAGCAGAGCTGCCCTGAACAAATTGTAGATAAAACTCTCACACTCATACTTGTAGACAGTGCTTTTTTCTGTTCAGCCATTCCCTAGACCCAATTGTTGGCCTTTTTGTGTGTTGTACTGAGCTGTGTTGAATGCTGGAAATATAGCAGTAAGCTATATTTCCTACCACAAAGTAAGCAGCCATGTGAGAATTGCTATACTGGAGAATTTTATGACTGCACTTGGAAAGAACATGGAACTCAGTATTAGGCATATCAAGGAAGGCTTTGGAGAAAGGAACACCAAAGCCACTCATGAAAGATGAGTGGCAGAAGGCAAGCATAGGGGGTGGAATGGGAGGGGCAAAGTATTTTATGCAGAGGGGCCAGTATAACAAATTTCAGTACAGCCAAATTTATTAAAATACATATAAATTCTACCATTTTCTAATAAACTTTTTTCCAAGAAGAAATTAAATGCTTGTGATACTAGCATTAAAGTGGAAGGAAGCTATTTCTGACTAAGGCAGAAAGTTTACAAGTCAGAACTTTTTATGATATTTTCAAAATATCATAAAAATGCGATGAAATTTCTATTTATTTGAATGATAACATTTATGTATGCTTTAGTCCCAAAGAACCCCAATAGTCCTGTATTTTCAACACCGCAACCTGCTAAAATAAATACATAGCTGGAGCACTAGTACAGCAGGTATAGCAGTTATACTTGCTTTCACTCTGCTGACCCAGGATCAATTCCCAGCACCTCATATGGTCCCCAAACCTCTCCGGAAGTGATCCCTGAGCATCGTTAGGTATGCTAAGGAAAACCAAATGAGTAAATCACACCTCTTGCTCAAGGAAGTTGACTCAAAGGGCTGGTGCACATCCTTTGGTGCAAGTTTAGTCATCAGCAGCACATGATCTTCCCTGCCCTCACAGCACCAAGCTAAGGGTAGTCCCTGAACACCGCTGGGTGTGGCTCAAAACACCAGACAAGATCCTCTGCTTGGTAGCTTTATGAGTATTTGCTTAACCAAAAATTATTCAGTTGACCAAAAAGAATATTTAAATTGAAATCATGGTCAAGACAGCGTGCACATTAGTAAGGTGTTGTCTTGAGTGGTTGTTAGTATGTGCCTGAGTTGGGTGGGGAAGATCAGATTGAGGTCAGGTAGCTATTAATGACTGCTGCTTTTGGTATTCTAAGTATGCTTGCAGATGTGTGAGTTAGCTAAGCCAGATTCCCAAAGTCTAACTTTTCCACTGGTCCATTTTGTAATTAAGAAGCAGTATGGGCCTGAGCGGTAGCACAGCTGTAAGGCGTTTGCCTTGCATGTGGCTAACACAGGATTAATGCAGGTTTGAATCCCAGCATCCCATATGGTTCCCCGAGCCTGCCAGGAGCAACTTCTAAGTGCAGAGCCAGGAGTAACCCCTGAACGCCTCTGGGTGTGACCCAAAAACAAAACAAAGAAACAAACGAAAGAAGCAGTTTAGATGCTCAGGGAACTTGCTCAGGGATAGTGGCACATGGCTTGTAGATCCATGGCATGGTATATTCCTATTCCCAGCTCTGCTAGGTGTAGCCCTGGAGGCCGGGTGACCCTCAGCACCACTGGACACAAGCAGTATCACATTGCCATGCCCTAGCATTAAAGTCTAGCCCTGGCAGTGGCCTCTGACTTCTCCGCTCTCACTAATTTTATTTTTAAAAGAAGTTTGGAGTGGGGGTGGGAAGGCATCTTGTACTCAGGGGTATACTCCTGGCTCAGCGGTTACTCCTGTTAGTGCTTGGACAATATGCAGGTGCCAGGGGTGGACTGAGGATGGAGGTCAGCTGCAGGCAAGGCTAGAGCCTTACTGCCAGGTCTATTTCTCTGGTCCCTAAAAGGAAGTATTCTCATACCAAAGAAAGCTATTCTGTGAAAGATTTATCTGCTAAGAGCACTGTTGGAAGATAAAGACGCCAAAACTGGTCTTTTAAGCAATGATCTTTTCTCTTAGTTCGTTATTTACAAGCTGTTTCTTCAGGTCAACCAGTCTAAAACTTTGACTTTTCTGCCCTCTAGTGGAGGCTTGCAGTTAAGTTAACCATCACCTTCGTGGCTCTAGGAAAGAAATTTTTCTGAATTTACTTTCTAAATTTTAGGTTGTTTCCAGTTTTTAATGATCAGTGAAACATTTTTAATCTTATTCCGTTTTCTAATATACTTATACTTTCCCTGCATTTCCCATAGGATTAGTTCCAGTTCTTGCCCTTTGGTCCTGAGAATGCTATATTACTGACAGCTCTCAAGCCTGTGAAATGTCCTTCCTGTGCTGTACATCTGCTCTGTACTTTTGGGATCAATTTTCAGATATAACAAACAGCTCTTATCTCTTAAGGCAGATTAATTCCCTGAGCTTGAGCACCTTTCTTTGTATCTCCCATTGACTCAAGCAGCTCTAATAAATATGTTGATCATTTGACATCCAAATATGTCCATTATATCAATGATATATTTATGTAGCACTGTACTGTACAGTAGTACACCTTGCATGTCTGTCTATACTCAGCATTGTAAAAATGAACCCAAACAAAATAAATATACTTTGTTTTGGTTCTTTATCTTTTCTCTGATGATACTTGAAAACCTAATTGTCAAGATTTAAACTTTAATATTAGAAAAATAACAAGAACTTAATCAGAACTATCTTAGCACAATATTTATATCATAAGCTATTTTAATTTATTAAAAATAATTTTGTGAAACTTGAAAAAATAAAATAAATAATTAAAATAAAATAAACCCTAAGCCAACCCCTACCCCTACTCTAACCTAACATTAGCATTAACCCTATATTTTAGCCTACCCTAACTGTAAACCTAATAATAACCCTAATCTAATCTAATCATACAACCCTAATCTAATTTAACATTTAAAAAATGCTATTATAACTTTTGATAATTAATCAGTGCTCTTACATTATCCTTCTACATGTTTGACAGTCTTCTGAATGTTGTTTTAAATAATATCCAGGCTTGATAGTCTAATTTTTTATATTTATGAACATTTAAATGTTTAATAATAAGAGAAGTGTAACACATAAGTGGATTTTATTTCATCTCCCCCAGATCTTATCATTCATCTTTTTTATTTTATAGTCCTGTGGAAGTAATTATCATACAGCACAGTGGACAGATAATAAAGCCATTATCCAGAAAAATTAATTGGGTCTAGCTTACAGGACACACAAACCACAGAAAAGATGATACAGGAGATGAAAGGAAAGTATTGGAACTATCTTTTGGTTAATCTAAGATCAGAGTCAAGAATTTTAAGTGTTGCTTAGAGACCTGTAAAGATGTTGCTATACGTAGTCAGGTGATAATCAGAATATTTGTTTGAACAGGACCTGGACGTCCTGTCTCTTTGCCAGACATTATGTTAATGGATCTGATGTTAATGAATCATGAAACATGGGCAGACATAGGTAGCCATTATTTAGCATCCAGGATAGAAGTATTTTACTGTGTTTACAGTTCATGCAATCCACTATGTCCTGGCTGAGCTTAAAACCATGTATTTCTGTTGGAGGTTCTAGTTACAATGAAGAAAAGGATCAAATGTGAGTTTTTAATAAAAAAAAAAGTGAGGTGTGAAATTTCACTTGAAGAGAAACAACAGAATCTGGACATGGAGATAATATAGAGACGTGTTGTTAGAACCAGAGTCCCCTCAGTGCACCTGGAATTTTAATACAGAAGGAGTAGCTTGTTCTGGTCAAAGGTTTATTTGACCATACTAGATAGAATTCTGACTGCTACTTACTCTTAATTTATTTAAATGTATAATTTAACTTTCAAGGGGCAGGTTTTTTTTAAGTCTTTATTCATAAAGTAACTGCAGTTCACTGATTCCATTGCTATTCAATGAGAAAATGACAGGTAGTTGAAGGAGCTTTACTAGCGGCTGGCTGGAAGAAGGTAGACTCAGAATCATCAAAAATCATCTTGCCTGCATGATCACAAAAAACAAGTTACATAGAAAAAGAATCCAGTGGCATATTTTCATAGAGGATAGGTTACAGGCTGGTAGCCTACAGAGAAGAGAAGTCTTGTTGGGCTGGTTCTCCTGAGTCAGTGAGTTCAGCCAGTTGAGAAAACACCCTGCCCAGAGTTGTTTGCCAGTTTTGACTTTGAACACAATTTTTTTTGTTTTTGTTTTGGGGCCACACCTGGTGGTCCTCCGAGACTAACCTTGGTTCTGCACTCAGGAATTACTCCTGATGTTGCATGTTGGACTATTTGGTATGACAGAGATTGAACTGATGTCATTTGCATGCAAGGCAAGTGCCCTACGTGCTGCACTATTTACTTCAGCCCGCTAAACACAATTCTTAATTCCTTTAGGCCCATTTTAGTATTTACAAGCCATTTATCTTAGGGTGGTTCGAGTGAGATACCTGTCATGAAGAGACTTTAAATTAAGGAGAACGAGAAAGAATCATAGAGATAGGCTCATTAACTATTGACAGTATTACTTCTTTCTACCCCATATTTAAGCATTCCTCTTGGATTGGCAGATTAAGGATTTGACCAATAATTTTTTTGGAGGGTTGGGTCACACCCAGCAGCGTTCAGGGGTTACTCCTGGCTCTACACTCAGAAATCACTCCTGGCAGGCTCGGGGGACCATATGGGATGCCGGGATTCGAACCATCATCCTTCTGCATGCGAGGCAAATGCTCTAGCTCCATGCTCTCTCTTCGGCCCTCTTGACCAATAATTTAATGAAGGTGAAGCACATGATATGTTTAAATTAGCCTAAGGCTTATTTCTAGTTTTGCCACTAGCTGGTTATGATTTCTTGGATAATATTAATTCATTTTAATACATATCAAATTGCTTTTATATGATTGCCACTATGCAAATATAAACTTGCCCTTACAGAGTTTACTGTTTGGGAAAGGAGATAATATATCTGTTTGGAGAGCTAAGTTCTTACCATTACTAATCTCCCAATATCCTCACCTTTAGGAAGTAATAGTTGTGTGTTCCCTGCACTTTTTAATATTTTTTCCCCAAATTTCTTAAGAAAAGGTGTGCAGCCCTACCTACTTGTCAGTTTGTCTATGAAGTTCTAAAATACAGGGGCCGGTAAGATAGCATGAAGGTAAGGTGTTTGCCTTTCATGCAGAAGGTCGGTGGTGGCATCCCATATGGTCCCCTGAGCCTGTTAGGAGCGATTTCTGAGTGTAGAGCCAGGAGTAACCCCTGAGTGCTGCCAGGTATGACCCAAAAACCAAAAAAAAAAAAAAAAGAAAAAGTTCTAAAATACAGATATATGGGCTCCATATTACATAGAGAGTGATAAGTGATCAAAACTCAGCTCAGGGCTAGAGAGATGGTTATAGTACATGTCTTGCATGTGTTTGACTCCAATAACCGGTTAGCTCTTTATCTAATAGAGAACAACCATATGCAGCCATCACTTACTGAGAAATTTCTTCTGTCCTTTAAGATTGTAGTTTATGTCTTCTTCCACTGCTTGCAAATTGGTTTCAAAGTATGAATTCCCTAAGCTGTTGCCTATCCATGAAGCTCTGTATAGTTCTTTCATATTTGAGTGATAATCAGATTTGATAAAGTATTATTTGTGAGGTATTCATTTTGGTGAGATTTTGTACTATATTCTTCCATATATGCCTGGTTCATAGAATCTCCCTTGATGGATCTATTGTACATTTTATGGATTTTCTTTTGTATATGTTTCTTTTCTCATCTTGCTGCTTTCAGTATTCTGTGTCTATTTTTGGATTTGTCATTTTGAGTATTCATATTTCTTATTCATAAGTGGGTCTATATTCATTAGATTATTCAAAAATGGGTCTATTTCCACTGAAACCCGTTAGGCCTCATGGATCTTGGTGCCTGTAATCCTCAATTCTGGAAAAATTCTCATTGATGATTTCTTTTATCTGTTATTCATTAGATTTGCCTTCTTGATCATCAGAAGCTCTCCTGATAGTTTCTCCTCCCATAATTTCCTGGTTTGCTGTTTCTTTTCAGACTATTTTGCACAGTTTTCTATTTCCTAGTGGTTTCCTCCTTATAATCTTGAAGCTTCTCAATCTTTTAAAAGTTCAGCTTCTGTTATTCTTCTGTTCAGAGCTAATGACCTAATGACTATATTTTATTGATCACTTACCATATTCCTCATTTCTTTTCTAACTGGAGTAGTTTTTTCAAGTCAACTTATACTTTCTTGTGCTTTGCTGACTTCCTATGCTCTCCTTTCTTTGAGTTTACTGATCATCTTCACCATGACATCACTAAAAACATTTCCTGATGGATTTACTGAGTTGTTTCTGTAGTTTATGCCTTCAGTGATACTATTTTCACTCATTGAATGATAGAAGAATAATTGAGCAAGTGTAATTTGGTCAGATGATCTGTCGCTTCAGGCTGTGATGTTGGCCATATGGCACAGATCAGGTGTGGAGGCTGTTGGGACCAACCTGATAGGGAGGGGCTCTGACTCCAAATTTAAATAGGCCCAATGATGTCAGCTGAAGGTAAGCCTTATTTGGGATGTAGAGCAGCAAGCAGAAAGTCTGAAGCATTCCATTTCTTAATAGAAATTGGGCTACAGAGATATGCATAGATTTGTCAAACCTCACTGAATACATGCAACCCTTAGGGTTATGCATTATATTATGTGGCAAGTTGCCTTTAAAAATAACTAAAATATTGATTTATGATTAATTAAATGCATATAAGGGCAAGTGTTCTTGATGTCTGTCCTGCTTTGAAATGTATCATTAAATAAGATGAATTGAGGGTAGGCAGAGAAAAGGCAAGTATCAAGTATAAGAAATGATGGAAAATACTAGTCATAGTATACAGGTTCACTCTTACAACTACTCTGTATGTTTGGAATTTTTATAATTGAATTTAAAGAAAAATCTATAAATTTAAGGGGCCAGAGCAATAGTACAGTAAGTAGGGAGCTTGCCTTGCATGTGACTGACCATGCTATCATCAGCTTCCCATATGGTCCCTTGCACATGCCTGGAGTGATTCCTGAGCTCAGAGCCAGGAGTAACCCCTGAGTACCACCAGTTGTGACCCAAAAAACCGATAAAATAAAATAATTAAAATTATAAATTTAAAATTCAATGAAGTAGTCATATTCTGGGAGGATGGGAATGGGAGATAAGTTAGCACACAGGTTGATGCCAAAGTTTTAGTGCTATTCTGGCTGGGCTGTTTGTAGGGTAAGGGTTGGGCCACATACAACTATCTCAGGGCTTACTCTTGGCTCTGTACTCAGAGATCACACCTTGCTCTGTGCTGGGTGGTCATTCCTGGTGATGCTTGCCTAAAATTGATCATGAAAATTAAAAAATAGGGACTGGAGTAATGACACAGCAGGTAGGACTCTTCTCTTGCATATGGCCAACCCACGTTCAATCCCCAGCATACCATATGGCCCCAGAGTCCTGTCAGTTGTGTTTCTTGAGCATAGATACAGGAATAAGTCCTGAGTACTGCTAGATTTGACCCAAAAGCAAAACAAAACAATAAAAGAGAAAGGTAAATAAAAGTTGTGAAAAAGGTCTGGTTGTGACTGCTTCGAAATGGAGTGAGAGGGGCCGGAGAGATAGCACAGCGGTAGGGCGTTTGCCTTGCACACAGTCGACCCAGGACGGACATGGGTTCCATTCCTGGCATCTCATGTGTTTCTCTGAGTCTGTCAGGAGCAATTTCTGAGCTCAGAGCCAGGAATAATCTCTGAGTGCCTCCACTGCCGGGTATGACTCAAAAACAAACAAACAAACAAAAAAAAAAGAAAGAAAGAAAGGAAGGAAGGAAGGAAGGAAGGAGGGAGGGAGGGCGGGAGGAAGGAAAGAGAGAGAGAAGAAAGAGAGAGAGAGAGAGAGAGAGAGAGAGAAAGGAAGGAAGGAAGGAAGGAAGGAAGGAAGGAAGGAAGGAAGGAAGGAAGGAAGGAAGGAAGGAAGGAAGGAAGGAAGGAAGGAAGGAAGGAAGGAAGGAAGGAAGGAAAGGAAGGAAGGAAGAAAGAAAAGAAAGAAAAAGAAAAGAAATGGAAACAGAATGATATAAGGGTTAAATGGGAATTGGGACCCTATACTAGAAAATGTAGCTGACTCATTGATAGAAGGCATACATATTGCTTGAGATTACTTTTTTATCCCATATTTGTGTTTGACAAATAGGGCAAAAATGCCCACAGAACAAGTATTCAATGAGCAAAATTAAGGAAAAAATCAGCACATTGTTATTGATAATTCCCTTTTTTAACTTTTTTCTTCATGCCACTATTTTTATCAAATATATGCCACTAATATCAAATATATAATCACTTATATATTAGACCAGGTAGGCCAATGTAAATTACACACTTTTTCAAAACGATGGGAGGCAGGCAGCATTTCATCAGTTTTAATCCTAACTTAACTGTGTGAGTTTCTTTGGGCAGCTTCTTTCCTCTAAAATTTCAGTTTCTTTATCTAAAAAAAGTTCCTAAATTTCATTAAATCTGAATTTCCATAAGTCATAATACCTTCTGTCATTCTATATATTCCACTCTGAAAAAAATGCTGCAGTTAAATTATGATTGTCTTTTTAAAATCACATTGCTCATAGATTTATCTGAAATTGTGTGTATATTACAATCATTGAAAAATATAGTACTACCGTGCTTCTGTATTTATAAGAAATCAGTGAAACTAAGTGTTAAACAAGAAACCTAGTACATTATATTAATGCAAAATAGCTATTTTATTGGTGATAGTGATCTGATCATTGAGCACTTTATGAATCAGTGATGCTTGTTGTTTTTGTTGTTCTTTAGGGATTAAAGATCATCTAGGCAGGCCATCCTGATGAAATTTATCAATGGTATACCCTTTCATGGCAAAATTAAATTGCATACTAGTAGTAGAGCTTCTTGATATGTTTTTTACAGATAATTACTTTCATAATTAATGCTTCATTATTTGTAAAATTTATTAGTTGGTATGACAATTCTTTCATGAATAAAGTTCTTGTAATATAAAACTTTGTGGGTTGTTGGAAGCCACTTTCTGTGGACAGAATATAGTTCAAACACATACTTTGAATTAAATGTTATTACATGTAGGGAAAGCTTTATAAAATTGCACTGTGGACATTGTGATGTAAGACTAAGATCTTAAATTATTTTTTCTCATTTTCTTTCTATGCAGGAGGCAGACAGTGGGGAGGAAGAATGCCGGTCACAGCCCAGGAGGTATGTTTGTATGCACTATCCTGTAGTTAATCTGTAGTTGATGGTCTTGCTCTGTCTTGCTCTGTCTTATCAGGTTAATTTATCTGCATTTTCCAAGTTGTTTCTCAAGAATGCATTTGTTATAAGAACACAGTTGTTGATTCAGAAAGTTGTTTTTTTTTTTTTTTTTGGTTTTTGGGCCACACCCAGCGGTGCTCAGGGGTTACTTCTGGCTGTCTGCTCAGAAGTAGCTCCTGGCAGGCATGGGGGACCATATGGGACACCGGGATTCGAACCAACCACCTTTGGTCCTGGGTTGGCTGCTTGCAAGGCAAACACCACTGTGCTATCTCTCCGGGCCCGATTCAGAAAGTTTTAAAATGGTTGATTACTTTAAAAATTGTAGGAAGGGTGCAGGAGAGATAGAGCTCAGAGGTTAGGTGTTTGCCTTGCATGCATCCAGTCCAGGAAAGACCTGGGTTTGAATCTTGTCATCCCATATGGTCCCTGTGCCTGCTAGGAACGATTCTGAGCCACAGAGCCAGGAGTGACCCCTGAGTGTCAGCAGGTGTGGCAAAAAAAAAAAAAAAAGAATAAGCTGAGTAATTCATTCAATCTTTAAAATACTATAGAAATTCTTCTCTTTCTCTCAGAGTTATGGTTTTTGATATGCTGCTATTAAATATTAGATATGGTTTTTTAGTATGCTGCTATTAAAATAATAGTGAGTAGTAGTTAGGAAATGACTTTTTAAAAAAAAGTTAGGAAATATATGACTTTTTAAAAATTATTTTAAATGGATTAGAAAAATTTATTACAGCACTATGATTTACAAAGTTGTCTATAATACAGTTTTAAGAAGTAAATGTTCCAACACCAATCCTACTACCAATGTGACTTCTCTTCACCAATGTCCCATGTTTCTCATCCACCACCCCACCTATCCCTTTAAATGGATTTTAAATCAACTCCCTTCCATAAGAAACTGTCCTGATAATTTCAATATGGTCTTTGAACTGTTGCCAAAATTAATATTCTGAACTATTCTAAATGATGCAGAGAAGCTGGGGAGATCACTTAAAGACATGTTTCTCTTTCCTGACATGGATAGGATCCCAGGTTTGATCCTTGGTACTGCATTGCCTCCTAAGCACTGCTGTACCCTCCAGTACCACTTGGGAACCCTCAACTGGAAAAAAAGAAACAAACTCTGAATTAAACAAAGAATGAATACAAAGGCTTAAATAAACATTTTCAATGTGGAAAAGTTGGCTAAAGAGAATGTAGGAGATGCTTTTCTGAGCCAGAGAGATAGTACAAAAGGTTATGCACTTATTGCTTGTGGTGACTTTAGCCATGACCATGGGTATTGTCCCCCCACCTCCAAAAAAAAAAAAAAAAGGAAAGATAAAAAAGGCAAGTCTTTCTCTCTACCGCCATCCTTTTTAGGGGGGAGACAGAGCAGTGCTAAGTCTTAATTCTGAATCTGTGCTCAGGGATTACTCCTGGAGGTACTCTAAGGATCATATGTGGTGGTTGGGGGATTAAACTGAGGTTGAATACTATTTGTTTTATCTCTTCAGCTCCAGGAAATGCTGCTTCTTCTTTTTTTTTTTTTTTTTTTGGTTTTTGGGACAAACCCGGCTTCGCTCAGGTATTACTCCTGGCTCTACACTCAGAAATCGCTCCTGGCAGATTCAGGGGACCATATGGGATGCCGGGACTTGACACCGTCCTTCTGTATGCAAGGCAAACATCCTATGTCCATGCTATCTCTCCGCCCCCCAGGGAATGCTGCTTAATGATTAGGTATATTTCACTCTTACAGAATATGAGTTAATAGAGGAATGATTTCTTCAGAGGCCTGAATACAACAGGTAGGGTTTTTGCCTTGCCCGAAGCTGGCCTGGGTTTGATCCTGGCACCCCATTTGGTCTCTCAAATACCACCATAAGTAATTCTTGAATCCAGATCCAGGAGTAATCACTGGGCATTGACAAAAATCAAAAAACAGTCATCATCATAACATCATTTTTATCATCATCACTTTATTGGTAATAAGGCTGTTAGCAAAATCTTTCCAGTTGTGGTTATCACAAAAATTTTGGCATAAGGACCGGAGATAAAGCTCAACAAGCTGAAGAATATGCTTTGCATTCCGAGAGCCCCAGATCAATCCTTGGCACCATATGTTGTCCTCTGAGTCATAAATGATCTATGAGCACTTCCAGATATGACCCCAAAAAACCTCAAATATTTTATTTTTGTATTGTCTAAAAGGGAAGATCTGACAGAAAGTGCAATCTTTTGCATAAAGCTAGAGTTAGAAATTCAGAAGTTTTAACTTAATGCTTAGCTCACCAGAGGCATCATAGCTACATTCTTGTTAGAATTATATTATAGATTCTTTTTTTTGGGGGGTCCACACCCATTTGATGCTCAGGGGTTACATCTGGCTAAGCGCTCAGAAATCGCCCCTGGCTTGGGGGGACCATATGGGATGCCGGGGGATCGAACCACGGTCCTTCCTTGGCTAGTGCTTGCAAGGCAGACACCTTACCTCTAGCGCCACCTCTCCGGCCCCATATATAGATTCTTAAATTTTATGGTAGGTAAAATTGAAGTATCTTTGGGTTAACTTGGCATCTACATAGGATTCTTGTTCCAAAAAATTACATAATGGTGAGGCAATGCAAGTTAAGTCTTAGCACTGAATTGTCAAACTAATAAAAACTGTAAAGATCCCTGACTTTGATACTATTGGCAATAAATGATTAATATGATTAGCAGAACAATTTTCGATTTTATTCTCTACCAAAAAAAGGTAATTTATAAAAATATAAAGGAAAAAAGTGACACCAATTTTTAAAAATAAATTTATGAGAGCCTGTTATTATTTCTTACATTTAGTTTGTTTCCCAGCATGTTTCTAATTACTTTAGTCTGACTTCAAACAAAGAAACTTTTATTAAGTTCTAGTTAAATATCCCTTGTAGCTAGTGGTTGATTTTTGCATGTTTGGCTGCTGCAGATTGTTCTGGCATTCTTAGTCACTCACCAAAGAATAAACTAGCATTGAGTTAGTTCCTTTCATTGAGCTTGCCTGAACTCATCTTGCCTGTTTCTTAATCGAGTTGTGGTTTTGTAGTAAGGAATTGAATCATAAACATCATATCAGTAAAACTAAATGCTGGTTCTAGGCAATATTTTTTAAAGCCTCATTAATCTTTTTTAACCAAGTGCCATTTATTAGAAAAGTTGTAAGTTAAAAGTAATCTTGTAATATTAATATTACTTTGATTTATTACTTTAAAGCACTATTTGGGAAAGTTACTCAAAGTCAGGAGTCTATACATATGAGAACCTCAGATTTGATTCTTGGCACTGTAGGTTCTTTTAGAACTGCTTGGATCAACTGCGGAACACCAAGCATGAGTAGTATCTGAGCACCACTACATATGACCCAAAAACCAAAAGAAAAAACATAAAAACAAAAAAGCCAATGTTCATATTAATATAATTTTGATTGGGGCCGGAGAGTTAGCATGGAGGTAAGGCATTTGCCTTTCATGCAGAAGGATGGTGGTTCGAATCCCAGCATCCTGTATGGTCCCCTGAGCCTGCCAGGAGCGATTTCTGAGCATAGAGCTAGGAGTAACCCCTGAGTGCTGCTGGGTGTGGCCCAAAAACCAAAAAGAAAAAATTAATATATATGTAAATTTCATTAATAAGATTAATAAGACTACATCAAAATTTGACTCGTATATTCAAGGACAAAGTCAATAGTGTGAACAGGGGCCAGAACAATAGCACAGGTAGGGTGTTTGTCATGTACACAGCCAACCCGGGTTCGAACCGTGGCATCCCATATGTTCCCCCAAGCCTGCTAGGAGTAACCCCTGAGCGCTGCCTTGCGTGACCCAAAAATAAAGTGTGAACTGGCCCCTAGTTTAAAAAGTTTGAGGACCCCTGTTCTATAATAAAAGTACCATAGTCTTGATGAGAGAATAAGGGAAGTTGGGTAAGGGTGAGTGGGAGAAGAGGAGAGGACACCTTTACTGGTAGTTAGCATGCAGCTAGCACTCAGTAAATAAATACTTGTTGAATTCATGTGAATAGAATAATATTGTTGTCTTTACTAGAAGCAATTTCTTGAAAGAAAGGTTATGTGAGAGCATATGAAGAGTTCACCTTGGAACATGTGAAACAAAGCAGTAGTCAAGTGGAGACATCATGAATATGATTGAAAGAAAACATAAACTCCGAGCATCTTATGAAAAATATTGTTTCACAGTGATAGTTACTAATTCATTCGATCTGTAGCCACATCTTTCCTCCAAATCTTTGTCTCTGGCATCTTGTCCAGTTTTCTGTATCTTATATTTTATTTTAATCTTTGAGGAAGAACAGCATGGTAGGAATTGAATCTAGAGATCCTGCTTGCAAAGCAAGTACTTAATTCTTTTCAGTGATCTCCCTTGCCTTACTGGCTCTTATATTGAGTATGACCACCAGGGGGTGTGATGAGCTAATGAGCTTTCCTTATTCTCTTTGAGTCCTGCCACGGTACTGAGTAGCTCCTTGAAATTGGTGCGTGTGCACCTTTAAGACTTTTTTTCCTGGCCACTTGACAGCTAGGAATTCTTGACAGTAAGAATGTTAATTTCATTGAAGTACTCTTTGTTACTGAAGAATGTCTTCACAGACAAACTCTCTTTAGTTTACATATATCTGGTATGCTTTTCTTCTGGCAGTATGAGAGGCATTCTTCAGAAATTCAGATTTGAAAGCCAATCTTATTGCAGTTATAATTAAATTTATATGATACCCTGAGCCTATCAGGAGTGATCCCTGAGCACCACCAGTGTGACCCCCACTCCCCAAAAAATAACCACTCAAAATTTTCTTTTTAGACTTTTTCTTCCATTATCATGGCTGATATTTAGTAAAAATATATATTTCAAAGCAAAAGGTCTAAAGTAGAATTCCTCCATTAGTAGTGAGTGGGATGTAGGCAGCTTTGAGAGTTTGCCTTTATCCTTTATCCACCACAGATAATTGGCTAAATAGTGGTATTTTCAAGGGGTATCTAAAACAATCTCTTATTGGGGTCTGGAGTGATAGCACAGCAGTAGGGCACTTGCCTTGCAATGGCTTACCTGGGATGGACCTGGGTTTGATAACCCTGGCATCCCATATGATCCCCCAAGCCTTCCAGGAGTGATTCCTGAGCACAGAGCCAGGAGTAATCCCTGAGTGCCACCAGGTGTGGCCCCCCCCAAAATCTCTTACTTATTTCTGCAGACCACATGAAAAGGTCATTCTTGGGAAATCACTAAGCTTTGAGCTTTTTGTAAAGCCCATAAGTAGATTCTTCTTCAGTATTGAACTGGCCTTTAATTCTCAGGGTCAGTCAGCAGCAATGTACTAGAGAATTCTGCTCAGCAGAAATTGTGCCAAGCTATTGCTGGAGGCAGATGTGTGGAGTCGGCTAAATGGAGCCCAATTCTAGAAACTGCTCATGATCTGTCTCTCTCTTTCCCTTACCAAAAACAATTTTAGGTATTTGAATAACCCTTTTTCTAATATGTTTGAAATCAAAGACGATTTGAAAAACTGAAGGACATAAGTAAGAGTACTGAAGACTTCTTTTGGGAATATAGCTGACTCAGTTTCAATCCCTGGCATCCAGTATGGCCCGCCCGCCCGCCCGCCCGTCCATCCATCCGTCCATCCATCCATCCATCCATCCATCCTCCATCTATCTATCTATCTATCTATCTATCTATCTATCTATCTATCTATCTATCTATCTATCTATCTATCTATCTATCTATCGAGAGGGCATTGGACCATACTTAGTTGTGCTCAGGATTTACTCCTGTACTCCTGGTTCTATGCTCATGGGTCATGCCTGGCAGTGCTTGTGAGATTATATGCAGTACCAAGGATTGAGCTGGAGTTGACTGTATGCAGGATAAGTATCTAATCCCTGCATTATCTATGCGGGCTCTCCATGCAGGTGTTAGTAATGTGCATTCTAAGCTTTTTTTTTTTTTTTTTTTTTTTTTTGGTTTTTGGTTTTTGGGTCACACTAGGCAGCACTCAGGGTAACTCCTGGCTCTGCACTCAGAAATAGCCCCTGGCAGGCTCAGGTGACCATATGGGATGCTGGGATTCGAACCACCATCTGTCTGTGTGCAAGGCAAATGCCCTACTGCTGTGCTATCTCTCCAGCCCCTCATTCTAAGCTCTTGTAGAATGTGATCAGCATTTTGATAGGGGTTGTATTGAATTGGTATAATATTTTGAGTAAGATAGTCTTTTGGATACTGTTAATCTTTTTACTCCATGAACATGTAATATTTATTTTCTGATGCCTGTGTTTCTCTCAAAAATGACTTAGAGTTTTTAATACGTCTTTCACCTCCTTTGTTAATTCTGAGATACTTTAAAGTTGCCTTTTTGTTTTTGTTTTTTCATTTTTTTTCCAGGTCATAACCAGCAATGCTCAGTGATTACTGTTTTTAGGCATTACTTCTGGGGATCATACCCAGGATCCTGCCAGGAGCGATTTCTGAGCACAGAGCCAGGATAACCCTAAGCACTGCTGAATGTGACCCAAAAACAAAACCAATTTTAAAAAAAAAGGAGTAACTGCAGCTTATCTATCCTATGGGAAAGTTGAAAAAGCAAATAAAGTATTATGGGAGAGCTTTACATATAGTAAGTAAGGAGCAAATATAAAGGCAATATGTAAAATGATGGTACTTCCACTGTTATTCTTTTTTTTCAAACTTACATTTTATTTGTAAAAATGATCTTTAACAAATACAATAAAAATCTGCATTTTTCTTAGTTTTTTTTATGAAGCTCACCACAAAGAGTAATGAATGCTGATAGGGAAATAACTACACTAACAACTAGCATGACAGTGTTAATGGATGAGAGAAGTAGAATGCTTGTATGGAATACAGGCAGAGGAGGAGGAGGAGGAGGGAGATGGGGCATTGGTGGTGGGAATGTTGCACTGGTGAAGGGGGGTGTTCTATTTATGACTGAAACCCAACTATAATCATGTTTGTAATTATGGTGCTTAAATAAATATTTCAGTAAAAAGACAGTTGTTAAATTTTAGGTAGATTTTATCTAATCTAAATTTAGTTTGAAATATCTTTCCCTTTCTTATTTTTTTCCTTTTAGACCAGGGGTCTCAAACTCAATTTACCTGGGGGCTGCAGGAGGCAAAGTTGGGGTGAGGCAGGGCCGCATAAGGGATTTCGCTTACCATATATTCGCAATAAAAAAATAGCATTAGTAAGAAAAAAATCGCAAAAAATCGCATTAAATATTTGCATACCCCAAACGGAACTGCTCAGGGTATGCGAATGTTTAATGCAATTTTTTTCTTACTAATGCAATTTTTGTTTTTGTTTTTGTTTTTGTTTTTGTTTTGGGGCCATACCCGGCAGCACTCAGGGGTTACTCCTGGCTATTGCTCAGAAATAGCTCCTGGTAGACACGGGACTATATGGGACGCCGGGACTAATGCCATTTTAATTGTGATTATTTGGTAAGCAAATAATCGCGAATACTGTTATATTTGAAGGCCAGCCGTGGGCCACAAAATGTTGAACAGAGGGCCGCAAATGGCCCATGGGCCACGAGTTTGAGACCCCTGTTTTAGACACTTTGGTTTGCAGTATTGTGTACCTTTCCCACCACCAATGTCCCCCATTTTCCTCCCCTCATTCATCCCCACCTGCCTCTGGGGCAAGGATTTTATTTATTTAGCTCTCTCTCTTCTTTTTGATACTGTAATTTGCACTATTACTAATTAATGGTGAAAGAGAAAGAAAGAGAGATAGAGAAAGAAGAAAAATGTATGGAGGAAGAGACAGGAAGGGAAGAAGGTATCAGGGACGATGAGAGGGAAACTGGGGACATTTGTGGTAGGAAATGTCCAGTGGTGAAGGTTGTTGTACTGTTTGTATGTATGTACTGTTACACAGTTACATGTACAACTCTATATCTGTGGAGAGAAAAAACAATTATAAACAGCCATGTAATCACGGTGTTTAAATAAAAAAATTAATTTAGTTTGAATTAGAAAAGGAATCGCCTGTACTTTAGGTCAGAAGGTCAGTCTGATTCAACCTGAATGTTTATCTAAAGATACAACTATTGAAATTCCTGTGGAAAACTGTTTAAAGGTAATAATGATTTTATTTTATCCGTAAGTGAATATTTTTTAAGACTCAGATCTCCATGTTTCTCTGACTCACTACTATTCCTAAGACAGGAAGAATATATGATAAGCATTACTTGCACACTCTTCTGGTGTTAATTATTCACTGGGAATTTCCCACAGCCAAGCATCCATTTGGAGAGAGAAGAAAGAACCTGTCACCCTTTACCTTGCCCTGCCCCAAAACAGCTGTTCAGCTAAAACATCAAACAAAAGGACAGGAAATTTAGAAATTGTTTAAAACAGACCATTGGTTAAGTGCCACTGTAGCAAGCTATAGCAAGCCATCCTGCTTCCCTTCACAGCACTTCCAACATCACTGTTGCACATGACTTGTTTATTCTTGCTACTTATGACAGTGTGAAGCCAGAAATTATCCTATTCGTGATTGTATTCTTGAATTCTGGTGGAAAGAAGGTGCTCTGGTAACTTTCTCTAGAAGGAGTGACTAATTCTGGACCTGGAGCAGTGAATCAGTAGTGGAACATATGCTTTATATGCGGAAGGCGCCAAAGTGTGCTACCTCCTGACAACCAACAACAACCAGAAAAAAAAAAAAAGAAATCACATTATAATTCATACAGAGTTCAGACTGTTTAAGAGAAATAGAAACACTGTGCAGTTTTTCATGAGAATTTAAGTCAGAAAGCTTAAGTACCTAGAACAGATAATAGATACTGTTATTATAGCTTTCATCATTATAAATTAGATTTTTCTAAATCTAGAATCATAATTTGATGTCACCAATAAATAGATATTTATAGCACTTCTTTTAGAAACCCTCAAAATCACTACAGCAAAGAATAAAATATGTAATGCAGAATAAAAATAATATAGAATTAAAAATGTAGAATAAAAAAGATAGTTGAGGGGCCAGAGTGATAGCACAACTAATAGGGCATTTGCCTTATATGCAGCCAACCCGGGTTCCATCCCCAGTATCCCATATGGTCCCTCTCGTCTGCCAAGAGTAATTTCTGAGCACAGAACCAGGAGTAATACTTGAATGCCACTAGGTATGGCCCATCCCCTCCCCAAAAAGGTAGTTGGTATTAAAGTTGAACCCCTTCTCAAATTAATTAAAATATACCTAGCAGATCAATGTTTTGTTTTACTTAGCTGCCCTTCTTAAAAGCTAAAATATTTAACCAATGCAATCATTTTTAATATTCAACAGAGTCAAATAGTAATTATCTTAAGTTTGGAGTGAATTCTATAGAATACCATACCACTGCCATTGGTAGTTAGTGTGCCCTGCAGTTAAATCCAGGCTGATTATTGACTTGGCAGTGTTCAGAGCCACCAAGAATATGCCCTGCAGTGCTCAGAAAAGCCCCACAGTACTAGAAATTGAACTCAAAGTTTCACACATGATGGGTATGTCTTCTGCCACTTGTACATGAATAATTCTTGATTTTAAGGAAACCAAATTTGGGCTTCCTGTTAAAAGAAAGTCTAGGGGCCAGAGAGAGTACTGTTGGGAGGTGTTTGCCTTGCATATGGTCAACTCAGATTCAATCCCCTGCATCCAAGTGGTCCCCTGAAAGCCTCCAGGCGTAATTACTGAGTGCTGAAATAGGAGTAATTGCTGAGCATCTCTAGCTGTGGCTCCCCCCACCTCATATAAAGAAAAAAAAAAACAAACAGGAAGGTAAATCTATAACACATACCATATTTTCCAGTGTATAAGATGACTCTTTTGTTTGTTCGTTTGTTTTTGTTTTGTGGCCACACCCGGTGACGCTTATGGGTTACTCTAGCTATGCGCTCAAAAATCGCTCCTGGCTTGGGGAATCATATGGGATGCCAGGGGTTCTAACTGCGGTCCATCCTAGGTTAGCAAGCGCAAGACAAACGTTCTACCGCTTGTGTCACTGCTCCAGCCCCATAAGACGACTTTTTAACCCAGGAAAAACTTAAAAGTCGGGGTCTTCTTATACGCCAGTATATGGCATGCTGAAACTTACTCCAGCTTCAGAGTTGAGTGATCTGCCCCCTCTTAACACCACATCTCTAGCTTCAGGTTAAGTGATCCGCCCCCCTCTTACCACCACATCCCATCCAGCCAGGCATCATCACTTGCCGGTAGTCCTTTGCTTGTCCTGATTCATCTTTCAGGGCACACAGTGGAGCTGTGTTACCAAGTGCCGCATCTCATCCAGCCACTGGGTATGCAGCCTTCCTGCTCAGGCCTCTGTTCAGCTTTTATGGGACACAGAGGACATGCTCTGTCTCCCTCTAACTGTCCTATTAATCACTGCACCCCAGCCACTGCTCTTGGAGGAGCCCACTCTCCCTGCTCTCAATGTTGATCACAATGAAAAAATCACAGTCATTCACTACAAATGACAAATGTAAAATGATTATTGGCACTCCAAAATCTAACTTTATTAAACATATACTGTTTACTTTGAGGATTCTACTCTTTTTCTCTTACATTTTTTAATTTCCATTTGGAGTGCTTTAAAAGAGAGGTAGTCTTAGATGGCTGATATAGCCCAGACTCTACATTTTAACAGGAGAACTAGGGTGTTATCTTATACACTGGAAAATATGGTATATTATTACTGCTGCATCTTTAACTAACCTTGAAACCTATCAGTTCAACCTCCTGAACTTCTTGCTATATTGGAGCAATATCACAGCAGTAGAGCATTTGCTTTACAAGAAGCAAACCCCTGACAGACTGGTTCAATTCCCATCATCCTATCCCATTCCCTTGAGCCTGCCAGGAGTGACTTCTGAGCACAGAGCCAGGAGTATTTCCTGAGTACCGCTAGGTATTACCCTCCCCCCCCCCACTGAAAAGAAAGTAGAGTGAGGGACGGTAGTGATAGTACAGATGTTAGGGCACTTACCTTGTGCATGGTGGACTCAGTTTCCCCAAGCACTTCCAGAAGTGATCCCTAAATGTAGAATAAGGAGTAAGTCCTACACACAAGCCTGGTGTGACCCAAAAACAAAACAAGAAGAAGGAGTCCTAAAACAAAGAATACAGAGAAATTATTTAAAATTGAATAAAATGATGAGGGGGATAGGGACCACATCCGACAGCACTCAGGGATTAACCCTGGCTCTGATACTAGTATCACTCCTGGTGGGCTCAGAGGACCATATGGGGTACTGAAGCCCAAATCCAGATTGGCTGTGTGCAAGGCAAGTACTTTACCTGCTATCTACTCTCAACAGGGAAATTTTCTTTTAAATATCTTTTTTTTTAATACAGTGGGTAAAGTGCTTGCCTTGCATGCAGCCAACCAAGATTTGATCCCCCAGCACTCCATATGGTTTCAGGAGCAACTCTGAGTTAGCTAGGAGTATTCTCCAAGTACAGCCAGATATGGCCCAAATATATGGAAAAAAAAATCTTTTTCTTCTGTCATGGTACTATGATCTTTTCTTGTTTATATATTTTCTACCATTTGGCAAAATCTGGCTATATCTGTTTTCTGTTTTATTTTTAAATTTAAAAGGCTTACATTATATAGCTTCTTTTGGTGGCATAATTTGTTAATAACTTTATAAAAGATGATTTCCATAATTATAAAAATCATCTAAAAGGACAGAAGGGTTACATAAACTGTACATGTTTTTATTTCAGTCTTTTCCTTTTCTCTTCTGAACCACTGCCTTGACCTTAGTTAAGGCCCTCATTCTCAAATTACCACCTCTTAACTTGATCTTTCTGTGTGTAAGTGATCCTCATGCTAATATATCCTCCACTCTCAGACATGACTCAGATTTATTCCTGTCACTTTCTAATTTAAAGCCTCTCAGTATTCTCCCTTACCTATGAAATGGTCAAAATTGTGGTATGACATTTAAAATAAAAATCTTTAGACTGGTCTAAGTACAACTATCCAGCATTACCTCCTTCCATTTAACCCTACACCATTTACTAAGCATTAGGGAATATCTGCCCATCTCTAAACATGGCTTTTATCTTCTCAGAGTTGCCTTTTATACCACATGAATGTTTTTATCTTTAATATCTCAATATTTACAACAGCATCAGGGAATTACTTACCAAGGAACCTAAAACTGAAAATACATTACTAACTTGCCCAGGTCATCTTGGACAGAACTCAAAATCAAACTCAGTAGTATACTCTCTTTATTTTAGGGAATCCAGGGGTTCTTCCTGGCTCAGTGCTCAGGAGGTACTCCTGGTGGTGTTCAGGGAACAATGTGATGCCAGGGATTAAACCCAGGAATTCCTGCATACAAAACTTGCACTCCAACCCTTTGAGCTAAACTCTTGATTCACACAGTTTTTCGCTTTTTTTTTTTTGGTGGGGGGGGGAACCATACCTGGTGGTGCTCAGGGCTTACCTCCTGCTTTACACTGAAAAATCATACCTGGCAGGTCCCAGAGGACCATATGGGGTGCTTAGAATCAAACTGGTTGGCTACTTGCAACCTAGTAATAGCACCCTATCCACTATGCTATCATGCTGGTCTCTGACCCTCAATATTTTACTTTTGACTCAAAAGCCTTTCTATCTTCTTCTGAATTCTCTTTTCCATCACCTATATATCTGGCAATATTTTATTCTGTCTTCTTTTGTTTGGGGGCCATACTTTGCTCAGGATTTACTCCTGACCCTGTGCAGGGATCACTCCTATTGGACATCAGGGGCCATATACAATGCCAGAGTAGACCCCAGATCAGCTGCATGCAAAGCAAGCTCTTTTCCCAGCATACTATCTCTCTGGGCCAGTGATGACTTCTCAATAATTTTATATGCAGATAAATCTTATAGGAACTGAATTTTTTCTTGGACAGTATTCTAGCAAGTTTAAGTATTGTTTCCTGTAAGGATAACTTGTCATTAAGTATCAAACAATTATCTGAAACCAGTTGATAGTCTTCACTACTGATATTTTTAGGCAAAATATGAGCATTTTTTATTTTCCAATATATATTTCTAATGTAAAAATTCGACAGAGCTGCTCAGGAGCCAGAGATTGCTGGTGGTAAAGCATTGCTGAGGGAGGGAAGAAGGAAGAAAGGAAGGAAGAGAAAAGCACTTTTCTATTTTTTTTTTTTAAGATTTTTTTTGCGGGGTTGGGCCACACCCAGTGATGCTCAGGGGTTACTCCTGGCTTTGCACTCAGAAATCCTTTCTGGCTTGTGGGGGATCATATGGGATGTTAAGGGATTAAACCAAGGTCCATCCTAGGTTAGAGTGTGCAAAGCAGACCACTTGTGTCACTGCTCCGGCCCCGAAATAAGCACTTTTCTATTTCATCTTTACTTATCTACTCATTTATTCATGCCTGGACTAAAGTTTTCAAGTGAAAGAAGAGTTGCACATCTCTCTCACTTTATATAAGAAGCTAAATATTACATTTAGTGAGAAAGGCATTTCAAAAGTTAATCTAAGCCCAAAGCTATGCCTCATTTGCCAAAAAATCAAGTTTATGAACACAAAGGAAATGTCCTTGAAGGAAATTAAAAGTTTTACTTTAGTGAACCTATATATGATAAGAAACTGAAATAACTATATTGCTGATAGGGAGAAAGTTTTAGTGATGTGTATGTTTCAAATTTGCCACAACCTTTCCTTAAGCCGAAGCCTAATTCTATGATGGGTAAGAGAGGTTAGGAAGTTACTAGAAAAGGAAAAAAGGCAAAAAGAGGCATGCAGGAGTTGGCTCACAAGGTTTAAGGAAAGCAGCATTCAAAACAGCATATTTTCTGTAAATTGAAAGGTGTGGGGCCAGAGAGATAACTCAGTGGGCTTGACAACATATTTTGCATGCAGGAGCCCTGGATTCCATCTCTAGCACCACCTAGTTCTCTGAGCCATTATTAGCCTGAGCCCATAAATAAAAAAAAATAAGTAAAAAAAAATAGATGGCATGATGAAATAGCAATATTAATGTCATGACAATAGCAAATTACCTAGAACAATGATTCTCAAAATTGATTGTACTTTGAACCTGAACAAACCTAAAAATAGTAGTGATTATTATCATGGTTGCAGTTTGGCCCTTACCGTGTTATTAAGAATATTAGAAAAACATTATTTTGTCTTGAGGGGCCATTCCCCAATTGTAAAAGTTTATAAAGAACAAACTATGGCTCTCTTATTAGGGGGTTAATGCAGATGGTGACTTTAAATTAAAGCCAATATTGGCTATCATTCCCTCAATTCGGGGGCCTTAAGGATGATACTAAAATCTACTTTGCCTGTGCATTATAAATAGAATAACGAAGCCTGGAGGACAGCAAGTCAGTTTATGTCATGTCTTTTTGTTTGTTTGTTTGTTTTTGAGGATACTTAGGTAGCATGCAGGTTACTCCTGGCTCTTCTACTCAGAAATCGCTCCTGGCATGCTCGGAGGACCATTTGGGTCAGTCCCATGTTTGCCATGTGCAAGGCAAACACCCTACAAACTGTTCTATCGCTCCAGCCCCCTACATGTCTCACTGAGTATTTTTTTTTAATTTTTTTTTATTTAAACACCTTGATTACATACATGATTGTGTTTGGGTTTCAGTCATAAAAGGAACACCACCCATCACCAGTGCAACATTCCCATCACCCAAGTCCCAAATCTCCCTCCTCCCCACCCAACCCCCGCCTGTACCCTAAACAGGCTCTACATTTCCCTCATACATTCTCAATATTAGGACAGTTCAAAATGTAGTTATTTCTCTAACTAAACTCATCACTCTTTGTGGTGAGCTTCCTGAGGTGAGCTGGAACTTCCAGCTCTTTTCTCTTTTGTGTCTGAAAATTATTATTACAAGGGTGTCTTTCATTTTTCTTAAAACCCATAGATGAGTGAGACCATTCTGCGTTTTTCTCTCTCTCTCTGACTTATTTCACTCAGCATAATAGATTCCGTGTACATCCATGTATAGGAAAATTTCATGACTTCATCTCTCCTGACAGCTGCATAATATTCCATTGTGTATATGTACCACAGTTTCTTTAGCCATTCGTCTGTTGAAGGGCATCTTGGTTGTTTCCAGAGTCTTGCTATGGTAAATAGAGCTGCAATGAATATAGGTGTAAGGAAGGGGTTTTTGTATTGTATTTTTGTGTTCCTAGGGTATATTCCTAGGAGTGGTATAGCTGGATCGTATGGGAGCTCGATTTCCAGTTTTTGGAGGAATCTCCATATCGCTTTCCATAAAGGTTGAACTAGACAGCATTCCCACCAGCAGTGGATAAGAGTTCCTTTCTCTCCACATCCCCGCCAACACTGTTTATTCTCATTCTTTGTGATGTGTGCCATTCTCTGGGGTGTGAGGTGGTATCTCATCGTTGTTTTGATTTGCATCTCCCTGATGATTAGTGATGTGGAACATTTTTTCATGTGTCTTTTGGCCATGCGTATTTCTTCTTTGTCAAAGTGTCTGTTCATTTCTTCTCCCCATTTTTTGATGGGGTTAGATGTTTTTTTCTTGTAAAGTTCTGTCAGTGCCTTGTATATTTTGGAGATTAGCCCCTTATCTGATGGGTATTGGGTGAATAGTTTCTCCCACTCAGTGGGTGGCTCTTGTATCCTGGGCACTATTTCCTTTGAGGTGCAGAAGCTTCTCAGCTTAATATATTCCCATCTGTTAATCTCTGCTTTCACTTGCTTGGAGAGTGCAGTTTCCTCCTTGAAGATGCCTGTAATGTCCTGTAGTGTTTTGCCTATGTGCTGTTCTATATATCTTATGGTTTTGGGGCTGATATCGAGGTCTTTAATCCATTTGGATTTTACCTTTGTACATGATGTTAGCTGGGGGTCTAAGTTTAATTTTTTGCAAGTGGCTATCCAATTGTGCCAACACCACTTGTTGAAGAGGCTTTCCCTGCTCCATTTAGGATTTCCTGCTCCTTTATCAAAAATTAGATGGTTGTATCTCTGGGGAACATTTTCTGAGTATTCAAGCCTATTCCACTGATCTGAGGACCTATCCTTATTCCAATACCATGCTGTTTTGATAACTGTTGCTTTGTAGTACAGTTTAAAGTTGGGAAAAGTAATTCCTCCCATATTCTTTTTCCCAATGATTGCTTTAGCTATTCGAGGGTGTTTATTGTTCCAAATGAATTTCAAAAGTGTCTGATCCACTTCTTTGAAGAATGTCATGGGTATCTTTAGAGGGATGGCATTAAATCTGTATAATGCCTTGGGGAGTATTGCCATTTTGATGATGTTAATCCTGCCAATCCATGAGCAGGGTATGTGTTTCCATTTCCGTGTGTCCTCTCTTATTTCTTGGAGCAGAGTTTTATAGTTTTCTTTGTATAGGTCCTTCACATATTTAGTCAAGTTGATTCCAAGATATTTGAGTTTGTGTGGTACTATTGTGAATGGGGTTGTTTTCTTAATGTCCATTTCATCCTTATTACTATTGGTATATAGAAAGGCCATTGATTTTTGTGTGTTAATTTTGTAGCCTGCCACCTTGCTATATGAGTCTATTGTTTCTAGAAGCTTTTTGATAGAGTTTTTAGGGTTTTCTAAGTAGAGTATCATGTCATCTGCAAACAGTGAGAGCTTGACTTCTTCCTTTCCTATCTGGATTCCCTTGATATCCTTTTCTTGCCTAATCGCTATAGCAAGTACTTCCAGTGCTATGTTGAATAGGAGTGGTGAGAGAGGACAGCCTTGTCTTGTGCCAGAATTTAAAGGGAAGGCTTTTAGTTTTTCTCCATTGAGGATAATATTTGCCACTGGCTTGTGGTAGATGGCCTTCACTATATTGAGAAAGGTTCCCTCCATTCCCATCTTGCTGAGAGTTTTGATCAAGAATGGGTGTTGGACCTTATCAAATGCTTTCTCTGCATCTATTGATATGATCATGTGGTTTTTATTTTTCTTGTTATTGATGTTGTGTATTATGTTGATAGATTTACGGATGTTAAACCAGCCTTGCATTCCTGGGATGAAACCTACTTGATCGTAGTGGATGATCTTCTTAACGAGGCATTGAATCCTATTTGCCAGGATTTTGTTGAGGATCTTTGCATCTGCATTCATCAGTGATATTGGTCTGTAATTTTCTTTTTTGGTAGCGTCTCTGTCTGGTTTAGGTATCAAGGTGATGTTGGCTTCATAAAAGCTATTTGGAAGTGTTTCTGTTTGTTCAATTTCATGAAAGAGTCTTGCCAAGATTGGCAGTAGTTCCTCTTGGAAAGTTTGATAGAATTCATTAGTGAATCCATCTGGACCTGGGCTTTTGTTTTTCGGCAGACATTTGATTACTGTTTTAATTTCATCAATGGTGATGGGGGTGTTTAGATATGCTACATCCTCTTCCTTCAACCGTGGAAGATTATAAGAGTCCAAGAATTTATCCATTTCTTCCAGGTTCTCATTTTTAGTGGCGTAGAGTTTTTCAAAGTAGTTTCTGATTACCCTTTGAATCTCTGTCATATCAGTAGTGATCTCTCCTTTTTCATTCCTGATACGAGTTATCAAGTTTCTCTCTCTCTCTTTCTTTGTTAGGTTTGCCAGTGGTCTATTAATCTTGTTTATTTTTTCAAAGAACCAACTTCTGCTTTCGTTGATCTTTCGGATTGTTTTTTGAGTTTCCACTTCGTTGATTTCTGCTCTCAGCTTTGTTATTTCCTTCTGTCTTCCTGTTCTTGGGTCCTTTTGTTGAGCATTTTCTAGTTCTATTAGCTGTGTCATTAAGCTACTCAGGTAAGCTCCTTCTTCCTTCCTGATGTGTGCTTGCAAAGCTATAAATTTTCCTCTCAGTACTGCTTTTGCTGTGTCCCATAAGTTCTGAGAGTTTGTGTCTTTATTGTCATTTGTTTCCAGGAACCTTTTTATTTCCTCCTTGATTTCATCTCGGACCCACTGGTTATTGAGCATGAGGCTGTTTAACTTCCAGGTGTTAAAGTGTTTCTTCTGAGTCCCTTTGGAGTTCACAAATAATTTCAGAGCCTTGTGGTCAGCGAAGGTAGTCTGCAAAATTTCTATCCTCTTGATCTTATGGAGGTATGTTTTATGTGCCAGCATGTAGTCTATCCTGGAGAATGTCCCATGTACATTGGAGAAGAATGTGTATCCAGGTTTCTGGGAATGGAGTGTCCTATATATATCCACTAGGCCTCTTTCTTCCATTTCTCTCCTCAGGTCTAGTATATTCTTGTTGGGTTTCAGTCTGGTTGACCTGTCCAGTGTTGACAAAGCCGTGTTAAGGTCCCCCACAATTATTGTGTTGTTGTTGATATTATTTTTCAGATTTGTTAACAGTTGTATTAAATATTTTGCTGGCCCCTCATTCGGTGCATATATGTTTAGGAGAGTGAATTCTTCCTGCTCTACGTACCCCTTGATTAATATAAAATGTCCGTCTTTGTCCCTTACAACCTTCCTGAGTATAAAGTTTGCATTATCTGATATTAGTATGGCCACTCCAGCTTTTTTATGGGTGTTGTTTGCTTGGATAACTTTTCTCCAGCCTTTTATTTTGAGTCTATGTTTGTTCTGACTATTCAGGTGCGTTTCTTGTAGGCAGCAGAGGGTTGGATTGAGTTTTTTGATCCATTTAGCCACTCTGTGTCTCTTAACTGGTGCATTTAGTCCATTGACGTTGAGAGAAAGAATTGTCCTGGGATTTAACGCCATCTTTATTTCAAAATTTGGTGTGTCTTTTGGGTAGTCTTGTCTTAGATTAGGTCTTTCAGTTTTTCTCTTAAGACTGGTTTTGTGTCTGTGAAGTTTCTGAGCTGTATTTTGTCTGTGAAACCATGTATTCTTCCATCAAACCGGAAAGTGAGTTTTGCTGGGTATAGTATTCTGGGTGAAGCATTCATTTCATTCAGTCTTGTCACAATATCCCACCACTGCTTTCTGGCATTGAGTGTTTCTGGTGACAGGTCTGCTGTAAATCTCAGGGAAGCTTGCTTGAACATGATTTCCCCTTTTGATCTTGCTGTTTTCAGAATTCTGTCTCTATCTGTGGGATTTGTCATTGTGACTAGGATGTGTCTTGGGGTGGTTTTTCTGGGGTCTCTTTTGGTTGGTACTCTTCGGGCTTGCAGGATTTGATCACATATATTCTTTAGCTCTGGAAGTTTCTCTTTAATGATGTTCTTGACCATTGATTCTTCCTGGAAATTTTCTTCCTGGGTCTCTGGGACTCCAATGATTCTTAAGTTGTTTCTGTTGATCTTATCATAGACTTCTATTTTCGTCTGTTCCCATTCTTTGACTAATTTTTCCATTGTCTGCTCATTTGCTTTAAGTTTTTTGTCCAATCTCTCCTGCTGTATGGAATTGTTATGTATCTCATCTTCCACAGCACCAAGTCTATTCTCAGCTTCTGATACCCTGTCCCAGAGCTTATCCATTTTGTCATTCACTTCGTTTACTGACTTTTTCAGTCCTGTTAGTTGACATGTTATTTCAGTTTGGAGTTTTGTCATTTCTGCCTTCATATTTTCTTGGTTCTTATTAGTGTTCTGTTCAACTCGATCCATGGTTTCTTGGAGTCTGTTGAGCACCTTCCATATTGCTAGTCTAAAGTCCTTATCTGAGAGATTGATTAGTTGTTCAGTCATTATCTGGTCCTCAGAATTGTCATCTTCATTCTCTATCTCTGATGCTGGCCTGCGTTGTTTCCCCATTGTCACACTTGTATTGTGGGTTTTTCTACGTGTTGTAGTGGTATTCATTGTCTATATGATGTAGGCAGCACACTCCTCTGGCTCCTCCCTTTCTGGATGGGCTGACTTGCCTCTAAGGGAGGGGAGTCCTCCGTGGATGAAGCCTCACACTGGGTCAAATCTTAGGCCCGAGCATGCAACAGAGAAGACAGTCCAGAGAGAAATGTTTGCTTCTGTGATATAGCGCCGTTCTTAGTGTGCTTTTTCCTTCTTGTTGCAATGGAGTTCTTTCCTTAGAAAGAGTGCACGGCCGTGTAGTGAAGCGGAGCGGCCGTGCTCCTCTGAGCCTCTTTTTGCCCCACTCGCAAGAGTTTCACGCAAGAGGACAGTAGACAGACATAGACAGGTCACACTCACAGTCTTTCACAGCTGAGCCCCACTGGGCCGGTGTACTTTCGCGGATTTTCCCCGCCTGGTGTCACACACAGGGAGCCAGCTTTTGCAAAGGTTAGCCGGTTTTTATGCTCTGAAGTCCCTCCCTGAAAATGGCGTCTGGGCGAGCGAGGTTTCTGGAGGCTCTTTTTGCCCCACTCGCAAGAGTTTCACGCAAGAGGACAGTAGACAGACATAGACAGGTCACACTCACAGTCTTTCACAGCTGAGCCCCACTGGGCCGGTGTACTTTCGCGGATTTTCCCCGCCTGGTGTCACACACAGGGAGCCAGCTTTTGCAAAGGTTAGCCGGTTTTTATGCTCTGAAGTCCCTCCCTGAAAATGGCGTCTGGGCGAGCGAGGTTTCTGGAGGCTCTTTTTGCCCCACTCGCAAGAGTTTCACGCAAGAGGACAGTAGACAGACATAGACAGGTCACACTCACAGTCTTTCACAGCTGAGCCCCACTGGGCCGGTGTACTTTCGCGGATTTTCCCCGCCTGGTGTCACACACAGGGAGCCAGCTTTTGCAAAGGTTAGCCGGTTTTTATGCTCTGAAGTCCCTCCCTGAAAATGGCGTCTGGGCGAGCGAGGTTTCTGGAGGCTCTTTTTGCCCCACTCGCAAGAGTTTCACGCAAGAGGACAGTAGACAGACATAGACAGGTCACACTCACAGTCTTTCACAGCTGAGCCCCACTGGGCCGGTGTACTTTCGCGGATTTTCCCCGCCTGGTGTCACACACAGGGAGCCAGCTTTTGCAAAGGTTAGCTGGTTTTTATGCTCTGAAGTCCCTCCCTGAAAATGGCGTCTGGGCGAGCGAGGTTTCTGGAGGCTCTTTTTGCCCCACTCGCAAGAGTTTCACACAAGAGGACAGTAGACAGACATAGACAGGTCACACTCACAGTCTTTCACAGCTGAGCCCCACTGGGCCGGTGTACTTTCGCGGATTTTCCCCACCTGGTGTCACACACAGGGAGCCAGCTTTTGCAAAGGTTAGCCGGTTTTTATGCTCTGAAGTCCCTCCCTGAAAATGGCGTCTGGGCGAGCGAGGTTTCTGGAGGCTCTTTTTGCCCCACTCGCAAGAGTTTCACGCAAGAGGACAGTAGACAGACATAGACAGGTCACACTCACAGTCTTTCACAGCTGAGCCCCACTGGGCCGGTGTACTTTCGCGGATTTTCCCCGCCTGGTGTCACACACAGGGAGCCAGCTTTTGCAAAGGTTAGCCGGTTTTTATGCTCTGAAGTCCCTCCCTTCACTGAGTATTTTAAGGCCACTGTTGATACTCAATGCTGAAAGAAAAGATTCCTTTCAGAATAGGACTTTTCATGGTTTTGGAAAGATAGCCCAGTGGGTAAGGTGTTTGCCTTACACAACCAACCTTGTTCCATCCCTGACATTCCATATGTTCCTTCTGACCACCACCAGGTGTGGCCAAAATAAGAAAAGAAAAATTACTTCTCACTGATAGTATAATCACCCAAGACCTAAAAAGAAAGTAATGCTGTTTTATGTCTCTAACACATCCATTTTGCTGCATTTTACTAGACTCCAAAAGAAAATAATCGTCTGCAACTCTTTCCAGGTAGTCTAAAAACCCCAAAATTTTATAGATTGAAAGAAGGCTTAACCGGCACCAACCATAACTCAGTAAATCCTTAGATAATGATTTTGGGGTCGGGAAGGTGGCGCTAGAGGTAAGGTGTCTGCCTTGCAAGCGCTAGCGTAGGACAGACAGCGGTTCGATCCCCCGGTGTCCCATATGGTCCCCCCAAGCTAGGGGCGATTTCTGAGCGCATAGCCAGGAGTAACCCCTGAGCGTCAAACAGGCATGGCCCAAAAACCAAAAAAAAAAAAAATCCTTAGATAATGATTTTAAGTAAGACAGTTGAGAAATTTAACAGTTATTTCAAATTGACCCTTATTGATTTAACTTTGTGTTGTAACGTATAATATGAAGTACATTTGTGTTGCCTACAAAGGAGCAGGCTAGGGTAGCTGATGGAAAACTGGTGGCACTGGTGAAGGGAAAGTCATACTGGTGTTTGGGTTGGTGTTTGAATATTTAGGGCCTGAAGTAACTGTATTATGAGCAACTTGGTAAATCATGATGTTACAATAAAATTTTTTAAAGAAGTTATTTAATTTTCAAGTCTTAAAAATACATTGGTGGCCCAGGGGATGGGGGTGGGAGGGTTACCTCAAGAAGATGGCTTTCTTACAGAAGCCTCAGATTCAATCCACAGTACCACATAGTCCCCCGCACACTGAATCTGGAGTAGCTCCTTGCCCAAAAATAAGAAAAGAGAATTCAAAGAGATCAAAATAGAGATATTTGTGTTGCATGCTGCAGACCCAAGTTTGCTACCTTGAGCTTGCCAGGAGGGATCCCTGAGCACAGAGCCAGGAGTAAGCTCTGACTATGGCCAGTTGTGGCCCAAATACAAAAAAAAAAGGGGGGGGGAGAAGAAGAGATGAAAGAGCACATTTCTTAAAACTAAAACTGCTGTAACTATTGATTTCTCCAAAGGGATCTTGGAAGAATTAATGATCTAGGTTGTAGAAAGGATTCATTATTTTAGATACCATGAAGAACTTTTGTGACTCTTGGGAGGTCAAAATATCAACATAAACAGGAATTTAGAAGATGCTAATTCAAAACTCACAGAAGATTTTAGTGGACTGTAAGGGTGGTAGAAATAGCAAGAGAACTAAAATTAGAACTGAAACCTGAAGATGTGATGGAAACACTACAATCTCATAATAAAACTTTAATATATAAGGAATTGCATCTTAGAAATAACCCAAAAAAGTGGTTTTATAAATGGAATCTGTTCCTTATGAATATTCTGTGAATACTTTGAAATGGTGATTAAAGCTTTAGAATATTAGATAAACTTGATTGATATAACTGTAGCAGAATTTGAGATGATCAATTCAAATCTCAAAATTCTACTGTGCATCAAAAATTCTACTGTGGGTCAAAAATATTGCATCACATACCATAGAAAATTCTTTCATGGAAGGAAGCCAATTGATGCAGCAAATGTCATTGTCTTTTTTTAAGTTACTACAGCCTTCCCAACCTTCAACAATCTCCATCCTCATCAGTTAGTAGCCAATATCAAGGTAAAGAATACAAAAAAGATTATGACTCTGGGTGCAGAGGAATAGCTCAGTGCCTTAAGAACCTGCATTATAAGGGCCAGAGCTAAAGTACAGAGGGTAGGGGCTTTGTCTTGCACATTTCCAACTCAGGTTCAGTCCCTGGCACCCCAGATGGTCTCCCGAGTACTGCCAGGAATGATTCCTGAATCCAACAGTAGCCCTGAGCATCTTTGGGTGTGACCCAAAAAGCAAACAAAGATATAGGAGGAGTGAAAGAGGAATACACGTTCAAGAGAGAACACAGGCTTCTCCAGAGTGGAAAAAAGCAAGCAAAGAAACATAAAGACTTGCAGGTGAGATATGTCTTCAGTGGAGAGCACAGGCTTAAAGAACAATGGTGAACCTGCTTTAAATGAATACAGAATACCTTTCTACTAAGGATTGAGGAATTTAACTTTCATACTTATTAATTTTACCTAAGTCAGAGAAAAAAATGAATTTCCTGTATTATAACTAAATTCCTGAAGATATTTGACATGTTTGTTAAAAGTATATGCTTTGGGGCCAGAGAGATGCTATAGGGAATAAGGCATATGACTTGAAATTGGGCCGATGGCATTTCAACCTTAGAATCTCACTCATATAATTCACTCTGCACCACTAGGGATCACTCCTGAGCACAGAGCCAATAGTCCATGTGCTACCACTCTGTATGACCCAATCCCCATCCCCACCCCCACCCCCAAAGTAGTAAACAAAAAGATATAATTTGAGGACCAAGAAGATAGCTCAGAGGGCTGGAACACATATTTTGCATGAAGAAACCCCAAGTTTCACTCCCTGGCTTTGTGCAGGACCCCCGACATGCTTTCCTGGCTCTATCCCTGAACACTGCAAGGTGTGGCCACAAAAAAAAAAAAAGGTATATAATTTTGCGCTTTTTACATCTTCACCTATTTCACAGAAGGCACAAAAGGAATTATGGCCAGGAAAGCTGATACATGAGAGCTTGGAGAGATAATGATGTTGCTCAGCCAGAGTCTAGAAATTTGACCAGTCTAAACAGATTGCAGAGTACTAAATTGCTTGTGAATGGGCTAAATCAATCCTGCTGTGATGTGGACTTTTGGCTCCTGAAAGTCTAGAACAGATTTGAAAATAAAAATAAAAACCTTGCCACAATTTTGTATTCCAGGCACTCTACTGAATTTTTACATGACAAGAGGCAGCAAAAGAAATAGGAAAAGGAGTCCTAGAGTCTTTCCCCTAAATAAAATGAGAGGAAATGAGCTCAAAGGAAGAGATACATCTCTATCGTTAATATAGGAAGTAGTGAAATGGGTGTCAGGCATAACTTCTTGAACTGTGGCCTATAACATTCTCTTAGTAACTTATATGAGGAACTCACAAAATGTTGGGAGCAGTAAATATTTCTGAACATGCAGTTACCAAAATGAATTTGAGGTGTTTTGGCAGCACCCACCCTTGTTGCATTTCTCAGGCAGAAAGAGATCATGAATGGAGTAAGTTTAAGGAGCCCTGGTCTAAAGAATCAACCAAATCAGAATACTTACTGCTCTGATTTAACCTGCACTAATGTTAGGCTCTTTAGAGACCACAAGAGTCACTGTGTTTACTTTTCTTCAGCAGAGAGATGAATTATGTGGCATAAAATAGAGAATAAAGTTTTAATAATGGTATAGTGTCTTAGCATTCTATGAAATGGAAAGTATTTGTTGGGCTTGATCAAAAGCTCTAAGGTTACATCCTATTACAGGTGTCCTCAAACTTCTTAAACAGGAGATTAATTCACTGTCCCTCAGACCGTTGGGAGAAATGGACTATAGTTTAAAAAAATAAAACTATGAACAAATTTCTATGTACATTGCACATACCTTATTTTGAAATAAAAAAAAACCAAAATGGGAACAAATACAATATTTAAAATGAATAAGTAAAGTTAAATCAACAAACTTACTAGTATTTCAATGGAAACTATGGGCCTGCTTTTGGTGGGCCATAGTTTGAGGACCCCTGCCCAAGACTGAGAGGAGGAGTCAAAGACAGAGAGGAGGGAGTTGGAGAGTGCGGCATACATCCCTCCCACACGTGCGCACTGCAGGCTCGGGCGTGAGTCAGCCTCTAAGCAGAACAGGCAAAGGAGACAAAAAACACCCAGTGGGCCTGATAAATGTCCTCAATTGGCCCATGGGCTGAAGTTTGAGGACCCCTGTTCTAATACTTGTTATATTGTAAATTCTAAAGGAATTAGAAAGTGTTAGAGCAAAAAAGAAAAGAAAGAAAGAAAGAAAAAGGAAAAGAAAGTGTTAGAGCATACTATAAACCAGGAACTATTTGTTGGACTTAATCTGAACACCAAAGGTCACATCCCCAGCTCTGACACTTGCTGTGTAAACTTGGGTAGGTTCCTTCTTTTCTGGCTTTGTTTCCGCATTTATAAAATGAAACTTTATCATTCCAGCTAGTTGCTTATCTAATACAAAAAGGATTATATTGGAAATCAAATGAAGATAATGTGAGAACATTATATAAAGGTTCTAATTACTAAAAAAAAAAAAGTTGAGGGCCAGGAATATGGCTCAGTGTGGGGAGCCTATGCTTTGTATTCTTTCTTGAGTTCAGTTGCTGTTACTAGAAAGAAGATTCCAGAGAGGGAACTATTTGAGCTGAGAGGATCATGAGATTGAAATAAAAGATGAGAGGGATCTGAGCGGTAGCACAGCACCTCCAGGACAGACGTGGGTTCGATCCCCAGCGTCC
Organism: Suncus etruscus; assembly: GCF_024139225.1. Lineage (NCBI taxonomy): Eukaryota > Metazoa > Chordata > Mammalia > Eulipotyphla > Soricidae > Suncus > Suncus etruscus. The sequence goes on along the minus strand of NC_064848.1, from coordinate 166,928,883 downwards.
CATATGGTCCCCCGAGCCAGGAGCAAATTCTGAGTGCAGAGCCAGGAGTAACCTCTGAGCATCACTGGGTGTGGCCAAAAAATAAAAATAAATAAATAATAAAAGATGAGAAGATAAACCACTATGATAACAAAGATTTGTTTTGAGTGAATGGGTATAAAAAGTTAACTGCATGTGTTAGAGGAATGGAGAGCCATATGCTATAATGACTACATATGTAATGGGATTTAAACTGTTGTGAGATCTGAAGGCTAGAAGAAAGATTGGAAAGGTAATAAGGAACTCTTTGAATATAAAGTGAAAGTATTAAATATATCTCTTTGATCCTTTCTTTCTAACATATTGCTTGATATATAGATGTTCCAGATCAGTCCAACTGATCATACTCTGTAACAATATATAGGATGATATGAGCACATCTAAGCCTAATCTTATCAACTAGGTATTAGTCCTTTATTCAAATTATACTTGTGCATCTGGTAAATTTATTTCAAACATCAACAAAATGATGTCATTATCAACAAATACATTAAATTCACCTTATGTGGTAGAATGTGTACATATAATTTATATGTGTATATTTATACTATATATAGTAAATGTTTTAGAATGTCTTGTAATTATATTAATTTAAAATAGTTTGAAGGGATCTGGCAGCAAGAAGACGGTATACAACAGCCAAATGATCATCTTACTGCTCTATTGAATACTGGGCCAGTTCCCTATTGTCAGAACCTGTTAGGTGTATCTAGGATCAAGTAGAAAACACCAGGTGCAGTAAGGTAGGTATTTAAAATCTCCAAGGTTCTTCCTGTTGGCAATAGACCTTTTTAGATTTAACCTATTCTGTAGTGAACCTCCATCATCAGGAGTCTGTCTCGACTAGTTAAGAAAGCAGGTTCTGGGGCTGGAGCAATAAAACAGCGGTAGGGCATTTGCCTTGCACGTGGCAAACGCAAAACGGACTAGGGTTTGATCCCCGGCACACCATATGGTCCCCAGAGCCTGCCAAGAGCAATTTCTGAATGCAGAGCCAGGAGTAACCCCTGAGCACCACCGGGTGTGGCCCAAAAACAATAAACAAACAAACAAATAAATAAAATAGGAAAGCAGGTTCTAAAGCCAAAGTAACTGGCTGTGTTTGAAATGTTGCTGTATAACTTCTAAAAAATTGTTTAGCCTCTCTGAACCAACATAAAGATAATGATAATGGTAGAATCATAGGTTTGTGAGAATTAGGTAAGATACTACATAACTCAATTGAGGATGTAGTACACAGTGTCAGTCCACTCAATAAGTGTCAGTTATCACTTTTTATTTTCAAGACCATCTCAGTTGAAGCCCAAGTGATAGCACAGCAGGGAAGGCATTTATTTGCCTTCCACACAGCCAACTCTGATTTGATCTCTGGTATCCCATATGTTCCCGAGCCTGCCAGGAGTAATTTCTGAGCACAAAGGCAGGAGTAACCCCTGAGCACTGCTGGGCATAGTCCCACCCCACCCCCCAAAAATGGAAAAAAAAAAAAAAAGACCATCTCAGCAACTGTAGGTTTTTGTTTTGTTTTGTTTTTATTCTGATGCTTAGACCTAGACCCTTGTATTGTTTAAACTGGTGCTTAAAACTAGACCCTTGTATATGTAAAGCATACCCTGTACCACTGAACTACATCCCCAGTTGCTGTTGTTTTTGTTATTGGTTTTTCTTTTTTTTTGGGGGGGGGGGGGTCACACCCGGCAGTCTCAGGGGTAATTCCTGGCTCCAGGCTCAGAAATTGCTCTGGGCAGGCACGGGGGACCATATGGGATGCTGGGATTCGAACCGATGACCTCCTGCATGAAAGGCAAACGCCTTACCTCCATGCTATCTCTCCAGCCCCTGTTATTGGTTTTTCTGCCATACCTGTTGGCCCTCAGGGGTTACTCCTGGCTCCGCACTCAGAAATTGCTCTTGGCAGGCTTGAGGGACCACAGGGGATGCCAGGAATTGAACCTGGGTCGGCCACATGCACGACAAACACCCTACCACTATTCTATCGCTCCAGCCCCCACAGTTGTATTCTTTTTTTTTTTTTTCTTAACTCTCATATTAATTTTCCTTGTTGCTTTCTGTTGTCTCACTTTATTACAGAGCATTGAAGTCTATATTTTGGCTCATTTGCCCTACTGTGTTCTATAGTATTTGTGTCATGATCTTAAAATATCTCAGAATTAAGCTTCTCTTCAGAGGGGCTAGAGCAGGGGTCTCAAACTCAATTTACCTAGGGACCGCAGGAGGCAAAGTTGGGGTGAGGCAGGGCCGCATAAGGGATTTTGCTTACTGAATATTCGCAATAAAAAATCGCATTAGTAAGAAAAATAATCGCAAAAAATCGCATTAAACATTTGCATACCCCTAACGGAACTGCTCGGGGCATGCAAATGTTTAATGCGATTTTTATTGCAATTATTCAGTAAGCAAATAATCGCGAATACTGCGTTATTTGAAGGCCGGCCACGGGCCACAAAATGTTGTACAGGGGGCCGCAGGCCTGCGGGCCACGAGTTTGAGACCCCTGGGCTCTGGTATTATTACAGCAGGTATGGCACTTTTCTTGCATTTTTGGGGAACCCAGTTTCTATCCCCTTCACTCCATATGGTCCCCTGAGCTCACTAGGAGTGAACCTTTGGCACTTCCAAGTATGGCTCCAAAACAAACAAATAAAAATCAGCTTCAGAATAGTGTATAGTCTAAATTTTGAAATAATACTTTTCTTTATAATTAGTAATATAAAATATTTTCTTTATAATATAGAATTTTTTGTAAACATGTTTTAGTTCTTGAATATAATATGCATATATGTTTTAATGTACTATAAAAAAGATAGAATATAAAGTAAGAGTTTGGTGCCCTAAGTTAATTTAATAGATCACAGGTGACGAGGAGACAGATATTGGGAAAATTAAAAACTAAGCCTATAGGAGGGTAATTTGATAATTCCAATTCTAGGTTATTTAGTAATAGTAATAAGTTAATAATTAAACTATAATTTTTTGTTTTGTTTTTGTTTTTCGGGCCACATCCATTTGATGCTCAGGGGTTACTCCTGGCTAAGTGCTCAGAAATTGCCCCTGGCTTGGGGACCATATGGGACACCGGGGGATTGAACCGCTGTCCTTCCTTGGCTAACACTTGCAAGGCAGACACCTTACCTCTAGCGCCACCTCGCTGGCCCCTAAACTATAATTTTTAACTGCATTCTTTTATGTTGTTGTTTTGCTTTGGGGCCACACCTAGAGATTCTCAGAGGTTACTCCTGGCTCTACACTTAGGAATTGCTCCTAGCAGTGTTTGGGGGACCTTTTGGGATGCCAGAGATCAAACTTGGGTCAGCTACATGGAAGGCAAGCATACTACCTATTGTACTATCCTTCTGGCCCTTCATACCTTTTTCTTTTTTTCTTTTTTTTTTCTTCATACCTTTCTCTAACAAATATGTATTCACATGTATACCCCAAAATTATGTGAAAACTTACCCATACTCTTATCGATAATGATCAAAACTGAAACAAGTTAATTGTCCATCAGTAGAGGACATTAAATTATTTATCATTGGGGCCGGAGAGGTAAGGTGTCTACCTTGCAAGTGCTAGCCAAGGAAGGACTGTGGTTCGATCCCCCGGCATGCATATGGTCCCCCCAAGCCAGGGGCAATTTCTGAGCGCTTAGCCAGGAGTAACCCCTGAGTATCAAACGGCTGTGGCCCAAAAAAATTTATCATTAAAAAAATAGAAACTATTCACACCTTTATAGAATGAGTTAAATCTATATAAACATGGAATATTATTTACAATATAATGATATGTAAAGGGACAAGGAGGACAGCAAGAAACAAAATAATAAATAATAATTTTGTGAGTATATGGGTATTTTTTAAAAGACAGGAGCCAGAGGATACAGCAGGGTAGGGTGCTTGCCATGCAGCAGCCAATCTGAGTTCAATCCCCAGCATTCCATCTGGTCTGAGCATTTAAAGGAATAATTTCTAAATGCAGAGCCAGGAGTAATCCCTGAATATTGCCTTTTAAATATTAATAGTCATCTGTGGAGAGAATAAGATGATGGGAATAAAAAGTGTGACTTTCATTTTACTTTTTTGAATACTGAAAAAATAATTTAGTTACATATCTTTGGCCTTTAAAAATTCTTTTCTTTTAAATAAAATGTTTAAAATAAAAGAGATTGGAAAGTAAATGGTTAAATTTTTTGTAAGGTGTGGTGGATGTGAAAAGTGATCTATAAATACCTATTATTTTTACTAAACAATAGATTGTGGAGCTTTTGTAACATGAAGAAAGCAGCATTTCAGCATCTTTCCTACACAGACATATGGTAGTTAAGACCATGGTGGATGAATGCCTTAGAGATTGCCTCTCATGGAGCTGATTGCAGATCTTTTCATTATTCCCATTGCTCTTATGATGGAAAGTTCCATGCAAAGTACTGGGAAGGGTGCAGTTAAATTATTTGATTCACCCTCTAAAACTATTGTTCGATATTCTTTTAAATGAACTGATTTCACCACACGGTGATTGCAAAACATGATTGCTTTTAAGAGTCTTTGTTTACAGAGTTGGCTTATTGTATTGTATGAAAAGTGCCTTTGATTAAATGTAGTGAGATACCTCTTGATGCTGTCTGGGCAACAAGTTTGAAAATTAGGGGTATTATCTGGAGAGTTTGTCTTCCCGTTTACAGGAGATAGAATGTTGTGCTACTCCAGGTAACAGGCTTTTTGTTTGGTAATATTTAAAAAGATAGAGTTGGTTCTCTACCCTTTTGAAACTCGGGGGATTAATTTGCTATTTATTTGTGTAGATAAAGTCCTTAGAGAAAACATAAAAATACTAATAGGTCTTCTCGTATAAAACCATTTTTTCTTATGGTTAGGTATTTTAAAAATATTTAGATAAATCAATATGCTTTCAAATCTTAAAATAGATATGAAAATCTAGTAAGCTCTGAAAGTCACATTATTATTACAATAACTTCCTGGATAAAAATTATGTCAGGTAAGGGAATTTTTGTATGTATTTTGATTTTCACTTATTTATCAAATTCTTGCCCCAATATAAGCCAATACAACCAGTTTTCTGATTGAGAACTGATTGGCCAATTTATTGGATAATAATAATGAAAATTTGCTGATGGTCCTTCACTATGCATTTTTATCTTATAAACTTGCTAGGAAAATATTACCATCCCTACGTTAAGTTTAAGGAAAGGAGAGCTGGATATTAAGGTCTGGTTTGTTCATGGACAAAGACAAAAATCTATACTCTGATATACTCATTATTGCCTTAGTTGCTGGACCACACACAGCAGTATTTAGTGAACACCATTCACCACTGCTTGGGGGACCATATGCATTGCTGGAATTTGAACCAGGGTCAGCTGTGCAAACCTTAACCCCTGTATTCTTTCTCAAGCCCTGCTACCTGCTTTTGTTACTTTTCAGATTGATGGAAAAGAGAATTATCTCTAACCCAATGTTTTATTTATTTATTTATTTATTTATTTATTTATTTATTTATTTATTTATTTATTTATGTTGGGGTGGGTTTGTGGGTCATGGCCAGCTACACTCAGGGGTTAGTTTCTCCTGTCTCTGCTCAGAAACTACTCCTGGCAGGCTCAGGGAACCATATGGGATGCTGGGGATCGAACCCAGGTCAACCAAGTGTAAGGCAAACGCCCTACCTGCTATGTTATCACTCTGGCCCCATCAACGCTTTATTTATTTTGAATAAAAGCATATAGACCTTATTCCAAGTAAGGCTTTTACTTCAAATAATAAAAAAATTAATTCAAAAATTTTAATTTATTATAATTGTACCTTGATCTAAGAAATCTTTTCAGACTTGTTCTTAGCTTTGTTAAACACCGGGGCCGGAGAGATAGCATGGAGGTAAGGCGTTTGCCTTTCATGCAGAAGGTCATTGGTTCAAATCCCGGCGTCCCATATGGTCCCCCGTAC